>NC_135239.1:71698397-72323397 GCF_051348905.1 Ranitomeya variabilis | reverse complement strand
CACAGGTTAGTTGAGATTTCTATAAATCCCATCCACTTTGTTGGAACTGTAAAGCTTCTAAAATACACAGTGTAAAAAAATATATGAATATATATTGTTATAATGATATACTGTAATTTTAATAAAATTAAATTATTAAAAAAGGGTCTTTTCTTCATTTGGCGCAGTGTAAAAGTAATGAGAAAATGTGGAGAATGTGCTCTACACATGATCAGCTGTAGATGTCTGTGCGTTATTTACTGCAGAGACGAGTCCAGGCTGAAAGAAGTGATAATGGTCTGTGCCAGATGAAGAAGAAGAGTAAAGATGAAGGACTTCAACTAGAGACATCTCTGGTGAGTCAGTGTATTACAGGTACACTATATACCCTATACTATCTACACAGCTTCTGTGTATAATGTCACCAGTGATCACTGTATTATCTGGATACTATGGATACTACATACACGAGAGCTCTGTATCCAGTGTCAGTGTACAGGTAATACAGTGATCACCAGTAACAGTGGGGTACCAGAGGGGTCAGTATTGGGCCCTTTTCTTTTTAACATATTTATTAATGACCTTGTAGGGGGCATACAGAGCAGAATTTCAATATTTGAAGATGACACTAAACTCTTCAGGGTAATCCATACAGAGGAGGACAATTTTATATTACAGGATGATTTATGTAAACTAGAAGCTTGGGCTGATAAATGGCAAATGAGCTTTAATGTGGATAAATGTAAGGTCATGCACTTGGGTAGAAGTAATAAGATGTATAACTATCTGCTTAATTCTAATACTCTGGGTAAAACCGTTAATGAAAAAGACCTGGGTGTATGGGTGGATGACAAACTCACATTTAGTGGCTAGTGTCAGGCAGCTGCTACAAAGGCAAATAAAATATTAAAAGAGGCATAGATGCTCACGAGGAGAACATAATTTTACCTCTATACAAGTCACTAGTTCGACCACACTTAGAATACTGTGCACAGTTCTGGTCTCCGGTGTATAAGAAAGACATAGCTGAAACAGAGTGGGCGCAGAGAAGAGCGACCAAGGTTATTAGAGGACTGGGGGGTCTGCCATACCAAGATAGATTATTACACTTGGGGCTATTTAGTTTGGAAAAACGAAGGCTAATGGGTGATCTTATTTTAATGTATAAATATATGAGGGGACAGTACAAAGACCTTTCTGATGATCTTTTTAATCATAGACCTGAGACAGGGACAAGAGGGCATCCTCTACGTCTGGAGGAAAAAAGGTTTAAGCATAATAACAGACGCGGGTTCTTTACTGTAAGAGCAGTGAGACTATGGAACTCTCTGCCATATGATGTTGTAATGAGTGATTCATTACTTAAATTTAAGAGGGGACTGGATGCCTTTCTTGAAAAGTATAAGGTAACAGGTTATATATATTAGATTCCTTGATAGGGCGTTGATCCAGAGAACAAGTCTGATTGCCGTATGTGGAGTCGAGAAGGAATTTTTTCCCCAATGTGCTTACTCTTTGCCACATGGGTTTTTTTTTGCCTTCCTCTAGATCAACATGTTACTGCATGTTAGGTTAGGCTATTGGTTGAACTAGATGGACTTAAAGTCTTCCTTCAACCTTAATAACTATGTTATTATACACAGGAGCTCTGTCTAATACAGTAACTCACCAGTGACATTTTACACAAAAGCTCTGTACATAGTGTAATATTACTGGTGATCACTCCATTACCTGTAGACTATTCAGTATTTACAGAGCCCCTGTGTATAATGTCACTGGTGACCCCTGTATTACCTGTTCACTATACACTATATACAGAGCTCCTGTGTATAATGTCACTGGTAATCACTATTATAAGTACACTACACAATATACAGAGCTCTTGGGTATAATGTCACTGGTGATCACTATTATATGTACACTGACACTATATACAGAGCTCCTGTGTATAATGTCACTGGTGGCCCCTGTATTACATGTACATTGACACCGTATACAGAGCTCTGGTGTATAATGTCACTGGTGATCAATGTATTACCTGTACACTTACACTGTATACAGAGCTCCTGTGTGTAATGTCACCGGTGATCCCTGTATTACCTGTACACCGACACTATATAAAGAGCTACTGTGTATAATGTCACCAGTGATGCCTTTATTACCTGTACACTGACACTATATACAGAGCTCTGGTGTATAATGTCACTGGTGATCCCTGTATTATCTGTACACCAGCACTATATACAGAGCTCATGTGTGTAATGTCACCGGTGATACCTGTATTATCTGTACACTGACATTGTATACAGAGCTCCTGTGTATAATGTCACCAGTGATGTCTGTATTACTTATACACTGACACTATATACAGAGCTCCTGTGTATAATGTCACCTGTGATCCCTGTATTACCTGTACACCGACGCTATATACAGAGCTCCTGTATATAATGTCACTGGTGATCACTGTATTTTCTGTACACTGACACTATATACAGAGTTCCTGTGTATAATGTCACTGGTGATCCCTATATTACCTGTTCACTATACACTATATACAGAGCTCCTGTGTATAATGTTACTAGTGTTATGTTAGTGCAATTAGCATTGTGTTTTTTATTGATGATCATTATTGTATTATTATTTGGTTGCTATGTGGTGGTAATTTGTGGCCTGGTCATGGTTATTTCCAATAGACATTAAATATTTGGACGATTAACCCCTTCCTGTTCATTGACTATTACACAGAAGCAAATATGCACTTAACAGAAGTTGTCAGGTGAAAAAAAGTAATCACCTATCCTATAGCCATATTCTCCTGTTCAGTATTTGTTTAATATTTTAAATCAGTATTTGTAATCCAAAACCAGGAGTGGGTGGAAAATGCTGAAGTGGTGACGTGTTTCTATCATAAATTTCTTCTGACTGTTTCACTCCTCATTTTCACTTACAAATACTGATGTAAAATACTGACCGAATACTGAATGAGGGAATGTGACCAAAAGATAAGTGATAACTTTGCTTGGTGAAGGTCCGACTACTGGGACCTGGACGATTGTCAGAATGTGGAACTTTTATCCCCATTAGAATGAAGTTCATGTTCAACTCGATCACTTATCTATTCATTCCCTAAGTGCTTGGCTTTTACTTTTTAGCTATTGCAATGGTATAGATTTTTTTTATTTATGTTGATCTTTTAGCTTGCTAAGGGACTACCATTAAATGTTTTTATGTGCAAATTGTACATTTATATGCAAAATGAGAGGAAGAGGACATGAACTCTAGTGCCATCTATTGGAAATAGATTTCCTAAAAGTCAATATCGATCCTTTATCGGCCTGTGCCACATGACTTAGGATAAAATCCAAACCAGACACTGTATTGGAAGACTGGTGTTTCAAGGTGTTTTTTCCTCATCAGTGCAAAGCAAGAGATCTGATTTGGCTTGGTGAGAAGCATCTGATGGAGATCTAAGGAGTAATGTCTTTCATTGTAGAGAGTGACGTGCCGGTGTAAGGAGACTTATAGACCATGGATTTCTCGTCTTGGAAAATAAATATGCAAATAGCTTCTTCAGAGAGGAATAGGACTTAAAACTCCTGTGCCTCCTATTGTAAGTAGCAATTCTAAAAGTCAATATCAATCCTTTAATGCCCCTTGCCACATGACTTAAGAGAAAAGTCAAACTAGGCACTCCAGCTGCAGACATGTTTTGGTCTGCTTGCCCCTTATCAGTGTAAAGAAAGAGGTCTGATTTGGCAAGGTGAGAGGCATCTGATAGAGAGATAGAGAGTGACATGCCGGTGTGAGGAGTCTTATAGGTCACGCAATCCTTCCCTTTTTAGCTCTTTTTAGAATGTAATTATCTACTTTCACCATTAGATGGAGCTTGTTGTTCATAGTTTCCATACTTACCTGCATTATAAGGAGTTTTAATTACCCTGGAAACTTTTGATTACTGCGAGACAAAAAACATTAAGCGAAAAAATTAAGCAATGGAAGTAATCAATTAATGTAAGAATCTCAGTTTATTTGCTTTATTTAGGCTGGCATAGCTTCAGACAACTCATTAAATTGCTTGGTTTTAGGATTCTTAACTCGTGCATCTAAAATATTTCTTTAGTTAAAAGTTTTTATTTGAGAAAAATGCAGTGTTTTTGTGCCATTTTCCTTGTAGATTTTTCTTGCACTTTTTTTCTAGACCAGAATACATTATGACTAGATGTCATAGTGTAATATAAAATGTACTACTACAAACAATATTTTTTAGGATTTTTAGCTCGGCATGGAGAGCATATTTCTGTATTTTAAAAATATTGTTAAAAATGGTACCTGTGTACCCTAATAAAAATGTCACTAAGAATGCTGGTAAAAATGCAATAAAAAGGTTTGAAATTAACATTGAAATAATATATGCGACGAAGTGTAACAGAAGATGAAAAATGACAGTTTCATTCAAGTGTACAGAAAAACGAATCTTCTGACATTCAGTCATTACTGGTCATCTTTCCATGGTCATTCTGAATGATTACATTGAACATTTACTTGAAACCTTTCAATAGTAATATTGTCACTTTAATTGCTCATTTTTGGGAAAAGCATTTGGAAAGGTTGACATGAGAACACGAGAAATTATGAAATATATTTGAAGTTTTGTAATTGTTCCCCAATTTTGAAATGTTACAAAAGACTTTCCTAATATTTGCTTTAAATAAACTTTTCTTTTTTTACCGATTATAATGTAAAAATATTGAGAGAAATAAGGAAGGAAGGAAAGAAAAAAAAAAAGCTTATACTATGATGGGAACAACTCTACCTCCATTCAGAATATTTATTTTTTGAATTAAGACAATGCTGCAATATGCAGCACATGAGCTATTAAATGTACAAAGAATAGCACTAAAGCCTTTTTGCTCTTTAAAGGAAACCCGTTACCTCAGAAAACACTATCTACCTGCAGATATACGGTTACTCTGCATGGTAATAGCGTTACAATGCTGCCTGGCCATCTCACTGAAAGTGCAGCTAACTGCAGAAAATTAGATTTTTTCCTCCTTGGAGCTGCCAGCTTTCAGTTATGGGAGCTGCCGGCTTTCAGTTATGGGAGCATGCTATGGAGCAGCAATAGTCACTACTCACAGCATTGTAAGTGACAGTTGTAAGCTTGCCCCAACACCTTGATTGAGAGGTTTTTCTTCACAGATGTGCTGCAGAGCTAACTATCAATCAAAGGGCAAGGGATAGTTTACAGCCATTACTCAAAGGATTATGACTGATGCTGCAAGCGAGGACTGTAATCGCTCAACTGCACGCTCCAATGACTGAAAGCCAGCGACTCCCTGGATGAAATAGGCTCATTTGCTCCTGGTAGGCACATTTTTAGTAAGGCAGCATGGAATGCTATTTTCCTGTACATTAACTCCATATTTGCAGGTAAATAGCATTTTTCGAGGTGACAGGTTACCTTTAACCAAAATCATCTGGGTATTTGCCAATTCGACATGCGAAAATAATTGCAGCATGCTGCGATTGCATCAAAGAATCGTATCGCATGCACCCATATAAGCCTATAGGTGTGTGTGAAACATTGCACTGCATTCGGATATCATTCAGTGTAATGCGATTCCGGCGGATGCCGTCAGTGGAGGAGATGGAGAAATTACTTTCTCCGTCTCCTTCTCTCATGCGAGAGAATCAGTGCACAGAGCACTGACACTCGGATCACGCTCGCAGTAGAGCTGTAGCCGGGAGGAATTAGCACATTGCATCCGATGCTATATGCTAGTGTGACTCTGACCTTAGGCCTCGCTCCCACTTGCTTATAAAATTGGAGAGTGCAATACGAGAAAAAATCACATTGCTCTCACACCAGTGTTATTCAATGAATCAGTGTTCATCTGTGAGTTTTTCATCAGCTGGAATCTGGATGAGTAAAAAATCTCAGCATGCTGCGAGTGGCTGCGTATATCGGATGAGACACGCCAATGTAAGTCAATGGGTGCGAGAAAAAAAACGGACGACACACGGACCATCCAACTGCTGTCCGATTTTTACTGACACATTACCATTCGGTAGCATAGAACACTCTAAATGGTCTAGTAAATGATTGCAGAATAATAGTTGCAGAGAAAAAAACGCATTGCACACACGTCATACAGATGTCATACGGATACTAGGTGAGAAATAACACATTGTACTCGTAAGACACTCACATAACCCTCATCCTACTTTTCTGGCTCTCGATATTGGAGCGATGAAATCAACACTAGCCAAAAAATGATGTGGGGTCCCCCCTGCTATTAATAACCAGCAAAGGCTAGGCAGACTGCTGCAAGCTGATATTAATAACCTAGGAAAGGACCATGGATATTGGCCCCCTCCCAGACTAAGAACATCAGCCCTCAGCCACCCCAGAAATGCCGCATCCATTAGACATTTATTAATATTCAAAGAAAAATAATAACAAAGAAATCCTCACCTGTTCGCCAATAATCAGTTTGTCCCGTGACAAGATCAAATCAGCTACATCCGAATGCTTTGCTGAGCGGTGCCATAAAATGCGACCACTCAGCCTGGCATCCAGGAGGCATTGAGCTGCGTGTGAAGAACATTGGAGGGACGGTATCAGGGTAGATGTGATGTACATATGATGGCTGACTATTGCTGGAGCATCAGGCAAGAAGGTCCACAGACTGAAAACTCCAGGAAACGCTAGAAATATACATTTTTACCTTAACGTCTACCTAACTTTACTACTTGAACACAATTTGACTTACAGTAACAATATGTCCATTGTTTGAACAAAATAGCTTTAAATAAACATTATATTTAGGCTATTTTTTAACTATTTTCAATTGTCTGTACATTTTGCATGGTTTTTGAGACAAAGGGAGGGTATTCTGTAGCTCAAAAAGTTTTTGTGAAAGAAAAAAACTAGAGTCACTTTTGGATTCAGAAGCCAAAAGTTAATCAAAAACAAGTGTCAGATCTAACTCAACGAAAATTGTGTTCCCCAGTGATTATATTCATACCCTGACCTTCTTAATACAAAATAAAGAAATTAAAAAACTAAAAATATAAACCTAGTTGTTATCCATAAAAATCCAGTCTATCAAAATATATAAAATTAATCAACTATTGTAATAGCGCTATCAAAATGGCAGAATTGTGTTTTTTCATTCATCTCCATAAAAAATGCGATAAAAAGTGATCAAAGCATTGTATGTACCTCAAATTGGTATCAATAAAGGTGTCAGCTGCTGCCCACATTTACAGCAATCGGAATGCGAGCTAGCCGGATAAATGGTCTTCATTGCAAATATAAGCTGCTGCTCCCCCCCAGTGATTAAAAGTTGAAAATATCAAAAGTTTATTAATGATTCATGTTTTTTATGCTATTTAAAAAATATTTTAAAGAATAAAATAAATTATTAATAATTTAAATGTTTTAAAGTCTTATTCTTTGTTATATTAATTTACCTTTAAATAAGTATTCAAGTTAAATGGAAGTCTAATTATGGTTGGATAATGTGATGTGATGGGTCTCTATTACCTACAATTTGACCCTCCTGGTGTTGAAGAAATGCAGTATATAGGGAAAAGCATGAGTTTATTTCTATTTCCATAATTGTTCCCTTATGATAATTTTTTTTAAACTTTTTACTTTACAAAATTTTGCTACAAAACAAGGGGTCAAAAAACTTCACCTTCTTTAGCCAATGTTTTTATGCCCTGGTAGGAGCAGAATTACATCTACTCACATAATCCTTTCATGGGGAGATCATACGTTTTGTGACGTCCATAACTGAATGTTTTCAATACATAAATAATAAAACAATATATCTCACAGTTACAGGCTCATTTTCTCAGTTGGCCATAAATTTTCTTAATCTTATCTAAGGAAATTCTTGATGTTGATCAATTCTCTTTATTTGAAGTATTTAAAAAAATAACTTCCCACTCTTTACACAGATAAAAAAAATTAAATATATTCTGGAAAAAGATAGAGTTATATAGCAAAAAATGAGTTAAAACTCTAGGCTACTCTTGTGTGAGATGTATTGACAGCCTGCAATAAATTGATTGCACAACAAGTACAAGTTGCTTGAGCACAACATACATCAGTGTGATTACTGACACAGCTATGGACTCATGTATATGATTCAAAACTAATTTAGACTCTAAGGGTATGTGTCCACGTTCAGGATTGCATCAGGATTTGGTCAGGATTTTTCATCAGTATTTGTAGCCAAAACCAGGAGTGGAACAATTAGAGGAAAAGTATAATAGAAACATATGCTCCACTTTTGCATTTATCACCCACTCCTGGTTTTGGCTTACAAATACTGATGAAAAATCCTGACCAAATCCTGATGCAATCCTGAACGTGGACACATACCCTTAGATGACAGTCTATAGCATAAGACATCAGTATATCTTCCCCTCTATTATCTACATATATCCCGTCTATTTCTTTTCGTTTTGTTCTGTTTCCTGTCCTCCCTCCCACAACCCTCCACCTCACTATGGTAATCACGGTAATCACGGAATGTCTGCCCAATATAGTTTTAAAATTAGGTTAATTAACCTTGGTTGTTTTAATTTCAATATCACGGACATATTCCAAAACCTTTATTAACCAAGGTGAAGTCACTTGACTCCATTATAGCCCAAATTTGGTACTCCTACCCTCTTCTTTCCACTTATTATGACCCTCTATCTATCTAATTGGTCAGAGACTCTGAAAGGCACCGAGCTACTAATTTTACATGTCTCACAAATGTGTTATCACCTGCACTAATATGTAACATGTTTCCTCTGTTCAGGGGAAGCAAAGTGCATTGCAATGCTGCGTGTGGACACAACTTGTACGTTATGTTTAGAGTATATCTTATGTACACAACTTCCTTTCTCAGAAGGCTCCTATGTGATCAGAGATCAGTGAACAGTGAACACAGGCTGATTTTAGAATTACTAACTATCCTACAGATACATTTTTTGGTTGCACCTGGCTCTAGTTGTTTCATGCACAATTCTCCTGAGGGGTGTTTTGTTCACATGTCTGTAAAAATGTGTAAAGAGATGAATCAGTGGGTGCAAAGGGTGAAGATGCTCCATTATTACGTCTCTTGAATTGCAATAGAGTTGGACTATATTTGGTCTCCAGTGTCCTACTAAGTTTCACATATGAAGGGTGCAGTGAGATGCTTGTCAGTGGCTATGCTCATAGTTTAGCACAAAGGATTAGTAATAAAGTTACGGGTCCTGCTCCTAGACCAGTCATAGTAGACTGGCACCACTTCTTCGTTTTAGGTGGCACCACTGAGAGCAGATGAGGATGGAGCCTTCTCTGATGCATTCTCCAGCCGACCAATGTAATTCACCAGTCTGCTGCCATCAGGAAGAGTGGTTAGTAATCAGTGGGGCTAGTCAGCAGACCAATCACAAGTTGGGTTTGGTGGCCTCACTCATGGTGCCTTATTTAAGTCGCCTCCTCTATCCCTGTCATTGCCAATTATTGTATATTACATTTCCCCGGTGAACTATTCTAAGTATTGACCTCTGTAATTCTTTCTGTCAGAAACAGTGCCACCGCTGACCATGAGTTTTGTCTAGTACTGCAATTCATCCCTACTTAAGTAAATGGAGCTGCAGTGCCACACAACCCTTGGACAGGGGAGACAATGTTTCTGAAAAAAGACAGCCATGCTTTTCTACTCATGGACCACCCCTTTGAACCCAGCTTTCCTTGACTACATTGTTGCCTCCAATTTTTTTTCTTGCCCACTTCTCTCTAGTTTTGACCTGGTGGGATGCATTTTTTCCCTAGACTCCCTCCATTGACCAGCAGCTGCTACATGGATTCAACATGAAGTCCGTCTTCTTAATCTAGGTGAAAATAAAATAAAAGAATGGTAAAAATGGTTATACATACAGTGGGGAGAAAATATTTAGTCAGCCACCAATTGTGCAAGTTCTCCCACTTGATGAGAGAGGCCTGTAATTGGCATCATAGGTAGCCCACAACTATGAGAGTCAAAATGAGAAAACAAATCCAGAAAATCACTTTGTCTGATTTAGCAAGATTTATTTTGCAAATTATGGTGGAAAATAAGTATTTGGTCACCTAAAAACATGCAAGATTTCTGGCTCTCACAGACCTGTAACTTCTTCTTTAAGAGGCTTCTCTGTCCTCCACTCATTACCTGTAGTAATGGCACCTGTTTGAACTTGTTATCAGTATAAAAGACACCTGTCCAAAACCACACACAGTCACACTAAAACTCCACTATGGTGAAGATCAAAGAGCTGTCGAAGGACATCAGAAACAAAATTGTAGCCCTGCACCAGGCTGGGAAGACTGAATCTGCAATAGGCAAGCAGCTTGGTGTGATGAAATCAATTGTGGGAGCAATAATAAGAAAATGGAAGACATACAAGACCACTGATAATCTTCCTCGATTTGTGGCTCCATCCCAGAACTACACGGTGGGATCTAGTGAATAACCTGCATAGAGTTGGGACCACCGTAACAAAGGCTACCATCAGTGATACACTATGCCACCAGGGACTCAGATCCTGCGGTTCCAGACGTGTCCCCTTGCTTAAGCAGTACATGTCTGGGCCTGTCTGAAGTTTGCTTGAGATTTTATTTGGATTATCCAGAAGAGTATTGGGAGAATGTCATATGGTCTGATGAAACCAAAGTAGAACTGTTTGGTAGAAACAAAACTCTTCTCGTTTGGAGGAGCCATAATGCTGAGTTGCATCCAAGGAACACCATGCCTACTGTGAAGCATGGGGGTGGCAACATCATGCTTTGGGGCTGTTTTTCTGCAAAGGGACCAGGGCGACGGATCTGTGTACATGAAAGAATGAATGGGGCCATGTATCATGAGATTTTGAGTGCAAACCTCCTTCCATCAGCAAGGGCATTGAAGATGAAACGTGGATGGGTCTTTCATCATGACAATGATCCCAAGCACACCACCAGGGCAGTGAAGGAGTGGCCTCATAAGAAGCATATGAAGGTCCTGGAGTGGCCTAGCCAGTCTCCAGATCTCAACCCCATAGAAAACCTTTGGAGGGAGTTGACAAGGACACTAAACTTCAGGAGGGCAAATTTCCAACGGATGAGAGAGGATCTTGGTGCAATTAACTGGGATGATATCCTGAGACATAAAAGTACACAAAGAAAATGGGAGACGTTTATTAGCATCCTGGATAGGACCTGTGCACAGTATATACCGTATGGGAATAAACATACTAAAAATAGGAGGAAACCAATATGGCTAAATAAAGCTGTAAGGGGCACAATAAGTGACAAAAAGAAAGCATTTAGAGAATTAAAGGAAGTAGGTAGTGAGGAGGCATTAAATAAATACAAAAAAATAAATAAATTCTGTAAAAAGCAAATCAAGGCAGCAAAGATTGAGACAGAGAGACTCATTGCCAGAGAGAGCAAAAATAACCCCAAAATATTCTTTAACTACATAAATAGTAAGAAACTAAAAAATGATAGTGTTGGCCCCCTTAAAAATAGTCTGGGTGAAATGGTGGATGAGGATGAGGAAAAAGCCAATATGCTAAATGACTTTTTTTCATCAGTATTTACAAAAGAAAATCCCATGGCAGCCAATATGACTAGTGATAAAAATTCCCAATTAAATGTTACCTGCTTAACCCAGCAGGAAGTATGGCGGCGTCTAAAAATCACAAAAATTGACAAATCTCCGGGCCCGGATGGGATACACCCCCGAGTACTGCAGGAATTAAGTACAGTCATTGATAGACCATTATTTTTAATCTTTAAAGAGTCCATAATAACAGGGTCTGTACCACAGGACTGGCGTATAGCAAATGTGGTGCCAATATTCAAAAGGGGGACAAAAACTGAACTCGGAAATTATACGCCAGTAAGCTTAACCTCTACTGTGGGTAAAATCCTGGAGGGCATTCTAAGGGATACTATACTGGAGTATCTGAAGAGGAATAACCTTATGACCCAGTATCAGCACGGGTTTACTAGGGACCGATCATGTCAGACTAATTTGATCAGCTTCTATGAAGAGGTAAGTTCCGGACTGGACCAAGGGAGCCCAGTGGATGTAGTGTATATGGACTTTTCAAAAGCTTTTGACATGGTGCCACACAAAAGGTTGATACATAAAATGAGAATAATGGGGATAGGGGAAAATATGTGCAAGTGGGTTGAGAGCTGGCTCAGGGATAGGAAACAAAGGGTGGTTATTAATGGCGTACACTCGGACTGGGTCGCGGTTAGTAGTGGGGTACCACAGGGGTCAGTATTGGGCCCTCTTCTTTTTAACATATTTATTAATGACCTTGTAGGGGGCATTCAGAGTAGAATTTCAATATTTGCAGATGACACTAAACTCTGCAGGGTAATCAATACAGAGGATGACAATTTTATATTACAGGATGATTTGTGTAAACTAGAAGCTTGGGCTGATAAATGGCAAATGAGCTTTAATGGGGATAAATGTAAGGTCATGCACTTGGGTAGAAGTAATAAGATGTATAACTATGTGCTTAATTCTAAAACTCTGGGCAAAACCGTCAATGAAAAAGACCTGGGTGTATGGGTGGATGACAAACTCATATTCAGTGGCCAGTGTCAGGCAGCTGCTACTAAGGCAAATAAAATAATGGGATGTATTAAAAGAGGCATAGATGCTCATGAGGAGAACATAATTTTACCTCTACACAAGTCACTAGTTCGACCACACTTAGAATACTGTGCACAGTTCTGGTCTCCGGTGTATAAGAAAGACATAGCTGAACTGGAGCGGGTGCAGAGAAGAGCGACCAAGGTTATTAGAGGACTGAGGGGTCTGCAATACCAAGATAGGTTATTACACTTGGGGCTATTTAGTTTGGAAAAACGATGGCTAAGCGGTGATCTTATGTTAATGTATAAATATATGAGGGGACAGTACAAAGACCTTTCTGATGATCTTTTTAATCATAGACCGGTGACAGGGACAAGGGGGCATCCTCTACGTCTGGAGGAAAGAAGGTTTAAGCATAATAACAGACGCGGATTCTTTACTGTAAGAGCAGTGAGACTATGGAACTCTCTGCCGTATGATGTTGTAATGAGTGATTCATTACTTAAATTTAAGAGGGGACTGGATACCTTTCTGGAAAAGTATAATGTTACAGGGTATATGCACTAGATTCCTTGATAGGGCATTGATCCAGGGAATTAGTCTGATTGCCGTATGTGGAGTTGGGAAGGAATTTTTTTCCCCAATGTGGACTTACTCTTTGCCACATGGTTTTTTTTGCCTTCCTCTGGATCAACATGTTAGGGCATGTTAGGTTAGGCTATGGGTTGAACTAGATGGACTTAAAGTCTTCCTTCAACCTTAATAACTATGTAACTTGAAAGTCTGTGTTGCCCAGCGACAGGCCCAAAACATCACTGCTCTAGAGGAGATCTGCATGGAGGAATGGGCCAACATACCACCAAAAGTGTGTGCCAACCTTGTGAAGACTTACAGAAAACGTTTCACCTCTGTCATTGCCAACAAAGGATATATGACAAAATATATAAAGATAAAGATAAACTTTTGATAATGACCAAATACTTATTTTCTACCCTAATTTGCAAAATAAATCTTGCCAAATCAGACAAGCTGATTTTCTGGATTTGCTTTCTCATTTTGACTCTCATAGTTGTGTTCTACCTATGAAGTCCATTACAGGCCTCTCTCATTTTTTAAGTGGGAGAACTTGCACAATTGGTGGCTGACTAAATGCTTTTTTTCCCACTGTACATCACACAGGAGACACAGAGCCTGCTGTATACATCACATGGGTACACCAGGACACTGATACATATACATCACATAGGAGACACCAAGACTGCTGCATACATCACATAGGATACACCGAGACTGCTGTATATACTGTGCATCACATAGGAGACAATGAAACTGTTGCTCACAACACATAGGAGACAATGAGACTGCTGTATACATAACATATGAGACAGACTGCTGTATTCATCATATAGATGACACTGAGACTGTTATATACATTACTGATACTCTGTTGTATACATCACATAGGTACAGCAAGAAACTGCTGTATATACATCACATAGAAGACACTAAGACTCCTAATGCAACACATAGTAGACGCTGAGGCTGCTATCCATACATCACATATGATACACTGAGACTGCTGCATATTCGTCAGATAAGATACACCAAAACTGCTATATACATCATAAGAGACACATACTACTACCGTATATACATAACATAGTGGACACCGAGACTGCTGCATACATCATATAGGAGGCACTGAGACTGCAATATATATCACATAGGATACACAGAGGCTGTTGTACATACATACATCATATTGGAGACACTGAGACTGCTGTATACATATATACTGCTCTGGCAAAAATTAAGAGACCACTGCAAAATTTTCAGTTTGTCTGATTTTTCTTTTTATAGGTATATTTTTGGGTAAAATTCAAATTGTTCTTTAATTCTATAAACTACTGACAACATGTCTCCGAATTTCCAAGCAATACATTTTGTATTTATTTTCTGAAAATGAGAAATGGTCAAAATAACAAAAAAATGCATTGCTTGCAGACCTCAAATAATGCAAAACAAAACAAGTTCATGATCATTTATAAACAACAATACTAATGTTTTAACTCAGGAAGAGTTATTATTATTATTATTTATTTATATAGCACCATTAATTCCATGGTGCTCTACATGAGAAGGGGTTACATCAAAATACAAATATCACTTACAGTAAACAAAACTAACAATGACAGACTGATACAGAGGGAAGAGGACCCTGCCCTTGTGGGCTTACATTCTACAGGATTATGGGGAAGGAGACAGTAGGTGGAGGGTTGCAGTAGCTCCGATGGTGTTGAGGTGGCCGTGTGGTCATTACAGGTTGTAAGCTTCTTTGAAGAGGTGGGTTTTCAGGTTTCTTTTGAAGGATCCAAATGTGGTGGATAACCGGACGTGTTGGGGCACAGAATTCCAGAGGATGGGTGATATTCGGAAGAAGTCTTGGAGGCGATTGGGTGAAGAGCGAATAAGCGTGGAGGAGAGAAGGAGGTCTTGGGAGGACTGGAGATTACGTGAAATATACGTGGAAATATACGGAGGAGAAAGGTTATGGATGGCTTTGTAGGTCAGTGTTAGTAGTTTAAACTGGATACGCTGGGAAATTGGGAGCCAGTGAAGGGATTTGCAAAGAGAGGAAGCAGGAGTGTAGCGAGTAGAGAGATTAATTAGTCGGGCAGCAGAGTTAAGGACAGACTGGAGGGGTGAAAGAGTGTTAGAAGGTAGGCCACAGAAGAGGATGTTGCAGTAGTCGAGGTGGGAGATGATTAGGGCATGCACAAGCATTTTGGTAGAGTGAGGGTTGAGGAAAGGGCAGATTCTGGAAATATTTTTGAGCTGGAGGCGACAGGAGGTGGCGAGAGCTTGGATGTGCAGTTTGAAGGACAGGGCAGAATCCAGGGTTACTCCGTGGCAGCGGATTTTGGGGACAGGGGAAAGTGTGATTTCATTTATTTTGATAGATCAGGTCGGGAAGATATGCGGGGTGGAGGAAAGATAATTAGTTCCGATTTGTCCACATTGAGCTTGAGGAAGCAAGAGAAAGAGGATATGGCTGATAGGCACTCTGGGTTTCTGGAGAGCAGAGAGGTGACATCTGGGCCAGAGAGGTAGATCTGAGTGTCATCAGCATATAGGTGGTACTGGAAGCCATAGGACCTTATGAGTTGTCCCAGGCCGAGTGTATAGATTGAGAATAGTAAGGGCCCAAGGACAGAACCTTGAGGGACACCAACAGAGAGGGGGTAAGATGAAGAGGTAGTATGGGAGTAGGAAATGCTAAATGTCTAGAAGGAGAAGTATAGAGAATTGTCTCTTAGCTTTGGCTGTAAGTAAGTCATTAGTAATTTTGGTCAGGGCAGTCTCAGTGGAATGGTGGGGACGGAAGCCAGATTGTAGGTTGTCGAAGAGAGAGTTAGATGCAAAGTGAGAGGAAAGTTCAGCATGGACGTGCTGCTCAAGGAGTTTGGATGCAAATGGGAGCAAAGATATGAGGCGATAGCTGGACATAGCGCTTGGGTCAAGGGATGGATTTTTGAGGATAGGTGTGCTTGTGGCATGTTTGAAAGCAGTGGGGAAGGTACCAGAAGTTAGTGATAGGTTGAAGAGATGGGTTAGGGATGGGATTAGTGTGGTGGTGAGGTTGGGGAGGAGGTGGGATGGGATGGGGTCAAGTGCACAAGTGGTGAGGTGTGATCTGGAGAGAAGATGAGCAAGCTCCCCTTCAGTGATTTTGGAGAGGGAAGTTATGGGGTTTGGGCATTGGTCTGGTTGGTCTGGTTACAAAGGGGTTGTGGTGGTTTGACGACAAAGATTTGCCTTTTTTCGTCAATTTTTATTTTTGAAGTGCGTGACAAAGTCCTCAGCAACGATTAGGGAAGTTGGAGGGGGCAGTGGTGGGTGGAGGAGGGAGTTAAAAGTGTTGAACAACTGTTTGGGGTTGTGGGATAAGGAAGATACAAGAGTTGGGAAGTAGGCCTGTTTAGCAGAGGTGAGAGCTGATTTGAATGCGAGTGTTGCCTGTTTGAGTGCAGTGAAATCATCTTGCGAATGTGTTTTCTTCCAATGCCGTTCTGCAATTCTGGATACTTGCCAAAGCTTTTTAGTGGTGTTATTGTGCCAGGGTTGTCTATTGGTTCATCGCACTCTGCTATGCATGACAGGGGCGACCATGTCAATGGCTGATGCAAGAGTGGCATTGTAGAAAGCAGTGGCAGTGTCTGTGTTGTGGAGTGAGGATATGGATGCTAGTGGTAGAATAGAGTCGGAGAGCGTGTGGGTGTCTAAGTGTGCGAGGTTCCTGCGTGGGTGCGCATGTTGCTGGACATTGGTGACAAGGGAGGAGGACAGGGATGAGAAAGTGAGTAGATAGTGGTCAGATAGAGGGAGAGGGGAGGTTGTGAAGTTAGATAGGGAGCAGAAACGGGTGAAGACAAGGTCTAATGTGTGTCCATCTGTGTGGGTGGCTGAGAAGGACCACTGAGTAAGTCCAAAGGATGAAGTAAGGAACAGGAGTTTGGAGGCTGCTGACTGGTAGGTGTCAATGGGGATGTTGAAATCACCCATGATGATGGTGGGAATGGCAGCAGAGAAAAAGTGGAGGAGCCAGGTGAAGAATTGGTCAATAAAGGCAGTGGTCGGGCCCGGAGGTCGGTATATGACCACAATTTGGAGGTTGTAGGGGGAGTAGTTGCGGACAGTGTGGACTTTAAAAGAAGGAAGGGTAGAGGTGGGATTGGGTTAAAGGTACAGTTGGAAGAAAGGAGAAGGCCCACTCCTCCACCATGTTTATTGCCAGGGCGAGGAGTGTGGGTGAAGTGGAGGCCACCGTAACATAGTGCAGCGGGGGGAGGCTGTGTCAGAGGATGTCAGCCATGTTTCGGTGATGCCCAGAAAGAAAAGATTACGAGAGGTAAAGAGGTCGTGAATCACATGGAGTTTATTGCAGATGGAGCGGGCATTCCATAGTGATCCAGAGAGAGGGTGCAGAGGGGTGGGCGTTGTGGGCACGGATTTGAGGTGGGCAAGATTTCGGGTGTTTATATTGAGTTAGGAGTGGTAGGAGGGGGTAGTAATGGGAGGTATGAGCTGTGGGGGTCCAGCAGTGAGGAGAAGCAGAGAGAGACAGAGCAGGTGGGAGAAGGAGAGTGGGTGGCTTGTGTGTTCTATTAGGAGAGATCTGAGGTTGAGGAGCAGGTCAGCAGAGGAGGTCAGGTGAGGAGGCAGGAGGGAAGGAGAGATTATTACTTGGTTAAAGGGTGCTGGGGTTTGGGGATAGCGAAGGAGGCTGTGGAATAATGGAGCCAAAACTGTTAGAGCATATGTCAGCATGATGAGTAAGTGTGGTGGAAAGGGAAAGAAATTTAGTACATTTATTAACAGTGGTTAGTCTTGCCTTCTGTTCACTTCTGGCTCATTTCTGGCATATTTCTGCTGTCATATTTGCTGTTATCCTTTTAGAGACATCCTTCTAAAGACAGACCACGATCCAGACAGACCTGTGTCTCAGAATTTATAACAAGCTAAGTAGTGCACATGAAATAGGCCAGGTGTGATAAGGAGGGAGGAGCAGCAGAGAGACTGGTCACAGACACAGGAGGGGATTACCGTATTTTCCGGCGTATAAGATGACCTTTTAACCCCTGAAAATCTTCTTAAAAGTCGGGGGTCGTCTTATACGCCGGGTCTCGTCTTATAGAGCGGGTGCATATGGTGGGGGGGGGAGTGGTCCCGATGACGAAGAGAGGGGGTGTCTCACTGGGAAGGTGTAAGTGGAGTATCCCCATTACCTCATTGTAGCAAAGCAGCGATGCTCTCTGTGTTGGGGGGGCGGCTTCGGTGTATCTCTGTGCAGCATCGGGGCTCCGCTGGCATTTCCTCAAAGCCCGGAGGCGCCGGCAGCTCCATTGCCGCGATGCGGTGGCCTCCGGGAAAATGGCCGAGATGAGATCTGAATCTGAGCATGCACCGCCCAGGGCAGCCATTTTCCCGGAGGCCACCGCATCGCAGCAATGGAGCTGCCGGTGCCTCCGGGCTTTGAGGAAATGCCGGCAGAGCCCAGATGCTGCACAGAGATATGCCGCCCTCCAGCACAGAGCCCCCACACTGCACAAAAAAGAGCCGCCACCGCCCCCAGCACGGAGACCCCACACTGCACATAGAGGAGCCGTCGACGCTGCCCCCCAGCACAGAGAGCATCGCTGCTACAATGAGGTAATGGGGGATACTCCACTTACACCTTCACTGTGAGACGCCCCCTCTCTTCGTCATCGGGACCACTCCACCCCACCATATGCACATTGGTCACCCGCCCTATAAGACGACACACGGTGCATAAGAAGACCCCTGACTTTTAAGAAGATTTTATATTTTAACTAGAAAACTTGGGGGGTCGTCTGATACGCCCAGTCGTCTTATACGCCGGAAAATAGAGTAATTAGAAGTCAGAAAGGAAAATGCAAGGGGAAATAGATCCAAATGGAAAGATAAAGCCAACTGTGTATTGGCATCAAGGAATTAAAATGAGAAAACATGCAAGGGAAGGGAAAAAAAAAGGAGTAGCAGCCAGCAGTCCTACCAGGAATAGCAGGGTGAGGAAGATCAGGAAATTTGGGTGATGGTGATGGGATTGGGGGTGCAGCCAGTGGACATACCAGGAATAGCAGGGTGAGGGAGATCAGGAAAGTTGGGTGATGGTGATGGGATTGGGGGTGCAGCCAGCGGACATACCTGAGGATGAAGCAGATCGATTGTCAGATTGATAGCAATAACGAAGCATTGTAATAATAATAATGAAGCATCTAAAGCAGGGGGTTATTTTTCTGGCATATTTATGCAGTCATATTTGCTGTTATCCTTTTAGAGACATCCTTCTAGAGACAGACCAGTTCAGAAATCAATATTTTTTTGAATAACCATGATTTGTAATCATAGCTTTCATGCACCTTGGCATGCTTTCACCAGTCTTTCACACTGCTTTTGGGTGAATTTATGCCACTCCTGTTACAAAAATGTAAGCAGTTCTTCTTTGTTTGATGGCTTGTGACTATCCATCATCCTCTTGATTACTTTTCAGAGGTTTTCAATGGGGTTGAGGTCTGGAGATTGGGCTGGCAAAGACAGGGATTTGATGTGGTGGTCCTTCATCCACACCTTGATTGACCTAGCTGTGTGGCATGGCGCATTGTGCTGCTGGAAAAAACAGTCCTCAGAGTGAGGGAACATTGCCTGAGCAGAAGGAATCAACTGTTTTTCCAGGATAACCTTGTATGCGGCTTGATTCATACGTCCTTCGCAAAGAACAACCTGCCCCATTCCAGCCTTGCTGAAGCATCCCCTGTTCATCATTGATCCTCCACCAAATTTCACAGTGGGTGCAAGACACTGTGGCTTGTACCCAGTGTCGGACTGGGGTGACAAGGGCCCACCAGTAACATTGACTTTGGGGGGGCCCATTTTTCACCTGCATGAAAATATTACACTACCTTCATGCACAAATTTACCTATATCTCTATATAATAATAAACTGGGTAGTTTGGTTAATGAATGATGAGATGCTGCTTTTTTTCTGTACAGAGTGAATCAAGTGAATGATGACAAGTACTGCCCATACAGTGGGGTTGGGGGCCCAGATCTACACAGGGACCCACCGGGGGATTCCCCTGTTATCCTGTGGGCCAGTCCGAGCCTGTTTGTTACACGTAGAGGAAAGACAATTATGGCACCTAAATAGGAAAGGGTTCTTTACAGTAAGAGCAATCAAACTGGAATGCCGACCACAAGAGCTAGTAATGGCATTTACTATAACAACATTTAAAAAAGGACTCTTTATGTAAAAACAGAAAAACACTGGCGTTCCAGACAGTTCCTGATGGAGGAACAGGTGCTCAATGTAGAGTGCTGCTGGTGATTACAACAGGTTCTGTGTGGACCTGTTAAATGTATAGTTTTATTACTAGTAAAGATAGTGCTCACCTGCGCCATCTACAATGGATGAGCAATATGGAATGAATCTGAATATTAAAGTGGATATGAGTTGAAAGACACTTACTGTTTGGTAATGTTGGTGATAACATGAGTATGTTGTGGATCCTGTTAGGTACCGGTAGAATCTTTAAAAAATAAAAAAGAGATGTGCGCTCTTTGTAAGAATTATATTTGTGAATGAAGCAAGATGGTGAGATGCATATGAGTAAGTATATAATTTTACTCACTTGGGTTATTAGTGACGATGTGAATTCACAATTACTGCTGGTAGCGTGATACCTGGGAGTGGTTCTTCCCCTGGAGTCTCACGGTTCCCCCTGCTTGAATGAATTTACAACCTTTTTTAGGTATGATTTTATATATCCATATAATCTGAATCTATGGATCATTAGTGTACTCACTAATGATTGTGTTGGAGATATGGACAGGGATTTTGGTACCGATTATCCAGGCAGTGTGGTTTTGCTAGGGCAGGGTCCGCTGGATATGGATAGTCAGCTTATAGCTGGCAAAGAGTGCTATAATCAGGGTCGGTATCCTATACGTTGAGGCATGAAAGAATCCTCCCCCTAATGAATTAATTATAATAATTGTGCTATTTTATCATAAGGTATGCATGCACATATGATCAGAATATACTCACTGTCTCCCTTAGATGCGGAATGTAGTGATCCCGGAGATAGCGGGTGTATCACCTCTGTATCCCCGCTATGGTTGCGCGGTGAGCTGACTAAGAACGTTGTAATGTTTGAAACGCGTTGGTTCTTTTAGAAAGTGTTTACTTCAACCTTTTGCAAAGTTGTATATTTTTTCACTTTTTTAATGGATTAAATTAAAAAATTATATTCTGGAAGCTGGATCCTTTACCGTTCTTGAACTTGTTTACTTTTTTTAAAACTACAAAAATTAAGATGTGTTGAATTTCTGAAATCTTGCGAATTATATGTGATTTATTTGCGGGATTTCCCCATACACTTTAATGAGATACCTAATATTCCCATATAAAAAATTCATATGGGTTTTTATTACATTTCAGCAGCAAAAAAATGGATGCAATCCCCATGCACACATAACATTGCCAATGAAGCATTATCAAAGCTCACAGAAAACAGGAAGTTTACAAAACAAAGTAATTTTAATTTAAAAATTATATTTAAAAAAAGCAAGCGCGAAACTGAAAAAAATGCAATAAAAACATGTAAAAAAACACTCAAAAGGCAACAAAGAAGCACAAATAACCTAATTTGGCAACTTGAAGAATGAAATTCTGCAGGAAATGGACAGCGTCAAAATCTCACCAAATACTTACCGTAGAAACATTGCCTTAGAGGGTAATTTCACTGATTGTGAGACGAGAGATGAGAGACAAGTCTGCTGCCAATGGGAGAGAATTTGTGGTCTAAAATTATGAGATTGTCCAGCTAAGAAAAAAGTGCACAAAAACACCCAAAACAAAACATTTTGATATGGTATCTTGAAGAATACTAAGGAATATAGCGGTGTCCTTTGTTCATGATCCTCGTGGTCAGTGTGGTTACAGAGAACATGTCTTGCTCTTACCTCCGGACGGCTGTTATACCCTGCAGTAACTGACAATCCACGGATATGAATAAGCGCTGTATTGTGAGCGGCAGCCAGGTGTCTGCTTTAGCATGCCTTAACACCCGCATCACATATATACAGTCCAACTGTCTCACTTGCCTGGTTCTCAGAGGTCTCCTTTAGACGCAGGGACACTTCTTCACATAAAGAGACAGAGTCCAATTCCATCTTAAAACGTGGAACTTTGCTTGTTTCCAATCGCAGCATGTCTACATCAGTTACAGCATCAACGCAGAGTTCTGCAAAGTTCATATCCTTTGCTTTCCCTGCGCTCTTCCCTATGTCCTTTAGGTTGTAGCCGGTTTGTCCCGTCTCGACCGGTACTGCAGCGTCCTCCCTGTTCAGCTTCACAACGTTCAGTAGTTCCCTTGTCCTTTTCACGCCAGACATAAGGACATCTGCCCAAGTAGAAAGCTGCCACATTTTGAAGCGACCTGCGTTTCTGTTCTGCGGTGACTTCTGCTATCACCTCTGCTCTCACTTCTGCTGTTTCTGCTGCTCTCACTTCTGCTGTCCTGCTGCTTTCACATCTGCTGTCCTGGATGACTGGGCTTCACACTTAACGTTACGTGGCCTACTGCTTAGCTGGGGGCCCCCAGGCCCAGCTGACCTGCCTAGGCTCCCTAGCCTGACTGACCCAAAACCAGGAAATTCTCCTGTCTTACCCACAGTTGGTCCCTCCAAAGTTAACTGTTACTGTTCCTGAGTTCCTATCTCTAATCTCAGTGTGCTATAATGCCCCCCTCTAGTGGCTAAAGCAGACTCTTAGAGCTGCTTAAAATGTACAGAAACTGGCCAATACCCAATCACCATTTTTTTTTCGACCAAAATTTAGAAAATTTAAGGGAAGCGACAGTTTAATAAAGAGACACAGGTCTCCTTTAGGAGCCTCTAAAAGCCAGCAATGGTCTTTGTCCGGCACCGGACAATGTAAAGTGCTAACGAATATATATGCCCTATCTAACTAACAATTTTTTAAATCAGGTACATAAAGCACCCATTCGAAGTTCATTGATGCAAGAAATCAACATAGCATTTTTCGGTGCAATGAGGACACTATGTAGGTCTGTTACTGTTTTACAAATTGCATTTCTTGCATCAATGAAGTAACTCCGGATGCGTGCTTTATGTATCTGATTTAAATGCATGGAGTAATTCAATTCCCCTCTGTTACACCCTTCCCAATTTGCTGTCCAGGAAGGAGGTGCTGATGCCTCTTGCCCACAACCTGCGGTTGCACAGACACAACAGTCAGCAACCACATCCAGTCCAGCGTTCAGTTGTCCCTTGTTAGCATATATGTCTGTTCACAAACTGTTAGTTAGATAGGGCATATATATTCGTTAGCACTAGTGATGAGCGAATATACTCGTTACTCGAGATTTCTCGAGCATGCTCGGGGGTCCTCCGAGTATTTTTTAGTGCTCGGAGTTTTAGTTTTTCTTGCCGCAGCTGAATGATTTACATCTTTTAGCCAGCATAAGTACATGTGGGGATTCCCTAGCAACCAGGCAATCCCCACATGTACTTATGCTGGCTATCAGATGTAAATCATTCAGCTGCGGCAAGAAAAACTAAAACTCTGAGCACTAAACAATACTCGGAGGACCCCGAGCATGCTCGAGAAATCTCGAGTAACGAGTATATTCACTCATCACTAGTTAGCATTTTACATTGTCCGGTGCCGGACAATTGACCCGTGGAAGTGCTAGTAGGCGCGAAACTGCCGTCGTCCAGCTTCTGCCCACTCCCATCCTCCCTCCCCCGGCTAACATGCTTTTTTAACCACAAATAAAGAGCGGAATTTCTACAAAAGATTGGTGAGTGCTATCTGCTTTTCTTTGCAGCATATAAGTCTGTTCACAAATTATTAGTTAGATAGGGTATATATATTCGTTAGCACTTTACATTGTCCGATGCTGGATAAAGACCATTGCTGGCTTTTAGAAGCTCCTAAAGGAGACTTGTGTCTCTTTATTAAAGTGTCGCTTCCTTTAAATTTTCTAAATGTTGGTCGAAAAAAAATGGTGATGGGGTATTGGCCAGTTTCTGTACATTTTAAGCAGCTCTAAGAGTCTTTGTTAGCCACTAGAGGGGGGGCATTATAGCACACTGAGATTAGAGATAGGAACTCAGGAACAGTAACAGTTAACTTAGGAGGGGCCAACTGTGGGTAAGACAGGAGGATTTCCTGGTTTTGGGTCAGTCAGGCTAGGGAGCCCAGGCAGGTCAGGTGGGCCTGGGGGCCCCCAGCTAAGCAGTGGGCCATGTAATGTTAAGTGTGAAGCTCAGTCATCCAGGACAGCAATTGGGAGAGCAGCAGGACAGCAGAAGTGAGAGCAGCAAAAACAGCAGAAGTGAGAGCAGAGGTGATAGCAGAAGTCACCGCAGAACAGAAACGCAGGTCGCTCCAAAATGTGGAAGCTTTCTACTTGGGCAGATGCCCGTTATGTCTGGGGTGAAACGGACAAGGGAACTACTGAACTTAGCGAAGCTTAACAGGGAGGATGCTGCAGTACTGGTCGAGATGGAACAAACCAACTACAACCTAAAGGACATAGGGAAGACCACAGGGAAAGCGAAGGATGTGAACTGTGCAGAACTCTGTGTTGATCTGATGTGGATGTGCTGCACTTGGAAACAAGCAAAGTTCTACATTTTAAGTTGGAATTGGACTCTGTCTCTTTATGTGCATTCCAGTCTGATTGCTCTTAGGGTAAGTTCATACAGGGCGTTTTTGCTGCAGCAAAACCTGATCATCTTGGCAGGAAAGAAGCTGCGCCAAAAATGCAGGTTTAGGTGCGTTTTTGTTGCATTTTTTTCATGCGTTTTTTTTCTCTTTGTGCATGCCAATAATAATAATCTTTATTTTTATATAGCGCTAACATATTCTGCAGCGCTTTACAGTTTTGCACACATTATTATCACTGTCCCCAATAGGGCTCACAATCTAAATAAAGTTGAGTGCACACAGAGAAAAAAACAACTTCCTGTAGATAGATAGAATGAATAGATAGATAGAATTAATATATATAATAGATAGAATGAATAGATAGATTGATAGAATAGATAGATAATTTACCTGCGGTAACCTCTTCCCTGGCATTTTCCCATGGTGTAGAGCAGGGGTCTCAAACACGCGGCCCCTGAGGCAAGCATCTGCGGCCCGCGGTGCACGCTAGAAGAGAGGAGGCGGCATAGAGCCCTGGGAGTTTCTGGGAGCCGCTGCTGGAGAGTCGCCCACAATGCATGACGCGTCGCCATGGATACTGTTGTGAACTCTGTTTTCGGGCTCCCTCTTGTGGTCACAGGTGGTATTGTGTGAGTTTTGTTTTTGGGCTCCCCCTGGTGGCTTTGTTTGTTATCCTGCGGATCTGTGGCTGAATCAGCTGCCTCGTTATGCACTAGGGAGTTTCCTATTTAGCTCTGCTTCACCTCCACTTGTTGCCGGCTGTCGATGTACTCAGTGCTATTCTGATCTCCCCTGATTATCTTCGTTTTCAGTTTCTTCTGAGAAGCTAAGTTTCAGTTTGATTATTTTTTGCTCATCAGTCTGCAATATGATTTCAGTATATGATGAGTTAGTCCAGCTTGCTAATATGTGAGTTCTTGCTGCTGGTAAGCTCTGGGGTACGGAGTTGCTTCCCCCGCACCGTTAGTTGGTGCGGGGGCTCGAGCAATCTCTGCGTGGATATTTTGCTTAGGGTTTTCTATTGACCGCACAGCTCCCTTCCTATTTTCTGCTATCTAGTGTTAGCGAGCCTCATTTGCTAAATCTATTTCATCTCTGCGTTTGTGCTTTCCCCTTAACTCACCGTTAATATTTGTGGGGGGCTTTTCTTTATCTTTGGGGTCATTTCTCTGAGGCAAGTAAGGACTTTACTTTCCCTCTAGGAATAGGTAGTTTCTCAGGCCGTGAAGAGACGTCTAGGATTTTCAGGTAACGTTCCACGGCTGCCTATAGTTGTTTGCGGATAGGATCAGGTTGCGGTCAATCCAGATACCATTTCCCCAGAGCTGGTCGTCGGTTTAGTTACTTAGCTAGTCTAACTTGCGATCCTTGCCACTAGGATCATAACAGTACAGCCAGCCCATACAGTGTTAATTGCATGGCAGAAGCAGGAGAAGAGAAGCCTTGAGGATTTTTTTTTTTTTTGCTGCCGTGTGTCTAGCTGCTGTGTGTCTAGCTTCTTTCCTCCTCTTAATCTTGGTGTGGCTCTGAGTTCAGCTGCTGTCATGGATATCCAGAGTTTGGCCTCCAGTGTAGATCATCTTGCTGCAAGAGTACAAAGTATTCAGGATTTTGTTGTTCACAGTCCTATGTCAGAGCCTAGAATACCTATTCCGGAGTTGTTTTCTGGAGATAGATCTAGGTTCCTGAATTTTAAGAACAATTGTAAATTGTTTCTTTCTTTGAAACCTCGTTCCTCTGGTGATTCCGTTCAGCAAGTTAAGATTATTATTTCTTTCTTGCGCAGCGACCCTCAAGATTGGGCCTTCGCATTGGCACCAGGGGATCCTGCATTGCTCAGTGTGGATGCGTTTTTTCTGGCCCTTGGATTGCTCTATGAGGAACCTAATCTTGAGAACCAGGCTGAAAAAGCTTTGTTGGCCCTCTCTCAGGGGCAAGATGAAGCAGAGGTGTATTGCCAGAAATTTCGGAAATGGTCGGTGCTTACTCAATGGAATGAGTGTGCCCTAGCTGCAAATTTCAGAAAGGGTCTTTCTGAAGCCATTAAGAATGTCATGGTGGGGTTCCCTACGCCTGCAGGTCTGAATGAGTCAATGACTCTGGCCATTCAGATTGATCGGCGTTTGCGGGAGCGCAAACCTGCGCACCATTTGGCGGTGTCTTCTGAACAGACACCTGAGTCTATGCAATATGATAGAATTCTGACCAGAAGTGAACGGCAAAATTATAGACGGCAAAATGGGTTGTGCTTTTATTGTGGTGACTCAGCTCATGTTATCTCAGCATGCTCTAAGCGCACAAAAAAGATTGATAAATCTGTCACCATCGGTACTTTACAGCCTAAGTTCATTTTGTCTGTTACCCTGATTTGTTCCCTGTCATCTTACCCGGTTATGGCTTTTGTAGATTCAGGTGCTGCCTTGAGCCTGATGGATTTGTCATTTGCCCGGCGCTGTGGTTTTGTTTTGGAGCCTTTAAAATTCCCTATTCCACTAAGGGGTATTGATGCTACACCATTGGCTATGAATAAACCTCAGTACTGGACGCAAGTGACCTTGTGCATGACTCCTGTTCATCAGGAGGTGATTCGCTTTCTTGTTCTGCATAATCTGCATGATGTTGTCGTGTTGGGTCTGCCATGGTTGCAGACTCATAATCCAGTCTTGGATTGGAAAGCAATGTCTGTGTCAAGTTGGGGTTGCCAGGGAATTCATGGTGACGCTCCTGTGGTGTCAATTGCTTCATCCACTCCTTCTGAAGTCCCTGCGTTTTTGTCGGACTACCAGGATGTATTTGATGAGCCCAAACTCAGTTCTCTACCTCCTCATAGGGATTGTGATTGTGCTATAAATTTGATTCCTGGTAGTAAGTTTCCTAAGGGACGACTTTTCAATTTGTCAGTGCCGGAGCATGCTGCTATGCGGTGTTATATAAAGGAGTCTTTGGAGAAAGGACTTATTCGCCCCTCCTCCTCCCCTCTGGGTGCGGGATTCTTTTTTGTGGCTAAGAAGGATGGTTCCCTGAGACCTTGTATTGATTATCGCCTTCTAAATAAAATCACGGTCAAATTTCAGTATCCTTTCCCATTGTTATCTGATCTGTTTGCTCGCATTAGGGGGTCTAGTTGGTTCACCAAGATAGATCTTCGTGGTGCGTATAACCTTGTGCGTATTAAGCAGGGTGATCAATGGAAAACTGCATTTAATACGCCCGAAGGCCATTTCGAGTACTTGGTGATGCCTTTTGGACTTTCTAACGCTCCTTCTGTCTTTTAGTCCTTCATGCACGACATCTTCCGCGAGTATCTGGATAAATTTATGATTGTGTATCTGGATGATATTCTGTTTTTTTCTGATGATTGGGAGTCCCATGTTAAGCAGGTCAGGATGGTGTTTCAGGTCCTGCGTGTCAATGCTTTATTTGTGAAGGGCTCAAAATGTCTTTTTGGAGTCCAGAAGGTTTCTTTTTTGGGTTTCATTTTTTCCCCTTCTACTATTGAGATGGACCCAGTCATGGTTCAGGCTATTCATGACTGGACTCAGCCTACATCTGTTAAGAGTCTTCAGAAATTCTTGGGTTTTGCTAATTTTTACCGTCGCTTCATCGCTAATTTTTCTGGTGTTGTTAAGCCTTTGACGGATTTGACCAAGAAGGGTTCTGATGTTACTAATTGGTCTCCTGCGGCTGTGGAGGCCTTTCGGGAGCTGAAGCGCCGGTTTTCCTCAGCTCCGGTCTTATGTCAGCCAGATGTCTCTCTTCCTTTTCAGGTCGAGGTTGATGCTTCTGAGATTGGAGCGTGGGCTGTTTTGTCGCAGAGAAGCTCTGATGGCTCTGTGATGAGACCATGTGCTTTCTTTTCAAGAAAGTTTTCGCCTGCCGAGCGGAATTATGATGTCGGTAATCGGGAGTTGTTGGCTATGAAGTGGGCATTTGAGGAGTGGCGACATTGGCTCGAGGGAGCTAAGCATCGTGTGGTGGTCTTGACTGATCACAAAAATCTGATTTATCTCGAGTCGGCCAAGCGGCTGAATCCTAGACAGGCTCGTTGGTCGTTGTTTTTCTCTCGTTTTGATTTCGTGGTCTCGTACCTGCCTGGTTCGAAGAATGTGAAGGCTGATGCTCTTTCTAGGAGTTTTGTGCCTGATTCTCCTGGAGATTCTGAGCCGGCTGGTATCCTCAGAGAAGGGGTGATTTTGTCTGCCATCTCCCCAGATTTGCGACGAGTGCTGCAGGAGTTTCAGGCGGATAGACCTGACCGTTGTCCACCGGAGAGACTGTTTGTCCCAGATAGATGGACCAACAGAGTTATTTCCGAGGTTCATTCTTCGGTGTTGGCAGGCCATCCTGGAATATTTGGTACCAGAGATTTGGTGGCCAGGTCCTTTTGGTGGCCTTCCTTGTTGCGGGATGTGCGTTCCTTTGTGCAGTCTTGTGGAATTTGTGCTCGGGCTAAGCCTTGCTGTTCTCGTGCCAGTGGTTTGCTGTTACCTTTGACTGTCCCGAAGAGGCCTTGGACGCACATTTCCATGGATTTTATTTCAGATCTTCCTGTCTCTCAGAGAATGTCTGTCATCTGGGTGGTGTGTGATCGTTTTTCTAAGATGGTCCATTTGGTGCCCTTGCCTAAGTTGCCTTCCTCCTCCGAGTTGGTTCCGCTGTTTTTTCAAAATGTGGTTCGTTTGCACGGGATCCCTGAGAATATTGTTTCCGACAGAGGATCCCAGTTTGTGTCTAGATTTTGGCGGACCTTTTGTGCTAAGATGGGCATTGATTTGTCTTTTTCATCGGCCTTCCATCCTCAGACGAATGGCCAAACCGAGCGAACTAATCAGACCTTGGAAACCTATTTAAGATGTTTTGTTTCTGCTGATCAGGACGACTGGGTGGCTTTTTTGCCATTGGCCGAGTTTGCCCTTAATAATCGGGCTAGTTCTGCTACTTTGGTTTCGCCTTTTTCTTGTAATTCGGGGTTTCATCCTCGTTTTTCCTCGGGTCAGGTGGAGCCTTCTGACTGTCCGGGAGTGGATCTGGTGGTGGATAGGTTGCATCAGATTTGGGATCATGTGGTGGACAAGTTGAAGCTGTCACAAGAGAAGGCTCAGCGATTTGCCAACCGCCGTCGCTGTGTGGGTCCCCGACTTCGCGTTGGGGACTTGGTGTGGTTGTCTTCTCGCTTTGTTCCTATGAAGGTCTCCTCTCCCAAGTTCAAGCCTCGGTTTATCGGTCCTTATAAGATTTTGGAAGTCCTTAACCCTGTGTCATTTCGTTTGGACCTCCCAGCATCGTTTGCTATTCATAATGTGTTCCATCGGTCGTTGTTGCGGAGGTATGTGGTGCCTGTGGCTCCTTCGGTTGAGCCTCCTGCCCCTGTGCTGGTTGAGGGAGAATTGGAATACGTGGTGGAGAAGATCTTGGATTCTCGTATTTCTAGACAGAGGCTTCAGTATTTGGTTAAGTGGAAGGGCTATGGTCAGGAGGATAATTCCTGGGTTGTCGCCTCTGATGTTCATGCGGCTGATTTGGTTCGTGCCTTCCATGTGGCTCATCCTGATCGCCCTGGGGGTTTTTGATGAGGGTTTGGTGACCCCTCCTCAAGGGGGGGGTACTGTTGTGAACTCTGTTTTCGGGCTCCCTCTTGTGGTCACAGGTGGTATTGTGTGAGTTTTGTTTTTGGGCTCCCCCTGGTGGCTTTGTTTGTTATCCTGCGGATCTGTGGCTGAATCAGCTGCCTCGTTATGCACTAGGGAGTTTCCTATTTAGCTCTGCTTCACCTCCACTTGTTGCCGGCTGTCGATGTACTCAGTGCTATTCTGATCTCCCCTGATTATCTTCGTTTTCAGTGTCTTCTGGGAAGCTAAGTTTCAGTTTGATTATTTTTTGCTCATCAGTCTGCAATATGATTTCAGTATATGATGAGTTAGTCCAGCTTGCTAATATGTGAGTTCTTGCTGCTGGTAAGCTCTGGGGTACGGAGTTGCTTCCCCCGCACCGTTAGTTGGTGCGGGGGCTCGAGCAATCTCTGCGTGGATATTTTGCTTAGGGTTTTCTATTGACCGCACAGCTCCCTTCCTATTTTCTGCTATCTAGTGTTAGCGGGCCTCATTTGCTAAATCTATTTAATCTCTGCGTTTGTGCTTTCCCCTTAACTCACCGTTAATATTTGTGGGGGGCTTTTCTTTATCTTTGGGGTCATTTCTCTGAGGCAAGTAAGGACTTTACTTTCCCTCTAGGAATAGGTAGTTTCTCAGGCCGTGAAGAGACGTCTAGGATTTTCAGGTAACGTTCCACGGCTGCCTATAGTTGTTTGCGGATAGGATCAGGTTGCGGTCAATCCAGATACCATTTCCCCAGAGCTGGTCGTCGGTTTAGTTACTTAGCTAGTCTAACTTGCGATCCTTGCCACTAGGATCATAACAGGATACGCAGTGACTTCCGACCGTCCAGTGGCGGGAGAATGAGCCATGCGTCGCCAAGCAGGAAGTGTGCAGCACCAGTGACGGTGAAAGTAAATGAGCCTTCCTGGAGGCTGGAGCGTGGCGGGGGGATGCAGAGCCTGGCTGTGAGGACAAGGTATGGGCTGTTATATACTACGTGGGCTGTTATATACTACGTGGGCTGTGTTATATACTATGAGGGCTGTTATATACTATGTGGACTGTTATATACTACGTGGGCTGTTATATACTACGAGGGCTGTTATATACTACGTGGGCTGTTATATACTACGTGGGCTGTGTTATATACTACGAGGGCTGTTATATACTACGTGGGCTGTTATATACTATGTGGGCTGTGTTATATACTGCGAGGGCTGTTATATACTACGTGGGCTGTTATATACTACGTGGGCTGTGTTATATACTATGAGGGCTGTTATATACTATGTGGGCTGTTATATACTGCGTGGGCTGTGCTATATACTACGTGGGCTGTTATATACTACGAGGGCTGTTATATACTACAGGGGCTGTTATATATTACGTGGGCTGTGTTATATACTACGAGGGCTGTTATATACTACGTGGGCTGTTATATACTACGTGGGCTGTTATATACTACGAGGGCTGTTATATACTACGTGGGCTGTTATATACTACGTGGGCTGTGTTATATACTACGAGGGCTGTTATATACTACGTGGGCTGTTATATACTATGTGGGCTGTGTTATATACTGCGAGGGCTGTTATATACTACGTGGGCTGTTATATACTACGTGGGCTGTGTTATATACTATGAGGGCTGTTATATACTATGTGGGCTGTTATATACTGCGTGGGCTGTGCTATATACTACGTGGGCTGTTATATACTACGAGGGCTGTTATATACTACAGGGGCTGTTATATATTACGTGGGCTGTGTTATATACTACGAGGGCTGTTATATACTACGTGGGCTGTTATATACTACGTGGGCTGTGTTATATACTACGAGGGCTGTTATATACTATGTGGGCTGTTATATACTATGTGAGCTGTTATATACTATGTGGCTGTGCAATATACTTTTGTATAATTGTGTACTGTATTAAGTTTGAAAGGAATGTGGCCCGCCAGCTTAAATTTTTTTTATGTGTGGCACATTTACTCTGTCGAGTTTGAGACCCCTGGTGTAGAGGTTACCTCCGGTCAGGCTGTGAGGGAGCGCAGGCTCGGTGACGTCACCGCTAGTTACTGAGCCTGCGCCCGCTCCGTCTCATTTATGACCCAGTCGCTTACAGCCGGAGCGGTTGCATTAGCAGCGTTCCAGATTGTAAGCTTTAGCTCCCCCAGATACTGCGTGGGACACTCGTTATATTGGACTACGACAGATCAAGTGTCATGCCGCTGTCGCTACCTCCTTCCGCGCCCTGTCATACTCACCTGTCTTCGGCGTTCCCGCACACCTCTTCTCCTGCGGTGCCCTCCTCTCTGCGCTCGCTCCCGGCCGCTCCTGCCTGTCGGGCGCACGCGCACACCAGATTCAGCACTGCGCGTGCGCACCTTTACGGTATGTGCACACGTCAGGATTTCTTGCAGAAATTTCCTGAAGAAAACCGGAAATTTTCTGCAAGAAATCCGCATTTTTTTTTTGCGTTTTTTCCCCGTTTTTTTCCGCTGTTTTTTTAGCATTTTGCAAGCGTAATTAGCTTGCAGAATGCTAAAGTTTTCCAAGTGATCTGTAGCATCGCTTGGAAAACTGATTGACAGGTTGGTCACACTTGTCAAACATAGTGTTTGGCAAGTGTGACCAACTTTTTACTATAGATGCAGCCTATGCAGCATCAATAGTAAAAGATAGAATGTTTAAAAAAAATAAAAAAAAATTAAAAAAAATGGTTATACTCACCTGCAGACAGCCGATCTCCTCAGCGGCTTCCGTTCCTATAGATGGTGTGTGTGTGCAGGACCTTCGATGACGTCGCGGTCACGTGACCGTGACGTCATCGCGGTCATGTGACCGCGACGTAATCGCAGGTCCTTCACACACACACCATCTATAGGAACGGAAGCGGCGGCGTGCACCTGAGAGGCGGGAAGAGTCCGGTGGCCATCGAAGGTGAGTATATGACTATTTTTTATTTTAATTCTTTTTTTTACCAATTATATGGTGCCCAGTCCGTGGAGGAGAGTCTCCTCTCCTCCACCCTGGGAACCAACCGCACATGATCTGCTTACTTCCCGCATGGTGTGCACAGCCCCATGCGGAAAGTAAGCAGATCAATGCATTCCTAGGTGTGCGGAATCCCCGCAATTCCGCAAATTTAATGAACATGTTGCTTTTTTTTCCGCGATGCGATTTTTTCGCGGAAAAAAATGCAACATTTGCACAAGAAATGCGGAATACACTGAAAATAATGGGAGGCATATGTAAGCTTTTTTTGCATTTTTTTCGCATTTTTATCACATTTTTATAGCGAAAAAACGCGAAACAAACGCGAAAAATACTGAACGTGTGCACATGACCTTAATCTTCCTACTGGCGTTCCTTCTCGTCCTCTCGATCGTCTTGGAGGACCTTCACCCGGAAGTGCTGCATCGCGCCGGTATGTAAGCTGCTCTCCTCCTTCCCTCTGTGCCTGTAGATCATTTGTGGTTGCAAGTGCTCTTGGCCCCTCGCTGCTTCCGTGTAGTCCTTGTTTCTCCAGATCCTGTTTCTCTTTATTTCTTTCAGCGCCATACCTGTGTCTCTGCTTCCCTGGGTCCCAGCGTTCCAGTGCTCCTGCTCTCCCTGTACCGCCAGTCCTGTGTCCCTGTGGTTCTCTGCAGTCCAGTCCCTTTAGTCACCTATCATAGTTGTCCTGCCCCTTTACGGTCCTGTTTCCCTGCAGCCTCTGTCTATACAGTCCTGCATCTCAGCACTCCTGTCCTCAGTCCCGTGTCTCTACCTATCTCGCTCGTTCGGTGTTTCTCCTGGTCCCACGTCATCTTTGGTCCTTCTGTATTGTTTTCCCCAGCTTCCGAGGCGATAGTCCCTCACGGGCCTGCCCCTAACTCTCCCTGTATAGGGGGCGGTCCACCTGGTCAGCTCGTCCGTGAGGGGATCGTTGTCACGGTCCAGTGGGTCCACTTTACATTTTTTCTTCGTGCCTCTTCACATCAGGGAGTATACTTTTGCTTTTTTATGTTATTTTTATTACAGAAGATCGATGGCTTCGCTTGGAATGGCAAAACAATAAAAAGATTGCAAAACTGTGTGGTGTTTTATTTCATTAAAAGGCTTTTTTCTGCATGTGTGTGTGTTTATTTAACCCTTTAACTGCTATAGGATTAGTAATGGGTAGGTGTCTTATTGACACCTCTCCATTACTAAGCCGACTTAATGTCACCTTACAATAGTAAGGTGACATTAAGCCCTCATTACCCCAATTGCCACCTCTACAGGGCAAGTGGGAAGAGTCAGGCAAAGTGCCAGAATTGGCACATCTAATAGATGAACCTTTTCCTGGGCAGCTGTGGGCTGCTATTTTTAGGCTGAGGGGGCCTATATCAATGGCCCTTTACCAGTCTGAGAATACCAGCCCCCAGCTGTGAGCTTTCGTAAGGCTGGTTGTCAAAAATGGGGGGGGACCCACACCGTTTTTTAAAATTATTTATTTAAATAATTTTTAAAAAAAGCGTGAGGACCCCTCTATTCTTGATAACTAGCCTTGCTGAAGCTGACAGCTGAGGGTTGCAGCCACCAGCTGTGAGTTTTGTCTGACTGGTTATCAAAATTAGGGGGGAACCCACGCCGTTTTTTTTAATTTATGTATTTATAGCACAGGGGCGGCAGATGAAAACTCCCATCCGCTGCTCCTGCTCTCACTGTAATTAGCGGCTGTAGGTGTCAGATGATGGAAGCAGTAGTCCCATCAGCTGACACCAGTGATCGGAGGTGAAGTTTATACCTCTGATCACAGCTGAGCACTCCCGCTGTCTTCTGACAGTGTGGGAGCCGTGGCTCTCTGACCGGCGGGAAGGATTTCCCTGCTGATCAGAAGCGGTGTTTGCGGCGCTGTCATGCATAAGACAGCGTGTCAAACACAGTAATATCGGACCCCTCATTCAAGTGAATGGGGATCGGGTCCGCTCTGCTGGATTACAGGCTGCATGGGCGCATCATGCAGCCTGCCATCTAGATGTAGTATAGCCAACATCCGGCTGCCCTTGACTTTTCTGCAGCAAATACGTTGCAAGAAAAGTCAAGCTTGCATATTTGCAGCGTTGTTTCACCATCCATTCAAGTCAATGGGTGGAAAACGCTGAAAAAATGCTAGAAAAACGCTGAAAGAAGTGACATGCTCTATGTCCAAAAAACGCAGCAAAGCACAAAATTCTGGTCACACAAAAACCCAATGTGTGTGCATGAGATTTCTGAAATCTCATCGGCTTTGCTGGTACTGTAAAAAGCAGCTGAAAATTAGCATCAAAAAGCAGCAAAAAACTCAGCAAAAACGCCCTGTGTGAACTTACCCTTACTGTAAAGAACCCTTTCCTATTTAGCCACCATAATTGTCTTTCCTCCACTTGTAACAATCAGGCTCGGACTGGCCCACAGGTAACAGGGGAATCCCCTGGTGGGACTCTATGTAGATCTGGGCCCCCAACCCCACTGTATGGGCAGTACTTGGCATAATTCACTTGATTCACTCTGTATGGAAAAAAGCAGCATCTCATCATTTATTAACCATGCTACCCAGTTTATTATTATATAGAGATATAGGTAAATTTGTGAATGAAGGTAGTATAATATTTGCATGCAGGTGTAAAATGAGCCCCCCAAAGTCAATGTTACTGGTGGGCCCTTGTCACCCCAGTCCGACACTGCATGGGAGAAAGGAGGGAGGAGTCAGTGAGTTGGTGAGGAGAGGTGGAGCAGAGCAGACTTGTGGGTCTGAAGCTCCTGACAGTCTGAGTGAGAAGTTGGAAGTTGGAGCAGAGGACTGGAGCTGGGAGGAGAACGTCTCAGGACGGAAGAGAGAGAGAACAGAAGAAAGTAGATAAGCTCCCAGAGGGAACGAAGGGGTCCTAGGGGCACGGGAAGTGTGGAAACCACCCGTAGGGCCCGCATCCACGCTGACCATCGCAAGGTGGAGGGACCAGGTCGCAGTGGGGGCATGGGCTCCTGATCTAGTGGAGATACTACAGGTCCCAGCTAGGAACCCAAAGGCTGTTATGACAGCAAGTGCTACGGCCACATGCACATCTAATTCGCCGAAAAGGTAGACACAGAGAGCCCAGGGGACAGTGAGGACGTCACCCAACAGGACCCACGACTACCGGCTTGGGACACTGGGTGTGAAGTGCAGGGCAGGAGAGACGAGAACCAGCACAGAGAGTCAGACAGGAAAAGGCATACTAAGGGGGTTCTGGACAAGTGCCCCAAGTTACTGGAGAGTTGGCTGGACCACTGACCTGGAGGACACAGCACCCTTGGGGAATAACATCTGAACTGTGAGTAAAACATGAAGACTGCACATTGCTGTGTCCTCTCCCTTTATTGCGCCATTCACCCTGCACTACATCCATTATCACCATCTTTCATGGATCGTCCCCACGTAAGGGCAATGGGGTACTCGGAACCGGGTCCTCCAGTTCGGGGGGATGTCACGGTGGCTGACCCGGTCCGTGGCCCTCAGGGGTGTCCAGTAGAAGAGTTTATAAATGGGCAAGGTGCAGTAAAGGACGAGGAGATGGGTTTGCAGTCTTTTACCTTGTTTACTGAAGACTTAAGATGGTTCCCTCAGCCCAGAGCGCCAGATGACAGGGCAGGAAGAGTCCGGTCGGTCTGAAGACAATTCCAGAGTCCCCTTATCCAGGTGGAAATCAGTAGCCTTCCTCTAGTGCCTATGTGTTGTAGTACCTCCCTGCTGAGCTTCTCGGTGAGGTCCTCACAACTGTTGTAGATGTTCTAGGTTTTATGTCTTTCTCTCTGTCCCCCAGATGGTATGGATAGGACAAATCCGTATGACTGATGGCCTGAGGCTTTTTACAGGGACCCTAGAGACGCCCCGGCCCCCTGTCATGTCGGACGCTGTTCAGACCAGGTCGTTCGACAGACAGCGGTAATTCCGCTTTTGACCACTATTTGCTCATTGGCGTCGGCTAGATTTTATCTAGCTGTTCCGGGGTTAATTTACCTGATCCTCGGATTGGAAGCTGGGCCATGCCCATTGCCTTTAAATAGTTCTCCTGATCATTGGGCGTCGCCGATTATAGCTTCTGTCTTGTGCGTTGTTATCTCGGTCCGGAGTGGAGAGCTGGTTGTTGGAGATTCGTTGCTGGTGGTGTATTTTCCTTAGTCTTATTTACTCCTTCCTATATTTGTATTTATTTTGCCCTGCACATTTATAGTGTATTCCTGAGTGACTGCAGCGTGGTGTATATTTTACTTTATCCTTGTCTGTGCTAACTGTGGGTATTGGTGTATTACCTCTTCACTGGGTGGTGGGCGGTTGGTTTCAGCCTAGGGTTGAAACAGGAGACAGGGCGAGGGTCGAGGCCTGGACATGCACACCATCAGTGTAAACTCCAGGTAGAGAGTCAGTCAGGATTTTCCTAGTCTGAGGGAAATTGCAGGGGCCCGGGTTATTAGCTCTCGCTCACCTAGTCTCCCCGTGACATTATAATCGGCCCAACAAAAAAAAAAAAGGGTTACTTTTTTTTTTCTCTTGTCATGGATCCCATGACTTCCATAACCTGACAGTTGGAGGCGCTGTCCCTACAGGTCACTGAGTTGAGGGGGGGCAGTTCAGCAACAGGGACTAGCAGTATCTAATGTGCAAGCTGGAGCGACAGGAAGAGTTGCTGAGCCTAAATTCCCTTTGTCTGAAAAATTTGCTGGGGAACGCAGTAAATTTGTTTCTTTTCGTGAAGCTTGCAAACTATATTTCCGTATGCGCCCGATCTCCTTGGGTACTGAGGCTCAGCGTGTGGGCCTGGTGTTGTCATTGTTAAGCGGGGATCCCCAAGCATGGGCGTTTTCTTTGCCATCTGATTCTGCTGCATTTGACTCTGTGGAGAGTTTTTTTTCTTCTCTTGGGAAAATCTACGATGAACCTGACAGAATGGCTCTAGCAGAATCTAAGATACGCACTATTCGCCAGGGGGAGCGAGTTGCAGAGGATTACTGTTCTGAATTTCATCGCTGGGCGATCGATACACAATGGAATGATCCAGCATTACGGAGTCAGTTTATTCATGGGGTTTCTGGAAGGGTTAAAAAAGCCCTTCTGATGTACGAGACTCCTGCTTCTCTCGATTCCGCTATGAGTCTGGTTGTCCGCATTGATCGCCGTTTGCGTCAGGGGGAGCATGAGACACCACCTATGGGAGAGGATTTAGGTTCACGTGAGGTTGCTGCAGGTGAGCCCACAGAACCTACGCAAATCGCTGGGGTATCACATATTAAGAATCGAGCCCCTGAGCTCAGGAAGCAGGGAGCCTGTTTTTACTGTGGTAAAACTGGTCATTTTATTAACATCTGTCCTCTGCTGTCTAAAAAAAACGCAACGGCGGAAAACTTTTAAGCTCAGAGGGTGTGGAGGAGACCAATCTGAGCTTATGTATATCCTCCATGGTGGTTTCTCAATGCATGCTCCCTGCTAAGGTTTTTATCGCTGGCAGTGAGCTGCCAATTACTGTTTTTGTGGATAGTGGTTCAGCCACAAATCTCATTGATGAGGAGTTTGCGCGCACAGCAGGTTTTAGGATTGAAAAACTGTCTCATCCTATCCGTGTGGTCACAATCAATGCAGCTCCTCTCTCTCAGGGGGAGATTACTGAATTTGTGGCTGAGGTGAAACTCCACATTGGGGTTCTACATTCCGAGCGGGTTACATGTAAGGTGCTCAGGAATCTTCCTGCTCAGGTGGTTTTGGGTTTTCCTTGGTTGTCCATGCACAACCCGGTAATTGACAGGAAAACTCAGGACATAATTCAGTGGAGCGAGTTCTGCCAGGAAAATTGCCTGGCCACATGCGTGGCTGCGGTGACTTCAAGCGTTCCGAAGTCACTTCTGGATTTTGTGGATGTGTTCTCTGAAAAGGGTTGTTCAGAGTTGCCGCCACATCGTCCCTATGACTGTTCTATCAGGTTTAAACCAGGGGCCAAGTTGCCTAAAGCAAGGATGTTTAACATCTCCGGTCCGGAGAGACAAGCGTTAAAAGATTATATTGCTGAAAGCTTGAGCAAAGGGCACATCAGGCCGTCATCCTCGCCGGTGGCAGCAGGGTTCTTCTTCGTGAAGAAGAAAGATGGCGGATTACGCCCTTGTTTGGATTTCAGGGAGTTGAACCAGATTACGGTTCGTGATCCATACCCGATGCCACTGATACTAGATTTGTTCAACCAAGTGGCGGGTGCTAAGTGGTTTACCAAGCTTGACCTCAGGGGGGCGTACAACCTCATAAGAGTCCGTCAAGGTGATGAGTGGAAGACGGCTTTTAATACCCCTGAGGGTCATTTTGAAAATTTGGTGATGCCTTTTGTGTTGACTAACGCACCTGCAGTGTTCCAACATTTCATCAATGATGTGTTCTCGCATGTTTTGGGGAAATTCGTTATCGTGTATCTAGATGACATCCTCATATATTCTTGCGACCGTGATGCTCATTTAAATCATGTCAGGCAGGTGTTACAGCTTCTCAGAGAGAATAAGCTGTATGCTAAACTTGAGAAATGTGTATTTTCTGTTCAAGAGTTGCCTTTCTTGGGTTATATTGTGTCTGCTTCTGGTTTTAAAATGGACGCCGCTAAGGTGCAAGTGGTGCTGCATTGGGAACGTCCTGATAACCTGAAAGCACTTCAGCGGTTCCTTGGGTTTTCTAACTACTATAGGAAATTTATCAAGAATTTTTCCATCATTGCTAAACCGCTGACTGACATGACTAAAAAGGGTACCAATTTCTCCGTTTGGCCTGAGGCTGCTGTGCGCGCATTTGAATTTCTTAAGAACAGTTTTGTTTCAGTCCCCATTCTTGGGCAGCCAGACGTATCAAAACCCTTTGTTGTGGAAGTCGATGCGTCTGAGGTTGGTGTGGGGGCGGTGCTATCTCAAGGCTCATCTTTGAGTGGTTTGCGTCCGTGCGCCTATTTCTCCAAGAAACTGTCGTCCGCCGAACGTAACTACGATATCGGCAACAGGGAGTTGTTGGCAATCAAGTTGACCTTTGAGGAATGGCGACACTTCTTGGAGGGGTCGGTACATCAGGTTACTGTTATTACCGATCATAAGAATCTGCTGTATTTGGAGTCAGCCAAGCGTCTGTCCCCCAGGCAGGCTCGCTGGGCATTGTTTTTCACGCGGTTCAATTTTGTTGTCACTTACAGACCGGGGTCTAAAAACACTAAGGCGGATGCTCTGTCCAGGTGTTTTCCAGGGGGTGAACCTCGGGAAGATCCAGTACCCATTCTCCAAAAGGGTGTTGTGGTTTCGGCTCTCACTACCGAGGTTGAGGCTGAGATTGCCGAGGCTCAGGAGGAGGTACCATCTGAGCTTCCCATCAACAAATCTTTTGTACCGTTTCATCTCCGCTTAAAGGTTTTGGGGGAGCATCATGATGCTGTCCTGGCAGGCCACCCAGGGGTTAGAGGTACCTTGGAGTTGGTGTCACGTCGGTTTTGGTGGCCCAAGATCCGACAGGACGTGGTCTCATACGTGTCAGCTTGTACCACGTGCGCTAGGGCTAAGACGCCCCGCTCCTGTCCTGTTGGCACACTACTTCCTCTTGAAGTACCTAGTAAGCCATGGACGGAAATCTCCATGGATTTCATCACTGATTTGCCCTCATCAGCTGGGAACACGGTCATCTTGGTGATTGTTGATTGGTTTCCTAAAATGTCGCACTTTGTGTCTTTGCCTTCGTTGCCCAATGCTAAGACTCTGTCTCAGGTATTTGTGCAGGAGGTGGTCAGACTTCATGGGGTTCCGTCTGACATCGTGTCTGATAAGGGGTCTCAGTTTGTGGCAAAATTTTGGAAAGCATTTTGCTCACGGCTGGGGATCAAGTTGTCTCATTCTTCGGCGTTCCATCCTCAGTCAAATGGTCAGACTGAGCGTATGAACCAAAATTTGGAACAGTACTTACGCTGCTTTGTCTCTGATAATCAGGAGGAGTGGTCTACCTTTCTTCCTTTGGCTGAGTTTGCCATCAATAATCACCGCCAGGAGTCATCTGGGGAGTCTTCGTTTTTTTGTGTTTACGGGCTACATCCTCAATTTTGTACCTTGAGTCAGAGGGGCTCTTCCGGCGTTCTGGAGGAGGATCAGTTAGGAGCACAATTGTCATCAGTCTGGAGGAGAGTTAAACAGCGCCTGTTGAGTGTGGGTGCTAGGTACAAACGTGTTGCTGACAGTAGGCGTGTGCCAGGTCCGGACCTGAGTGTGGATGACTGGGTGTGGTTATCCACAAAAAAACATAAGACTCAAAATACCATCCCTTAAATTGGGTCCACGGTTTATTGGTCCATTTAGGGTCACCGCCGTCATTAACCCAGTAGCGTACCGATTGGAGCTCCCTACGGTGTATAAGATACACAACGTGTTCCACGGGTCTCTTCTAAAGAAGGTGGTGGGTTCTGTGGACGCGGCGCCTATGCCACCTCCAGTCTTGGTGGATGGTAATTTGGAGTTTGAAGTCTCCAAGGTGGTTGACTCTCGTGTAGTGCGTCGCACTTTACAGTACTTGGTACACTGGTTATGGGCCTGAGGAGAGGTCCTGGGGACCAGCCTCGGATATTCATGCGGATCGGCTGGTCAGGTTTTTTCATCGTCGCCATCCAGACAAGCCGGGTCCTATAAGCCGTGAGGGCCCTGGGGTCCCTCGTAGAAGGCGGGGTACTGTCATGTCGGACGCTGTTCAGACCAGGTCGTTCGACAGACAGCGTTAATTCCGCTTTTGACCACTATTTGCTCATTGGCGTCGGCTAGATTTTATCTAGCTGTTCTGGGGTTAATTTACCTGATCCTCGGATTGGAAGCTGGGCCATGCCCATTGCCTTTAAATAGTTCTCCTGATCATTGGGCGTTGCCGATTATAGCTTCTGTCTTGTGCGTTGTTATCTCGGTCCGGAGTGGAGAGCTGGTTGTTGGAGATTCGTTGCTGGTGGTGTATTTTCCTTAGTCTTATTTACTCCTTCCTATATTTGTATTTATTTTGCCCTGCACATTTATAGTGTATTCCTGAGTGACTGCGGCCTGATGTATATTTTACTTTATCCTTGTCTGTGCTAACTGTGGGTATTGGTGTATTACCTCTTCACTGGGTGGTGGGCGGTTGGTTTCAGCCTAGGGTTGAAACAGGAGACAGGGCGAGGGTCGAGGCCTGGACATGCACACCATCAGTGTAAACTCCAGGTAGAGGGTCAGTCAGGATTTCCCTAGTCTGAGGGAAATTGCAGGGGCCCGGGTTATTAGCTCTCGCTCACCTAGTCTCCCCGTGACATTATAATCGGCCCAACAAAAAAAAAAAAAAAAAGGGTTTCTTTTTTTTTTCTCTTGTCATGGATCCCATGACTTCTATAACCCGCCAGTTGGAGGCGCTGTCCCTACAGGTCACTGAGTTGAGGGGGGGCAGTTCAGCAACAGGGACTAGCAGTATCTAATGTGCAAGCTGGAGCGACAGGAAGAGTTGCTGAGCCTAAATTCCCTTTGTCTGAAAAATTTGCTGGGGAACGCAGTAAATTTGTTTCTTTTCGTGAAGCTTGCAAACTATATTTCCGTATGTTATTAGCTCTCGCTCACCTAGTCTTCCCGTGACACCCCCACAGTTGCCACCGTGCCTCCCGGGTATATGGTCGGGCAGTCAACGTGGAATTAACTGTCCTGCCAGTCTCTGAAGCAAGGCTTGGAGACGATTGCTTCCTTGGTATCCTGGCCACCGGCTCCTGCACCTCAGAAAGGAGCAGCTTGTCCCTGGCTGATCTTCCTCTGATATTCCTCTCCTGTGCTCTGCTTTCCTGCACACTCTCTGCAATAGGCTCATTTTTTAGTGTCTTTTCCCAGGAGTTGCAGCACTTCATGCCAGCAGAGCTCCTCTCCCTCTCTCTTCCTGACAGGAACTGAACTCTCAACCCCTTTTCCCTCCAGATCAGGATGTTAAATAGGGGAGTTCACCCTAAACAGGCTTAGAGCTCCCCCTTCTGGTCTGGAGTGTGAACATGTTGCATGTGTGTAATACCTGAATGTGGTTGTCTTTCATTGCCTTCAGACATGACATCACTTCTCCCCTGAAAGGATAATGACATCACTGCGACGACCAGGACACTGGGGTGCCGCACTCCCCCCCTGTTAAATCCAGTACTCCGGGACTGGGAAAAGAAGAACAACAATACATGTTAGCAAAAGACATACCATTTTGAAATGCTATGAACAACTTGTGCAAAAGTAGTGCTTCCCTTTATGGGAGGTGAGGACACTTGAACATTGCAAAAGTCTTGGTCATGCACAGTTCATGACTCCCAGTTCAGTGAGTGCAAACTTGAAACAGCAAGGATCCCGGGTAAACAAAGGGATCCCTTTTAAAAGTATAATGAAAGTTTTTGAGTAATTCACTGTCCATTACTCCATTGTCCATTTTAAACCTGTAACAAAGATATATATATACAGACATTTTCAAACAAACAGCAGCAACCATTAATATTTCCAAGTTTTGTAGCGAATTGGGGTTTCATTTTTGGTGCTATGTGTAGACTTCCGCAGTACAGGGGTTGCTAGTGACCTAACAGGGTCTGCTGTGCTTGCTATTGCTGGTGTAGTGCACCGTCTTTTGGCTAAACTTCTAGTGAGTCTAGGTAGCACTGGTATGCTGGAGCTCTCAGGACTGGTTCTACCAACTGTAGGCATGGCAGATTCACCGATAGCAGAGGGTGGACTTGCCGATTCAACTGTTGGCATGGCGTCCTCTGTTGGAGTCTGCTGTTGTTGAGTTACGGCTGGGATTGCATCGGCTGTTGGAATCTGTTGGTGCAGAGTCTCTTTTGGCTCAAGATGATCTGGGCTTGCATTTGGTTCCGGCATTTTCGGCTGCCGAAACATCAAAACAGGTACCACGATGGCCTGATTTATTTGAGTCCAAGACTGGGGAAAGTCTCCAAGAACAGTGTGTATCACCTTCTCCTCTTCCACGGGTGGAGATGTGTTATGATCCCAGTGGCTTAGGATCACAAATCTAACCAGCTAAGTCAGAGACAATAGGACGAGCTCTGGGGATGTGGTAACTGGACTGACCGCAAAGCTGATCCTAACCAAACACACTAAAGGTAGCCGTGGAACGTTTCCTGAAATCCTAGACGTCTCTTCACGGCCTGAGAAACTGACTCATAGAGATAAAGTAAGACCTCACTTGCCTCAGAGAAATAACCCCAAAGAAATAGAACAGCCCCCCACAAATAATAACGGTGAGTTAAGAGGAAAAGACAAACGCAGAGATGAAACAGGTTAAGCAAATGAGGCCCGCTAACACTAGATAGCAGAAAATAGCAAGGGATCTGTGTGGTCAGTAAAAAACCCTATACAAAAATATCCACGCAGAGAATGCGAGAACCCCCACACCAACTAACGATGTGGGGGGAGCAACTCAGCACCCCAGAGCACCAGCAAGCTGGGAAATCACATATTAGCAAGCTGGACAAAACTCATAATATTCTAGGAACATATTGAACACAGATGAGCAAGAATAAGCAAACAGAACTTAGCTTCTCTTGAAGAGACTGGTAACGGATGTAGACAGGAGCAAACAGAATAGCACTGAATACAACGACAGTAGGCATAGACTGAGATTCCAAGTGAGCTTAAATAGAAAACCAGCCCACAGATAACGAGACAGCTGATGCCAGTCACAAACCTGCAGAAAGACAGCACTCACACAGTACCACTTGTGACCACAAGAGGGAGCCCAGAAATAGAGTTCACAACAGAGATGTTCCTGGATCTGTTTCTCTATCTCTCAACTTGTCAGGACATATTTTGAGGTGGTCTCTGGATATTGCTGTCGAAGTTTCTCCTCCGTCTTTACTGATGAGACAGACCTTTGTATTGTCAAAGTTGGATGGCAGGATGGTATATGGTTCTGCTTCCCATTGGTCGTCAAGCTTGTGTAGTCTCCTTTTCCGTTTGAATACTTGTTCACCTGGTGACAGGGGAATTGCAGGAGCATGCTGGTTGTAGTCCCTTTCTTGTTTTTGTCTGGCTTGGGCTAGACTTCTTTCCACGCATTCTTGTACTTTGCGATACCTTTGCTGTCTTTCTATATCCCAATCTGCATCTGGCAAGGTATCTTCTGGGGTTAGGACTCCCATGTCTAGATCAACAGGTAACTTACTGGATCTTCCTCTCATCAGGTATACTGGAGTACAGTTGGTGGAATCACTGGGATGTGGTTGTACATGTCTACCAAGTCGGGCAACTTTGCTGGCCATAAGTTCCGTTCCACCACAGGCAAGGTCTTCAGTAAGTCGATTACCACTTGGTTCATCTTTTCGCACATCCCGTTGTTTTGTGGGTGATACGGTGTCGTTCTGATCTTTTTACACCCGTATAAATTGCAGAATTCTTGGAACACTTCCGCTTCAAAGGCTGGTCCTTGACAAACGCAGAGATGAAACAGGTTAAGCAAATGAGGCCCGCTAACACTAGATAGCAGAAAATAGCAAGGGATCTGTGTGGTCAGTAAAAAACCCTATACAAAAATATCCACGCAGAGAATGCGAGAACCCTCACACCAACTAACGATGTGGGGGGAGCAACTCAGCACCCCAGAGCACCAGCAAGCTGGGAAATCACATATTAGCAAGCTGGACAAAACTCATAATATTCTAGGAACATATTGAACACAGATGAGCAAGAATAAGCAAACAGAACTTAGCTTCTCTTGAAGAGACTGGTAACGGATGTAGACAGGAGCAAACAGAATAGCACTGAATACAACGACAGTAGGCATAGACTGAGATTCCAAGTGAGCTTAAATAGAAAACCAGCCCACAGATAACGAGACAGCTGATGCCAGTCACAAACCTGCAGAAAGACAGCACTCACACAGTACCACTTGTGACCACAAGAGGGAGCCCAGAAATAGAGTTCACAACAGAGATGTTCCTGGATCTGTTTCTCTATCTCTCAACTTGTCAGGACATATTTTGAGGTGGTCTCTGGATATTGCTGTCGAAGTTTCTCCTCCGTCTTTACTGATGAGACAGACCTTTGTATTGTCAAAGTTGGATGGCAGGATGGTATATGGTTCTGCTTCCCATTGGTCGTCAAGCTTGTGTAGTCTCCTTTTCCGTTTGAATACTTGTTCACCTGGTGACAGGGGAATTGCAGGAGCATGCTGGTTGTAGTCCCTTTCTTGTTTTTGTCTGGCTTGGGCTAGACTTCTTTCCACGCATTCTTGTACTTTGCGATACCTTTGCTGTCTTTCTATATCCCAATCTGCATCTGGCAAGGTATCTTCTGGGGTTAGGACTCCCATGTCTAGATCAACAGGTAACTTACTGGATCTTCCTCTCATCAGGTATACTGGAGTACAGTTGGTGGAATCACTGGGATGTGGTTGTACATGTCTACCAAGTCGGGCAACTTTGCTGGCCATAAGTTCCGTTCCACCACAGGCAAGGTCTTCAGTAAGTCGATTACCACTTGGTTCATCTTTTCGCACATCCCGTTGTTTTGTGGGTGATACGGTGTCGTTCTGATCTTTTTACACCCGTATAAATTGCAGAATTCTTGGAACACTTCCGCTTCAAAGGCTGGTCCTTGACAAACGCAGAGATGAAACAGGTTAAGCAAATGAGGCCCGCTAACACTAGATAGCAGAAAATAGCAAGGGATCTGTGTGGTCAGTAAAAAACCCTATACAAAAATATCCACGCAGAGAATGCGAGAACCCTCACACCAACTAACGATGTGGGGGGAGCAACTCAGCACCCCAGAGCACCAGCAAGCTGGGAAATCACATATTAGCAAGCTGGACAAAACTCATAATATTCTAGGAACATATTGAACACAGATGAGCAAGAATAAGCAAACAGAACTTAGCTTCTCTTGAAGAGACTGGTAACGGATGTAGACAGGAGCAAACAGAATAGCACTGAATACAACGACAGTAGGCATAGACTGAGATTCCAAGTGAGCTTAAATAGAAAACCAGCCCACAGATAACGAGACAGCTGATGCCAGTCACAAACCTGCAGAAAGACAGCACTCACACAGTACCACTTGTGACCACAAGAGGGAGCCCAGAAATAGAGTTCACAACAGAGATGTTCCTGGATCTGTTTCTCTATCTCTCAACTTGTCAGGACATATTTTGAGGTGGTCTCTGGATATTGCTGTCGAAGTTTCTCCTCCGTCTTTACTGATGAGACAGACCTTTGTATTGTCAAAGTTGGATGGCAGGATGGTATATGGTTCTGCTTCCCATTGGTCGTCAAGCTTGTGTAGTCTCCTTTTCCGTTTGAATACTTGTTCACCTGGTGACAGGGGAATTGCAGGAGCATGCTGGTTGTAGTCCCTATCTTGTTTTTGTCTGGCTTGGGCTAGACTTCTTTCCACGCATTCTTGTACTTTGCGATACCTTTGCTGTCTTTCTATATCCCAATCTGCATCTGGCAAGGTATCTTCTGGGGTTAGGACTCCCATGTCTAGATCAACAGGTAACTTACTGGATCTTCCTCTCATCAGGTATACTGGAGTACAGTTGGTGGAATCACTGGGATGTGGTTGTACATGTCTACCAAGTCGGGCAACTTTGCTGGCCATAAGTTCCGTTCCACCACAGGCAAGGTCTTCAGTAAGTCGATTACCACTTGGTTCATCTTTTCGCACATCCCGTTGTTTTGTGGGTGATACGGTGTCGTTCTGATCTTTTTACACCCGTACAAATTGCAGAATTCTTGGAACACTTCCGCTTCAAAGGCTGGTCCTTGATCAGTCAGTACCTTCTCCGGGTACCCGTGTGGTCTACAGAAGTACTTCTGGAAGGCTTTGGCTGCTGTCCTTACTGTCAGATCTTTGACAGGCACTACTACCAGAAATATAGAGTAGTGTGTTATGATCCGGTGGTAGGATCTGAAAACTGACCTGACACATATGACCAGAATATAGGACAAGTTCTGGGGATGTGGAAGCTATACTGACCGCAATCCTGATCCTATCCACAAACACTAAAGGCAGCTGTGGAGCGTTCCTAAAATCCTAGACGCCTCATTCACAGCCTGAGAAACTGACTACCCCTAGAGAGAAAGCAAAGACCTCACTTGCCTCAGAGAAATAACCCCAAAGTTATAGTCAGCCCCCCACAAATAATAACGGTGAGTTAAGGGGAAAAGACAAACGTAGAAATGAAACAGGTTCAGCAAATGAGGCCCGCTAACACTAGATAGACTGAAAATAGATAGGAGTCTGTGCGGTCAGTACAAAACTATCAAAAATAAACCACGCAGAGAATACAAGAACCCCCACACCGACTCACGATGTGAGGGGCGCACTCTGCACCCCAGAACTAACCAGCAAGCGAAAAATCACATGTAAGCAAGATGGACTGAACTCATCATATACAGAGAAACGTTTTCAAGGAAATAATGAGCAAAATGAACAAACAAACTTAACTTCTCCAGCAGGAGACTGGTCACAAGGAATATTCAGGAGCTCTCAGAAACAGGACTGAATACACCGACAGCAGGCAACAAATGAAGGTCCAGGTGAGTTAAATAGGCCCAGCATAGAAGGAAATGAAGCAGCTGAGCCCAGCCATATCGCTAAAGGCCACCAGAGGGAGCCCAAGAACAAACTCACACAGTACCACTCATGACCACAGGAGGGAGCCCGAGAACGGAATTCACAACAGTACCCCCCCCCTTGAGAAGGGGTCACCGAACCCTCACCAGAGCTCCCAGGCCGATCAGGACGAGCCGAATGAAAGGCACGAACCAAATCGGCCGCATGGACATCGGAGGCGACAACCCAGGAATTATCCTCCTGACCATAGCCCTTCCATTTAACTAAGTACTGAAGCTTCCGTCTCGAAATACGAGAATCCAAGATCTTCTCCACCACATACTCCAACTCCCCCTCGACCAAGACCGGAGCAGGAGGATCAACAGAAGGGACCACAGGCACCACGTATCTCCGCAACAATGACCTATGGAACACATTAAGAATGGCAAACGATGTTGGGAGGTCCAACCGAAATGACACAGGGTTGAGGATTTCCAAAATCTTATAAGGACCGATGAAACGAGGCTTGAACTTAGGAGAGGAAACCTTCATCGGGACATAACGAGAAGACAACCATACCAAATCCCCCACACGAAGTCGGGGACCCACACAGCGACGGCGGTTAGAAAAGCGCTGAGCCTTCTCCTGGGACAACGTCAAATTGTCCACCACATGGTTCCAAATCTGCTGCAACCTATCCATCACAGAATCCACCCCAGGACAGTCAGAGGGCTCAACCTGACCTGAGGAAAAACGAGGATGAAACCCAGAATTGGAAAAGAACAGTGAAACCAAAGTAGCAGAACTAGCCCGATTATTGAGGGCGAACTCAGCCAATGGCAGAAAAGTCACCCAATCATCCTGATCAGCAGAAACAAAACATCTCAAATAAGTTTCCAAGGTCTGATTAGTTCGTTCGGTTTGGCCATTCGTCTGAGGATGGAAGGCCGATGAAAAAGACAATTCAATGCCCATCTTAGCACAAAAGGACCGCCAAAATCTGGACACAAACTGGGATCCTCTGTCAGACACAATGTTCTCCGGAATACCATGTAAATGAACCACATTCTGAAAAAATAGTGGCACCAAATCGGAAGAGGAAGGCAGCTTAGGCAAGGGTACCAAATGGACCATTTTAGAAAAACGATCACAAACCACCCAGATGACAGACATCCTCTGAGAGACAGGAAGATCCGAAATAAAATCCATGGAAATATGCGTCCAAGGCCTCTTCGGGACAGGCAAAGGCAAAAGCAATCCACTGGCATGAGAACAGCAAGGCTTAGCCCGAGCACAAATCCCACAGGACTGCACAAAGGAACGCACATCCCGCGACAAGGAAGGCCACCAAAAGGACCTCGCCACCAAATCCCTGGTACCAAAAATCCCAGGATGACCCGCCAACACTGAAGAATGAACCTCGGAAATAACTCTACTGGTCCATCTGTCCGGGACATACAGTCTCTCCGGAGGACAACAGTCAGGTCTATTGGCCTGAAACTCCTGCAACACCCGTCGCAGATCAGGAGAGATGGCAGACAAAATCACCCCCTCTTTGAGGACACCAGTCGGTTCAGAAACCTCCGGGGAGTCAGGTACAAAACTCCTAGAAAGGGCATCAGCCTTCACGTTTTTCGAACCCGGAAGAAACCACAAAATCGAAATGAGAGAAAAACAGCGACCATCGAGCCTGTCTCGGATTCAACCGTTTGGCAGACTCGAGATAAGTAAAATTCTTGTGATCAGTCAAGACCACCACACGATGCTTGGATCCCTCAAGCCAATGACGCCACTCCTCAAATGCCCACTTCATTGCCAACAACTCACAATTACCGACATCATAATTCCGCTCGGCAGGCGAAAACTTTCTTGAAAAGAAAGCACATGGTCTCATCACAGAGCCATCAGAGCTTCTCTGCGACAAGACAGCCCCTGCTCCAATCTCAGAAGCATCAACCTCGACCTGAAAGGGAAGAGAGACATCGGGCTGGCGCAAGACAGGAGCCGAAGAAAACCGACGTTTCAGCTCCTGAAAGGCCTCCACGGCCGCAGGAGACCAATTCGTCACATCAGAACCCTTCTTGGTCAAATCCGTCAAAGGCTTAACCACGCCAGAAAAATTATTGATGAAGCGACGGTAAAAATTAGCAAAACCCAAGAACTTCTGAAGACTCTTCACAGATGTAGGTTGAGTCCAGTCATGAATAGCCTGGACCTTAACTGGATCCATCTCAATAGTAGAAGGAGAAAAAATAAAGCCCAAAAAGGAAATTTTCTGGACTCCGAAGAGACATTTAGAGCCCTTCACAAACAAGGCATTGGCACGCAGGACCTGAAATACCATCCTGACCTGCTTCACATGAGACTCCCAATCATCAGAAAAGACCAAAATATCATCCAGGTACACAATCATAAATCTATCCAGATACTCTCGGAAGATGTCGTGCATGAAGGACTGAAACACAGAGGGGGCATTAGAAAGCCAAAAAGGCATCACCAAGTACTCAAAATGGCCTTCGGGCGTATTAAATGCTGTTTTCCATTCATCACCCTGCTTTATGCGCACAAGATTATACGCTCCTCGAAGATCTATCTTGGTGAACCAACTGGCCCCCCTAATCCGGGCAAACAGATCGGACAACAGTGGCAAGGGGTACTGAAATTTGACCGTGATGTTATTTAGAAGGCGATAATCTATACAGGGTCTCAGAGAACCATCCTTCTTGGCCACAAAAAAGAACCCCGCACCTAAAGGGGACGAGGACGGGCGAATATGCCCCTTCTCCAAGGACTCCTTTATATAACTCCGCATAGCGGCATGTTCTGGTACAGATAAATTAAAAAGTCGTCCCTTAGGGAACGTACTACCAGGAATCAGATTTATAGCACAATCACAATCCCTATGAGGAGGTAGAGCACTAGATTTGGGCTCATCAAATACATCCTGGTAGTCCGACAAAAATTCAGGGACTTCAGAAGGAGTAGAAGAAGCAATTGACACCAAAGGAGCATCGCCATGAATTCCCTGGCAACCCCAACTTGACACAGACATAGCTTTCCAATCCAGGACTGGATTATGAGCCTGCAGCCATGGCAAACCCAACACGACAACATCATGCAAATTATGTAGCACAAGAAAGCGAATCACCTCCTGATGTGCAGGAGCCATGCACATGGTCACTTGGGTCCAGTACTGAGGCTTATTCTTGGCCAATGGCGTAGCATCAATTCCCTTTAGTGGGATAGGGAACTGTAAAGGCTCCAAGATAAAACCACAGCGCCTGGCAAATGACAAATCCATCAAATTCAGGGCGGCACCTGAATCCACAAAAGCCATAACTGAGTAGGATGACAGAGAGCAAATCAAAGTAACAGACAAAATGAATTTAGGTTGTACAGTACCAATGGTGACAGACTTGGCGAACCTTTTTGTGCACTTAGAACACTCTGAGATAACATGAGTAGAATCACCACAGTAAAAGCACAACCCATTCTGACGTCTGTGGTTTTGCCGTTCAACTCTGGTCAGAATCCTGTCGCATTGCATAGGCTCAGGTTTCTGCTCAGAAAATACCGCCAGATGGTGCACAGGTTTGCGCTCCCGCAGACGCCGATCTATCTGAATGGCCAAAGACATAGACTCATTCAGACCCACAGGCGTGGGGAACCCCACTATAACATCTTTAAGGGCTTCCGAAAGACCCTTTCTGAAAATCGCCGCCAGGGCGCATTCATTCCATTGAGTGAGCACAGACCACTTCCTAAACTTCTGACAGTAAACCTCTGCTTCATCTTGACCCTGAGAGAGAGCCAGCAAAACCTTCTCTGCTTGGTCCACCAGATTAGGTTCCTCATAAAGCACTCCAAGCGCCAGAAAAAACGCATCCACATTTAGCAATGCAGGATCTCCTGGCGCCAGAGAGAATGCCCAATCTTGAGGGTCACCGCGTAACAAAGAAATAACAATTTTAACTTGCTGAACAGAATCACCAGAGGAGCGAGGTCTCAGAGAAAGGAATAACTTACAATTATTCTTAAAGTTCAAAAACCTAGATCTATCTCCGGAAAACAGCTCAGGAATTGGTATTTTAGGCTCTGACATAGGACTGCGGACTATATAATCCTGAATGCCCTGTACCCTTGCAGTGAGATGATCCACACTAGAAGACAGACTCTGAATGTCCATATCTGCAGCTGAGTTCAGAACCACCCAGAGATTAAGGGGAGGAGAGAAACTAAACACAGTGCAGAGGAAAAAAAAAAATGACTTCAGGATTTCTCTTCTCCCTCTTCTGCTGCATTAAGAGAAAAGACAAGGCGCCCCCAATGTGTCACACTGTTTAAAAAACACACATACAGTCCTTTGTAGGGAATGTGCTCACCTATTGGTGTTGTGAACCTGGGTCACAACTCCCAAGAAGGCATAATCGTAGCAGCAGGTCTCCACAAGAATCCAAAGGGATGCTGGAGGTAATAGTCTTAGGCGAACTGAAGACCGCGCACACGAGGTAGATTTAAGGTGGTTTATTGAAGCCCAATGGGCTTCAATAAACCACCTTAAATCTACCTCGTGTGCGCGGTCTTCAGTTCGCCTAAGACTCTTCTGCTGCATTATCACTTTTTGGCCTGCTGTACTGTTATGATCCGGTGGTAGGATCTCAAAACTGACCTGACACATATGACCAGAATATAGGACAAGTTCTGGGGATGTGGAAGCTATACTGACCGCAATCCTGATCCTATCCACAAACACTAAAGGCAGCTGTGGAGCGTTCCTAAAATCCTAGACGCCTCATTCACAGCCTGAGAAACTGACTACCCCTAGAGAGAAAGCAAAGACCTCACTTGCCTCAGAGAAATAACCCCAAAGTTATAGTCAGCCCCCCACAAATAATAACGGTGAGTTAAGGGGAAAAGACAAACGTAGAAATGAAACAGGTTCAGCAAATGAGGCCCGCTAACACTAGATAGACTGAAAATAGATAGGAGTCTGTGCGGTCAGTACAAAACTATCAAAAATAAACCACGCAGAGAATACAAGAACCCCCACACCGACTCACGATGTGAGGGGCGCACTCTGCACCCCAGAACTAACCAGCAAGCGAAAAATCACATGTAAGCAAGCTGGACTGAACTCATCATATACAGAGAAACGTTTTCAAGGAAATAATGAGCAAAATGAACAAACAAACTTAACTTCTCCAGCAGGAGACTGGTCACAAGGAATATTCAGGAGCTCTCAGAAACAGGACTGAATACACCGACAGCAGGCAACAAGTGAAGGTCCAGGTGAGTTAAATAGGCCCAGCATAGAAGGAAATGAAGCAGCTGAGCCCAGCCATATCGCTAAAGGCCACCAGAGGGAGCCCAAGAACAAACTCACACAGTACCACTCATGACCACAGGAGGGAGCCCGAGAACGGAATTCACAACAGTAGTGGTCCACGATGGTTAGAGCGTAGACATAGCCTGACCGGCTGGGTGTTAGCTTCACATGATCTAGCGCGACCAGTTCGAGCGGTCGTTTGGTGATGATGGGCTGTAGGGGAGCCCTTTGGCTGTCACGGTCCTTCCTGCGTAGGCTACATGGGCCACACTCTCGACACCACTTTTCGATGGTTTTCTTCATGCCAACCCAGTAGAACCTTCCACGAAGTAGACTCTCCAACTTCCTCCATCCGAAGTGTCCTGCTCCATCGTGGTACGCTTCCAGAACCATTGGCGCATCTTGCTTTGGGACTACTATCTGCCAAACCAACTCATGGGTGCATGGGTTGATGCTTCTTCGGCACAGCTCGTAGATAAACAGTTTGCCTCTCTCCTTCCACAGTTGTTGCGTCTCTTGTGGATCATCCGGGCCAGGGTGTGAACCTGCCTGCGTCAGGAGCTCTTTCACCCAACAGACCGCGGGGTCACTGTCCTGGGTCTCTGCCCATCCATGGTGGGGCAGGGGATTCAGCGTGGGGTCCTGCTTGTTCTTGCGCCTGTTCCTCACATGATGGGAATACTGAGTGGCCTTGGGGCAATGGAAAGCTGGCAACTCTATTTCTTCGAGTGCTTCCGAGTCTTCTCCTGTTTCTGGCAAGTTGGGCATCCTGGACAATGCATCGGCATTCGCATTCTTGTGCCCTGCCCGGTACTTGATGGTGAAATCAAAATTGGACAACCGGGCCATCCACCGCTGCTCCAAAGCACCAAGTTTTGCTGTGTCCAAGTGTGTCAGTGGATTGTTGTCCGTGAAGACGGTAAACTTTGCTGAGGCCAGGTAGTGCTTGAACCTCTCCGTCACTGCCCAAACGATGGCGAGGAACTCCAGCTTAAAGGAACTGTAGTTGTCAGGGTTCCTTTCAGTGGGGCGAAGTTTCCTGCTGGCGTAAGCAATTACCCTCTCTTTGCCTTTCTGGACCTGGGACAATACGGCTCCCTGGCATGTTGCTGGCATCCGTATACAGCACAAACGGTTGGTCATATTCAGGGTAGGCCAGTACCTCTTTGCCCGTCAGCGCCAACTTCAAACAAGTGAAGGATCCCTCCTGTCCGTCGTTCCAGTCAAATGGGGTATTCTTACCCTTGGTTTTCTTGGATTGGCCCACTAACAGGTCTTGCAATGGCGCGGCTTTCTTGGTGAAGTCCTTGAATCTTCTGTAGTAGCCTACCAACCCAAGGAACTGCCGGACTTCATGGAGGTTGCTGGGCTTCGGCCAGTCTCTGATCACAGTGACCTTGTCAGGGTCTGGGGCCACTCCTTCGGCACTCACCACATAGCCCAGGTACTGCACTTTGGGCTTTAATAGATGACATTTGGACGGTTTTACCTTTAGGCCAAAGTTGGACAGAGCTTCAAACACCTCTGCCAGGTGCTTCAGGTGGTCCTCATAGGTTTTGGAGAAGACGATGACATCATCCAAGTACAGCAGGACGGTTTCGAAATTCTTGTGTCCAAGACAGCACTCCATCATCCTCTGGAACGTTCCTGGGGCGTTGCATAGTCCGAATGGCATGTAGTTGAATTCACAGAGACCCGTCGGTGTGGTGAAGGCCGTCTTTTCCTTGTCCGCCTCTGCTATGGGAACCTGCCAGTACCCACTGGTGAGATCCAAGGTAGAGAAGTAGTTAGCAGATTTTAAAGCAGCCAAGGACTCTTCTATTCTGGGCAGTGGGTATGCATCTTTATGTGTAATGCGGTTTATCTGTCTATAATCAACACACATCCTCATCGTGCCATCCTTCTTCCTGACAAGGACTAATGGAGCTGCCCAGTGGCTACAACTGTCTCTAACTACCCCTCCTTCATCTCTCGCAACATGTCTTTGGCACACTGATAATGGACTGGGGGTACAGGGCAGTATCTCTCTTTAATATGTGGATGATTTCCCTTGGGGATATGATGTTGAATCCCTTTTACCTGCCCAAAATCTAGGGGGTGCTTGCTGAATACCCGCTCATACTCATGAACCGCCCTGTAAGCCCCTTGTTTTTGGTGTGATGGGGTAGAGACAGTGCCCACATGCAATTTGACACCAATCTTCCATTTGTCCTGCAGAGCCATTGTCCTCCGCCTGGTTGGACAGGACCAAGGGTTCTGTTGCCTGTATCACATTATTATCAACAGCAAACAATTTGGCAAGTGTGGCATATTTGGTTAGGTGGACCTCTTCCTCTCCACAGTTAAGGACACGTACTTCAACCACCCCTCTAGCTGTCAGGAGGGTGGGCTTACTATCTGAATACACAGGTTCTACCAGGGCTTGATAGTCTTTACCTCTGAGGCCTATTGCTGCCCGACACCATATTAACATTTCACTTCTGGGGGGTATTGCAATGGGGATTGAATCACTCACTGTGGCACGGCCAATTTCTCCAACAGTCAGCTCTATCTGCTGTCTCTGCATCAGAGCTCGGATTTCTTTCTGCAGGGCACGTTGTTCACTGTAACCAGCTGTTTCTGCCACCTGCTGTAACAAGACAATAACCTCTTCAAGACAATTTTCTATGACATAAGTACCAATGGTCATCATGGGGTTACATTCACATCGGTCGATATCAACAATTACAATTCCTTGGGCCTTCAATTGTACTCGCCCCACTTTAATGGTGACCTCTTTGTACCCCACTTGTGGCAATGGCTGATCGTTACTGGCTACTATGGTGAAATCATCATCAGTGCCACGAGTAATGTCGGTGTCTTCCCAATAACGTTTATAAAGGATGTAAGGCATAGTTGTCACCTGAGAACCGGTGTCCAACAGAGCGTTCATGGGGATACCGTTGATCACAATGGGGAGAACAGGTCGTCCTCCAATGTACTTGGCTCTCCAGTCTTGCGGGCCTTATCGTCCTACTCCTGGGGGTTGGCCCTCTGCCCCAGGGGTCGCTCGTTTAAATGACAGTACCTTGCAATGTGGCCTGCCTGGTTGCAGCGGCGGCAGATGGGTCGTCCGTCCTGATGAAAGCGATCGTCGTCTCTGCCTCTGGTCAGCGGGATCCTCCTCTGTCGTCAACAGGGAACATCCTCCGGTCTGGAAGCCAGTTTGAAATTCTCCTTGGGGGCCTCCTGTAGGGACTGCATGGTCTGAGCTAAGGCAGCAACGCTCTCGTCAGCTCCTGCATCTGGAGGCGTAGTCCTGCAGGGGAATAGTCTTACAGGATCTGGGCATCGGCCTCAACAGAAACTTGAGGATCTGGCACCACCTCCTGGTGGTACGTGAGGGCTTGACGCCTAGGAAATACTGCACGGCTGGGCTGTCGCTCCTGTAGCACTTGGATGGCCTTGTCTTTAAATTGCACAAAGGTCAGGTCAGGATTCTGCATGGCCAGGAGGTGCAGTTGGGCCCTTTGGTGATTGCACAAGAGCCCCTTGATTAACCGCTCCTTTAAGAGTTTATCTTCATCTTGCATGCTGTTTGGATCAACCTGCTTGATTGCCCGCACTGCCTCCTGGAGATTGAGGGCATAGTCGTAGCGGTGCGGGTGTCAAAGGTGGTTTTAAGCTTTGCAAAGACCTGCTGCACAGTTCTTTTATCTACAGCGGGCCAGGACTTCACTTCTCTCAGAGCCGCTCCAAATAGTTGGCCCGTTACCATGTGAACTTTCTGAAACTCTGTCAGGGGATAAAACTCAAGCAGGCTGCAGATCCCTTCTTTAAAGTCAGTTAATGTATGATACTCTCCAGAATATCGCGGGAGCCAGGCTGCTCCAGGTATGTATGGCATGGAGAAGGGCATTATGGCCGCTGTAGCCGTGGCAGTGTCCGGCTGGCTGATGGAAGCGGCAAGCTCTGCGGGACCCGGCGGCGGTACAAGGCCTGCGGCTGCGCCTATTGCTGGGCCTGGAGGTGCTTCTAAGTCTGCGGCTGCGACCGCCGCTACTTCCCTTCCCGAATCGGACATGGCCGTTCCTCCCCTCTGCTAACCTAGTGGAAGTCGGGGCTCCTCTCCGGAATCGGCACTTTGCAGCGTCTCTTCTGGCGGCTCTGCTGCACGGCATCTCCACTTCCGGCTTTCCAGGCATCAGCACGGCACCCGTCTTCTTGCTTCGCACTCTTTTCAGCTGGCTCTGCCCACGAAGGTCTGGCTCCTCCCCTCGTGCTCCACACGGCGCGGCAATGGCGGATTTTGGCGGCAAATTGCAACACACAGTCTTTAAGCAAATCACAGTTCAAATACAGTTCTTAGGCGCACATGACCCGATTTTCAGGCTTAAGTAGATCCTGTTCGTGACATCAAAATGGATCGCCCCCACGTAAGGGCAATTGGGTACTCGGAACCGGGTCCTCCGGTTCGGGGCATGTCACGGTGGCTGACCCAGTCCGTGGCCCTCAGGGATGTCCAGTAGAAGAGTTTATAAATGGGCAAGGTGCAGTTAAGGATGAGGAGACGGGTTTGCAGTCTTTTACCTTGTTTGCTGAAGACTTCAGATGGTTCCCTCAGCCCGGAGCGCCAGATGACAGGGCAGACAGAGTCCGGTCGGTCTGAAGGCAATTCCAGAGTCCCCTTATCCAGGTGGAAATCAGTAGCCTTCCTCTAGCGCCTGTGTGTTGTAGTTCCTCCCTGCTGAGCTTCTCGGTGAGGTCCTCACAACTGTTGTAGATGTTCTAGGTGTTATGTCTTCCTCTCTGTCCCCCAGATGGTATGGATAGGACAAACCCATATGACTGATGGCCTGAGGCTTTTTACAGGGACCCTAGAGATGCCCCGGCCCCACAGTTGCCACCGTGCCTCCTGGGTATATGGTCGGGCAGTCAACGTGGAATTAACTGTCCTGCCAGTCTCTGAAGCAAGGCTTGGAGACGATTGCTTCCTCGGTATCCTGGCCACCGGCTCCTGCGCCTCAGAAAGGAGCAGCTTGTCCCTGGCTGATCTCCCTCTGATATTCCTCTCCTGGTATCTGCTTTCCTGCACACTCTCTGCAATAGGCTCACTTTTTAGTGTCTTTTCCCAGGAGTTGCAGCACTTCATGCCAGCAGAGCTCCTCTCCCTCTCTCTTCCTGACAGGAACTGAACTCTCAACCCCTTTTCCCTCCAGATCAGGATGTTAAATAGGGGAGTTCACCCTAAACAGGCTTAGAGCTCCCCCTTCTGGTCTGGAGTGTGAACATGTTGCATGTGTGTAATACCTGAATGTGGTTGTCTTTTATTGCCTTCAGACATGACATCACTTCTCCCCTGAAAGGATAATGACATCACTGCGACGACCAGGACACTGGGGCGCCGCATTCACATCATAAGTGGCCTGGGACTTGGCTCTACCTGTGGAGAGCAGAACCATCTCAGCTCCATTACCATCAGCCCCAGTGGTCTCTTTAAGCAGCGTTGGCTGTCCCTGGCCGAATACCACAGGTGGCGTCATTAACAATTCCCCAATCTCCCATTTCCCTCATCCCTTTTATGGCATGCCCAGGGCCACGGACTGGGTCACCGCTGCTGTGACCACCCCTTTTATGAACCGTCCGACCCGGTTCCGAGCACCCCACAGCCCTAGCGGGTGTTGCATTGACAGCATGGAATCTCATTTATTCAGGAAACTTTATTACAAAAATGTTTCCTCTTAATACAGTATATTGCAATCATCATATTGTACAGTATATCACTGTGTACTTACAATTGCTCATTTTAATTTTCTACCCAGCTAATTCTTCTCTTTTCCATTAGCTCTATATCACGTGATGTAGAATTGTAGTTCTAATGGTGACTCATGCAGGGAAGAGAGGCTTCCTGTTTCTACATAGAGCTTAGAAGGATTCAGCTAGTCTGTTTTTACTCACGTGATGTCATAGACCTAATAGAAAAGAAAATAATTAACTGGGAGGAAGGGAAAAATGAAGGGCAGAAGGGAAAATTGAGCTATTGTAAGTACACAGTGCCGTATAATGATCTAATATTTCTTTACTCTTTCTTATACTTATCATCGATTACAGGCTCTTAATAGCCAACAGCTGCAGTCACAATTTTACAGAATAAATAGTAGTAATCTGCCAGCAGTAATTTCTGACTCAGTGCATTGAGGTTTAGATTATTGATACTTAGAATAGGCCAGTATTATCAGATCAGTGGAACTCTTCACACCCCATAAAGATCAGCACAAGTGCTGTTAGAATGAGTCACAGCACTTGTGCAAGCACTACAACCAGTGTCGGACTGGGGTGACAAGGGCCCACCAGTAACATTGACTTTGGGGGGCCCATTTTTCAGCTGCATGCAAATATTATACTACCTACGTTCACAAATTTACCTATATCTCTATATAATAACAAACTGGGTAGCGTGGTTAATGAATGATGAGATGCTGCTTTTTTCTGTACAGAGTGAATCAAGTGAATTATGCCAAGTACTGCCCATACAGTGGGGTTGGGGGCCCAGATCTACACAGGGGCCCACCGGGGGATTCCACTGTTACCCTGTGGGCCAGTTCGAGCCTGCGTGTACGCCTCTCCAGGTCTCTGTCTAACCATTAGACGACCAGGTATTGGGCAAAGCTGAAAATTAGACTCATCAGAGATTACCTTACTCCAGACCTCTATGGTCCAATCCTTATGGTCTTTGGCAAACTTCAGCCTGGCTCTCCTTTGCTTCTCATTGATGAAAGGATTTTTTCTAGCTTTATATGACTTGAGTTCTGCCACTAGGAGCCTGTTACGAACTGTTCTTGCCATGCACTTCACCCCAGCTGCCATTTGCCATTCCTTTTGAAGGTCACTTGGTGTCATCCTGTGGTTACTGAGTGACAATCGAATAAGATGACGGTCATCCCGGTCAGTGGAGAGTCGTTTTCGCCCTCTGCCGGTCTGTAGCTTTGTTGTCCCCAATGTCCTGCTTGACCTTGTTGTAATGGACTGGAGACTTGGAATTTTTAAAGATGGAGGTAACATGACGCTCACTGTGTCCCTCTTCTAGTGAAGCCAGAATTGAGCCCTTCTGTTCCTCAATCAAGACTTTTCTTTTCAACTCATTTGACATGGTGAAAAGTTATTTTTCATTGCTATTACTTTTAGGATATTACTAGAACTTGTTTTGAAAATCCAGCTTGTCCTATTGCAAGAGGATTGTGAACACCACAGCAGGGTTTTTTTATACTTTCCTTTGTTAAATAAGATTTGGTTCAGGTGATCACCTAATCAGAAGCACATTAAGTAGAATGAGGTGTACTCTGGTTGGAATTCAACTGACCCTGGAATGGAAAGGCTGTCAGACATGTAGAGAAGCTGGTTTTTGTTAAACTGTGCAGTGGTCTCTTAATTTTTGCCAGAGCTGTATATCACAATGGAGACATCAATGCTGTTTTATAAACATCAAATAGGAAACACAGAGGCTAGTGTATATACATCACATGGCCCCATCTTGGTAACTTACCCAGAGCCTGGAGATAAGCATCGCAGTAAGTAGTCTGCCTGTTTCTTGCATGAGCTTATTCAAGTAACACAGGGCCCACAAAGAACATCTTCCTGATGCTGGCACTTAGTTCAGCTATATGTACACGGCCATGGTGTACTGAATACAAACACGAATGCACACAGTGACTATGAAGAGAAATTAAAGGACCAGCAGCCATGAAACCAATGCAGGCATACAACTACTGTAGGTAATGCTGAAGTCTAACAGGAATCTACCTGGTGGGGCAGATGGCCAATGCAGTCCCACTCCTATACATTTTCCATACTGAGAAAGTGTTTTGTGCACATCAAGGCCCACTTCTGCTAGTTTTGAAGATTGGGCAGCAGTGGGTAGGTACATTATTGGTAGAAGATGGAGTCAGACCAGGGACTTTTCTTTAGTATGTGCAGGGGTTGAAGTAGCCCCCAGGTCCTGGAGCTTAGGGGACCAAAAGCTCCATTTGGCTCTATGAGATAACCAATACAATTAAAGACCCATAATACATGGGGGTCCTTTTGTGCAGTAGATTTTGCAGTGGCTTTTGGGGCCCATAAATTATGCCTTTTATTAATTGATTCAGTCATGGCCGAAAGTGTTTACAACATTGACATTGTTCCAGAAAATGAAGTATTTCTCCCAGAAAAAATATTGCAATTACACATGTTTTGCTATACCCATGTTTATTTCCTTTGTGTGTATTGGAACAACATAAAAAAAACTGAAAAAAAAAAAAAGCAAATTAGACATAATTTAACACTAATTTGCAAAAATGGGCCAGGCAAATTTGTTGGCACCCTTAACCTTAATATTTGGTTCCACACCCTTTGGAATAAATAACTGCAATCAAATGCTTCCTATAACCATCAACAGCTTCTTACACCTCTCAACTGGAATTTTGGACCACTCTTCTTTTTCAAAGTGCTTCAGGTCTCTCATATTTGAAGGAAGCCTTCCCCCAACAACAATTTTAAGATTTCTCCACAGGTATTCAATTGGATTTATATCCGGATTCATTGATGGCCACTTCAGAACTCTCCAGCGCTTTGTTTCCATCCATTTTTGGGTGCTTCTTGAAGTATGTTTGGGGTCACTGTCCTGTTGGAAGACCCATGACCTAGAACACAAATTCAGCTTTCTGAAACTGGGCACTACATTTGACTCAAAATTCTTTGGTAATATTCAGATTTCACGAAGCCTTGCACATAGTCACAACTTCCAGTGCCAAAGTCATCAAAACAACCCAAAACATCTTTGAACCTCAGCCGTATTTGACTGTAGGAACTGTGTTCTTGTAGGCCTCATTCCATTTTCGATAAACAGTAGAATGATGTGTTTTACAAAAAAAGCTCTACCTTAAAATCATCTGTCCACAAGACGCTTTCCCAGAATGATTTTGGCTTACTCATGTACATCTTGGTGAGCTTCAATCTACTTTTTTATGTCTGTGTGTCAGCAGTGGGATCCTCCTCATTTCATTCAAATAATGACGGACAGTTTGCCCTGACACTGATGCACACTGAGCCTGCAGGACAGCTTGAAATTGTTGGGAACTTGATTGGGGCTGCTTATTCACCATCCAAACTATCCGGACTAGCAACCTTTCTGCTCTCCACATTCAGGGAGATTAGCTATAGTTCCATAGATTGTAAATTTCTTGATTATGTGGTGCACCGTGGACAAACGAACAAGTTCTCTGGAGATGGACTTGTAACCTTGAGATTGTTGATATTGTTCAACGAATTTGGTTTTAAGTGCTCAGATACTTCTCTTCTCCTCTCCTCTCCTCTTTCTGTTCTCCATGCTTAGTGTGGCACACACACACAATGCAAAAATTGGGTCAACTTCTCCCCTTTTATCTGGTTTCAGGTGTAATTTTCATATTGCCCACACTTGTTACTTGATACAGGTGAGTTTAAATGATCATCACATGCTTGAAACAAAGTTGTTTACCCACAATTATGGAAAGGTACCAACAATTTTGTCCGGTTCATTTTCGGGGTTTTGTGTAAAATTATGTCTAATGTGCCTTTTTTCTCTGTCTGTGTTAGGGGTCGAGTTCCGGCCTCTGCACAGGGGGAATCTCGAACCATCTCCGCAGCGGTCTCCCATTCTTCTCCAGCTGCAGTGGAGACGTAGGCGCCAGCGTCTGGCTCAGCCTGATACTGTGTGGATGGTTACTGCTGCCTTTCCAGGCTCAGCCATTGTAACCAGTACTGGTCAGCAGCGAGCAGACGTCTCTGGGACTAAGTCCTGCTTTTCCCCTTCTGAGCATGCCCAGGGAAAGAACTCTCATTGGAGGTTCGAGGGTCACATGCTCAGGTACTGCAGCAGCTCCCATTGGTCCTCTAGGAAGGTCCTGAAGTTGCTCAAGTACTGTAGCAGCTCCCATTGGTCCTCTAGGAAGGTCCTGAAGTTGCTCAGGTGCTGTAGCAGCTCCCATTGGTCCTCTAGGAAGGTCCTGAAGTTGCTGCAGCTATAAAAGGTTTGCATGGCCGCACGGCCATGCGCTAGTATTAACCTAAGTTATGAGCTCAGCACCAGTGTGGTCATGCTTGCATGTGGTCAGGGTTCGGCTGAAATAAGCCCCTAGAATACCGGCACCTCCGGTGAGGAGTTTGTGTATGTGGATTCAGGGTTTGGCTGAAATAAGCCCCTAGAATACCGGCACCTCCGGTGAGGTTTTTTGTGTGTGCTATGCTGACTGTACACACCTCTTTTAGGTAGCTGTTCCCCTGTGAGGTTAACAGGGCACAGCATTCTCTTTCTCAAGCGAATCTGTCAAGTAACAGAGTTCGCTTATACCGCCATATAGTACTGTCTTTTACTAGCAGCAGGTTCTCTCCTGCACGGTGGACCCCGGGTTGCGAGCGCACCTACTACTCTATATATATATATATATATATATATATATATATATATATATATATATATATATATATATATATATATATATATATATATATATATATATATACTCGGTGCGTTCCGCCAACTCTAACAGTTTGTTTTTGTTGTTCCAATATACAAAGGAAATAAACATGTGTGTAACAAAACATGTGTAATTGCAATAATTTTCTGGGAAAAATACTTCATTTTCTGGAACAATTTCAAGGGTGCCAACACTTTGGGCCATGTACATTCTTCACGTTTCACATTCAATATTCCAGTGAAAAGTGAAAATAAGATAAGGCATTGCCAAAAATGTAAAACAGCCAACACAGATCTATGTTATGGTATGTCGTTATTTATGCTCCTAGATATATAATTCCTGGAAAGAGGTTGTATACATAAAATGTGGATGACGCCACTCCACAATTTCGAGCAGGCTAAAGGGGAACACGTTTCCTTATGCTGATAAACCTTACCTTGCAAATTGCAAAAAGTCTTCTGAATAAACGGATATGTAGTCACATACGTTTGTAGATAGGCTTGAAACAAAAAGACATAAAGAGGCTAAAATATCACTTTTGTTAAAAAAAAAAAATGGAGACATTTTATCACAACAGATCTCACAGCACACCAGATTACAGAAATTATGGCTTAGTTCCAAAATAATACTGAATATCATGAAAAGAATTTCAAAGGAATGAAGAGAATTTGTAGGCAATCTGATCAGCACAGCGATGAAGCATTGATGGTTGTGTACATATAAGACTACTTTCACACTAGCGTTGTTTGCTGTCCGTCGCAAAGCGTCGTTTTGGAGAAAAAACACATCCTGCAAAGTTGCCCGCAGGATGCGTTTTTTCTCCATACACTTGCATTAGCGACGCATTGCGACGGATTGCCACACGTCGCATCCGCCGTGCCACGGATGCGTCGTGTTTTGGCGGACCGTCGGCACAAAAAAACGTTCCATGTAAAGTTTTTTTGTGCGTCAGGTCCGCCATTTTCGACCGAGCATGTGCGGCCAAAACTCCGCCCCCTCCTCCCCGGAACTCACAATGGGGCAGCGGATGCGTTGAATAACTGCATCCGCTGCCCCCGTTGTGCTACATTAACACCCTGTCCGTCGGAACGTCAGGCCGACGGTTTGCGATGGCCCGTACTGACGGACTAGTGTGAAAGTAGCCTAAACTGGTGAATTTTAGAATAAATAGATATATTATAAGATCAATAGTTAATTTTTTCCTATATATTCTAGCAAATTAGTTATAAAGATTTAAAAAAAACTTGAAGGATAGAGAAATGAGAGGTTTTAGATGCTGATGGTGTAATGTGAATGTCTGCAATGCCTTTCAATTGAAAAAGTTTGGAAAAAAATTGCCTAACTTCTGTGCCAACAGTACTGAGTTCCAAACTGTCTCTGGAAGAGACATGAGCACAAGAACTGTGTGTCTGGATCTTCTTGAAAGGGTTTCTACAAGTGAGAAGCTCCATGGAAGATCACCAAGTGCAATGTGGGCGTCAGATGGTGTGGTGTCTGGGATGTACCTATAGTAGGTGCAGAGACTGTAGTTGCATCTGGGCTGGGAACCTAAGGAGGAGGGAGGTCCCATTGCCGAATATGAGATGGGAGGGAGGCGAGTGTTGTGAACTCTATTTCTGGGCTCCCTCTAGTGGTCACAAGCGGTACTGTGTAGTGTTGTCTTTCTGCAGGTTGGCTTCATCAGCTGGTTCGTTATCCTTGGTTGGTTTTCTATTTAGCCCACCTGGATACTCAGTTCCTTGCCTGCTATCAATGTATTCAGTGCTCTTCAGATTCTGTGTGTCTACCTTGCTCCCAGTCTCTCCAAGACAAGCTAAGTTTTTGTTTGATAATTTTTTGATTATCAGTGTTCATTATGTTTTTTAGTCCAGCTCGCTAAAATGTGATTTCTTCGCTTGCTGGTTGCTCTAGGGGACTGAGTTTCTCCCCCCACACCGTTAGTTGGTGTGGGGGTTCTTGAAATCTCAGAGTGGATATTTTGTAAGGGTTTTTTTACTGACCGCATAGATTCCCTTTTCTATTTTCTGCTATCTAGTATTAGTGGGCCTCATTTGCTGAATCTGCTTTCACCCCTGTGTATGTGCCTTCCTCTTACCTCACCGTTATTATCTGTTGGGGGCTTCTATATCTTTGGGGATTATTTCTCTGGAGGCAAGAGAGGTCTTTCTTTCTCTCTAGGGGTAGTTAGTTCCTTAGGCTGGCTCGAGACGTCTAGGAATTCAGGCACGTTCACCGGCTACTTCTAGTGTGTTTGGTTAGGTTCAGATTTGCGGTCAGTCCAGCTTGCCACCTCCCTAGAGCTTGTCCTATGTTTGTTACTTAGCTGGAGTAATTTGTGATCCTCAACCACTAAGGATCATAACAGGTGAGGTCCCATTGTCGAATATGAGAGGGGAGGGAGGGGAGGTCCCATTGTTGAATATGAGATGGGATTGAGAGGAGGTCCCATTGTCGAATATCGGAGGGGAGGGAGGGGAGGTCCCATTGTCGAATATGAGAGGGGAGGGAGGGGAGGTCCCATTGTTGAATATGAGATGGGATTGAGAGGAGGTCCCATTGTCGAATATCGGAGGGGAGGTCCCATTGTCGAATATGAGAGGGGAGGGAGGGGAGGTCCCATTGTTGAATATGAGATGGGATTGAGGGGAGGTCCCATTGTCGAATATGAGAGGGGAGGGAGGGGAGGTCCCATTGCTGAATACAAGAGGGGAGGGAGGGGAGGTCCCATTGTCGAATATGAGATAGGAGGGAGGGGAGGTCCCATTGCTGAATATGAGAGGGGAGGGAGGGGAGGTCCCATTGTTGAATATGAGATGGGATTGAGAGGAGGTCCCATTGTCGAATATGAGAGGGGAGGGAGGGGAGGTCCCATTGCTGAATATGAGAGGGGAGGGAGGGGAGGTCCCATTGTCAAATATGAGATGGGATTGAGAGGAGGTCCCATTGCTGAATATGAGATGGGATTGAGAGGAGGTCCCATTGTCGAATATGAGAGGGGATTGAGAGGAGGTCCCATTGTCGAATATGAGATAGGAGGGAGGGGAGGTCCCATTGCTGAATATGAGAGGGGAGGGAGAGGAGGTCCCATTGTCGAATATGAGAGGGGAGGGAGGGGAGGTCCCATTGTTGAATATGAGATGGGATTGAGGGGAGGTCCCATTGTCGAATATGAGAGGGGAGGGAGGGGAGGTCCCATTGTTGAATATGAGATGGGAGGGAGGGGAGGTCCCATTGTTGAATATGAGATGGGATTGAGGGGAGGTCCCATTGTCGAATATGAGAGGGGAGGGAGGGGAGGTCCCATTGCTGAATATGAGAGGGGAGGGAGGGGAGGTCCCATTGTCAAATATGAGATGGGATTGAGAGGAGGTCCCATTGCTGAATATGAGATGGGATTGAGAGGAGGTCCCATTGTCGAATATGAGATAGGAGGGAGGGGAGGTCCCATTGCTGAATATGAGAGGGGAGAGAGGGGAGGTCCCATTGCTGAATATGAGAGGGGAGGGAGGGGAGGTCCCATTGTCGAATATGAGATAGGAGGGAAGGGAGGTCCCATTGCTGAATATGAGAGGGGAGGGAGAGGAGGTCCCATTGTCGAATATGAGAGGGGAGGGAGGGGAGGTCCCATTGCTGAATATGAGAGGGGAGGGAGGGGAGGTCCCATTGTCGAATATGAGATGGGATTGAGAGGAGGTCCCATTGTCGAATATGAGATAGGAGGGAGGGGAGGTCCCATTGCTGAATATGAGAGGGGAGGGAGAGGAGGTCCCATTGTCGAATATGAGAGGGGAGGGAGGGGAGGTCCCATTGTTGAATATGAGATGGGATTGAGGGGAGGTCCCATTGTCGAATATGAGAGGGGAGGGAGGGGAGGTCCCATTGTCGAATATGAGATGGGAGGGAGGGGAGGTCCCATTGTTGAATATGAGATGGGATTGAGGGGAGGTCCCATTGTCGAATATAAGAGGGGAGGGAGGGGAGGTCCCATTGCTGAATATGAGAGGGGAGGTCCCATTGTCAAATATGAGATGGGATTGAGAGGAGATCCCATTGCTGAATATGAGATGGGATTGAGAGGAGGTCCCATTGTCGAATATGAGATAGGAGGGAGGGGAGGTCCCATTGCTGAATATGAGAGGGGAGAGAGGGGAGGTCCCATTGCTGAATATGAGAGGGGAGGGAGGGGAGGTCCCATTGTCGAATATGAGATGGGATTGAGAGGAGGTCCCATTGTCGAATATGAGATAGGAGGGAAGGGAGGTCCCATTGCTGAATATGAGAGGGGAGGGAGAGGAGGTCCCATTGTCGAATATGAGAGGGGAGGGAGGGGAGGTCCCATTGCTGAATATGAGAGGGGAGGGAGGGGAGGTCCCATTGTCGAATATGAGATGGGATTGAGAGGAGGTCCCATTGTCGAATATGAGATAGGAGGGAGGGGAGGTCCCATTGCTGAATATGAGAGGGGGGGGAGAGGAGGTCCCATTGTCGAATATGAGAGGGGAGGGAGGGGAGGTCCCATTGTTGAATATGAGATGGGATTGAGGGGAGGTCCCATTGTCGAATATGAGAGGGGAGGGAGGGGAGGTCCCATTGTCGAATATGAGATGGGAGTGAGGGGAGGTCCCATTGCTGAATATGAGAGGGGAGGGAGGGGAGGTCCCATTGTCGAATATGAGAGGGGAGGGAGGGGAGGTCCCATTGTCAAATATGAGAAGGGAGGGTGGGGAGTTCCCATTGCTGAATATGAGAGGGGAAGGAGAGGAGGTGCCATTGGTGAGTATGAGAGGGGAGGGAGGGGAGGTTCCATTGCGAATATGAGAAAAACAGGACTAACTACCAATGGAAGTTGGATATTTTGCATTGGGGCCCAAGAAATTCAAATTGCACCACTGAGTGGTGAAACGCGCTTTCAATGATCTCTCTACAGAAGGGGACAGGTGTTCTATAGAGTCATTATTCATATTATGGTAGGAATGGGTTAAAGATGGATCTTTATAGGCGTTTTTTTGCAGCATAAATGCATTGTTTTTTACTAGAAGGTATTTTACCATATGACTTGATTAATAATTAGGAAATGTTTAACTAAAAATGTTTTTCTTAAAAATTAGGAAGTGTTTCTACAGCCTTAGTGTATCACTGTACATATCTGGCTGCAGAATGAGGAGCAGTGAATCTGTCTGACATGTTTCAGGCTGCATGATTGTTAACACTTATCACACTTCACCTTAACTATTTTCTAAGCTGATTTATACCAAAATGGAGGTTGTCATTTGGGTCATTAATCAGTTTATAAGACTGTTTATGAGTGGAGTGATCAGTTACAAGTGCTGCTGTCAGATGAGCTCTCATATGGATTTCACTGGTCAACTAGTCCAACATTTTCAATGAAAACCTATTGTAGAAATATTTTGCAGCCAAAGTCACATGTATTTGGGAAAACTGCTAAAGGTGTCCTTCTTAAAGGGGTTGTCCATAACTGTTCAAATGCCGCTTAATCAATTCAGGATCATAATTAAAATAAAAATAATGCATACTCACCTCCTGCATTTGCACCTCATGCCAGGACTCTGATGAAATGGTGAGGGCTGACTTGGGGCCACTCACTGGCTGCAGCCTGCATGTGACACACTACAAGTCACATCACCCTCTGGGAGGGGAGTATTTTAACTAGGGTCCAGAATTATCAAGCTGATGTTGGCCAGTAGTGGACAACCCCTTTAAGAATTTAGGATGTTCTATTATCCTTGCTTGAACAGGTATTGGACAACTATAACCAATTTCTTGTGTTTAGTGGATATTTTATGAAAAAAATTGATTTTATTGTTTTGGTTTTTTTTAAGTATGTCTAGGTGCAAATGTCTGTGTTCTCCGTTTATCGCTGGCTTGCTTGTCCTCATTTGAATCTGGCTCTGTGGGTCTTTGTGGTCGAATAACCGACCCTGCAGCTAATCAGGCCAGCAGACTACTCCTATTACCATGCCCTACATCAGAAGGCTGGTAACCTGTCGATCTATGAAACTTAGTAGAAGCTTTTGCAATGTCATAATGTGTAAAGAATGGGAAGGAAGTTACCGACTGAGGCAGTGTCACCATCACAAGTAATGATTCGTATTGTGCCACATGCAGGAAATGTCATATTCAGCCCGTGATCTGAGACAAAGTAAGTGTATGCCCACAAGACTCACTTGTCTCTTATTTAACCCAATTTACGGAAAAAAAAATGTAAGTATAAAGTGAATCATAGAAGTAAAGATAATAAACCATTAACCTATCCATAGCAGAGATAATAATATATGAGTGATGAGGAACTCACAGCTGGGACCCCATTGATCACTAAAATAGGCGTCCCTGGTCCCCTATTCCTCCTCACTGCATGACCTAGGTCCCGGGAGTTTGATTGTAGTGGTGACTATAGGATTAGACCATCCTCACAGAAAAAAGATGGTCTGTCTATAGTACTATAGATATGTACTTGTCTCTAAACCTAAAATATATGGGCCCCGATTCATCAAAGCAATTTTGCCAGAATTTTGGTGTAAAAGTTCTACAAAAAGATGCAAAAATGTAGTGAGTTTTACAAAAACGGGATGTTTTTTTTCACTCCAGCTTCTCCCAGCTTCAGGAAAATGAGAAGAGCTGGGGTGGGACTTTAGTGGGTGTGGAATAGACTGTCCCATTTCTACCCCTGAAGACACCAATCGCGTTGTAGTGTCTATTATGTCTTGTGTCATTGTATATATTGTGACATGTGAAGTGTAATATGTTTGCCTATATAGTTTATAAGTAATGTTAGTAGGGTACAGTGCAGTGTAGGGTAAGCATAGGATAAGTCATCACTTGTGAAGAAAAAGCAAATCCAGCTTCATCCAATAAAATCAAAGAAAAACTTTATTTGTGTTCCATATTTCAAAAAAAATGCTGCTAGGACATATTGGCCTAGTTCAAGAAAGGGTGGTGGTGACTACTGAACGCTTTTCGAACACAGCGTGTGTTCTAAAACTCAGGATAGGATAAGTCATAAGTTAGCGCTTAGAAAATAAGATAGGTGGGATAAGTTAGTGCCTGTAGATAGATCATGACATTAGGATAAGTTAGGAGCTAATGATTGGGACTAGCCCATAGTGGGAAGGGCTTAGTGTTAAGGAAAGAGACCACTTCCCCTTAGTTAGGCAGATAGGGACAGGTTCATGATAAAGTAGGAAGTATCTGGGGCAGTGCTGCCGTTTGGGTAAACTACAACAAAGGAGACTAAGGCCATGTTCACACTTTGCGGTTTTTACCGCGGAACCGCGGCGATTTTGATGCTGCGGGTCCGCAGCAGTTTCCATAGCGTTTCCATTTACATGTAAACCCTATGGAAACCGCAAACCACTGTGCACATGCTGCGGGAAAAACCGCGCAGAAACGCAGCGGTTTAAAACCCGCAGCATGTCACTTCTTTGTGCAGAATCGCTGCGATTCTGCACCCATAGGAATGCATTGATCCGCTTACTTCCCGCATGGGGCTGTGCGGTTAATTTGCGGGTGGTACCCGGGGTGGAGGAGAGGAGGCCCTGGGAACCATATTTGGGGTAAAAAAAAGAATAAAAATAAAAAATCATGTTATACTCACCTCTCAGCGCTGCACGCGGCCTGCCGGTCTTCGGTTTGCTGTGCGAGCAGGACCTGCGGTGACGTCGCGGTCACATGACCGTGATGACGCCCGGTTCACATGACCATGACGTCACGAAGGTCCTTCTCGGCACAGCATCTTTGGAACCGGAGCGCCGCGTGCAGCGCCCAGGAGATCCAGACATCGGAGGGTGAGTATAACCAATTTTTATTATTTTTAACATTACTATTGATGCTGCATATTGCTGCATATGCAGCATCAATAGTATAGGAGTAATCCCGCAGCGGAAATCGCAAAACAAACCGCGATAAATCTGCAGGGATAACCGCAGCGGTTTTGCCCTGCAGATTTATCAATTCCGCTGCGGGAGAACCCCCAGAGGGACGCCGCAAAGTGTGAACATGGCCTAAAGGTACCTTCACACTGAACAACTTAACAACGATAACGATAGCGATCCGTGACGTTGCAGCGTCCTGGATAGCGATATCGTTGTGTTTGACACGCAGCAGCGATCAGGATCCTGCTGTGATATCGTTGGTCGGAGCTAGAAGGCCAGCACCTTATTTCGTCGCTGGATCACCCGCTGACATCGCTGAATCGGTGTGTGTGACGCGGATTCAGCGATGTCTTCACTGGTAACCAGGGTAAACATCGGGTTACTAAGTGCAGGGCCACGCTTAGTAACCCGATGTTTACCCTGGTTACCAGTGTAAATGTAAAAAAAAACAAACAGTACATACTTACATTCCGGTGTCTGTCGGGTCCCCCGGCGTCCGCTTCCCTGCACTGTGTCAGCGCCGGCCGGCCGTAAAGCAGAGCACAGCGGTGACATCACCGCTCTGCTTTAGGGCCGGTGCTGACACAGTGCAGGGAAGCGGACGCCGGGGGACCCGACAGACACCGGAATGTAAGTATGTAGTGTTTGGTTTTTTTTACATTTACACTGGTAACCAGGGTAAACATCGGGTTACTAAGCGCGGCCCTGCGCTTAGTAACCCGATGTTTACCCTGGTTACCCGGGGACTTCGGCATCGTTGGTCGCTGGAGAGCTGTCTGTGTGACAGCTCTCCAGCGACCACACAACGACGAAATAGCAACGCTGCAGCGATCGGCATCGTTGTCTATATCGCTGCAGCGTCGCTTAATGTGACGGTACCTTTAGGGACAAGGAAGAAGCGTGACCTTGAAGTGACTGAAGAGGCAGAGTGGCTTTCCACCTTAAAGGAGTCCTTGGATAGGACAACATGTTACTATAAGTGTCTGGACTGTATTGCCCTGTTCCTGTCCCTGAAGACAACAATCGCGTAATGTAAGTAATGTCATGCGTTTATATAGACATAGTGTCATGTGAAATGTGAACTCTGTACTGTGGTTTTAGCGTGTGTTGTAACTATAATATGGAATAGTATGAGTACTGTTAACCCTTGTCAGGCTGCATAATTTTACAACCTTAACAGGCTGCATAGGTACAATTGTACCTTCACATATACCTCCACTGTGGGAAGACTTTACTTGGTTTCAGAAACTAAAGTTCATTCAGCTACAAATGTTATGCTGATATCTATTGTTCAGTGTTGTTACTGGTCACTTATGTTGCTGTCAATTAAGTTAATTCAAACTGGGAGTGGCTTCTACTTGTCTTCCTGCCTCCCTCCTCTCATTAGCCATTTTGCTGTTCATCTCATTGCTGTGAGCACACATTTCTAGGCTTGTGAAGTCTTCAATTTCTTGGAAACGAAGGTAGGAAAGTCTCACAGCATCTAACAGCCAGTTATACCTTTATTCTCATTATGTGGGGACAGAACAGTCAAATTGTCTTTCAGCCTGGACTTGGCTTACATATATTTTGTATGAAACTTATCACTATAGGTATAATTTTTATACGAAAAATGGATAATAATTAGTATCTACATATTGTTTTACGATGTTTTATTTATATTCAGCACAAAATACGAAGCCAAAATTCATCTAGCAAGTCATCATGAGTGATAGTAATGCTGGATCTAGTTTCCGCCATAATCCAAGAAAACGTGTTTGCAGGTTAGTATAATTTTGTGAAAAGCCAATAATGTAGTATTTCGGAAAATTATTTATTTTACATTTTTTCATATTTACAGATTTACGTCTGACGAAATAATGCGAATGCTAGAAGAATCTGATTCTGAGAATGAGGATGAACCATATGTTGCATCTGATGATGAAAACTATGTACCACAAGTGGATGTTACTGAAGAAGATTCAGACATTGAACAAGAAATGGTCATAGAGCATGAAAATGAATACGAATCAGACGAAAGTGTTGAGGATGATTCTGTGCCTCAAAGTGCAGGCGACATTTGGACTGCTAAGGATGAAACTCAATGGTGCAGTAATCCACTGCCAAATGCACAAACAAAATCTCGTAATGTCCTACGACAAAGAGGTGGCCCTGCAGCAATCAGCAACCTATATACAGCAAAAGAGCTATTCAAGTCCATCATGACTCCCGAGATGTGTGACATCATATTACGGGAAACAAATCGAAAGGCCAAGAGAGTTTGTGATGCTTACAACAACGAACTGGTACAACGTTTTCCTGATTCTTCCAAACGGCCACCACAAAAAACATTCAAGCAATTTACTGAAACTGAACTTCATGCATTTTTGGGCATACTGATTGCTGCTGGTGTGCACAGAGCCAACAAAGAGAATCTGGAGGAAATGTGGAATGTTGCTGCTCTGCCTCTTATACGTGCAGCCATGTCTCGTGACCGCTTCAAGATGATACTCAGATTTATCAGGTTTGACAACGAAAATACACGTGCAGAACGTGTGCAAACAGATAAAGCTGCACCAATACGGGACATCTGGACAATGCTGAACAGTAATCTGGAGAGAGCCTACAAGCCATATCATTGTATCACCGTCGACGAGCAATTATTTCCATTTAGAGGTCATACTAAATTTACCCAGTATATACCTTCAAAACCAGCTAAATATGGCATAAAGATTTTCTGGGCTTGTGACTCATCAAATGCCTACCCTTTACAAGGTCAGCTCTACACTGGGAAACCAACTGATGGTCCTCGACAAGTAAACATTGGAGAACGAACAGTATTGGACCTAGTGAGCTCGTATAAAGGCTCTGGAAGAAATGTCACCACCGATAACTTCTTTACAACCATGGAACTAGCTAAGGTATTGAACTCCTGGAACATGACACTAGTTGGTACAGTGAGAAAAAACAAAAGGTTCCTACCTAACAACATGCAGCCTGCCAAAGAAAGGCCTGTAAACTCGACAAATTTTGCCTACAATCATGATGCAACAGTCTGTTCATATGTACCAAAGAAGAACAAATCAGTCGTGCTTCTATCATCTATGCACATGACGGGAGAAGTTGAAGAGACACTAGCAGCCAAGCCAGAGATAATAAAATACTACAACATAACAAAAGGTGGCGTTGATGTTATGGATAAAATGTTGGGAGAGTACACTGTGAAACGACGAACATCACGTTGGACTTTGGCATTTTTCTACAATATGATTGATGTCAGTGGGTTAGCATCCTACATCATCTACAGAGAACACAATCCAAGCTTCAGGGCAAAGGATCAACGAAGAAAGTTCCTGAAAGATCTCGCAAATCAGCTGTGTATGATTGCAATTGAAGATCGTAGTACAAACAAAATGATAATGAGAAACCATTTTCTTCGAGGTGCAGTAGAAATGGTGCTTGGACGATGCATTGTGGTAGCATCGCAGCCAGCAGCTGGCCCCAACATACCTCATGGTAGTCGTGGACCCTCCCCTGTTGTTGGTAGTTGCTATGTCTGCAGAGACCTGAGGCGAAAACAACGCAAGACTAGAAAGTCTTGTGTGGTTTGTGTGAAACCCATTTGCGATGAACACTCTGTAGCAAAGCCAACATGCATTACTTGCAAAGAAAATCAATAAAAAAAAGTTTCTTACATTTTCTTTTATAATGTAAATGAACAGTTTTTTACTTGTTTATAATAGTTAAATAGCATTATCATTAAAAAAAAATTTATGCTTTTTCCCTTGCATTATCTTCATTCAAAATATATGAGGTACATTTGTACCTATGCAGCTTGTTATGGATGCAAAAAGATCTCGACCCCTTATCTCGGAAGCGGGTGGAGATATTTTATTGAAATTTGGCCAATATATTCTGGACCAAAAATGTAGAGATGTCACGAAATTTCAGCCCTCTACGTCTTTTCAAAAAAAAGTTATTGCAATTTTAAAACGGAATAGTTACAATTGTACCTATTCAGCCGGATAAGGGTTAATATAGTTATGTGACTTAGCAGCGGTATAGGATATAAGATAAGGACAACAGCCTTAGTATATACTAATATAGGATAAGATAGCATTAATGTTTGAGGCTAGCCCACAGAGGGAGGAGGTTAGTGAGGTTAGAAAATGGACTCACTTCCTGGTAGCTGTCAGACAGGGACACTCTCGCAGTGTATGGGTATGTTTCCACGGTCAGGATTGCATCAGGATTTGCTCAGGATTTGACGCAGGTAAAATCTGCACCAAATCTGCACCTGAGGTCACTGGCAGGTCACCTGCATTTTTTATGCATTTTTACATGCGTTTTTTTTCATGCGGATTTGTGTGTGTTTTTGCAAGCTAAATAAAGTTATACAAAAAAATTGAGATGTCATTTCTTGTCCAACCTCTTCATTTACATACTCCATTGAAGAATAATGTTTAGATAGATAGATAGATAGATAGATAGATAGATAGATAGATAGATAGATAGATATATAGATAGATACGATTTGTGTGTGGATGCAGATTTGTGTGTGTTTTTGTAAGCTAAATAAAGTTATACAAAAAAAAAAAAGAATTGCGATGTCATTTCTTGTCCAACCTCTTCATTTACATACTCCATTGATGAATAATGTTTAGACACACAGATAGATAGATAAATAAATATAAATAGATATGATAGATATATCTATCGTATTTATCTATCTATAGGTCTATCTATCCATCTATCTATCTATCTCTCGTATCTATCTATTGTATCTATCTATTATCTATCTATTGTATCTATTATCTATCTATCTATCTAGCTATCTATAGATATATCTATCTATAGATAGATATATTTAGAGATAGAAAGATATATCGGTAGATAATGGATAGGTAGATAGGTAGATAGATAATAGATGATAGATAGATACAATAGATAGATAGATAATAGATAGATAGATAGATAGATAGATAATACCAAGCCCGATGTTTAGTAATAAACATAATAAAATGTTAATAAAGAGTTAGGCCGGGATCACACATGCAAGAAACTCGCCCTAGTCTCGCCTCAATACCCGGCACTGCCACCGTCACTTGGGCCCGGAGTGTGCAGCTGCATGTATTTCTATGTAGCTGAAAGCTCCGATCCTGAGTGTGAGCGGCAGTGTCGGGTATTGAGGCGAGAGACTCGTGTGAGTTTCTCGCAAGTATGACCTCGGCATTAAAAGCAATATCTGTTTAATTTTTTAAAATGTGAAAAAAAAATGGCGTGGGCTCTCTCGCAATTTTCTACGCCAGAGAGGGAAAGCCAACGACTGGGGGACTGATGTTTGTAGCCTGGGAAGGGGTTGATACCCATGGATCTTCCCAGGCTATGAATATCAGCCCGCAGCAGTATATTTAGCCTTTACTGATATTCATAGCCTAGAGAGGGGCCATGGATATTGGCCCCCCTGGCTACAAATACCAGCCGCCCCAGAAATGGCGCATCTGTAAGATACGCCAATTCCGGCGCTTAGCCTCTCTCTTCCCACTCCCTTGTAGCGGTGGGATATGGGGTAATAAGGGGTTAATGTCACCTTTGTAAGGTGACATTAAGCCGGCGTAGTAATAGAGAGGCATCAATAAGATACCTACCATTACTAATCCTGTACTTGTGAAAGGGTTAATAAAACACACACATGCAGAATAAAGTATTTTAATGAAATAAAACACCACACAGTTTTGACCATATTTTTATTGTACGCTCAATCCATGCGATGCCCTCGTCTCCTGGAAAAAAAAAAAAAAAAGAACCAACAGTATACTCCCTGAGGCCAACGTAGTCCTTAATAACGAGTGTCCCACGATGAGTCCAGCTCTACTACATCTGGATGTCTGACATCCAGACATAGCAGAGCTTGTAAATGATCGCTGGAGATAACTCTCCAGCAATCACCTACACTGCAGCGTTCTCACAATCAGCTGATCAGCTGACCATGAGAGCCAGACTAGTGACCGGAGATAACCCCCGGTCACGTGCACGGCAGTTCTCGTGGTAAGCCAAATTATCGCGAGAACTTAGCTTACCGCGAGAACTGCAGTGGACGCGGGACTTCCGGCGGTGGGACAGGTAACAGCTTATTTAAATTAGGAGACATGCGTAGTAAGCTGCCTTTACGCAGTTACTACGCATGTGACTAATCATTAGATGTGATTTTACCGCATCTAATTATCTATGTGAAATTTACGGTGCGGCGACGGAGCGTCGCCGCATTGTAAACAGACATGCTGCGTTCTGAAAAGACTCGCCGCATGTTCATTTACACTGGTCTGCCGCATGCGTGTTTTAACGCATAGTGGAGATGAGATTTCATGAAATCCCCTCCACTATGCTGTAACATCTGGACGCTGCGTGTTTGACGCTGCGGCTCTACGTAGCGTCAAACACGCAGCGTTTCCTGACCGTGGAAACACACCCTATCACTGAGCTGCCATGAGACAGTTCACCGGAGTTCATCAGCTCCGGTGCTCTCACGGCACCGCTGTGTGAGAACTTTGCCATGCAGCAGTGGGGCCGTAAGAGAGATCACCGGAGCTAATCAGCTGATGAAGTCCAGTGAACTCTCACGGCAGCTCAGTGATACACTCCTGTCAGTGTATCGCTGGCTGTCTTTGAGATCAGTCACATTACTGATCATGATTGTCATGGGACATTATGGATTATCTTCTCGGAGGACAGGTGAGGAATATTATTTAATTTTTGTTGCAGGAGATGTTGGCTTTGGTGGATTAGGCATTTGATATACAGTGCACCCTCCTCAAGAAACCCCTTATTGGAATGTACACATGGGAATTCATCTACAGGTGTAGTGACAACTTTTACAGGCGTTTTCCAGAAACAAACACGCAGTGGAAGTTGCTGAGTGAAAATTGCCAATATGCCATTATTGTGCCCAGTACATTGTAGTGCCCAATACATTGTGGCCAGCTTGTGCTTCTGAGGCAACGTACCCGTAATTTAAGTGGCTCTCCTCACTACGTCAATGTCAAACCTGTGGATGCTTACTGCAGTTCAGGCACATTGTGGGGCTCAGAAGAAAGGGCGGCATTTGGATTTAGGAGCACAAATTTCGTTAGATTCCTTTTGGTGGGAGCCATGTCAGTTTTCCAGAGCCATTGTGCTACCAATAGCTTGGACACCTCGTATATTTCTGTTAACAGGTAACGGACCCGAGTGGTAGTTTGTTTTTTGTGGGCTGAATTGAAGGTTTTATTGGTGGCATTTGGGGGTACAGAATATTTTGGAATAATTCACATTTATTCTGTGCTCTACTCTGAACACAGGATTTCATCAGGGTTTCAGGTTAAATCAGGGTTTCCATCTTAGGCTACGTTCACATTTGCGGTCGGCGCCGCAGCGTCGGGCGCCGCAGCGTCGCCGCATGCGTCATGCGCCCCTATATTTAACATGGGGGCGCATGGACATGCGTCGCACTTGCGTTTTGCACCGCATGCGTCCCTGCGGCGCCCGTGTCCGGGCGCAGAGGACGCAGCAAGTTGCATTTTTGCTGCGTCCAAAATCAATGAAAAAAAGGACGCATGCGTCGCAAAACGCAGCGTTGTGCATGCGTTTTGCTGCGTTTTTGTTTGCGTTGTGCGTTGCGGCGCCGACGCTGCGGCGCACAACGCAAATGTGAACGTAGCCTAAATATCTTAAACAAGTGATACAGATAAAACTCCTGATGGATACATTCACTAATGAGACAGGCGGAGTTACTCCGGATTCTGTTTGGCCCTGTGTAGGGGTGTCCAGTTTTTCCGCCACAAAACACTAGAGCACAGAATAAATGTGAATGGCACTGATGTGCACCACTAAAAAGATGCCTAAAAAGATGGACACAGCCGGTTCATAGGTCAGACAGCATCCAAAGTTTTTCCATCTGCCTCATTATAGAGAATGTACTGCTAGGTGTTTCTCCTTAATCATGTATTCCAGAGACTTACACGGAAGCTCGAGTGTAAGTGCAGCGCCCCAGAGTCCTGGTCGTTGCAGTAATGTCATTCTTCCACCAGGGGGAGTGATGTTACGTCTGAAGGCAATAAAGGAGATCACTTTGCCAAGTATGACACACCATACACCACAATTCACACTCCAGTCCACCAGGGAGAGCTATGCTACTATCTATTAGGGCACTCCTCACAATTAGGTAAAACTGGTGGGCTGGATAGGAAGTTAGGCAGAAGCTGACTGGGCTTCACCCAGGCAGCACCCTGTCAGGCAGCCAGAGGGGAAGGAGGAACATCAAACAGCTGCAGACAGAGGGGTCCCTGACAGGGGTGGGATCCTGTCAAATGTCTAGACAGAAGGCCACGGAGCTGCGCCTGCCCCACGTGCGGCAGCATCCTAAGGAAGGACACAAAAGTTCCTTGAGCGGTCACACGACCAATCACAAGCCGCGACGTCATCGCAGGTCCTAAACTCCTCATTCTTAGGAACGGAGGCTGCAGGTTACATCGGTAAGGTCCAGGGGCCTCCGGAGGATGAGTATATCCATATTTTTTATTTTAATTCTTTATTTTTTACATGAATATGGATCCCAGGGCCTGAAGGAGAGTCTCCTCTCCTCCAGACCCTGGGAACCATACACTGGGAACTTCCGATTCCGATTTCCGATATCACAAAATATCGGAACTCGGTATCGGAATTCCGATACAGCAAATATCGGCCGATACCCGATACTTGCGGTATCGGAATGCTCAACACTAATTGTGGCATGTTTTAAAAGAGCCCACTGAGACTCTTTTGCCTGAGAACCTGGAGTCGGCCCTGTGTGTCTGTGCATGTATGCGTGTGTTTAAATGTGTGTGTATGTGTGTTCGTGTGTGTGTATGTATGTGTGTGTATGTGTTCATGTGTGTGTATGTATGTGTGTGTATGTATTTATGAATGTGTATCTGTGTTTGTATGTGTGCTTCTGTGTGTATGTAAGTGTTTATGAATGTGTGTTTATCTCTGTGAGTATTATGTGTGTATGTATATGTGTGTAAGAATGCATGTATGTGTATGTGTGTGTGTCTCTGTGTGTGTATACCTATGTGCATATGAATGTATGTAGAGCGCCCCCACGTAAGGGCAATGGGGTACTCGGCACCGGGTCCTTCAGTTTGGTAGGGATGTCACGGTGGTCCGACCCGGTCCGTGGCCCTTTGAGGGACGTCCAATAAAGGAATAGAGTTTTTATGGTTTTGGGAAAGGTCTTTAAAGGGGAAGTTCGTGACGCCACCTGTGGTATTCGGTCAGGGTGACCGACGCTGCGGTGAGGGGTCCGCTGGGGTGATGTTATGGCAGCTAGATAGTATACTTTCCCACAGGTGAAGTGTGTCCCCAGGGCTTCCCAGAATTGTAGATGTGATGGAGGATGATGTAAGGCGCAGGGAATAACGAGGACACAAGTTTGCAGTCTCTTTACCTTTTACTGAAGACTTCAGCATCCACAGTCCAGGGTACAGACCACAGGGTAGGTAGAGTCCGGCCGGTCCAAAGGCAAATCCAGAGTCCCCTTATCCAGATGGAAATCAGTAGCCTTCCTACTAGCGCCTGTGTGTTGTAGTCTCTCCGTGCATCTACTCTTGTAGATGTTCTAGATGTTATTTCTTCCTCTCTGTCCCCCAGATGGTAAGGATAGGACAAACCCGTATGACTGATGGCCTGAGGCTTGTTTGTAGGGACCCTAGAGACGCCCCGACCCCCACAATTTGCCACTGTGTCTTCTTAGGTATTAAGGTCGGGCAGCCAACTTGGAATTGACTGTCCTGCCGGTCTCTGAAGTAATGCGTAGAGTCAATTACTCCCTCGATGTTCCGGCCACCGGCTACGTGCCTCAGAAGGACAGAAGGAGGCAGCCTATTTCAGGGCAGAACTCCTCCCGGTGTTTTCTCCTTGTGCTGTGACTTCGTTTCTCACCCTCTACAATACAATTCTCTTTGTGTCCTTTTTCAGGATGCTGCCGCACATGGGGAAGGCGCAGCTCCGTAGCTTTCTGTCTCGCTAGGCCTCTGCCAGGATCCCACCCCTGACAGGGACCCTCTGTCTGCAGCTCAGATGTCCCTCCTTTCCCCCTGTCTGCCTGACAGGTGTTGCCTGGGCAAAGCCCAGCCAGCGTCTCTCTAACTTTCTATCCAGCCCACCAGTTTTACCCTTCTGTGAGGAGTGCCCTAGTAGATAGGAGCAAGGCTCCCCCTGGTGGTCTGGAGTGTGAAGTGTAGTGTATGGTTTGTGATACCTGGTAGTAAGATCTCCTTTATTGCCATCAGACGTAATATCACTCCCCCTGGTGGAAGAATGACATTACTGCAACGACCAGGACTCTGGGGCGCTGCACTCCCCCTGTTAAATCCAGTACTCCCGGACTGGGAAAAGAAACAACAATACATTAGGAAAAAATTTTTGAAATGCTATAAAACAAATTAATATAACAATGCTTCCCTTTATGGGAGGTGAGACCACTTGAACGTTACAAACAAGAACATATTTACATTCCCAGCTTACTTCTGTAGATGACCAATAAAAGATACACTTAATAACTATGAAATACCATTACCCATACAGGTATACTATCTATTAACTACTAAGTGCAATTATAAAACAATAAATTAACTTTTTCTTTATTCAAGCGTAAAACAGTTACCGTATTTTCCGGCGTATAAGACGACTGGGCGTATAAGACGACCCCCCAACTTTTCCAGTTAAAATATAAAATCTTCTTAAAAGTCGGGGGTCTTCTTATACGCCGTATGTCGTCTTATAGGGCCGGTGACTAATGTGCCTTTTGGGTGGGAGTGGTCCTGATGACGACGAGGGGGCGTCTCACAGGAAAGTGTGAGTGGACTATCCCCCATTACCTCATTGTAGCGCTGAAGCGTGGGGTCTCTGCTGGGAGCAGCGGCTCCTCTTTGTGCCGCGTGGGTGCTGTGGGGCGGCGGCTCCTCTTCTGCAGTGTGGGGCCTCTGTGCTGTGGGGCGGCGGCGGCGTATTTTCATGCGGTCAGTCGGGGCTCCTCCGGCATCTTCTTAAAGCCCGGAGGCCCCGTTGGCAGCTCCATTGCTACGATGCGGTGGCCTCCGGGAAAATGGCCGCTAGGGGCGGCGCATGCTCAGATTCAGATCTCGTCCCGAGATCTCGGGAGACGAGATCTGAATCTGAGCAGCGGCCATTTTCCCGGAGGCAGCTCCATTGCTGCGATGCGGTGGCCTCCGGGAAAATGGCCGCTGGGGGCGGCGCATGCTCAGATTTAGATCTCATCCCGAGATCTCGGGAGACGAGATCTGAATCTGAGCAGCGGCCATTTTCCCGGAGGCCACCGCATCATAGCAATGGAGCTGCCAGCGGGGCCTCCGGGCTTTAAGGAGATGCCGGAGGAGCCTCGACTGACTGCATGAAAATACGCCGCCACCGCCCCACAACACAGAGGCCCCACACTGCAGAAGAGGAGCCGCCGCCCCACAGCACAGCACCCACGCGGCACAAAGAGGAGCAGCAGCTGCCGCTCCCAGCACAGAGACCCCACGCTGCAGCGCTACGATGAGGTAATGGGGGATACTCCACGCACTTTCCTGTGAGACGCCCCCTCGTCGTCATCAGGACCACTCCCCCACACCCACCATATACACCCGGCGTACAAGACGATACCCGGCGTATAACATGACCCCCGACTTTTAAGAAGATTTTCAGGGGTTAAAAAGTTGTCTTATACGCTGGAAAATACGGTATTCTTTTCTAAGTGCAAAGTCTTTTAACTAACTTTCTAAGGCTCACTAGAGGATTCACTAACCCCTACGGGTTCACTCTATTGAAATGCAGAACAGGTTTCACCCCCTCTACGGGCTCACTGTATCCTTCTTCCAATTTCTTTATCCTCAATTTTATTTAAAGTACATCATCCAAAATTTCCTATTCTTAACTACATACTATCAGCTATGTATGAACATTATTACTATCTAACTACTTAAAGCAACATTGTTTCTCTTAGGCAAAGTGCAACAAATAAACATTCCCTTTAAGAGGAAATCCAAGTCTTTTCAGAGGTAGTGCAAAATAATCACATCATTCGTATCCAAGTTTACTTAAAGGCAACATGACGTGATGCAATATGAGGGACCCGTTACGAACCCCTGAACATTGGTTTGGGTGGGCTACAAGACGTGTAATCCTGACCCGGAATTCTGCCGCACCAACGGGTTTTTCTTCAGGTCTGTAAGGCAAAGCAGTTATTTTTACAGCATAATTAACAGCAGTTTCTGTTAAGAGGCAGTCTCTGTAAAAGCCTCCTATGTAAAACCTTTAAGGAGGTGCAAACTATATACAGGCAGTTTGTGAATCATTCACCATCTATGATTCAAATGTTCTTTTCTAAAACAGTGATGAACTTGTGCAAAACTTAGGATCCCTTTAAACAGGGGATCCCTTTAAAACTTAACCCTGGACGGGTTCAAGCAACAAAGAAAAACAAACAGTTTTTAACTATTTACAAGCCGTGGTTTCGAGGTTTATTCTGGCGGTCTCCACCAGGGCTTTACCTGACATGCAGCCCTCTGTGGCTTAGGATAGTTTGGGTCCAAGACCACTCCTGGCACCAGGTATACTCCGTTAGTTTGTTTTCCATGCACAGTCAGGTCGTGCGCAGCAATAAAAGTCTGAGTGACTTGATGAAGGATGCAAGTTACAGCCGGTGTCGCCGCAGCTGCGTCAGCGGTGAGTTCTTCCTCCAGAGTCCTGGATACCGCCAAGAGGGCTGTGCATCTCTGCACATCCCGGGCCCACCAGCTGCTTCCTTTCCGGTACCGGCGATAAGTCACAGCATCCCCGGGGTTCAAGGCTAGATCCGCGTTGTCTCCGCACAGGCAGGACTCCACCTCATCCCGGGTAACATGGACTCTCACCGATGACCCGATCTCCTGAATGAAACCTTTTTTTTTTTGAGGCTGGTATACCACCACAACACCCCACTTCGGTGGAGAGTCATCCAGCAATTCGCCTCGGGCCTCCCGCTCCACTTTCCGCTTATACTCTGCGATCAGATGCTGCCGGTATTCTCCCCAGGGAAAGGGCCCAAGGTCATGCCCTCGTTGCACAGGGACTGGTGGCGGGGACGCTGGGGCCCCGGCAGCCGCAGCGGTGACAGGAGCAAAAGCCGGGGGAAGACTGCCTCCCGGGATGCCACGGTACCGAGTACCTGCACGCGAGGTGACTCGTTCGGCGCCACTCCACTCCTCCGGGGAAGGCGCCAGGACTGGCGACGGCGCAGGCAGCGGTGCTTCGGTGGACAGCTCCCAGAGGTTCATGCTTTCCAGCGGCGGCATGCTGGTGTAATCATCCAGTGACGGGGGTCGATGTGGGGCCATTCTCTTTCGAGGGTCTCCACCGATCTCCAACTCCATTCCTTCCTCCCTTGGGGAGCGGTTTTGTTTTTGCTGTCCCCGCCCGCCATGGAGAATCAGGAGGCGGACCTCGGCTGCTGACAGACACGTCCACAAGATACAAAAATATTTAGACTGGGCGGCCATTATTTTTCGCGCTTCTCAGTTCGTTCACACCCATAACTCCACGCCCTTCTTCTTCTCTTGTGCTCCTCGTGGCGCTGAAGTGGCGGCGGTTTTGGCGGGAATTTTGGCGGCAAAGGGCAATACACAGTCTTTAAGCAAATCACAGTTCAAATACAGTTCTTACATAGTTACATAGTTATTAAGGTTGAAGGAAGACTTTAAGTCCATCTAGTTCAACCCATAGCCTAACCTAACATGCCCTAACATGTTTATCCAGAGGCAAAAAAAAACCCATGTGGCAAAGAGTAAGCTCCACATTGGGGAAAAAAATTCCTTCCCAACTCCACATACGGCAATCAGACTAATTCCCTGGATCAACGCCCTATCAAGGAATCTAGTGTATATACCCTGTAACATTGTACTTTTCCAGAAAGGTATCCAGTCCCCTCTTAAATTTAAGTAACGAATCACTCATTACAACATCATACTGCAGAGAGTTCCATAGTCTCACTGCTCTTACAGTAAAGAATCCGCGTCTGTTATTATGCTTAAACCTTCTTTCCTCCAGACATAGAGGATGCCCCCTTGTCCCTGTCTCAGGTCTATGATTAAAAAGATCATCAGAAAGGTCTTTGTACTGTCCCCTCATATATTAATACATTAAAATAAGATCACCCCTTAGTCTTTGTTTTTCCAAACTAAATAGCCCCAAGTGTAATAATCTATCTTGGTATTGCAGACCACCCAGTCCTTTAATAATCTTGGTCGCTCTTCTCTGCACCCGCTCTAGTTCAGCTGTTATGACCCCAATGGCGAGGGTCTCAGAGGAACGTGGAAGTCTGCAGAATACAAAAATCCAGCTCATAGGGCAGTGGTAACTGGGTTGACCATATATCTACTCCTAACGCCAACACTAGAAGTAGCCGGGGATCATTCCTACGTTGATTCTAGATGACACGCGCCAGCCGGAGAATCTAGCTACCCCTAGTAGAGGAAAACAAAGACCTTTCTTGCCTCCAGAGAAGGGGACCCCAAAGCTGGATAGAAGCCCCCCACAAATAATGACGGTGAGGTAAGAGGAAATGACAAACACAGAAATGAACCAGGTTTAGCACAGAGAGGCCCGCTTACTGATAGCAGAATAAAGAAAGGTAACTTATATGGTCAACAAAAACCCTATCAAAATCCACACTGGAAATTCAAGAACCCCCGAACCGTCTAACGGTCCAGGGGGAGAACACCAGCCCCCTAGAGCTTCCAGCAAAGGTCAGGATATAGATTTGGAACAAGCTGGACAAAAATACAAAACCAAAACAAATAGCAAAAAGCAAAAGGCAGACTTAGCTGATATAACTGGAACCAGGATCAGTAGACAAGAGCACAGCAGACAAGCTCTGATAACTACGTTGCCAGGCATTGAACTGAAGGTCCAGGGAGCTTATATAGCAACACCCCTAACTAACGACCCAGGTGCGGATAAAAGGAATGACAGAAAAACCAGAGTCAAAAAACTAGTAACCACTAGAGGGAGCAAAAAGCAAATTCACAACAGTACCCCCCCCTTAGTGAGGGGTCACCGAACCCTCACCACGACCACCAGGGCGATCAGGATGAGCGGCATGAAAGGCACGAACTAAATCGGCCGCATGAACATCAGAGGCGACCACCCAGGAATTATCCTCCTGACCATAGCCCTTCCACTTGACCAGGTACTGAAGCCTCCGCCTGGAGAGGCGAGAATCCAAGATCTTCTCCACCACGTACTCCAACTCGCCCTCAACCAACACCGGAGCAGGAGGCTCAGCAGAAGGAACTACAGGCACAATGTACCGCCGCAACAAGGACCTATGAAATACATTGTGAATAGCAAACGACACAGGAAGATCCAGACGAAAAGATACAGGATTAAGGATTTCCAATATCTTGTAAGGCCCAATAAAACGAGGTTTAAATTTGGGAGAGGAGACCTTCATAGGAACAAAGCGGGAAGAAAGCCACACCAAATCCCCAACGCGTAGTCGGGGACCCACACCGCGGCGGCGGTTGGCAAAGCGCTGAGCCTTCTCCTGTGACAACTTCAAGTTGTCCACCACATGATTCCAGATCTGCTGCAACCTATCCACCACAGAATCCACCCCAGGACAGTCAGAAGGCTCCACATGACCCGAAGAAAAGCGAGGATGGAAACCAGAGTTGCAGAAAAAAGGCGAAACCAAGGTGGCGGAACTAGCCCGATTATTAAGGGCAAACTCAGCCAACGGCAAGAATGTCACCCAATCGTCCTGATCAGCAGAGACAAAACACCTCAAATAAGCCTCCAAAGTCTGATTGGTTCGCTCCGTCTGTCCATTAGTCTGAGGATGGAAAGCAGACGAAAACGACAAATCAATGCCCATCCTACTACAAAAGGATCGCCAGAACCTGGAAACGAACTGGGATCCTCTGTCTGACACAATATTCTCAGGGATGCCGTGCAAACGAACCACGTTCTGGAAAAACACAGGAACCAGATCGGAAGAGGAAGGCAGCTTAGGCAAAGGAACCAAATGGACCATCTTGGAGAAGCGATCACATATCACCCAGATAACGGACATGCCCTGAGATAGCGGAAGATCAGAAATGAAATCCATGGAGATATGTGTCCAAGGTCTCTTCGGGACAGGCAAGGGCAAGAGCAAACCGCTGGCACGAGAACAGCAAGGCTTAGCTCGAGCACAAGTCCCACAGGACTGCACAAATGACCGCACATCCCTTGACAAGGAAGGCCACCAAAAGGACCTGGCCACCAGATCTCTGGTGCCAAAAATTCCCGGGTGACCTGCCAACACCGAGGAATGAACCTCGGAAATGACTCTGCTGGTCCACTTATCCGGGACAAACAGTCTGTCAGGTGGACAAGACTCAGGCCTATCAGCCTGAAATCTCTGCAACACACGTCGCAGATCCGGAGAAATAGCTGACAAGATAACTCCATCTTTAAGAATACCAACAGGATCAGCGACTCCAGGAGCATCAGGCACAAAGCTCCTAGAAAGAGCATCGGCCTTCACATTCTTTGAACCTGGTAAATACGAGACAACAAAATCAAAGCGGGAGAAAAACAATGACCAGCGGGCCTGTCTCGGATTAAGGCGTTTAGCAGACTCGAGATACATCAGATTTTTGTGATCAGTCAAGACCACCACACGATGCTTAGCACCCTCGAGCCAATGACGCCACTCCTCAAATGCCCATTTCATGGCCAACAACTCCCGATTGCCCACATCATAATTTCGCTCGGCAGGCGAAAACTTCCTAGAGAAAAAGGCACAAGGTTTCATAACAGAGCAACCAGGGCCTCTCTGCGACAAAACGGCCCCTGCCCCAATCTCCGAAGCATCCACCTCAACCTGAAAGGGAAGTGAGACGTCAGGCTGGCACAAAACAGGCGCCGAAGTAAACCGGCGTTTCAACTCCTGGAAAGCCTCCACGGCAGCAGGAGCCCAGTTAGCTACATCGGAGCCCTTCTTGGTCATATCCGTCAAAGGTTTCACAATGCTAGAAAAATTAGCGATAAAACGACGGTAGAAGTTAGCGAAGCCCAAGAACTTCTGAAGACTCTTAACTGACGAGGGCTGAGTCCAATCAAGAATAGCTCGGACCTTGACTGGGTCCATCTCCACCGCAGAAGGGGAAAAAATGAACCCCAAAAAGGGAACCTTCTGTACACCAAAGAGACACTTTGAGCCCTTGACAAACAAAGAATTTTCACGCAAAATTTTAAAGACCAACCTGACCTGCTCCACATGCGAATCCCAATTATCAGAAAAAACCAAAATATCATCCAGATAAACAATCAAAAATTTATCCAGATACTTCCGGAAAATGTCATGCATAAAGGACTGAAAAACTGAAGGCGCATTGGAGAGCCCAAAAGGCATCACCAAGTACTCAAAATGACCTTCGGGCGTATTGAATGCGGTTTTCCATTCATCACCTTGCTTAATGCGCACAAGGTTGTACGCACCACGAAGGTCTATCTTGGTGAACCACTTGGCACCCTTAATCCGGGCAAACAAGTCAGACAACAGCGGTAAAGGATACTGAAATTTGACAGTGATCTTATTCAAAAGCCGATAATCAATACAAGGTCTCAAAGATCCGTCCTTTTTTGCCACAAAAAAGAATCCCGCACCAAGAGGGGAAGAAGACGGACGAATATGTCCTTTTTCCAGAGACTCCTTGATATATGAACGCATAGCGGTATGTTCAGGTACCGACAGATTAAACAGTCTTCCTTTAGGAAATTTACTGCCTGGGATCAAATCTATAGCACAGTCACAGTCCCTATGAGGAGGCAGTGCACTGGACTCAGACTCACTGAAGACATCCTGATAATCAGACAAATACTCCGGAACTTCCGAAGGCGTAGAAGAAGCAATAGACACAGGCAGGGAATCCTCATGAATACCACGACAGCCCCAACTTGAGACTGACATAGCCTTCCAGTCCAGGACTGGATTATGGGTCTGTAACCATGGCAGCCCTAAAACAACCAAATCATGCATTTTATGTAAAACCAGGAAACGTATCACCTCGCGGTGTTCAGGAGTCATGCACATGGTAACCTGAGTCCAATACTGCGGTTTATTTGCTGCCAATGGTGTAGCATCAATACCCCTAAGAGGAATAGGATTTTCTAATGGTTCAAGAGTAAATCCACAGCGCTTAGCAAATGAGAGATCCATGAGACTCAGGGCAGCACCTGAATCTACAAACGCCATGACAGGATAAGATGACAGTGAGCAAATCAAAGTTACAGACAGAATAAATTTAGGTTGCAAATTACCAACGGTGACAGGACTAACAACCTTAGCTATACGTTTAGAGCATGCTGAGATAACATGTGTAGAATCACCACAGTAGTAGCACAAGCCATTTCGGCGTCTATGAATTTTCCGCTCATTTCTAGTCAGGATTCCATCACATTGCATTAAATCAGGTGTCTGTTCAGACAACACCATGAGGGAATTTGCGGTTTTGCGCTCCCGCAACCGCCGGTCAATTTGAATAGCCAGTGCCATAGTATCATTCAGACCTGTGGGAATGGAAAAACCCACCATAACATTCTTAATGGCTTCAGAAAGGCCATTTCTAAAATTAGTGGCCAGTGCACACTCGTTCCAATGTGTCAGCACGGACCATTTCCGAAATTTTTGGCAATACACTTCAGCCTCGTCCTGCCCCTGAGACATAGCCAGCAAGGCCTTTTCAGCCTGAATCTCAAGATTGGGTTCCTCATAAAGTAAACCGAGCGCCAGAAAAAACGCATCAAGATCAGCCAATGCCGGATCTCCTGGCGCCAGCGAAAAAGCCCAATCCTGAGGGTCGCCCCGTAAGAACGAAATAACAATTTTTACTTGCTGAGCAGAATCTCCAGATGAGCAGGGTCTCAGGGACAAAAACAATTTACAATTATTCACGAAATTCCTAAACTTAAACCTGTCTCCAGAAAACAGTTCAGGAATCGGTATTTTAGGTTCTGTCCTAGGATTTCTGATAACATAGTCTTGTATGCCCTGCACACGAGTAGCCAGCTGGTCCACACTTGTAATCAAGGTCTGGACATTCATGTCTGCAGCAAGCATAGCCACTCTGAGGTAAAGGGGAAGGAGAAAGAAAAAAAAAAAAAAAAAAAACTCAGAATCTTCTTTCTTATAATCCCTCTTCTGCAATGCATTAAACATTTAATACTGGCCTGGCAAACTGTTATGACCCCAATGGCGAGGGTCTCAGAGGAACGTGGAAGTCTGCAGAATACAAAAATCCAGCTCATAGGGCAGTGGTAACTGGGTTGACCATATATCTACTCCTAACGCCAACACTAGAAGTAGCCGGGGATCATTCCTACGTTGATTCTAGATGACACGCGCCAGCCGGAGAATCTAGCTACCCCTAGTAGAGGAAAACAAAGACCTTTCTTGCCTCCAGAGAAGGGGACCCCAAAGCTGGATAGAAGCCCCCCACAAATAATGACGGTGAGGTAAGAGGAAATGACAAACACAGAAATGAACCAGGTTTAGCACAGAGAGGCCCGCTTACTGATAGCAGAATAAAGAAAGGTAACTTATATGGTCAACAAAAACCCTATCAAAATCCACACTGGAAATTCAAGAACCCCCGAACCGTCTAACGGTCCGGGGGGAGAACACCAGCCCCCTAGAGCTTCCAGCAAAGGTCAGGATATAGATTTGGAACAAGCTGGACAAAAATACAAAACCAAAACAAATAGCAAAAAGCAAAAGGCAGACTTAGCTGATATAACTGGAACCAGGATCAGTAGACAAGAGCACAGCAGACAAGCTCTGATAACTACGTTGCCAGGCATTGAACTGAAGGTCCAGGGAGCTTATATAGCAACACCCCTAACTAACGACCCAGGTGCGGATAAAAGGAATGACAGAAAAACCAGAGTCAAAAAACTAGTAACCACTAGAGGGAGCAAAAAGCAAATTCACAACATTCAGCTATGTCTTTCTTATACACCGGAGACCAGAACTGTGCACAGTATTCTAAGTGTGGTCGAAGTAGTGACTTGTATAGAGGTAAAATTATGTTCTCCTCATGAGCATCTATGCCTCTTTTAATGCATCCCATTATTTTATTTGCCTTTGTAGCAGCTGCCCGACACTGGCCACTGAATATGAGTTTGTCATCCACGCATACACCCAGGTCTTTTTCATGGACGGTTTTGCCCAGAGTTTTAGAATTAAGCACATAGTTATACATCTTATTACTTCTACCAAAGTGCATGACCTTACATTTATCCCCATTAAAGCTCATTTGCCATTTATCAGCCCAAGCTTCTAGTTTACATAAATCATCCTGTAATATAAAATTGTCCTCCCCTGTATTGATTACCCTGCAGAGTTTAGTGTCATCTGCAATTATTGAAATTCTACTCTGAATGCCCCCTACAAGGTCATTAATAAATATGTTAAAAAGAAGAGGGCCCAATACTGACCCCTGTGGTACCCCACTGCTAACCGCGACCCAGTCCGAGTGCGCTCCATTAATAACCACCCTTTGTTTCCTATCCCTGAGCCAGCTCTCAACCCACTTACACATATTTTCCCCTATCCCCATTATTCTCATTTTATGTATCAACCTTTTGTGTGGCACCGTATCAAAAGCTTTTGAAAAGTCCATATACACTACATCCACTGGGCTCCCTTGGTCCAGTCTGGAACTTACCTCTTCATAGAAGCTGATCAAATTAGTCTGACATGAACGGTCCCTAGTAAACCTGTGCTGATACTGGGTCATGAGGTTATTCCTCTTCAGATACTCCAGTATAGCATCCCTTAGAATGCCCTCCAGGATTTTACCCACAGTAGAGGTTAAGCTTACTGGCCTATAATTTCCGAGTTCAGTTTTTGTCCCCTTTTTGAATATTGGCACCACATTTGCTTTACGCCAGTCCTGTGGTACAGACCCTGTTATTATGGACTCTTTAAAGATTAAAAATAATGGTCCATCAATGACTGTACTTAATTCCTGCAGTACTCGGGGGTGTATCCCATCCGGGCCCAGAGATTTGTCAGTTTTAGTGATTTTTAGACGCCGCCGTACTTCCTGCTGGGTTAAGAAGGTGACACTTAATGGGGAATTTTTGTTATCACTGATCATATTGTCTGCCATGGGATTTTCTTTTGTAAATACTGATGAAAAAAAGTCATTTAGCATATTGGCTTTTTCCTCATCCACCATTTCACCCAGACTATTTTTAAGGGGGCCAACACTATCATTTTTTAGTTTCTTACTATTTATGTAGTTAAAGAATATTTTGGGATTATTTTTACTCTCTTTGGCAATGAGTCTCTCTGTCTCAATTTTTGCTTCCTTGATTTGATTTTTACAAAATTTATTTAATTTTTTGTATTTATTTAATGCCTCCTCACTACCTACTTCCTTTAATTCTCTAAATGCTTTCTTTTTGTCCCTTATTGCGCCCCTTACAGCTCTATTTAGCCATATTGGTTTCCTCCTATTTCTAGTATGTTTATTCCCATACGGTATATACTGTGCACAGGTCCTATCCAGGATGCTAATAAACGTCTCCCATTTTCTTTGTGTATTTTTATGTCTCAGGATATCGTCCCAGTTAATTGCACCAAGATCATCTCTCATCCGTTGGAAATTTGCCCTCCTGAAGTTTAGTGTCCGTGTAACCCCCTCTACTACACATCTTATTAAAGGATACACGAAAACTTATTATTTTGTGATCACTATTCCCCAAGTGACCCCCAACCCTTATATTTGATATGCGGTCTGGCCTGTTGGTTAATATTAGGTCTAGCAGTGCCCCCCTCCTTGTTGGGTCCTGAACCAGTTGTGAAAGGTAATTGTCTCTCATAGTTGTCAAAAACCGATTACCTTTGCTGGAACTGCAGGTTTCTGTTCCCCAATCTATTTCAGGGTAGTTGAAGTCCCCCATAATAATGACTTCTCCTTGAGTCGCAGCTTCATCTATTTGCTTTACGAGGATATTCTCCATTGCTTCCATTATGTTTGGAGACTTATAACAAACCCCTATCAGTAATTTATTATTTTTTCCCCCTCCCCTTATCTCCACCCACAGGGACTCTACATTTTCATTAGATTCACCTATATTATCACGCAGGATGGGTTTTAAGGACTATTTTACATACAGACACATCCCTCCCCCTCGCTTATCTGTACGGTCATTTCTGAAAAGGCTATAGCCCTGCAAGTTAACAGCCCAGTCATGGCTCTCATCCAGCCACATCTCAGATATCCCCACCATGTCATAATTATGCTCCAACAACATCAATTCTAATTCGTCCATTTTGTTGGCGAGGCTTCTGGCATTAGTATACATGCACTTGATGTTCCTCTCTGTAACTCTATTCTTTCTTAAATTATTAACTGTTCTAACCCCACCCCCCATGCCACCGTCACCCCCAACTTCCTTATTTGTGCCCAGGTCTCTATCTGCACTATATTCCCCTCCTATAAAATGAATACCCTCCCCCCAATCCCTAAACACTCCTCCAACCTTCTAGCCATTTTCTCTCCCAGCACAGCTGCACCTTCCCCATTGAGGTGCAGCCCATCCCTAGCGTAGAGCCTGTAGCCAACTGAGAAGTCGGCCCAGTTCTGCAGGAATCCAAACCCCTCCTCCCTACACCAATTCATGAGCCACTTATTAACCTCCCTAATCTCCCATTGCCTCTCTGGCGTGGCACGTGGTACAGGCAGTATTTCGGAAAATAGCACCTTGGAGGTCCTTGCTTTCAGGTTGCAGCCTAATTCCCTGAAATCATCTTTAAGGACCTTCCACCTACCTCTAACTTTGTCATTTGTGCCAATGTGCACAATGACCGCTGGGTCCTCACCAGCCCCTCCCAGTAATCTGTTCATCCGATCAGCAATGTGTCGGACTTGAGCGCCAGGTAGGCAGCACACCGTTCGACGATCCCTGTCTTTGTGACAGATTGCCCTATCTGTTCCCCTAATAATTGAGTCCCCCACTACCAGCACCTGTCTGGCCTGCCCTGCTCTCCCATTTCCCTCCTTACTGGAGCAGTCACTCCTCCGGCTTTCAGAGGGCATGCCTGGCTGCAGCAGTGCTACCCCTGTACTGGCACCCCCCTCATCTGCCAACTTAGCAAACTTATTGGGGTGTACCAGATCAGGACTATCCTTCCCGGGTACTCTTCCCTCTACCCCGCTTCCTGTCACCAAGCTTGCTACTTCACTGTCCTGCAGCTCCATCCTACCATCCCCCCCTTATCTATCCCATTGAGCGTCTGCTCAGTGAGCAGAAGGCTCCTCTCCATGTTGTCAATGGATCTCAGTGTTGCCAGCTGCACATTTAGATCCAGAATCTGGGCTTCCAAATGCTCAACGTGCTCACATCTCGCACAGCAGTATGCACCCTCGACCGGCTGCTCAAGGACTGCATACATGTGGCAAGATGTGCACTGGATGGCATTAACAATAGTGGCGCACATTTCCTAATGGGGATTGCACCAGACAAAAGCGTTAAATAAAAATAAATACAAAGTATTAATAAAACACAGACAGCAATTCAGTAATTCCTCCCTTGGAAACTCCCTGAATCCAAAGTCACTGAATCACAAGTCACACTTACCGCCGGTCACACTCAGCTCCTTCACACTCGCTAAGCTGAAGATTTAAAGATTTTTTTTTTCCCCTCTGCAGCAATCCACCTTGCTGTTCAATGCACAGTTCTTAGGCTCAGGCTTAAGTAGATCCTGTTCGTGATGCCAAAATTGGAGCACCCCCACGTAAGTGCAATGAGGTACTCGGCACCGGGTCCTTCGGTTCGGTAGGGATGTCTCGGTGGCCCGACCCGGTCCGTGGCCCTTTGAGGGACGTCCAATAAAGCAATAGAGTTTTTATGGTTTTGGGAAAGGTCTTTAAAGGGGAAGTTTGTGACGCCACCTGTGGTATTCAGTTAGGGTGACCGACGCTGCGGTGAGGGGTCCGCTGGGGTGATGTTATGGCAGCTAGATGGTATACCTTCCCACAGGTGAAGTGTGTCCCCAGGGCTTCCCAGAAGTGTAGATGGTGATGGTGGACGATGTAAGGCGCAGGGAATAACGAGGACACAAGGTTGCAGTCTCTTTACCTTTTACTGAAGACTTCAGCATCCACAGTCCAGGGTACAGACCACAGGGTAGGTAGAGTCCCGCCAGTCTGAAGGCAAATCCACAACTCTTGTAGATGTTCTAGATGTTATTTCTTCCTCTCTGTCCCCCAGATGGTATGGATAGGACAAACCCATATGACTGATGGCCTGAGGCTTGTTTATAGGGACCCTAGAGACGCCCCGACCCCCACAATTTGCCACTGTGTCTTCTTAGGTATTAAGGTCGGGCAGCCAACTTGGAATTGACTGTCCTGCCGGTCTCTGAAGTAATGCGTAGAGTCAATTACTCCCTCGGTGTTCCGGCCAACGGCTACGCGCCTCAGAAGGAGGCAGCCTATTTCAGGGCAGAACTCCTCCCGGTGTTTTCTCCTTGTGCTGTGACTTCGTTTCTCATTCTCTACAACACAATTCTCTTAATTTTCTTTTCTTAGGATGCTGCCACACGTGGGGCAGGCGCAGCTCCGTAGCTTTCTGTCTCGCTAGGCCTCTGTCAGGATCCCACCCCTGACAGGGACCCTCTGTCTGCAGCTCAGATGTTCCTCCTTTCCCCCTGTCTGCCTGACAGGTGTTGCCTGGGCAAAGCCCAGCCAGCGTTTCTCTAACTTTCTATCCAGCCCACCAGTTTTACCCTTCTGTGAGGAGTGCCCTAGTAGATAGGAGCAAGGCTCCCCCTGGTGGTCTGGAGTGTGAAGTGTCGTGTTTGGTTTGTGATACCTGGTAGGAAGATCTCCTTTATTGCCATCAGACGTAATATCACTCCCCTGGTGGAAGAATGACATTACTGCAACGACCAGGACTCTGGGGTGCTGCATATGTGTGTGTGTGTGCATGTATGTTTCTATATATATATATACACTCACTGGCCACTTTATTAGGTACACCTGTCCAACTTCTTGTTAACACTTAATTTCTAATCAGCCAATCACATGGCGGCAACTCAGTGCATTTAGGCATGTAGACATGGTCAAGACAATCTCCTGCAGTTCAAACCGAGCATCAGTATGGGTAAGAAAGGTGATTTGAGTGCCTTTGAACGTGGCATGGTTGTTGGTGCCAGAAGGGCTGGTCTGAGTATTTCAGAAACTGCTGATCTACTGGGATTTTCACGCGCAACCATCTCTAGGGTTTACAGAGAATGGTCCGAAAAAGAAAAAAAATCCAGTGAGCGGCAGTTCTGTGGGCGGAAATGCCTTGTTGATGCCAGAGGTCAGAGGAGAATGGGCAGACTGGTTCGAGCTGATAGAAAGGCAACAGTGACTCAAATCGCCACCCGTTACAACCAAGGTAGGCCTAAGAGCATCTCTGAACGCACAGTGCGTCGAACTTTGAGGCAGATGGGCTACAGCAGCAGAAGACCACACCGGGTACCACTCCTTTCAGCTAAGAACAGGAAACTGAGGCTACAATTTGTACAAGCTCATCGAAATTGGACAGTAGAAGATTGGAAAAACGTTGCTTGGTCTGATGAGTCTCGATTTCTGCTGCGACATTCGGATGGTAGGGTCAGAATTTGGCGTAAACAACATGAAAGCATGGATCCATCCTGCCTTGTATGGAGCATCTTTGGGATGTGCAGCCGACAAATCTGCGGCAACTGTGTGATGCCATCATGTCAATATGGACCAAAATCTCTGAGGAATGCTTCCAGCACCTTGTTGAATCTATGCCACGAAGAATTGAGGCAGTTCTGAAGGCAAAAGGGGGTCCAACCCGTTACTAGCATGGTGTACCTAATAAAGTGGCCGGTGAGTGAGTGTATATATATATGTGTGTGTGGGTGTGTGTTTGTTTGTTTGTATGTACAGTATATGTGAACATATTTGTTTTTGGTTCATTTATTATACTGTGATTGTAAAGAATAGGAAATCAACTAGTTTCTTTAAAGGATTATTCACCAAATAATTAAGTTATCTCCAATCCATAGGATCCAACCACTGCCACCCCCCTGCCTGAGATTCTGAGACGAGAGCTCTGCAGTCTTGTCCTGAATAGAGCAGGGTTGTGCATGCTTGGCCTCTGCTCTCTTCATTATCTAGCTGCTGAGCACTGCACTCTGCTATTTCCATCAGTTCCATAGATAATGAATAGAGCAGAAGTCAAGCATGTGCCTCCAATCCATTCATAACTGAGCTGCAGAGATTGCTCAGGATTGCTGGGGGTCCCAGTGGTCAGTCCCTCAAAAGTCAGTAAATTATCCCTTATCATCATGATTGGGGATAACTTTATGTATTTGGGGAATAGCCCTATCAGATACCAGACATATAATTTAATATAATATATACATGGTTGGGCTCAGCAGAATCAGGTCCTAACGGAGATATACTGTATAGCTCCATCTCAGTAAAAAAAAAAAACATAAATACCAGAGCTTCTCACTAAATTAGAATATCATCAAAAAGTTAATTAATTTCAGTTCTTCAATACAAAAAGTGAATTTCATATATTATATAGAGTCCTTACAAACAGAGTGATCTACCATGCATACTCGTGTATAAGCCAAGTTTTCAGCAGATTTTTTTGTGCTGAAAACGCCACCCTCGGTTTATACACAAGTCATTGTTCCAGAAGAAGGCGAGGGAGGGGGAGTGGCGGAGCAGCAGGTTACAGGAGGCAGGAGTCAGCAGCTGTGGCAAAAGCTTGTGCCCACTGCTAAAGGCCGGCGTCACACTCAGCGTATGTAAATACGGTCCGTTTATTACGGCCGTAATACGCAGAAATGTTCCCAAAATAGTGATCGGTATGTCATCCGTAGTCAGGGTGTGGCAGCGTATTTTGCGCATGGCATCCTCCGTATGTAATCCGTATGGCATCCGTACTGCGAGATTTTCTCGCAGGCTTGCAAAACCGACATCTAATGGATTTATGTGCTCAAATGTTCGTTAAAACATATATACATTATGTATATATATATGTCATTGAGACACACACATATATATATATATATATATATATTGTATTTATATTTAATTCAGCGCAATATATGTGAAAAGCCGCTAATTCAATTGCCGGCTTTTCATTTCTCCTTCCCAAACCCGACAGGATATGAGACATGGTTTACATACAGTAAACCATCTCGTATCCCTTTTTTTTGCATATTCCACACTACTTATGTTAGTAGTGTGTATGTGCAAAATTTGGGCGCTGTAGCTTGTAAAATAAAGGGTTAAATGGCGGAAAAAATTGGCGTGGGCTCCCGCGCAATTTTCTCCACCAGAGTGGTACAGCCAGTGACTGAGGGCATATATTAATAGCCTAGAGAGGGTCCATGGTTATAGGACTCCCCCTGGCTACAAACATCTGCCCCCAGCCACCCCAGAAAAGGCACATCTGGAAGATGCGCCTATTCTGGCACTTGGCCACTCTCTTCTCACTCCTGTGTAGCGGTGGGATATGGGGTAATAAATGGTTAATGTCACCTTGCTATTGTAAGGTGACATTAAGCCAGATTAATAATGGAGAGGCGTCAATTATGACACCTATCCATTATTAATCCAATAGTACGGAATGGTTAATAAAACACACACACACATTATTTAAAAGTATTTTAATGAAATAAAGACACAGGGTGTTGTAATATTTTATTATACTGGTAATCCACCTGAAGACCCTCGTTCTGTAACAAAGGAAAAATAAAAAAACAACAATATCTCATACCTTCCGTCGCTCAGATCAAGTCCCACGAAGTAAATCCATCTGAAGGGGTTAAATCATTTTACAGCCAGGAGCTCTGCTAAAGCAGTGCTGGTGCCTGTAAAACCCCCGGGGAATGAATGGAAAGCGGGGTGACCTGTAGTTACCTTGAGTTGCGGTGAGGCGCCCTCTGCTGGATGTCCTCATATGAACTCGAGCGTGGGAACTTTTCCAAGGCTCCAGTTCATGAGGACATCCAGCAGAGGGCGCATCACCGCAACTCAAGGTAACTACAGGTCATTCCCCTGCAATCCATTAATTCCCGGGGGGTTTACAGGCACGAGCACTGCTTTAGCAGAGCTCCTGGCTGTAAAATGATTTAACCCCTTCACATGGATTTACTTTGTGGGACTTGATCTGAGCGACGGAAGGTATGAGATATTGTTGTTGCAAAAAAAAAAAGGGATATGAGATGGTTTACTGTATGTAAACCATGTCTCATATCCTGTCGGTTTGTGAAGGAGAAATGAAAAGCCGGCAATTGAATTACCGGCTTTTCTATAGAACACCGCTGCGTATTTCTCGCAAGTCACACTGCTGGTCCGTGTGTAATCCGTATTTTTCTCGCCCCCATAGACTTTCATTGGCAATTTTTTTGCGCAATACGGTGACAAACGCAGCATGCTGCGATTTTCTACGGCCGTAGAAGACCGTATAATACGGATCCATAAAATACGGCTGATAGGAGCTGGGCCATAGAAAATCATTGGGCCGTGTGTTATGCGTATTTTATGGATGTATTTTCTGCACTCATACGTCCGTAAAACTCGCTAGTGTGACGCCGGCCAAAGAGAAACGACTATTCACTGCAATGGCAGTGAATATTCATTTCTCTTATAGCGCGCAGTTACAGCCGCAGCCGCCCACTTCCAGTAGCTATCATGGGTGCCCGCTCATTAAGGTAATGAATATCCACCTCTCTCCACTCCCATAGGTGTGGAGAGAGGTGAATATTCATTACCTTAATGAGCGGGGACACGTGATCACTCGTCCGGAAGAGCTGCTGGCACCGGTACGAGATGCAGTAAGGATGCGCAGGTAAGGTAATTAGGATGTGTTTTTTTTTTTATAAAGGGATGAGGAACCATGCATACATGGACAGAGTTGGTGAGCCATGCACACAAGGATAGGGGATGAGGAGCTATGCATACGAGGATAGGGAATAAGGAGCCATGTATACAAGGATGGGGATAAGGAGCCATGCATATAAGGACAGGGATGGGGGGCCAGGCATACAAGGATAGGGATGGGGAGGCATGCATACAAGCAAGGACAGGGATGGGAAGCCATGCAGACAAGGACAGAAAGGGGAGCCATGCAGACAAGGACAGGGATGGGGAGCCATGCAGACAAGGATGGGTATGAGGAGCCATGCAGACAAGGATAGGGATAAGGGAACAATGCATACCCGGCTTGTACTCGAGTCAATAAGTTTTCCCAGTTTTTTGTGGCAAAATTAGGTACCTCGGCTTATACTCGGGTTGGCTTATGCACGATAATATATATGGTATTTCAAGTGTTTATTTTTGTTTATGTTGATGATTACGGCTTACAGCCAGTGAAAACCCAAAAGTCATTATCTCAGAAAATTAGAATAATTAACAAAAACACCTGCAAAGGCTTCCTAAGCATTTAAAAGGGTTCGTTAGTCTGTTTCAGTAGACTCCACAAAGATGGGGAAGACTGCTGACGTGACAGATGTCCAGAAGGCAGTCACTGACACACTCCACAAGGCGGGCAAGCCACAAAAGGTCATTGCTAAAGAATCTGGTGGAGCGCCACCAGACGCAGGGCCGCGGGGCACTCGGTGCCGGGCCTCTCAGTCTCAGTCTTGGGGTTGTCACGGTGGCCTGACCCGGTCCGTGACCCTGCTAAGGGGCGTCCAATAAAAGGTGGTGGTGCGTGGTGCGATGAAATAACGAAGACACAGGGTTGCAGTCTCTTTACCTCTTTACTGTAGGCTTCAGGGTCCGCAATCCGGAGTACTGCTAACAGGGCTGGCTGAGACCGGCCGGTCCGAAGGCACCTCCAGAGTTTCCTTCACAGGTGGAAATCAGTGCCTACCTTCTAGCGCCTGTGTGTTGTAGTACTTCCCTGCTGAGCACCACGGGATAGTCCTCACAACTGTTGTGTCTTATTCTGATACTCTTTCCCACAACTCATATCTTTTCTGATGTTCTTCTCCGTCCCCCAGATGATATGGCTAGGACGCACCCGTATGACGGGTAGGCCTGGAGTTCTTCCAGGACCCTAGTGTCGCCCCTCTCCCACAATTGCCCCCTATGTCTGCTTAGGTGATTTAGGTGAGACAGCCAACCTATAATTAACTGTCCTTCCGCTGTTTGAAGAAATGCTTGAAGCCCAATACTTCCTCGGCGTTCCGGCCACCGGCTAAGCGCCTCAGTAGGATGTTGCCTCGATCTTACGGCACGACTCCTACTGGTGTTATCTCCTTTTTGCTGTGATCTCGTTTCTCACTCTTCACAATAAACCTCGCTTCTTGTCCTTTCTTGAGACACCGCCGCAATGTAGTGCAGGCGCGGTTCCTTAATGCTCTGTCTTGTTCGCTAGGCCTCTGTCAGGATCCCACCCCTGACAGAGACCCCCCTGAATCCTCTCAAGCAACCCCTTCTCTCACTAGGTGTTGCCTGGGCAAAACCCAGTCAGCTTCTTCTCTCACTTTCTATCCAACCCCCAGTTTTACCAGATTGTGAGGAGTGGCCTAATGCATAGTACCCTTAGCTCCCCCTGGAGGCCAGACGGTGAAGTGTATTGGTGCCTGTGATACCTGGTCAGGTGAACTCCTTTAGTGCCATCAGACGTACCATCACTCCCCTTAGAGGCAGAGCGATGTTACTGCAACGACCAGGTCTCTGGGGCGCTGCACTCCCCCCGGTTAAATCCAGTACTCCTGGACTGGGAAGAAAACAACAATACATATCAGAAAAAGACATACAAATTTTTGAAATGCTTTGAACAAGTACAATTTTTAACAGTGCTTCCCTTTATGGGAGGTGAGAACTCTTAAACGTTACAAAACAGGAACATGGTTAAATATTTTAAGTAACAGATTATAAATAACTTCTCTTACCCAGTCGAGTATTCTACTTAAGTGCAAATTCTGAACAATAATTTAACTTCTCCTTTAAGGGCGTATAAGCTGAACCCACTAAAGGCTTACTATAAAACTCTATAATATAAATAAACTTTTTGTCACTTCTCTTTTCTAAGTGCAACACTTTCCTATTGACTCTCTGATTCGTCTGATGCAGGACCGCCTGTCTATCTGCCCAGGCCTACTGCCTCTCTCTCAATTCACAGTATAAGATTGGTCAACCATCTCTCTATGGTTTTCAGGAGGACTCCCTAACCTCTACAGGTTTGTTTTTCCCTGAAATTCAGCTTTCAGTTCTTTCCTGTCCTCAGTCTTTTAATAACATTATTAAACATTTGCGATAACTAACTACACATTACTTGCCACATACAACATTATTACTGTTCACTTTCTTTTAAGGCAACATTATACATTAGGTGCAACTAGTGAACTTCCCCTTTAAGAGGGAACCAAGTCTCTTTGAGGTAGTGCAACTGCTCAAGTTGCAAGTCTGTCTACAGCAGGAACTCCTGTGCTGTTTCCTGGAACAGTTTCTTCGAAAAGAGTTCCTTTTCTTGTAAAACCAGTAGGGGGCACCCTTAATAAGGTGCAAACTATTTACAAGGCAGTTTGTGAACCATTCACTGTCCATGATTCTGCAGTCTTTTCAAAATAGGGGGTGTAAAAGGAGCAAAACAAAAAGAAGCAAAATGAGAGGGATCCCGGGTCAACTAAGGGATCCCTTTAAAAGTAACCCTGGTCGGGTTTCAGCAGCAACAAAGGGACAAACGATTAAAAGAACTATTCACAGTTTGTAGAACTTTAAGGCTTCATTCTGACTGATCAGGAGGTGGCCTCCTTGCCCCAGACAGGGGTCTGGGTGGCCACGGTTTTAGCTCCTGCACCAGCTTGGGCACCAGTCACCACTGCGGCCAAGCTTCCGGCCACCAAAGTGGTGGTGGTAGCAACCGTGCAGGTTGTGGTCTTTACCACGGTGAAAGTTGGAGTAGCCACCGTGGTCTTTGTAGTAACGGTGGATCGATCACAGGAGGGCGTCTTCACCACAGGGGACTGCTTTACTGGCACCTTGGTTGGGGGTGTCATGGGGTCTTGTCTCTTGTGGACGTTCAGAGTGAACCACCCCTTCTCCCCAAAGTGCCGGGTGTAGGTGACTTCGTCCCCCGGGTAGAGGTCCCGGTCCGGATGACCCTCCCTCAGGTGGGACTCGACATCCCTCCGGTTGACAAACACTTCGGCGTACAGGCCCGGCTCCTTAATAAAGCCCCAGCCCCCATGGAGTCTAAAGGCGATGACAATGCCCTGCCTGCCCGGGGCCTGGTGAGCGGTGGGGTCCTTGCGGGCCCGGTCTTTCACTGCTAGGTCTTTCTGGTGATGGGCCTCCAGCCCGGCCTGGTACGCCTTCGTTTTCTCCTCCCACTGCTGGTCTAGTTGGGCCTGGTACTCCTCCCAGCTGAGGGCCTGCACCATCTCCCCCTCATGCGTCTTCACCCCGGGGAACCCCATGAAGTTGGATACCGGGTTCACCCAGCGGTACACCGTGCGTTCCGCGTACACCTCGCCCGGCATGGTGGTTGACGAGGTCAGGGCCGGCAAAATCGGGGCCTTCAGGAAATGCTCCATCCCCGCAGCCTGATCCCAGGGTGCAAGGCGCTGGCGAGTATAGGTCCCAGGGAGAGGGGGCGCCGCCACAGGGCCTACCAACAGGTCCTCTACCAGTGGAATAGGGTCGGCGGACTCACCGGCCACGGCGTCTTCTTCCATCGCGGCGGGGTCTGCTGCCAACGGCATCGGTGGGGACGTCGACGGGATCTCCAGTAGCAGCTCGGGGGCCGAGGTCGGGGCCTCCCCCGCCGGTGCCTCTTGGCACGAGGACCCAGCCTCCACCCGCAGCTGGAGGAGCTGTTCAATTAAGTCCTCCACCTCAAACTGTAGGATGTCTGTATCGGCGGTGGAGGTAAGGCCGCTACGCTCTTCCGGGTAGCTGGGGGAGTTCTCCATCTCGACCCCATACTCTGGGTCCGAGCGATCGGCCATGGCATCCTCCACGTGGGTCGATTTCCGGCCTTTTTCCCGCTCTCTCCTTCGTGGGCGGTTCCGTTTTCTCTGCCTCCGCCCACCATTGAGAATCAGGAGGCGGATCTCGGCTGCTGATGGACACGTCCTCACGGTGCAATAATATTTAGACTGGGCGGCCATTGTCTTTCGCGCTCTCCAGCTCGTTTACGCCCACTTCACGCCCTTCTTCTTCTCCTGCGCTCTTCTTAGCGCTATAATGGCGGCGGTTTTGGCGGGAACTCTTGGTGGTAATAGCAATGCACAGCCTTTGCAATAAATCACGGTTTAGGCACAGTTCAATCACAGTTCCAAGGCACACATGACCTGTTTCTTCAGGCTTAAGTAGATCCTGTTCGTGACGCCAAGTTTGGAGCGCCCCCAGACGCAGGGCCACGGGCACTCGGTACCGGGCCTCTCAGTCTCGGTCTTGGGGTTGTCACGGTGGCCTGACCCGGTCCGTGACCCTGCTAAGGGGCGTCCAATAAAAGGTGGTGGTGCGTGGTGCGATGAAATAACGAAGACACAGGGTTGCAGTCTCTTTACCTCTTTACTGTAGGCTTCAGGGTCCGCAATCCGGAGTACTGCTAACAGGGCTGGCTGAGACCGGCCGGTCCGAAGGCACCTCCAGAGTTTCCTTCACAGGTGGAAATCAGTGCCTACCTTCTAGCGCCTGTGTGTTGTAGTACTTCCCTGCTGAGCACCACGGGATAGTCCTCACAACTGTTGTGTCTTATTCTGATGTTCTTTCCCACAAATCGTATCTTTTCTGATGTTCTTCTCCGTCCCCCAGATGATATGGCTAGGACGCACCCGTATGACGGGTAGGCCTGGAGTTCTTCCGGGACCCTAGTGTCGCCCATCTCCCACAATTGCCCCCTATGTCTGCTTAGGTGATTTAGGTGAGACAGCCAACCTATAATTAACTGTCCTGCCGCTGTTTGAAGTAATGCTTGGAGCCCAATACTTCCTCGGCGTTCCGGCCACCGGCTACGCGCCTCAGTAGGATTTTGCCTCGATCTTACGGCACGACTCCTACTGGTGTTATCTCCTTTTTGCTGTGATCTCGTTTCTCACTCTTCACAATAAACCTCGCTTCTTGTCCTTTCTTGAGACACCGCCGCAATGTAGTGCAGGCGCGGTTCCTTAACGCTCTGTCTTGTTCGCTAGGCCTCTGTCAGGATCCCACCCCTGACAGAGACCCCCCTGAATCCTCTCAAGCAACCTCTTCTCTCACTAGGTGTTGCCTGGGCAAAATCCAGTCAGCTTCTTCTCTCACTTTCTATCCAACCCCCAGTTTTACCAGATTGTTAGGAGTGGCCTAATGCATAGTACCCTTAGCTCCCCCTGGAGGCCAGATGGTGAAGTGTATTGGTGCCTGTGATACCTGGTCAGGTGAACTCCTTTAGTGCCATCAGATGTACCATCACTCCCCTTAGAGGCAGAGCGATGTTACTGCAACGACCAGGTCTTTGGGGCGCTGCACTGGCTGTCCTCAGAGTGCTGTATTAATGGAAAGTTGAGTGGAAGGAAAAAGTGTGGTAGAAAAAGGTGCACAAGCAACCGGGATAACCGCAGCCTTGAAAGGATTGTTAAGAAAAGGTAATTCAAAACATTGGGGGAGATTCATAAGGAGTGGACTGCTGCTGGAGTCATTGCTTCAAGAGCAACCACACTCATGACCAATAGACAATGCCAGAAATGTCTTACCTAGGCCAAGGAGAAAAACAACTGGAGTATTGCTCAGTGGTAGTGATTAGTTAATATACTCGTTACTTGAGATTTCTCGAGCATGCTCGGGGGTCCTCCGAATATTTTTTTTAGTGCTCGGAATTTTAGTTTTTCTTGCCTCAGCTGAATGATTTATATCTGACACCCAGCTTAAGTACATGTGGGGATTCCCTAGCCACCAGGCAACCCCCACATGTACTTATGCTGGCTATCAGATGTAAATCATTCAGCTGCGGCAAGAAAAACTAAAACTCCGAGCTAAAAAATACTCGGAGGACCCCCGAGCATGCTCGAGAAATCTCGAGTAACGAGTATATTCTCTCATCACTACTCAGTGGTCCAAGGTGTTGTTTTCAGATGAAAGTAATTTTGCATCTCATTTGGAAATCAAGGTCCCAGAGTCTTGAGGAAGAGTGGAGAGGCCACAATCCAAGCTGCTTGAGGTCTAGTGTGAAGTTTCCACAATCAGTGATGGTTTGGGGAGCCATGTCATCTGCTGGTGTAGGTCCACTGTGTTTTATCAAGACCAAAGTCAGTGCAGCCGTCTACCAGGAAATTTCAGAGCACTCCATGCTTCCTCTGCCGACAAGCTTTAGGAGATGGAAATTTCATTCTCCAGCAGGACTTGGCAGTGGCACCTGTCCACACTGCCAAAAGTACCAATACCTGGTTTAAAAACAACAGTATCACTGTGCTTGATTGGCCAGCAAACTCACCTTACCTTAATCCCATAGAGAATCTATGGGGTATTGTCAAGAGGAAGGTGAGAGACACCAGACCCAACAATGCAGACAAGCTGAAGGCTGCTATCAAAGACACCTGGGCTTCCATAACACCTCAGCAGTGCCACAGGCTGATCGCCTACATGCCACGCCACATTAATGCCTTAATTAATGCAAAAGGAGCCCCAACCAAGTATTGAGTGCATTTACTGAACATACATTTCAGTACGCCAACATTTTTTTATTTTAAAATCATTTTTCAAGCTGGTGTTATAACGTATTCTAATTTACTGAGATAATGACTTTTGGGTTTTCATTGGCTGTAAGCCATAATCATCAACATTAACAGAAATAAACACTTGACATAAATCACTCTGTTTGTAATGACTCTATATGAGTTTCACTTTTTGTATTGAATAACTTGAACAAATTAACTTTTTGATGATATTCTAATTTAGTGAGAAGTATTTATATATATTTTAGAGGTGTGGGAACCCAAATAGAAGTTTTGCTATTGCCCTGTGAACTCTATGTTTGCCCCTGCTTGCAGGGCAGTGATAATGAAGGCAATCTGGCCTGTTCCACAGAGCCCAAGGCTTCAGGGGGTCCCATGGCCAGATTGTCCTCATCATGAGCAGCATGCTAGGCAGGGAGGGGGCCCAGACATATTTCTTGCACAGGGGCCCCAAGCTGTCAGTGTCTGCCCTGGTCACGGGGTGCTAATTGTGCGGGAGAGGGAGCCCCTTCCCTCTCCCAGCCTCCTAAATGGTGCAATCACTATTGATTGAGGAATTTAGGGTGTTAAACAGCCTGAGGACATGCGGGCATCGTTCTGTGCTGTGACAGCCTGGGCTCGGCTATCACTTAAGCCGAGCTCCCGGTTGCGATCATGCATTTACAGCACCTGTGCCCTGCACGATCGCCATGACGCACCCATATGACAAAGGACAGTAAGGCCGGGTTCACATTAGCGTTTCTTTGCGCAGCGTATGATCCGCATAGATCTGCATGCGTCATGCATACATATCTTTAACATGGTGTACGCAAGGACATGCATTTGCATACGTTCGCATGCGGATGCATACGCATGCGTCGTTTCGCGGTGTGTGGCGGTGTCCGGCAAACGCAACATGTTGCATTTTTTGATGCATCAAATATTGCGCAATCATGCACATGTGGATGATTGCGGATGAGTGCGTAAAAAACGCATTACTGTCTATGGGAACGCATTGGTACGCAAGGACATGCGTACGCATGCGTTCGAAACGCATGCGTACTTCAGACTGTGCATGTCCAGGAAATGTCACCACCTCCACCATGCGAGTAAACAATGCAAACGCATGCCAAAACACATTTAACCCCTTAACAACTGCCGATACGCCTTTTAACGATGGTAGTTAAGGGTACTTAAGCCACAGCGCCGTTAATTAACGGTGCTGTGGAAAGAGTGTATAGCGCCCCCCAGAGTTGGATTTTCTCCTGGGTCTCCTTTGCGGGGGGTAGCTGAGACCCCCAGAGAACATGATTCAGGTTAGTTTTTTACCGACCCCCGGGTTGCCATCGCCAGTAATTAACCATTTACCGGCGACTGCAAAAAAAAAAAGCGTGATTTGCCATTTAATTTCTTTGTCCTCCCATGTGATCGCACATCAGAGGACAGAGAAATAGGGTCCCCGATCCCCCCACCGGTACCTCCCGGTGCTCCTTGGCCCTTGTGCATCTCCCCATGGGCGCCGCCATCTTCTTCCTGGAAGAAAATGGCGGGCGCATGGGCAGTGCGCCAGATCTGCAGGCTGGCACCAGGAGACCCCAAAAAACATGATTGGGGCCGTTTTTACCGACCTCTGTTTTGCAATTGCCATTACTAAATGTGTAATGGTGGCCGCAAAAAAAAAAAAGTCTGATGTGCCATTTAATTTCTCTCTCCTCTGATGTGATCGCACATCAGTGGAGAGAGAAATAGAGTCCCCGATCCCCCCCCCCCCGGTACCTCTGTTGTCCCTACGTGGCCCCCTGAAGTCCCCCGTGCCTCTGGCTTCATCTTCCGGGAGAAAATGGCGGGCGCATGTGCAGTGCGCCCGTCAAGATCTGCCGGCCGGCACCCAGCAACAATAGGGAGATTTTTCCTATTGGTTCATTTTGGTCACCGTGATAGACTCTATCACGGTGATCAAAATAAAAAAAATAGTAAATAAACCCCCCCTTTATCACCCTTTTAGTTAGGAAAAAATAATAAAATAAAGAAAATGTAATTATTTCCATTTTCCAATTAGGTTAGTTACAGTTGGGCTAAAGTGAGTTGGGCTAAAGATAGAGTTAGGGTTAGGCTCGGGGCTAAAGTTAGGGTTAGGGTTGGGGCTAAAGTTAGGGTTGGGGCTAAAGTTAGGGTTAGAGTTGGGATTAGGGTTAGGGTTGGGATTAGGGTTATGGTTAGGATTAGGGTTAGTAACGAAACCCCCCTTTATCACCCTCTTAGTTAGGAAAAAATAATAAAATAAAGAAAATGTAATTATTTCCATTTTCCAATTAGGTTAGTTACAGTTGGGCTAAAGTGAGTTGGGCTAAAGATAGAGTTAGGGTTAGGGTCGGGGCTAAAGTTAGGGTTAGGGTTGGGGCTAAAGTTAGGGTTAGAGTTGGGATTAGGGTTAGGGTTGGGATTAGGGTTATGGTTAGGATTAGGGTTAGGTTTGGGATTAGGGTTATGGTTAGGGCTGGCATTAGGGTTAGGGGTGTATTGGGATTAGGGCTGGGATTAGGGTTAGGTTTGTGGTTAGAATTATGGTTAGGGTTAGGATTAGGGGTGTGTTGGGGTTAGGGTTTTGATTAGGGTTATGGTTAGCATTGGGATTAGGGTTAGGGGTGTGTTGGGGTTAGGGTTGTGATTAGGGTTATGGTTAGGGTTGGGATTAGTGTTAGGAGTGTGTTGGGGTTAGGGTTGTGATTAGGATTATGGATAGGGTTGGGATTAGGGTTAGGGGTGTGTTGGGGTTAGGGTTGGAGTTAGAATTGGGGGGTTTCCACTGTTTAGGTACATCAGGGGGTCTCCAAACGCGACATGGCTCCACCATTTTTTGTGTTCAAAATGTCAAATGGTGCTCCCTCCATTCTGAGCTCTGCCGTGCGCCCAAAGAGTGATTTACCCCCATTACCCCCACATACAGGGTATCAGCGTACTCAGGACAAATTGGACAACAGCTTTTGGGGTCCAGTTTCTCCTGTTACCCTTGGGAAAATTAAAAATTGGGGGCTAAAAAAATCATTTTTTAAAAATTTTCATGGCTCTACGTCATAAACTTCTGTGAAGCACTTGGGCGTTCAAAGTGCTTACCACACATCTAGATAAGTTCCTTGGGGGGGTCTAGTTTCCAAAATGGGGTCACTTGTGGGGTATTTCTACTGTTTAGGCACATCAGGGGCTCTGCAAACACAACATGACGCCCGCAGACCATTCTATCAAAGTCTGCATTCCAAAACGGCACTCCTTCCCTTCCGAGCTCTACCATGCACTCAAACAGTGGTCCCCCCCCCAGATATGGGGTATCAGTGTACTCAGGACAAATTGCACAATAACTTTTGCCATCCACTTTCTCCTGTTACCCTTGTGAAAGTAAAAATTTTGGGGGTGAAAAGATCACTTTTGTTGAAAAAATATAATTTTTTATTTTCACTACTCTACGTTATAAACTTCTGTGAAGCACTTGGGGGTTCATAGTGCTCACCACACATCTAGATAAGCTCCTTGGGGGGTCTAGTTTCCAAAATGGTGTCACTTGTGGGGGGTTTCTACTATTTAGGTACATCAGGTGCTCTGCAAATGCAACATGACGCCTGCAGACGATTCCTTCAAAGTCTGCATTTTAAAACATCACTACTTCCCTTCCGAGCCCCAATGTGCACCCATACAGTGGTCCCCCCCCCCACATATGGGGTATCAGCGTACTCAGGACAAACTGGAAAACAACTTTTGCGGTCCAATTTCTCCTGTTACTCTTGTGAAAATAAAAAAAGCGAGCTAAAAATCATTTTTTGTTGAAAAAAAAGATTTTTTATTTTCACAGCTCTGCATTATAAACTTCTGTGAAGCACTTGGGGGTTAAAACTGCTCACCACACATCTAGATAAGTTCCGTAAGGGGTCTAGTTTCTAAAAAAGTGTCACTTGTGGGGGTTTTCCACTGTTTAGGTACATCTGGGGCTCTCCAAACACGACATGGCGTCCGATCTCAATTCCAGACAATTCTGCATTGAAAAAGTCAAATGGCGCTGCTTCCCTTCCGAGCTCTGTTGTGCGCACAAACAGAGGTTTACCCCCACATATGGGGTATCTATGCACTCAGGACAAATTGCACAATAACCTTAGTTGTCTAATTTCTCCTGTTACCCTTGTGAAAGTAATAATTTGGAGGCAAAAAATCATTTTTGTGGAAAAAATAAGATTTTTTATTTTCACGGCTCTGCGTTATAAACTTCTGTGAAGCACTTGGGGGTTCAAAGTGCTCACCACACATCTAGATAAGTTCCTTAAGGGGTCTAGTTTCCAAAATGGTATCACTTGTGGGGGTTTTCCACTGTTTAGGCACATCAGGGGCTCTCCAAATGCGACATGGCGTCTGATCTCAATTCCAGCCAATTCTGCATTGAAAAAGTCAAATGGCTCCCCTTCTCTTCCAAGCTCTGCGGTGCGCCCAAACAGTGGTTTACCCCCACATATGGGGTATCGGCGTATTCAGGAGAAATTACACAATTTTGTGGTTCATTTTCTCTTTTTACACTTGTGAAAATAAAAAAAAATGGTTCTGAAGTAAAATGTTTGTAAAAAAAAAGTTAAATGTTAATTTTTTTCCTTCCACATTGCTTCAGTTCCTGTGAAGCACGTAAAGGGTTAATAAACTTCTTGAATGTGGTTTTGAGCACCTTGAGGGGTGTAGTTTTTAGAATGGTGTCACTTTTGGGTATTTTCTGTCATGTACACCCCTCAATGTGACTTTAAATGTGAGATGGTTCCTAAAAAAATGGTTTTGTAAATCTTGTTGTACAAATGAGAAATCGCTGGTTAAATTTTAATCCTTACAACTTCCTAACAAAAAAAATGTTGTTTCCAAAATTGTGCTGATATAAAGTAGACATGTGGGAAATGTTATTTATTAACTATTTTGTGTGAAATATCTCTCTGACTCTCTGATTTAAGGGCATAAAAATTCAAAGTTTAAAATTGCAAAATTTAATTTTTTTTTGCCATATTTCCATTTTTTTCATAAATAAACGTAATATCGAAGAAATGTTACCACTAACATAAAGTGAAATATGTCACGAAAAAACAGTCTCAGAATCAGCGGGATCCGTTGAAGCGTTCCAGAGTTATAACCTCATAAAGTGACAGTGGTCAGAATTGTAAAAATTGGCTTGGTCATTAAGTACCATATTGGCTCTGTCACTAAGGGGTTAAACGCATGCACACGCAGCAGTTTTTTTGTGTCATGCATAAGATGATGCAGAGGCGTAAGCATGCATTTTGGCATGCTTTTGCGTATGCAGATGATATGCTGCGCACAGAAACGCTAATGTAATCCTAGCCTAACCCCTTCCCTATCATGACATATGGGTACATCAAAGGTCATGAAGGGATTAAAGGGAACCTATCATTTCCCCAAATGCTATTAACCTGCGGGGGACGCCGGAAGGTGAGAATATCATGATTTTTTATGTTAATTCTTTTTTTTAACAATTATATGGTTCCCAGGGCCTGGAGGAGAGTCTCTTCTCCTCCACCCTGGGTACCAACCGCACATGATCCGCTTACTTCCCGCATGGTGGGCATAGCCACATGCGGAAAGTAAGCGGATCAATGCATTCCTATGTGTGCGGAATCCCCGCAATTCCGCACAAAGAATGAACATGCTGCTTTTTTTTTCTGGAATATGATTCCTCCGTGGAAAAAAACACAGCATGTGCACAAAAAATGAGGAATGCATTCTAATAATAGGATGCTTAATGTATGCGTTTTTTTCGCGGTTTTATCGCGTTTTTATAGCGAAAAATGCAAAAATTCCTGAACGTGTGCACATAGCCTAAATGCACCTGGTCTGTGATAGTCTCAGGGTTCTGTTTGATGCACAGAGCGCATCATGAAGACCAAGGACCACAACAGGCAGGTCCGTGATACTGTTGTGGAGAAGTTTAAAGCCAGATTTGGATACAAAATGATTTCCAAAACTTTAAACATCCCAAGGAGCACTGTGCAAGCGATCATATTGAAATGCAAGGAGTATCATACTACTGCAAATCTACCAAGAACCGGCTGTGCCTCTAAACTTTCATCTCAAACAAGGAGAAGACTGATTAGAGATGCAGCCAAGAGGTCCATGATCACTCTGGATGAACTGCAGAGATCTACACAGGGGCGTAACTACCGCGGTCGCAGCGGTCGCAGTTGCGACGGGGCCCAGACTACTTAGGGGCCCCATGGACAGTAGTGAAGCCGGAGAATGAAATGACCCATGATTGCACCATTTGTGAGTGACCCGCGGCAGGGAGCCGTCACCGCTCTCTAATTATACTTACCTACTCCCAGCGCGGTCCCTGGAAGTCCCTGCTTCTTCCAGCGCTGCAGATTCTTCCTGCACTGAGCGGTCACATGGTCCCGCTCATTACAGAAATGAATATGCGGCTCCACCTCCCATAGAGGTGGAGCCTCATATTCATTTCTGTAATGAACGGGACCATGTGACCGCTCAATACAGGAAGAAGATGCAGCGGTGGAAGAAGCAGGGACGCAGCGCCAGGAGCAGCCTGCAGGTGACTGGTGGTGAGTATACAGCGCTGCGCAGCGCTGGGCGATATTTACCTCTCCTCGTTCCGGTGCGGCTCTGTCATCAGCGTCCTCTGGCAGTGACGTTCAGGTTAGAGGGCGCGGTGACGTAGTCAGTGCGCGCCCTCTGCTGAACGTCAGTGCCGAAGACGGAGCCGCACGAGGAGCAGCCAGGTAAATATTGATAGTGCCGGGGTCCTGAGCGAAGAGAGAGAGGTGAGGTGAGTATGTGATTTATTTTTTTTATGGCAGCAAAAGCAAAAGGGGCAAGTCGCAAGTGGCTATACGGAGCATCTTATGGGGCCATAACTCTTGTGCAGCGCCAGCACTATAAGGGGCAGTGGCTGTGCGGAGGAGCATCTTATGGGGCCATAATGATTGTGCAGCGCTATAAGGGGCAGTGTCTGTGCGGAGCATCTTATGGGGCCATAACTCTTGTGCAGCGCCAGCACTATAAGGGGCAGTGGCTGTACGGAGCATCTTATGGGGCCATAACACTTGTGCAGCACTATAAGGGGCAGTGTCTGTGCGGAGCATCTTATGGGGCCATAACGCTTGTGCAGCACTATAAGGGGCAGTGGCTGTGCGGAGCATCTTATGGGGCCATAACACTTGTGCAGCACTATAAGGGGCAGTGTCTGTGCGGAGCATCTTATGGGGCCATAACGCTGGTGCAGCACTATAAGGGGCAGTGGCTGTGCGGAGCATCTTATGGGGCCATAACTCTTGTGCAGTACTATGCAGTGGCTGTGCGGGCTGTGCTCTATATACCCCTGTGCGGGCTGTGCTCTATATACCCCTGTGCGGGCTGTGCTCTATATACCCCTGTGCGGGCTGTGCTCTATATATCCCTGTGCGGGCTGTGCTGTATATACCCCTGTGCGGGCTGTGCTGTATATATCCCTGTGCGGGCTGTGCTGTATATACCCCTGTGCGGGCTGTGCTGTATATATCCCTGTGCGGGCTCTGCTGTATATATCCCTGTGCGGGCTCTGCTGTATATACCCCTGTGCGGGCTCTGCTGTATATATCCCTGTGCGGGCTCTGCTGTATATATCCCTGTGCGGGCTGTGCTGTATATATCCCTGTGCGGGCTGTGCTGTATATATCCCTGTGCGGGCTGTGCTGTATATATCCCTGTGCGGGCTGTGCTGTATATATCCCTGTGCGGGCTGTGCTGTATATATCCCTGTGCGGGCTGTGCTGTATATATCCCTGTGCGGGCTGTGCTGTATATATCCCTGTGCGGGCTGTGCTCTATATACCCCTGTGCGGGCTGTGCTGTATATATCCCTGTGCGGGCTGTGCTGTATATATCCCTGTGCGGGCTGTGCTGTATATATCCCTGTGCGGGCTGTGCTGTATATATCCCTGTGCGGGCTGTGCTGTATATATCCCTGTGCGGGCTGTGCTGTATATATCCCTGTGCGGGCTGTGCTCTATATACCCCTGTGCGGGCTGTGCTCTATATACCCCTGTGCGGGCTGTGCTCTATATACCCCTGTGCGGGCTGTGCTCTATATACCACTGTGTTGGCTGTGCTCTATATACCCCTGTGCGGGCTGTGCTGGATATACCACTGTGCGGGCTGTGCTGGATATACCCCTCTGCGGGCTGTGCTGGATATACCCCTCTGCGGGCTGTGCTGGATATACCCCTGTGCGGGCTGTGCTGGATATATCCCTGTGCGGGCTGTGCTGTATATATCCCTGTGCGGGATGTGCTCTATATATGTTATGACCCCAATGGCGAGGGTCTCAGAGGAACGTGGAAGTCTGCAGAATACAAAAATCCAGCTCATAGGGCAGTGGTAACTGGGTTGACCATATATCTACTCCTAACGCCAACACTAGAAGTAGCCGGGGATCATTCCTACGTTGATTCTAGATGACACGCGCCAGCCGGAGAATCTAGCTACCCCTAGTAGAGGAAAACAAAGACCTTTCTTGCCTCCAGAGAAGGGGACCCCAAAGCTGGATAGAAGCCCCCCACAAATAATGACGGTGAGGTAAGAGGAAATGACAAACACAGAAATGAACCAGGTTTAGCACAGAGAGGCCCGCTTACTGATAGCAGAAATAAGAAAGGTAACTTATATGGTCAACAAAAACCCTATCAAAATCCACACTGGAAATTCAAGAACCCCCGAACCGTCTAACGGTCCGGGGGGAGAACACCAGCCCCCTAGAGCTTCCAGCAAAGGTCAGGATATAGATTAGGAACAAGCTGGACAAAAATACAAAACCAAAACAAATAGCAAAAAGCAAAAGGCAGACTTAGCTGATATAACTGGAACCAGGATCAGTAGACAAGAGCACAGCAGACTAGCTCTGATAACTACGTTGCCAGGCATAGAACTGAAGGTCCAGGGAGCTTATATAGCAACACCCCTAACTAACGACCCAGGTGCGGATAAAAGGAATGACAGAAAAACCAGAGTCAAAAAACTAGTAACCACTAGAGGGAGCAAAAAGCAAATTCACAACAGTACCCCCCCCTTAGTGAGGGGTCACCGAACCCTCACCACGACCACCAGGGCGATCAGGATGAGCGGCATGAAAGGCACGAACTAAATCGGCCGCATGAACATCAGAGGCGACCACCCAGGAATTATCCTCCTGACCATAGCCCTTCCACTTGACCAGGTACTGAAGCCTCCGCCTGGAGAGGCGAGAATCCAAGATCTTCTCCACCACGTACTCCAACTCGCCCTCAACCAACACCGGAGCAGGAGGCTCAGCAGAAGGAACTACAGGCACAATGTACCGCCGCAACAAGGACCTATGAAATACATTGTGAATAGCAAACGACACAGGAAGATCCAGACGAAAAGATACAGGATTAAGGATTTCCAATATCTTGTAAGGCCCAATAAAACGAGGTTTAAATTTGGGAGAGGAGACCTTCATAGGAACAAAGCGGGAAGAAAGCCATACCAAATCCCCAACGCGTAGTCGGGGACCCACACCGCGGCGGCGGTTGGCAAAGCGCTGAGCCTTCTCCTGTGACAACTTCAAGTTGTCCACCACATGATTCCAGATCTGCTGCAACCTATCCACCACGGAATCTACCCCAGGACAGTCAGAAGGCTCCACATGACCCGAAGAAAAGCGAGGATGGAAACCAGAGTTGCAGAAAAAAGGCGAAACCAAGGTGGCGGAACTAGCCCGATTATTAAGGGCAAACTCAGCCAACGGCAAGAATGTCACCCAATCGTCCTGATCAGCAGAGACAAAACACCTCAAATAAGCCTCCAAAGTCTGATTGGTTCGCTCCGTCTGTCCATTAGTCTGAGGATGGAAAGCAGACGAAAATGACAAATCAATGCCCATCCTACTACAAAAGGATCGCCAGAACCTGGAAACGAACTGGGATCCTCTGTCTGACACAATATTCTCAGGGATGCCGTGCAAACGAACCACGTTCTGGAAAAACACAGGAACCAGATCGGAAGAGGAAGGCAGCTTAGGCAAAGGAACCAAATGGACCATCTTGGAGAAGCGATCACATATCACCCAGATAACGGACATGCCCTGAGATAGCGGAAGATCAGAAATGAAATCCATGGAGATATGTGTCCAAGGTCTCTTCGGGACAGGCAAGGGCAAGAGCAAACCGCTGGCACGAGAACAGCAAGGCTTAGCTCGAGCACAAGTCCCACAGGACTGCACAAATGACCGCACATCCCTTGACAAGGAAGGCCACCAAAAGGACCTGGCCACCAGATCTCTGGTGCCAAAAATTCCCGGGTGACCTGCCAACACCGAGGAATGAACCTCGGAAATGACTCTGCTGGTCCACTTATCCGGGACAAACAGTCTGTCAGGTGGACAAGACTCAGGCCTATCAGCCTGAAATCTCTGCAACACACGTCGCAGATCCGGAGAGATAGCTGACAAGATAACTCCATCTTTAAGAATACCAACAGGATCAGTGACTCCAGGAGCATCAGGCACAAAGCTCCTAGAAAGAGCATCGGCCTTCACATTCTTTGAACCTGGTAAATACGAGACAACAAAATCAAAGCGGGAGAAAAACAATGACCAGCGGGCCTGTCTCGGATTAAGGCGTTTAGCAGACTCGAGATACATCAGATTTTTGTGATCAGTCAAGACCACCACACGATGCTTAGCACCCTCGAGCCAATGACGCCACTCCTCAAATGCCCATTTCATGGCCAACAACTCCCGATTGCCCACATCATAATTTCGCTCGGCAGGCGAAAACTTCCTAGAGAAAAAGGCACAAGGTTTCATAACAGAGCAACCAGGGCCTCTCTGCGACAAAACGGCCCCTGCCCCAATCTCCGAAGCATCCACCTCAACCTGAAAGGGAAGTGAGACGTCAGGCTGGCACAAAACAGGCGCCGAAGTAAACCGGCGTTTCAACTCCTGGAAAGCCTCCACGGCAGCAGGAGCCCAGTTAGCTACATCGGAGCCCTTCTTGGTCATATCCGTCAAAGGTTTCACAATGCTAGAAAAATTAGCGATAAAACGACGGTAGAAGTTAGCGAAGCCCAAGAACTTCTGAAGACTCTTAACTGACGAGGGCTGAGTCCAATCAAGAATAGCTCGGACCTTGACTGGGTCCATCTCCACAGCAGAAGGGGAAAAAATGAACCCCAAAAAGGGAACCTTCTGTACACCAAAGAGACACTTTGAGCCCTTGACAAACAAAGAATTTTCACGCAAAATTTTAAAGACCAACCTGACCTGCTCCACATGCGAATCCCAATTATCAGAAAAAACCAAAATATCATCCAGATAAACAATCAAAAATTTATCCAGATACTTCCGGAAAATGTCATGCATAAAGGACTGAAAAACTGAAGGCGCATTGGAGAGCCCAAAAGGCATCACCAAGTACTCAAAATGACCTTCGGGCGTATTGAATGCGGTTTTCCATTCATCACCTTGCTTAATGCGCACAAGGTTGTACGCACCACGAAGGTCTATCTTGGTGAACCACTTGGCACCCTTAATCCGGGCAAACAAGTCAGACAACAGCGGTAAAGGATACTGAAATTTGACAGTGATCTTATTTAAAAGCCGATAATCAATACAAGGTCTCAAAGATCCGTCCTTTTTTGCCACAAAAAAGAATCCCGCACCAAGAGGGGAAGAAGACGGACGAATATGTCCTTTCTCCAGAGACTCCTTGATATATGAACGCATAGCGGTATGTTCAGGTACCGACAGATTAAACAGTCTTCCCTTAGGAAATTTACTGCCTGGGATCAAATCTATAGCACAGTCACAGTCCCTATGAGGAGGCAGTGCACTGGACTCAGACTCACTGAAGACATCCTGATAATCAGACAAATACTCCGGAACTTCCGAAGGCGTAGAAGAAGCAATAGACACAGGCAGGGAATCGCCATGAATACCACGACAGCCCCAACTTGAGACTGACATAGCCTTCCAGTCCAGGACTGGATTATGGGTCTGTAACCATGGCAGCCCTAAAACAACCAAATCATGCATTTTATGTAAAACCAGAAAACGTATCACCTCGCGGTGTTCAGGAGTCATGCACATGGTAACCTGTGTCCAATACTGCGGTTTATTTGCTGCCAATGGTGTAGCATCAATACCCCTAAGAGGAATAGGATTTTCTAATGGTTCAAGAGTAAAACCACAGCGCTTAGCAAATGAGAGATCCATGAGACTCAGGGCAGCACCTGAATCTACAAACGCCATGACAGGATAAGATGACAGTGAGCAAATCAAAGTTACAGACAGAATAAATTTAGGTTGCAAATTACCAACGGTGACAGGACTAACAACCTTAGCTATACGTTTAGAGCATGCTGAGATAACATGTGTAGAATCACCACAGTAGTAGCACAAGCCATTCCGGCGTCTATGAATTTTCCGCTCATTTCTAGTCAGGATTCTATCACATTGCATTAAATCAGGTGTCTGTTCAGACAACACCATGAGGGAATTTGCGGTTTTTCTATCACATTGCACCGAATTAGGTGTCTGTTCAGACAACACCATGAGGGGATTTGCGGTTTTGCGCTCCCGCAACCGCCGGTCAATTTGGATAGCCAGTGCCATAGTATCATTCAGACCTGTGGGAATGGGAAAACCCACCATAACATTCTTAATGGCTTCAGAAAGGCCATTTCTAAAATTAGCGGCCAGTGCACACTCGTTCCAATGTGTCAGCACGGACCATTTCCGAAATTTTTGGCAATACACTTCAGCCTCGTCCTGCCCCTGAGACATAGCCAGCAAGGCCTTTTCTGCCTGAATCTCAAGATTGGGTTCCTCATAAAGTAAACCGAGCGCCAGAAAAAACGCATCAAGATCAGCCAATGCCGGATCTCCTGGCGCCAGCGAAAAAGCCCAATCCTGAGGGTCGCCCCGTAAGAACGAAATAACAATTTTTACTTGCTGAGCAGAATCTCCAGATGAACAGGGTCTCAGGGACAAAAACAATTTACAATTATTCACGAAATTCCTAAACTTAAACCTGTCTCCGGAAAACAGTTCAGGAATCGGTATTTTAGGTTCTGACCTAGGATTTCTGATAACATAGTCTTGTATGCCCTGCACACGAGTAGCCAGCTGGTCCACACTTGTAATCAAGGTCTGGACATTCATGTCTGCAGCAAGCATAGCCTCTCTGAGGTAAAGGGGAAGAAGAAAAAAAAAACTCAGAATCTTCTTTCTTATAATCCCTCTTCTGCAATGCATTAAACATTTAATACTGGCCTGGCAAACTGTTATGACCCCAATGGCGAGGGTCTCAGAGGAACGTGGAAGTCTGCAGAATACAAAAATCCAGCTCATAGGGCAGTGGTAACTGGGTTGACCATATATCTACTCCTAACGCCAACACTAGAAGTAGCCGGGGATCATTCCTACGTTGATTCTAGATGACACGCGCCAGCCGGAGAATCTAGCTACCCCTAGTAGAGGAAAACAAAGACCTTTCTTGCCTCCAGAGAAGGGGACCCCAAAGCTGGATAGAAGCCCCCCACAAATAATGACGGTGAGGTAAGAGGAAATGACAAACACAGAAATGAACCAGGTTTAGCACAGAGAGGCCCGCTTACTGATAGCAGAAATAAGAAAGGTAACTTATATGGTCAACAAAAACCCTATCAAAATCCACACTGGAAATTCAAGAACCCCCGAACCGTCTAACGGTCCGGGGGGAGAACACCAGCCCCCTAGAGCTTCCAGCAAAGGTCAGGATATAGATTAGGAACAAGCTGGACAAAAATACAAAACCAAAACAAATAGCAAAAAGCAAAAGGCAGACTTAGCTGATATAACTGGAACCAGGATCAGTAGACAAGAGCACAGCAGACTAGCTCTGATAACTACGTTGCCAGGCATAGAACTGAAGGTCCAGGGAGCTTATATAGCAACACCCCTAACTAACGACCCAGGTGCGGATAAAAGGAATGACAGAAAAACCAGAGTCAAAAAACTAGTAACCACTAGAGGGAGCAAAAAGCAAATTCACAACAATATATCCCTGTGCGGGATGTGCTCTATATATCCCTGTGCGGGCTGTGCTCTATATATCCCTGTGCGGGCTGTGCTCTATATATCCCTGTGCGGGCTGTGCTGGCACCCAACACCATGTTGCAGTGCAGGAGATTCCTGCAACAGTCCGAGGCGTATCTAGGGGAAGGTGGGGGGGGCCCCATTTGGAAGTTCGCACCGGGGCCCATGACTTTGTAGTTACGCCACTGGATCTACAGCTGAGGTGGGACAGTCTGTCCATAGGACAACAATCAGTCGTACACTGCACAAATCTGGCCTTTAAGGAAGGGTGGCCAGAAGAAAGCCATTTCTCAAAGATATCCATAAAAAGTGTTGTTTAAAGTTTGCAACAAACCACCTGGGAGACACACCAAACATGTGGAAGAAGGTGCTCTGGTCAAATGAAACCAAAATCGAACTTTTTGGCAACAATGCCAAATGATACGTTTGGCGTATCACCCTGAACACATCATCCCCACTGTCAAACATGGTGGTGGCAGCATCATGGTTTGGGCCTGCTTTTCTTCAGCAGGGACAGGGAAGATGGTTAAAGTTGATGGGAAGATGGGATGGAGCCAAATACAGGACCATTCTTGAAGAAAACCTGTTGGAGTCTGCAAAAGACCTGAGACTGGGACAGAGATTTGTCTTCCAACAAGACAATGATCCCAAACATAAAGCAAAATCTACAATGGAATGGTTCACAAATAAACGTATCCAGGTGTTAGAATGGCCAAGTCAAAGTCCAGACCTCAATACAATCGAGAATCTGTGGAAAGAGCTGAAAACTACTGTTCACAAATAGTGTTGAGCATTCCGATACCGCAAGTATCGGGTATCGGCCGATATTTGCGGTATTGGAATTCCGATACCGAGTTCCGATATTTTTGCGATATCGGGAATTGGGATCCATATTCATGTAAAAAATAAAGAATTAAAATAAAAAATATGGATATACTCACCCACCGACGGCCCCTGGCTCGCAGCGGTGCAACCGGCAGCCTCCGTTCCTAAGAATGCAGTGAGTGTAGGACCTGCGATGACGTCGCGGTCTTGTGATTGGTCGCGTGACCGCTCATGTGACCGCTCACGTGACCGCGACGTCATCGAAGGTCCTTCACTCTGCATTCTTAGGAACGGAGGCAGACGCTTGCAGCGGTGACAGCCAGGGCTCGTCCGAGGGTGAGTATATCCATATTTTTTATTCTTTATTTTTTACATGAATATGGATCCCAGGGCCTTAAGGAGAGTTTCCTCTCCTTCAGACCCTGGGAACCATCCAGGATCACTTCCGATATTTTTGTCCCATTGACTTGTATTGGTATCGGGTATCGGTATCGGCGATATCCGATATTTTTTGGATATCGGCCGATCCAATCCGATACCGATACTTTCAAGTATCGGAAGGTATCGCTCAACACTATTCACAAACGATCTCCATCAAACCTCACTGAGCTCGAGCTGTTTGCCAAGGAAGAATGTGCAAGAATTTCAGTCTCTCAATGTACAAAACTGACAACAACACGACCAAAGGATGATAAAAAGGCCCAGGTATAAAGAAATATATTTTATTAGACACAGTTTAAAAATACAAACGTGTAAATAGTGGATAAGACCACAGTGCAAATAGCAATGAAAAACGGGATGGGTGCACCGCGACTGAATATAAATAAATTACAAATATAGTTGTGCTGCATTGCACGTAGATAATAATACATAATTTATTCTAATACCTCCATATATAGCACATTTAGTCAATATTAGCACCAAAAATCGTAGTCAAAAGTGAAATGACGGCGAAAAATCATACAACATACCAATATGGAGAAATGCCAAATGCTCGTCCAGCTAGCAGGAGGTATAGAAAGAAGCCAGCGATCACCACATCACAGCGACGCGCGTTTCGGCGCACAGCCTTCGTCAGGGGGCGTGGCGAAAATTGAAATGTGTGCAACTTAAAAAAGGGGCCCGAACCAATGGCCAGTGGCCGGAAGTGAGGTCATATTACTATGGTGACAATTAGTTTGAAGATGCCGCGCGGTTAGCATAATAGTAATCATAATATCGCATAATATATAGGATGCGCAATAGTTTAGAACTGTAATATCAAGGCGGTACAAATTGACACAATAAAACTGCACCGATGGCGGCGCATGCGTGAATGGAAACAAAACCCCGCCCGCCGGCGTCCACGTCAGAGGGAGACGGAGCCGCTGCGCGCGCAGCACAACGGAGCCATGTCACCTAGGAGACACAGAGAGCCGAGGGACGCGGAAGACCAAGCCCGCATGCGCACACGGGCAGCAGATAGGTAAGTATGACCTGCACAATTATACTATATCTAGCATCCATAACAATGGCTGGATGATATACAAGGAAATAGCATGGATAGTAGATATGCAAATATTGAAGACAAAATAAAAATCAAACAAAAAGAAATATAAATGCTAATATGCAGAGACAATCTTGCAAATATAGATGATGATGCAATATCCAGAATGATGGAGCCGGTGTAACAGGCCAAAGTAACCCCGTCCCAGATTAACCCCGGGTATAATTTGGCCTAGGCCAGAGTATACCCCGGGGTATAAACTGGCCTAGGCCAAACTATACCCAGGCATAAAATGGCCTAGGCCAAACTATACCCCGGGGTGTAAAATAGCCTAGGCCAAACTATACCCCTCCAGGCCACATTATACCCCCCAGGGTTAAAGTGGCCTAGGCTACATTTAACCCTGGGTATATTTTGGCCTAGGCCAAACTATACCTAAGGATGTAAAACAGCCTAGGCCAAACTATAACAGGCCACACTATACCCTCAGGCCAGACTATAGCCTTTTACTGGTTGCTATGGGATTTTACATGGCCACTTTATCCTAGCAACGCCCTGGATACGGTTGGAAAAGGGGTTTATCTACCTTGGGGGGCACCCTCACAGCACTGCGGGGAAGCCGGGGAACCCTTTTACTGGTTGCTATGGGATTTTACATGACCAATTTATCCTAGCAACGCCTTGTATACGCTTGGAAAAGGGGTTAATCTACCTTGGGGGCACCCTCACAGCACTGCGGGGTGGGTGGGGATCCCTTTTACTGGTTGCTATGGGATTTTACATGGCCACTTTATCCTAGCAACGCCCTGGATATGGTTGGAAAAGGGGTTTATCTACCTTGGGGGCACCCTCACAGCACTGCGGGGAAGCCGGGGAACCCTTTTACTGGTTGCTATGGGATTTTACATGACCAATTTATCCTAGCAACGCCTTGTATACGCTTGGAAAAGGGGTTAATCTACCTTGGAGGACACCCTCACAGCACTGCGGGGTGGGTGGGGATCCCTTTTACTGGTTGCTATGGGATTTTACATGGCCACTTTATCCTAGCAACGCCCTGGATACGGTTGGAAAAGGGGTTTATCTACCTTGGGGGCACCCTCACAGCACTGCGGGGAAGCCGGGGAACCCTTTTACTGGTTGCTATGGGATTTTACATGACCAATTTATCCTAGCAACGCCTTGTATACGCTTGGAAAAGGGGTTAATCTACCTTGGAGGACACCCTCACAGCACTGCGGGGTGGGTGGGGATCCCTTTTACTGGTTGCTATGGGATTTTACATGGCCACTTTATCCTAGCAACGCCCTGGATACGGTTGGAAAAGGGGTTTATCTACCTTGGGGGCACCCTCACAGCACTGCGGGGAAGCCGGGGAACCCTTTTACTGGTTGCTATGGGATTTTACATGACCAATTTATCCTAGCAACGCCTTGTATACGCTTGGAAAAGGGGTTAATCTACCTTGGAGGACACCCTCACAGCACTGCGGGGTGGGTGGGGATCCCTTTTACTGGTTGCTATGGGATTTTACATGGCCACTTTATCCTAGCAACGCCCTGGATACGGTTGGAAAAGGGGTTTATCTACCTTGGGGGCACCCTCACAGCACTGCGGGGAAGCCGGGGAACCCTTTTAGTGGTTGCTATGGGATTTTACATGGCCACTTTATCCTAGCAACGCCTTGGATACGCTTGGAAAAGGGGCTTATCTACCTTGGGGGCACTGTCGCAGCATTGCATGGAGGCTGGGGAACTCTTTTCCTGGTTGCTAAGCGATTTCAAATGATCAATCTAAGGTACTTACACCATGTAAAACCCTATAGCAAGCAGGGTGCCCCCAAGGTAGATAAACCCCTTTTCCAAGCATATACAAGGCATTGCTAGGATAAAGTGGTCATGTAAAATCCCATAGCAACCAGTAAAAGGGTTCCTCGGTGTAACAGGCCAAAGTAACCCTGTCCCAGATTAACCCCGGGTATAATTTGGTCTATGCCAGAGTATACCCGGGCATAAACTGGCCTAGGCCAAACTATACCCCGGGGTGTAAAATAGCCTAGGCCAAACTATACCCCTCCAGGCCAGATTATGTAACTAATCTGGGGTTAAAGTTGCCTAGCCCAATTTATACCTCTCAGCTCATATTATACCCCAATGAAATCATTTGCATTGAGTGATATACACAAGAATTACTTAATGCTTCAACATTTTATTGAGAAACCAAACTGACAATTCTTAAAGAGTACCTCCCACTATACAAAACTTTTGCCCATGGCAAAAGTAGTTGTAAAGGGGGGTATTTGTAATGCATATGCATTACAAATACCCCCCCATTTTATAGTTACCTTAGGGGGGCTGCCCGATTACCCCCCCTCGCTAACCGCCGCTGCCCGTCTCCTGGTAGACGGGGTCCCCCTCCTGCCGCTAGGTGGCGCTGCCTCTCCATGCGCCGACGTCACAGCCAGGCGCCATAGAGGAGAGCGGCACCTGGCTAGTGCCGTTGGAGCTTGTAGAAGCAGAGCCAGCACCACCTAGCGGTGGGAGGGGGGGCAATAATTTCTCATTAGCTATAAGTCACTTATCATGCAATGCAATTATCTGGGGCAACAAATCGCCCAACAGTCATTCTGTGTATTATGACATTTAGTCTAGCATGTCCTTGCTACCAAATTAACGTTTAAAGCTAAACACTGATAACAACATTGAAATGATCGTGCTTATTTTCAAGATACAGTGCATGTTCAGTTGTTGACTGCAGATTGAAGCTTGCAGGATATGTCAACCAATCCATGGAGTCACCGACGTTTGTGTAGATTATTATGTCGCAACTCAACAGATTCGCCGTGGTCATGATCTCTGCATCAGTTGCCCAGACTCCATCACGAGAGATTCCAGAGATGTTCACATATTCATTCACATTTTGGTTCAAGTAGTCCTGTAGTTTTTTTGTCAAGTCAGTTTTCATATGGTGGATGACTTTATCTCTGAGAAGGGAATGGTTGTCCTCTGTTCCTGTCAAGATGTAGCTGATGGCCCGGAAGAAGCAGTTTCCATCACCTTTGGTTTTATATGTACGCCGTGGTTGTTCAAGGTCTCGTCTGCATCCACAGTATACAACCTTACTAAACGTAAGGCCAAGAGTGGTGCTAAGATACTTCCTTCTTGAACTTGGTAGTAGGTTGAAAGCCTTAGTTTGCTTATTTTTCTGTGTGGCAGAGTCACTGGAATAATCATCATCGGATGGTGGAGAAGCCTCTTTATCCTGGTAAATCTTTAGGTTGCTGGTGTGGTATGTGTTGCTTAATATCTTGCCAGTTTTGTTGTTCTTAAGTTTTACTCGTCCCTTGGTCAAGGATTCCACAACTAAATAAGGTCCAATCCAGCGTGGTTCCATCTTTGAACCTATGCGTTGAATACGGCGCTGATTCTTGATATAAACTATGGTACCAGCAGTGATTTCTTTGTTGCTTTTGTGTCGGCGATCAAAGGCACACTTCTGGTGTTCTTGAGCAGAGTGGATGTTGGTACTGACGTCTGAGTGCAGCTTTTTAAGAATGCTTGACAGTGTATTTAGCACATCAGGGGTGGCATGATCTGAAATGGGCATGGGATCCACCGTATCATCTTTTGAGGGATTAAGGTCCATGGGAAGCTTGGCCTTCCGTCCATACATGACCTCAAATGGAGTAACCTTGGTTGAAGCATGCACAGATGTGTGATAGGCAAACAGAACACCAGGGATGAATTGATCCCAGTTGTTTCCTTGGTCATTGACAAGCTTACTAAGAGCTTCTTTAAGTGTCCGATTATCACGTTCCCGCTGGCCATTTGTTTGTGGGTGGTATGCAGATGAAATACGGTGATCTGTTTGAAAATGTTCCATCAGGTTGTCAATGATCGAGTTTACAAACTCTCGTCCCTGGTCGCTAATCAGAGTCTCCATACAGCCAAGGCGACAGATAACAGAGTACAAAAAATTTGCCACTGACTTGGCACTCTTATCTGGGACAGCTGTTGCTTCAGTCCATTTGGAGAAATGATCAGTGGCAGCAACTATATATTTGTTGCCATTTGATGTTTCCTGAAGAGGGCCAATCATATCAATCCCAACTAAGCTCCATACTTTTCCAGGCACTGATATACTGTTGAGTGGTGGAGCTTCCTTTGTGATTTTGGGATTTATAACAAAACATTTTTGACAGGCTTTCACATACTGGTGAACGTCATTTTTCATTCCCTTCCAGTAAAACCGGTCAGAGATTTTGGCTAAAGTTTTATCTCTGCCAAAATGGCCCCCAGATATTGGGTTGTCATGACAGGCCTTCAGGATATTTGGCAGTCGACTTTTAGTAAGAACCTCCTTTTCCCTATGATAAACAATTCCTCCTTGGGCTCGATATGGCTTTGCTGTTTGTCTAAACTGGGACTTGGCATTTGCACGTTTCTCAGGAGGTAGATCGTAGGTATACTGAGGGTACCTTTGTTCTGTTGCAGTGTAGAATCTCAAAAGCTGGTCATACAATTGATCTTCCATGGTTGTCAAAATTGGAAAAGATTTGGTGTCATAGAGAGCAGAGAGGTGTCATAGAGAACATACAAAACAAGTTATCATTAACTATGCACTGACAGGACAGCGCCATCTACTGTCAGTTCAGATCTGCACACTTTTCAACAAATAAGCAATAGGGTGAGAAAAACAGTGAAGTGATAACATTATGGCCTAGAGAAATACTATAAAAACTATTTTATACCCCCTGGTATAAAGTTTATCCCCCGGGGGTATACTATGGTTTAAGTCAGCTTTTGAATTTTTGTGCTGTTTCCTTCCTCAGTAAAAGGGTTCCCCGGCTTCCCCGCAGTGCTGCGAGGGTGCCCCCATGGTAGATAAACCCATTTTTTAAGCGTATCCAAGGCGTTGCTAGGATAGAATGGCTATGTAAAATCCCATAGCAACCAGTAAAAGGGTTCCCCACCCACCCCGCAGTGCTGTGAGGGTGCCCCCAAGGTAGATTAACCCCTTTTCCAAGCGTATACAAGGCGTTGCTAGGATAAATTGGTCATGTAAAATCCCATAGCAACCAGTAAAAGGGTTCCCCGGCTTCCCCACAGTGCTGCAAGGGTGCCCCCAAGGTAGATAAACCCCTTTTCCAAGCGTATACAAGCCGTTGCTAGGATAAAGTGGTCATGTAAAATCCCATAGCAACCACCTAAGGGGTTAACCACCTATCCTTAAGTGCTGCGAGAGTGCCCCCAAGGTAGATAAACCCCTTTTTCAAGCGTATTCAAGGCGTTGCTAGGATAGAGTGATCATGTAAAATCCCATAGCAACCAGTAAAAGGTTTCCCCACCCACCCGCAGTGCTGCAATGGTGCCCCCAAGATAGATAAACCCCTTTTCCAAGCGTATCCAAGGTGTTGCTAGGATAGAGTGATCATGCTATATCCCATAGCAACCAGTAAAGGGGTTCCCCACCCACCCCTCAGTGCTCGTCAGTGCCCCCTAGGTATACAAAGCCCTTTTCCAAGCATATCCAAGGCGCCAAGACAACGAGCTGGCACGAGCAGGGCTGAAGATTTCATGTCACATGTGACTATAGGGAGGGGGTGGGGCTTAGAAAGGGAGATCCCTGGCGTCACCAGAGGTGGAGGAGCTTGAAAAGGAGCAGTGCCCGATGGGAGGGGGAGCTGTGACCTAGAAGAATGAGCAGCTTTCCCTCAGCTTACCCTGGGGGGTATAATCTGGCCTGGAGGGGTATACTTTGGCCTAGGCTATTTTATACCCCGGGGTATAGTTTGGCCTAGGCCAAAGTATACCCGGGGTATAATCTAGCCTAGGCCACTTTAACCCCGGGTATAGTCTGGCCTGGGGGTATAATCTGGCCTGTTACACCGGTAGAGGATTGAAACGCCAAATAAGGAAACGGAGCCGCAGGCTAAAATAAAACAATGTGAACAAGTTGGAAACATAAACACACAAAAAATAAATAAAAAACAATAAAAACAAAAGCTATAGCACAGATGAAAACACCAACAATGCAACAGAACGGAATCACAAAAATGGGACAAAACTCATTTGTTCATTGAGTCCCTTTGGATGTAACGTATCAAGCCTCCATATCCAGCGGGACTCAAGCTGGGCAAGCCGTTGGGATACTTTGCCGCCACGTATATTGGTCTCCAAGGTATCAATCCCCCTAATCCTCCAAAGAGTGGCGTCACAATTGTGATACTGCCAGAAGTGTCTGGGAATTGTTTTTAAGATAGATGGATCCGTGGTCTCAGACGCAGCTATTATCCCCAAGACATGTTCCCTAATCCTAATTTTAAAGGGGCGTGTGGTCAAACCAATATATATAAGACCACACGGACAGGTGGCAAAATAAATAACGTTCCGTGTGGTACAATTGATAGATTTCCTGATGTCAAACGTTCTTGATTTATCAGAATTAAAAAAGGAATCACACCTATCCACATTAGGACAGGCCACGCAATGCCCACAAGGAGTACAACCAAATTTCCTTGGATACTGATCCAAGAAAGTGGTTTTGGTGTTACCAACATAGTGACTATGTACCAAAAGATCTCGTAAATTTTTGGACCTCCTTGTGGTAATGGCGGGCCTATTGGGCAGATATTGAGAGAGAATAGGATCAATAAGCAAGATTGGCCAGGATTTAATAAGGGCTTCTCGAACAGCTGGAAAACGATCATGGTAATCTGTGACAAATCTTATCTTCCCATCAGATAATTTATTACTCGATTTGTAAATCAAATCATGCCGAGAAGAATGTCTGGCCTGGTTGTACGCTTTTTTTATCATACGATGACTATACCCCCTTTGATAGAATCTGTTTTTCAAGTCCTCAGCTTGTTTTTCAAAATCTCTTTTGTCAGAGCAGATCCTCCGAAGACGAAGAAACTGTCCTGTGGGTACAGATTGGACGATATGTCTCGGATGGGCAGAGGAGGCGTGTAAAAGTGAATTGGTGGAGGTAAGTTTCCTAAAAATATCAGTTTGTAGCATATTACTATTATCCCGCTTAATAGATACATCCAAAAATTCGACACATTGGGTATCATGATGGTGAGTGACACGGACATTGATTGAATTGTTGTTAAGAGAAATCATGAATTCCTGTAAAAGATCAGTAGGGCCCTGCCAGATCATGAAAATATCGTCTATGTACCGTGTCCAAAGGAGGACGCGGTCCATAGACGAGACAGGATCTGACAGGGGGAGGTCCCTCTCCCACAGCCCCAGGAACAGGTTAGCATAGGACGGTGCAAAGGCCGCACCCATGGCCGTTCCCTGGAGCTGCAGGAAGAAGGACCCCTTGAAGGTGAAGAAATTATGAGTCAGAGAGAACTCCAATACCTCCAATACAAAATTTTGAAAGGAAACAGAAAAATTGGACATGGTCAAATAGTATTTGATGGCCTTGAGACCGTCCTGGTGCCTAATGCTGGTATAAAGAGATTCAATATCTGCTACAACCATGACGGCCCCAGGGTCAATCTGAACACCATCAATCAATTTAAGGAAGGCACCTGTGTCCTTCAGAAATGATGGAAGGCTCTCCACGATTGGTTGCAAGATAGAATCAATCCATCGCCCGACATGCTCCAAGAAATTCCCCCCTCCAGAGACAATGGGGCGTCCCGGTGGGTTGGCACTGTTCTTATGTATTTTGGGCAGTAGATAAAAAGTAGGAATGGTAGGTTCAATTATTGTAAGGGCACTTGCCAGTTCTTTTGTAATAACCTCCATCTCAACTGCCCGATCCAAAATAGATTTCAACTGTGTTGTAAATGTGGATAAAGGATTATATGTGAGTTTTTTGTAACATATTTTATAATTGAGCTGGCGGTAAACTTCTTTTTCATACATTAACCTTGGCCATACGACAATGTTGCCACCTTTATCAGCTGGTTTAAATTCAACGTCGGGAAGTTGTTGAAGTGTTTTTAAACAGTCACGCTCGCGACGTGTTAAGTTGTCATTGGCAATAGATTTTGGAATTTCCATTAAATCCCTCGTGACAAGCCGGACAAATAGGTCAACATTGGCACTAGAAGAAAGAGGGGGAAATTTCTTGGACCGTGGTCGGATCGATGGAGGTATCTTACCATTAATAGGTGTGTGATGTTCATCGTAGAGTTCCTCCAAAATTCTCAAGGTACATTGTTCCTCCTCTGTGGGGAATAAAACATGTAAGTCACCATCATGAAAATGTTTTTTAAAAAGTAAAGATCTAGCAAAGATGTGTAAATCTTTTATGGCCAAAAATGTATGGAATTTGGAAGCGGGGGAAAACGTAAGACCCCTGTTTAATATTGATAACTCAGTATCAGAGAAATTGTAGTGACTTAGATTGATTACCTTATTGTCCCTTTTGGGGGCATCAGGCGAACCCCGATCCTTCCTTCTATATGGATGGTAATTTCGCTCATGTGTCTTTTTAAAATTAGTTCCTGACCGAGTCAAGTAAGAGGAGGAAGCTGAATCAGACTGATCACTTATTGATGATACAGATGAAAATGAAGGGGTACGTGTTGTACGCTTGGGTTTAGATGATAACGATTTCCAGAAAAAAATGTTGTTCATCTGGTAATCTCTTGTATCCCTGTTGAATTTTTGGGTTTGAGATTCATTTATCTTTTTCACCAAGGTATCCAATGTCTTTTCTAATTGTGCCTCAAAATTTTTAAATGTATCATTAGGGCATTTAGACTTGACCTCTATCAGGGATACATCGATCAATGAGTCTAATGTAGTAATAGACTTGGAGTTCAAATCAATCAAAAGCTGAATGAAAGTAGTGGAACAACTGGTACACGCCTCCTCCCACATAGAGACAAAAGAGTCATCTTCTACTGGAAATGCAGGAATCACTTTAATTCGTAGTCCACGAGGGATTATCTGACGAGTTTTATATTTCTCTAAAAAAGCACGATTCCACCATATTTTGGTTCTTTTTACAAATAATGCCTTAAGAACAGAGAACTGATTGTCCCAATTGTGATTGCCGGGCTGCTGCAAGTCAGAGGTCTCACCACCAAACACCTGCTCAATCTGGTTAAGCCAAACCTTCTCCTTGGCTTTATAGTCCATTTTGTTGGTGAGAAAGCAACCTGTGCGAAACACAGTAACAATAACAACATAAGCAAAGACCAACAAAAATCCAAGTGACATCATATTAAAGAGTATCAAAGCATATTAGACAAATATTGTCACTATAAATAGGACATGTATATGGCCAATCATCAATTTACTAAAACTAACAACAACACGACCAAAGGATGATAAAAAGGCCCAAGTATAAAGAAATATATTTTATTAGACACAGTTTAAAAATACAAACGTGTAAATAGTGGATAAGACCACAGTGCAAATAGCAATGAAAAACGGGATGGGTGCACCGCGACTGAATATAAATAAATTACAAATATAGTTGTGCTGCATTGCACGTAGATAATAATACATAATTTATTCTAATACCTCCATATATAGCACATTTAGTCAATATTAGCACCAAAAATCGTAGTCAAAAGTGAAATGACGGCGAAAAATCATACAACATATCAATATGGAGAAATGCCAAATGCTCGTCCAGCTAGCAGAAGGTATAGAAAGAAGCCAGCGGTCACCACATCACCCCGACGCGCGTTTCGGCGCACAGCCTTCGTCAGGGGGCGTGGCGAAAATTGAAATGTGTGCAACTTAAAAAAGGGTCCCGAACCAATGGCCAGTGGCCGGAAGTGAGGTCATATTACTATGGTGACAATTAGTTTGAAGATGCCGCGCGGTTAGCATAATAGTAATCATAATATCGCATAATATATAGGATGCGCAATAGTTTAGAACTGTAATATCAAGGCGGTACAAATTGACACAATAAAACTGCACCGATGGCGGCGCATGCGTGAATGGAAACAAAACCCCGCCCGCCGGCGTCCACGTCAGAGGGAGACGGAGCCGCTGCGCGCGCAACACAACGGAGCCATGTCACCTAGGAGACGCAGAGAGCCGAGGGACGCGGAAGACCAAGCCCGCATGCGCACACGGGCAGCAGATAGGTAAGTATGACCTGCACAATTATACTATATCTAGCATCCATAACAATGGCTGGATGATATACAAGGAAATAGCATGGATAGTAGATATGCAAATATTGAAGACAAAATAAAAATCAAACAAAAAGAAATATAAATGCTAATATGCAGAGACAATCTTGCAAATATAGATGATGATGCAATATCCAGAATGATGGAGCCGGTAGAGGATTGAAACGCCAAATAAGGAAATGGAGCCGCAGGCTAAAATAAAACAATGTGAACAAGTTAGAAACATAAACACACAAAAAATAAATAAAAAACAATAAAAACAAAAGCTATAGCACAGATGAAAACACCAACAATGCAACAGAACGGAATCACAAAAATGGGACAAAACTCATTTGTTCATGGAGTCCCTTTGGATGTAACGTATCAAGCCTCCATATCCAGCGGGACTCAAGCTGGGCAAGCCGTTGGGATACTTTGCCGCCACGTATATTGGTCTCCAAGGTATCAATCCCCCTAATCCTCAAAAGAGGGAGACGCAGCGGCTCCGTCTCCCTCTGACGTGGACGCCGGCGGGCGGGGTTTTGTTTCCATTCACGCATGCGCCGCCATCGGTGCAGTTTTATTGTGTCAATTTGTACCGCCTTGATATTACAGTTCTAAACTATTGCGCATCCTATATATTATGCGATATTATGATTACTATTATGCTAACCGCGCGGCATCTTCAAACTAATTGTCACCATAGTAATATGACCTCACTTCCGGCCACTGGCCATTGGTTTGGGCCCCTTTTTTAAGTTGCACACATTTCAATTTTCGCCACGCCCCCTGACGAAGGCTGTGCGCCGAAACGCGCGTCGGGGTGATGTGGTGACCGCTGGCTTCTTTCTATACCTCCTGCTAGCTGGACGAGCATTTGGCATTTCTCCATATTGGTATGTTGTATGATTTTTCGCCGTCATTTCACTTTTGACTACGATTTTTGGTGCTAATATTGACTAAATGTGCTATATATGGAGGTATTAGAATAAATTATGTATTATTATCTACGTGCAATGCAGCACAACTATATTTGTAATTTATTTATATTCAGTCGCGGTGCACCCATCCCGTTTTTCATTGCTATTTGCACTGTGGTCTTATCCACTATTTACACGTTTGTATTTTTAAACTGTGTCTAATAAAATATATTTCTTTATACTTGGGCCTTTTTATCATCCTTTGGTCGTGTTGTTGTTAGTTTTGGTAAATTGATGATTGGCCATATACATGTCCTATTTATAGTGACAATATTTGTCTAATATGCTTTGATACTCTTTAATATGATGTCACTTGGATTTTTGTTGGTCTTTGCTTATGTTGTTATTGTTACTGTGTTTCGCACAGGTTGCTTTCTCACCAACAAAATGGACTATAAAGCCAAGGAGAAGGTTTGGCTTAACCAGATTGAGCAGGTGTTTGGTGGTGAGACCTCTGACTTGCAGCAGCCCGGCAATCACAATTGGGACAATCAGTTCTCTGATCTTAAGGCATTATTTGTAAAAAGAACCAAAATATGGTGGAATCGTGCTTTTTTAGAGAAATATAAAACTCGTCAGATAATCCCTCGTGGACTACGAATTAAAGTGATTCCTGCATTTCCAGTAGAAGATGACTCTTTTGTCTCTATGTGGGAGGAGGCGTGTACCAGTTGTTCCACTACTTTCATTCAGCTTTTGATTGATTTGAACTCCAAGTCTATTACTACATTAGACTCATTGATCGATGTATCCCTGATAGAGTTCAAGTCTAAATGCCCTAATGATACATTTAAAAATTTTGAGGCACAATTAGAAAAGACATTGGATACCTTGGTGAAAAAGATAAATGAATCTCAAACCCAAAAATTCAACAGGGATACAAGAGATTACCAGATGAACAACATTTTTTTCTGGAAATCGTTATCATCTAAACCCAAGCGTACAACACGTACCCCTTCATTTTCATCTGTATCATCAATAAGTGATCAGTCTGATTCAGCTTCCTCCTCTTACTTGACTCGGTCAGGAACTAATTTTAAAAAGACACATGAGCGAAATTACCATCCATATAGAAGGAAGGATCGGGGTTCGCCTGATGCCCCCAAAAGGGACAATAAGGTAATCAATCTAAGTCACTACAATTTCTCTGATACTGAGTTATCAATATTAAACAGGGGTCTTACGTTTTCCCCCGCTTCCAAATTCGATACATTTTTGGCCATAAAAGATTTACACATCTTTGCTAGATCTTTACTTTTTAAAAAACATTTTCATGATGGTGACTTACATGTTTTATTCCCCACAGAGGAGGAACAATGTACCTTGAGAATTTTGGAGGAACTCTACGATGAACATCACACACCTATTAATGGTAAGATACCTCCATCGATCCGACCACGGTCCAAGAAATTTCCCCCTCTTTCTTCTAGTGCCAATGTTGACCTATTTGTCCGGCTTGTCACGAGGGATTTAATGGAAATTCCAAAATCTATTGCCAATGACAACTTAACACGTCGCGAGCGTGACTGTTTAAAAACACTTCAACAACTTCCCGACGTTGAATTTAAACCAGCTGATAAAGGTGGCAACATTGTCGTATGGCCAAGGTTAATGTATGAAAAAGAAGTTTACCGCCAGCTCAATTATAAAATATGTTACAAAAAACTCACATATAATCCTTTATCCACATTTACAACACAGTTGAAATCTATTTTGGATCGGGCAGTTGAGATGGAGGTTATTACAAAAGAACTGGCAAGTGCCCTTACAATAATTGAACCTACCATTCCTACTTTTTATCTACTGCCCAAAATACATAAGAACAGTGCCAACCCACCGGGACGCCCCATTGTCTCTGGAGGGGGGAATTTCTTGGAGCATGTCGGGCGATGGATTGATTCTATCTTGCAACCAATCGTGGAGAGCCTTCCATCATTTCTGAAGGACACAGGTGCCTTCCTTAAATTGATTGATGGTGTTCAGATTGACCCTGGGGCCGTCATGGTTGTAGCAGATATTGAATCTCTTTATACCAGCATTAGGCACCAGGACGGTCTCAGGGCCATCAAATACTATTTGACCATGTCCAATTTTTCTGTTTCCTTTCAAAATTTTGTATTGGAGGTATTGGAGTTCTCTCTGACTCATAATTTCTTCACCTTCAAGGGGTCCTTCTTCCTGCAGCTCCAGGGAACGGCCATGGGTGCGGCCTTTGCGCCGTCCTATGCTAACCTGTTCCTAGGGCTGTGGGAGAGGGACCTCCCCCTGTCAGATCCTGTCTCGTCTATGGACCGCGTCCTCCTTTGGACGCGGTACATAGACGATATTTTCATGATCTGGCAGGGCCCTACTGATCTTTTATAGGAATTCATGATTTCTCTTAACAACAATTCAATCAATGTCCGTGTCACTCACCATCATGATACCCAATGTGTCGAATTTTTGGATGTATCTATTAAGCGGGATAATAGTAATATGCTACAAACTGATATTTTTAGGAAACTTACCTCCACCAATTCACTTTTACACGCCTCCTCTGCCCATCCGAGACATGTCGTCCAATCTGTACCCACAGGACAGTTTCTTCGTCTTCGGAGGATCTGCTCTGACAAAAGAGATTTTGAAAAACAAGCTGAGGACTTGAAAAACAGATTCTATCAAAGGGGTATAGTCATCGTATGATAAAAAAAGCGTACAACCGGGCCAGACATTCTTCTCGGCATGATTTGATTTACAAATCGAATAATAAATTATCTGATGGGAAGATAAGATTTGTCACAGATTACCATGATCGTTTTCCAGCTGTTCGAGAAGCCCTTATTAAATCCTGGCCAATCTTGCTTATTGATCCTATTCTCTCTCAATATCTGCCCAATAGGCCCGCCATTACCACAAGGAGGTCCAAAAATTTACGAGATCTTTTGGTACATAGTCACTATGTTGGTAACACCAAAACCACTTTCTTGGATCAGTATCCAAGGAAATTTGGTTGTACTCCTTGTGGGCATTGCGTGGCCTGTCCTAATGTGGATAGGTGTGATTCCTTTTTTAATTCTGATAAATCAAGAACGTTTGACATCAGGAAATCTATCAATTGTACCACACGGAACGTTATTTATTTTGCCACCTGTCCGTGTGGTCTTATATATATTGGTTTGACCACACGCCCCTTTAAAATTAGGATTAGGGAACATGTCTTGGGGATAATAGCTGCGTCTGAGACCACGGATCCATCTATCTTAAAAACAATTCCCAGACACTTCTGGCAGTATCACAATTGTGACGCCACTCTTTTGAGGATTAGGGGGATTGATACCTTGGAGACCAATATACGTGGCGGCAAAGTATCCCAACGGCTTGCCCAGCTTGAGTCCCGCTGGATATGGAGGCTTGATACGTTACATCCAAAGGGACTCAATGAACAAATGAGTTTTGTCCCATTTTTGTGATTCCGTTCTGTTGCATTGTTGGTGTTTTCATCTGTGCTATAGCTTTTGTTTTTATTGTTTTTTATTTATTTTTTGTGTGTTTATGTTTCTAACTTGTTCACATTGTTTTATTTTAGCCTGCGGCTCCGTTTCCTTATTTGGCGTTTCAATCCTCTACCGGCTCCATCATTCTGGATATTGCATCATCATCTATATTTGCAAGATTGTCTCTGCATATTAGCATTTATATTTCTTTTTGTTTGATTTTTATTTTGTCTTCAATATTTGCATATCTACTATCCATGCTATTTCCTTGTATATCATCCAGCCATTGTTATGGATGCTAGATATAGTATAATTGTGCAGGTCATACTTACCTATCTGCTGCCCGTGTGCGCATGCGGGCTTGGTCTTCCGCGTCCCTCGGCTCTCTGTGTCTCCTAGGTGACATGGCTCCGTTGTGCTGTGCGCGCAGCGGCTCCGTCTCCCTCTGACGTGGACGCCGGCGGGCGGGGTTTTGTTTCCATTCACGCATGCGCCGCCATCAGTGCAGTTTTATTGTGTCAATTTGTACTGCCTTGATATTACAGTTCTAAACTATTGCGCATCCTATATATTATGCGATATTATGATTACTATTATGCTAACCGCGCGGCATCTTCAAACTAATTGTCACCATAGTAATATGACCTCACTTCCGGCCACTGGCCATTGGTTTGGGCCCCTTTTTTAAGTTGCACACATTTCAATTTTCGCCACGCCCCCTGACGAAGGCTGTGCGCCAAAACGCGCGTCGGGGTGATGTGGTGACCGCTGGCTTCTTTCTATACCTCCTGCTAGCTGGACGAGCATTTGGCATTTCTCCATATTGGTATGTTGTATGATTTTTCGCCGTCATTTCACTTTTGACTACGATTTTTGGTGCTAATATTGACTAAATGTGCTATATATGGAGGTATTAGAATAAATTATGTATTATTATCTACGTGCAATGCAGCACAACTATATTTGTAATTTATTTATATTCAGTCGCGGTGCACCCATCCCGTTTTTCATTGCTATTTGCACTGTGGTCTTATCCACTATTTACACGTTTGTATTTTTAAACTGTGTCTAATAAAATATACCGTATTTCTTTATACTTGGGCCTTTTTATCATCCTTTGGTCGTGTTGTTGTCAGTTTTGGTAAATTGATGATTGGCCATATACATGTCCTATTTATAGTGACAATATTTGTCTAATATGCTTTGATACTCTTTAACATGATGTCACTTGGATTTTTGTTGGTCTTTGCTTATAATGTACAAAACTGATAGAGACATACCCCAAGCGACTTGCAGCTGTAATCGCAGCAAAAGGTGGTGCAACAAAGTATTAAGTTAAAGGGGCCGAATAATATTGCACGCCCCACTTTTCAGTTTTTGAATTTCCACAAAAATTTAAAATAACCAATAAATTTTGTTCAACTTTACAATTGTGTTCCACTTGTTGTTGATTCTTCACCAAAAATTTACTGTTGGTATCTTTATGTTTGAAGCATGATATGTGGGAAAAGGTTGAAAAGTTGCAGGGGGCTGAATACTTTAGCAAGGCACTGTAGCTTTGAAAATGGAAGTCTGGAACACTTATCACACAGGCTTCAAACCCAGTCATTAGTATTAAGTTCTATAATAAGAAGAATATCTGAAACCTACAGTAAGATGGGAGAAGGCATGAGGCAATTACTAATAGTACTGATGGTCTCACACCCTATCAGGGCATGTCTAAGTGGGATGAAGTAATTTTTTCCTGAGGATTTAAACTGCCCTTCAACATCCTCCTCATTTCCAGACCTTTGTCTAACAGGAATATTTGGAATTTCCTATAGGAAGTAATGGGTTGTGACCTCTTTCCATTTTGCTGATACCATTTTCCCACAGCAAAAAAAATCCTCAGTATTTATTGTGCATCACTTATAATAATAATAAAGGGAATTATTTAAATCTTTTGCCAGAAGGATATTTTTTATGATTATTGTATTCATTATTAGTAATAGATATATTTACACCATTATAGAAATCATAATCTTACTCTATTCAGCATCATATTAACCAGGATGCAGCATTTCACTGAGTTCTATAGGCAGAGGGTCCTTGGCTTATTCAATGGTGCAGTAAGCTGAAGACCCCAAACCTTGTAGCCCAATGGCGTCTCTGTCTACACTATATTTTCTAACCAGTACTGAAGATTAGAAACTGAGGCACAGCTAATGCTTTTCATTCTTTGGGTAGTCTCTGAAAAGACCTTATTGAAACAACCAATTTAATTTTTTTGCATATGAGAAAAATGAGCCTTTTGTCACGTGTTGGATCCACTTTTTACCCATTTTTAGTCCAGTTTTCCAGTTTGGACATCAGTGTGGCATCCGTTTTTTCTTGTATGCAAATAAAAGAAAATTGCGAGTTCTTTTACCCAATAATCAGTGAAAAATGGACAGTACTTAGAAATTGGCTTCTGTGTGCTCTCAGAAACATTGATTGGAAGATGGAAATTTGACCTGTGATGATGCATGTAAAGCACGAACATTTGAACTGCGTCACAGACTGTACTGTTCTATCTGGGAAAATACAGAACACAAAAAACAGATGTCTGAATGAGGTCTAAGACTCTGTTTTGTGCTTTCCCTCTGTTATTCCTTCTGGAAATGTATAAATAAATTGATAACTGGGAATTACCTGTGTGTACTTATTAAGTCTGATACAAACATCACTGATTGGACATCGTCAGACTGTACAGATATACCCCGTTAAATGGGTTGTCCACCACTAGGACAACCCCTTCCTGATCTAAATGTTTGGCCCCAATAAAATAAAATAATAAAGCCTATACTCACCCGCAGTGTCGGCACTCGATCTCCCCAGGGCTCCTGTGCTGTTGTTGTGACACTTGAGCCCGGCGCCCAATCAGCGATGGCGTCACTGTCCCAGGCTTCTGTCGAATTGATCATGAAGAGCAAGTCAGGGCTGCAACTGATCTCTGACTTCCTCTTCAAGTTCAATTCGACAGAAAGGGGTGATAGTGACTCCAGCGCTGATTGGGCGCCGGGCATCATGGGTCACAGGATCCCCGGGAAGTGCGAGTACCAAAACCACGGGTTTCACACTAGGTATGTCCTCTCCTACTTGACATTTCCATGATTGATATAGTGATTCTACCAGTTTAATCCTCATCCTCTTCGTTTATTCTGACACACTTCAATACTATTAGGTGATTTCTCATTTCCATGACTGGTGGAAGCTGGTTTCCAGTAAGTGACTCCCAGATCCTGTGTGGATCTCTTCCAAGGTTAAGGCCCTATGTAATGACCGACTGCAATACAACTCATCACAACTTCCTACATCAGATGTAAGGCTCACTGGACACTGGCATGCAGACAGATATACAGCCAAAGACTTTTTCATTAACACTTCGATGACTATTGAGTGTTCCTGAGCAAGATAGAGCTATACTTATGTACCATGCAAAACTAATTGCATCATTCTAATGACAGTAAGGACTCCTCCTGCTTTGAGGAAGATATCCAGTACTTAAAAGGAAAATGTACCTAAGGGCTAACACGCACTAACCTACCTGCCTGTTATGCACGGCACTGTTCTTCCTTGGCACAGACCGTTCCTGCCAGGGATTCAAAAGCCTCTGCTGACATCACATCTACAGAGTGGAGGATTCTGTTTCGGTCCACTCTGTCGACAGACTTCCAAGGTCATTCTGATTGACAACCGTATCCACACTGCCTAACTGGGGAGCTATCTATCTGTCAATCAGAATGAGTCTGAAGTCACACCTATCACGTCAGCAGAGGCAGCTGATTCCCTGGCAGGAGCGGTCTGTGCACACAGGCAGGTAAGTTCCAATTACCTAAATGTTAGTGCTTAGGTACTTTTTTGTTTTTTGGTAAAGTCTCAGATATACCCTTTAATAAAACACAATTTATTTTAAAAGTATTTTGATGGCTTTGTACAAGTATGTTTGTTGTAGTTTTTTTAGGATGGTAAATGTAACTTGCATTTTTCAGGGGTTCTTCGAGCCCTATACAGAAAGTCTATGTGAAACCCCCCCCCAAAAAAAAACTATTTGTAATTTTTACCACCAGAAAAAAAACATTATGTAAATATCTGACTGCAGAGTTTTGGGGGAAGAAATAATCTTATAGAAAGCTTTACAAAGAAAACCCCTTTTTCCAGAACTTTCTTTTCCCTGTGTAAGACATTCATACAAATGTGAAAGTCTTTTATGATATTTTGTAAAGAATGCATTCATCATTAAGGTAGCTCAACTTTCCCCTCTTCTATAGATTCAGCTTATAAATTTAGTTATCCTCCAGTCATTACAAAAACTGGTCGAAGATCTCCAGTCAAGCAAAAGTTCTTCAGTGCTTATTTTCAGTGCTTATTTAGACTGCACACTCCGGCTGGCATGACCAGTGGTCAACTCAGATCACGAGACCCTGATGACATCATTACAGGTTCTTGTGCACTTCTATGTTGTTGTCTGCTTATGATTGGTCAGGGACATACAGAGAAGAGAAGTACACGCCCCCGATGAAAAATATCTAATAACACGCACTTAGATTAATGAAAGTTAACTCATTAGGTGCCAAATATTTGACAGTTATTTGAATGTCTGCCTCCACTAGGCGTATACGCCTGAAAATGATGCACGTCAGAGCGTACGTTCACTCTTTCAGCACCATTGTAAGTTATGGCCCCGTCAGCACATAAGCCCAAATCACATTTTGCGAGGAGATTCGGACGTGTGTTATTTTCTGCTGTTTAAACTCTGCAGTGGATAGGTCTGACGGTAACGTACCCTTATTCTGTGATCACCCCAGAGGATAACCTTTTATTCAGGTAAATAACTAGTGTATTCTGCTGCATTTTTCACGTGACATTGTTTTTGTTTTATTTAAGTGGTGAAAAAAAAATATGAAATTTGAAAAAAAAAAATTTGCTTGTGTCACCATTTTCTGAAAGTCGTAACATTTTCATTTTTCGGGACATAGAGCTGTGTTTTATTGTATCCCAAGGTGATCTTTTTATTGATTCATTCTGGGGTAGATATGATGTTTTCATTGCCTTGTATGATATTTTTTTGTCTAGTTGCAACTAAACCCCCTCCCCCCAATTCTGGCGTTTTGATTTTTTTCTTCTTGTTATGTGTTTTTTTTTTTATTTCTTAATTTTTAATGGAGGTAAGTAGGATGATATCAACTTTTATATTTAAAGAAAAAAAAAACATTTTTTCAAATTTTCACTGTATTTGTTAGTCCCCTGAGGGGATTGTGCTACATACAGTAATGCCGCAACATTGGCTGGCTTTCACAGCACAGGAGTACCATCATGACAGGCACAGGTGTCTTCAGCAGACCCCTGGCCATCATGGTCACCCATTAGAGCGCCGAGATCACATCACGGGAGGAACAATGGGCGTATGGAATGGTGGGCGCATTATAAATGCCGCTGTCACAGATTAACAGCTGCAGGCTCAGCTCTGTTCCATCTGCCTGTTAGAGGCATATGATGGCTCAGTATCACAGCCATCATCTGCCAGCAAAGATGTGCGCTTGGCTTGCGAGTCCACATCAAAGTTAGGGAACCATCATAATACGTACCCAGTACATCATATGTCATTAAGAGCTTAAAAACGTTGTCCAATTTTATCACAGCGTGCACTGTAAGGATTCTGTGGCACCAGCAGCAAAACCAAGCAGTCATGTGACCACAAGTTTACGATATCTATACTCACAGCCACATTCCAACTAGACGTGTGCTGACTTTTGTGAAAAACCTGGACAACCCCTTTAATGCTCACCCACATGAGAACTAATTTGACTTCTACAAGTGTCTCAATCCCAGGGTCAAAATCCTCTGGAAGATTTTATATACAAAATCTTAAAGATGATTCCAGCTCTTTATAAACATAGCATTTTGGGTGCCTTTAGGAAAAATGCAGTGCTTTGTGCAGTGCGGCCCAATGTTAGCCAGCAGCCTATGGCAAATTATGAAACGCAAACTTTTTGGTGACTAAAATAAATAGAAAATTTTAAAAAATGCTCGAAAATGATGGCCGCCAAAAATGTACAAAGTACCTCAATGAGTTATATTATGTAGAACTATAAGGCGTCTGCTCCGGTTTTTCCTTGGGTTGCTGGCCTGGTAAGGATGTCACTATGGAAAATTACTGAAGAGGCCAATGTTTTTCAATGATCTTCTTTCCAGGCATTCATTGGTGTGACCTATAAATCACATGTGTGCTGCACTTCAGCCCCTGCCTGAGAACCCTGTGAATACACTCTCCGCTCTCTTGGGATTTCCTGTCTGGCCATTCTTTCGCAGATGGTATTTCCTGGATCCTTACAATGTCCCGGATCCTTCATTCCAACCATATTTGGAAATGGCCAGAATGACTTTGTCTGCGACATCATTCACAAATTAGAACGGATCACGCAAAGGTAATTACAAAATTATCAGTTTTATTACAGGTTTACAATACAGTATTTCTATGTGCAAATCCAACAAGAAGAGTCAGGTTTTTTAAATACTATGTAAAAAAAACAAAATAAAAACACACAAAAACAAACAAAAATGTCTGTGTAATTGCACCGGTAAAAAAATACTAAAATAAGAACACAATAATAAGTATTACAAATGGCGCATTAAGAGCACCTGTGAATAACTTGCATTTAGAACAACGCAGCTTTTTGCATCATCTGAGAAGAAGGCTTCCCAAATGGAAATATTAAAACTACTTTTGCGTTAAAAAGGTTTGTCAAAGATTTAAAAAAAATGCTGACAGTAGACAATATGACCCAAAAAACCTTATTCCCACTACTCCAGCAACTTCAGGGATCCCTGTGAGTCTTTGTTTGCCTTCCTGACCAATGGCATGCCCATACATCTATGTGACCGCTGCAGCCAATCACTGGCTTTAGAAGCCTCATGGCGTTCATGCAGGTATCTCCGCAGTAATCAAGTGCATGTATGACGCGGTCACAAAGTAAGCGAAGACTAGGGGGGACCTACGAACCGGCAGCGTGGGGCCAGCAGAGGTCTTAATAGGTAAATATTGGTATTTTTTAATTTTTTTTATTTAAGCACATTCCCTACTAGAAGACGTTTCATTACATTCCGGACAACCCTATTAACCATTACATTAGAAAAACAATTTCATGTTGCAGAATTACAGCTTGTCGGAGAAGAGTCACCCAGTCTGGTGAGATACGAGCGCCATGTCTTTTAGAGGTCGGGCAGCCCAATAGTCACAGATTAGTGCACCCCTATCTATCACCTTCTCTCCAGGATGCTCACAATAAGTGCTTACTTTTCTCATCTTTTTGATCTATGGCTCCAATTTTGGAAGCAACATTTTGCACTAGATATTAAAGAAATTGTGTTTTAAATAATCAGCAGCTTGGAGTTCAGTCATTTTATGTAGCTCCGTTTCTGAAACCCAACAACTCCCTAATATCTGATGCACTGAAGCTCCAGCGTGCGGCTAAAGAGGTTGCATGGAATTAGAAAAAAAAAGGATATGTTTTTCCTAGAAAGAGCTCCATTCCTATGCAGGGTCTGAATCTAGTACTGAAGTCCTGACCCATAAAATTGAAATCATGAAATTGCAATACCAACCACAGCCTGTAGACAAGAGTGGCGCTATTTAATGCAATAACTCAGCCACTTTCTTCTACTGGTCTACAACCCAATGAAAGGACTAAATGAATCATCATGGATTGTTGATTGTATTTTAGGACAAAACATTCTGAATTTACAATAAGTTATTGATTTAATAGAGAAGACAGACAATGGCTACTTTAACATGCCGTATACCTGATGTCTTGAGACATATACTTCTGGACAGATGTAATATCCAGTAGGAGCTACGAAGGTCCCTAGGATACGTGCCCCCCATCGACTGACTATGGGGAATAAGGCTCCGTTTACATTACGCCACTTCTCAGACATGAGGTGCAGGGGGTCTTACAATCTCCATGTTCCTAAGGTACATTCACAAGGTGGTGACTAGTCCATATATTTTAGAGGACCCGTCACTTCCCATAAATACGTATTATTTTACTTGGTGTAAATCCCGCTACTCTCCTGAATCGGGCATTACTTTTCTTTAGTCACTGTACCTCTTCATTCCTGAAAATGGCTCTATCTTCCATATATGGAAATATAGGATTTTTTTTAGCCAATTGGGTGGGAACTCAACTCTTATAGGACCATTCCCAGTTGGCTAAAAAAATCTATTCTTATACACAGGGATGATGGGCCAATATTGCAGGAATGGAGAGATGCTGGAACAAGTTTAGATAACACCAGATTAAGGAGAACAGCGGCATTTACACCAGGAAAATATATTTCTGGAAAGTGACAGGTCCTCTTTATATAGACTAAATGAAATGTGATCTTATCTAGTATGTGAAGGATTGTCTAAAAACCTTTAACCTGCCCTAATGAATCTCACATGAAGCCTGTATGTTATTGTACAACTACAGCCTACAGCACTGTGGCTTTACAAGGCACATAGGACCATCTGGACTAACCCAGGACACAGTTGGAGAACACTTATTCCCTTTAAGGAGGACCAGTCGCCAGATCAAAAGTGGTCAGTTTTTCCATAATTTATTCTGTCTGCTCCCCTGAATATGCTGGTTTTTATTTTTTCTAAATCTGCCATATGGTTCCAGAGATATGGTTTTTTTTATTTAGTGCTAATTTTTATAATCTTTATCAGGAAGGCGTGGCTCACAGGGTAATTATGCAGAGCAGCCTAAAGACATGCCCCCAAGGAATCCTGCGAGCCACACCCCTATGGAATCTTATGAACCACGCCCCCTTTGCAAAGACCATAAAGATCAGCACTAAATAAAAAGGCCCATATCTCTGGATCCGTGTGATGGATTTAAAAACAAATCATATCTGAATATTCAGTGGAGCAGTGCGACTAAAATAAAAAGAAAAACTGGAGAAAAAATAGGAAAAATTAGAGATTGCAACATTTTAATCATTTAATATTAGAAAAGGCTAAAAAAAAGTGTAAGAGCTCAGCCTCATCCGACCCTGCTGATTTTTGTATACTGATGTAACAGCTGAATCTGTCGTTTGACACTTTTTGGGGTTGCATTGCTTGTGCATTCGATAACGCTGAATGATCTTTTAAGGCTATGCAGCATGTCTAATAGTGGTTTTATGTAAAACCTCAGATTAGTGGTAAACTCAGCTCTGCTCCATCTGTATACCATCACGTGACCCAGAGTTCGGAACGAGCATGTAGTGTAATGACTTTCTCTAGTTCATAGATCATCTGCACCATTCACAGACTTTGTTACAAAGAACGATAATTGGACTCCGCCATACAGGACAGTTACATAGGAGACAGGTAACCTCCTGCCCCGTTTTCTCTTGTGGAGCCTGGTTCTATATTAAGAGGGTAAGTGATGTTAGATCCCAAATTCACACTGTTCATGGAGCAAACAATCCGCATGATACGTGAGGCTAGACCTCATCCTACCAATGTCTGTGCAGCTTACATGCTCCTCATCCTTCCATGAAATGTCCACTCCTTTCCACCCAGTTCTATGTTATCGTGCTGGGCTCAGTGCACACTTGGCATTATCCAGATGAATTTCCCTTCATATAAAAACATGTAATCTCAGTCTGTGACCCATGTTCTAGGATGATGACGTCACATTTCCTGAAGACATGATGGTCCCATGGTATTCCATCTCATCTTTCTGAGGGTGCGAAGAGTTGTCCGACTTGCTCCTACTGAACTCCATCCCTGTGATGATGGGTCTCTTAACTTTTATTTCTGGATTCAGAATGGGGCAGTGGCAACAACATGCCATTTTAAGGAAGGCACGCCTCATCTCCCTGTTGGTCAAGGTGTAGATGATGGGGTTAGTGGCTGAATTAAGAACTGCGAGAGCCAGAAAGTACTCGGCCTTGAAGAGAACCTGGCAGGCCCTGACATCACAGCCGACATCCAGTAAGAGAAAAATGAAGAGCGGCGACCAGCATACAATGAACGCACTTAAGACAATGATGACTGTTTTAAGCAAGGCCATAGATTTTTCCGAACTCCTACTCGTCCTTGCACAGTTTCTTCTGAAGGTCAAACTTCTGCTCCTCGTTCTTACCAAGAAGTAAATCCTGGCATATAGAACAACAATGGATAACAATAAAATGCTGAAAATGCTGGTGCAAAAGAGGATGTAATGTTTATGGTACAAGGGGAGCACGGTGGAGCAAAGGCTCATGTTATCCATACAGTTCCATCCCATGAGCGGAAGTCCTCCGAGACACAACGACAGCAACCAGCATCCACTAATCAGAAGGAACGACCTGGAGCTTTTGCTACCATTGTGGAGCTTCATTTTTAACATGGTAATACAACGCTCGATAGCAATCGCCAAGAGGCTGAAGACTGAGGCAGAGAGAGCCACAAACATACTCCCTTCCCGAATAAACCATTGCACAGGTGTTAACCTGTATGTGTTGGATCCAGAAAGGAGAATGTTGGCTGTGTACGCCGCCCCAGCTAGTAAGTCAGAGAGCGCCAGATTACCAATGAAGTAATACATGGGTCGATGAAACTTCTTGGTTCTCCAGATAGTAAGAAGCACCAGGACATTCTCCAGTACAATGAAGCAGCAGATAATGATGAAGATGATGGAGGTCGGCTTCAGATCGTTGGTGGAGTTAGTCTTATACTTCCCTGTATAATTGTAATGGGTTACAATCGTCTCATGGCTGTAGTAAAGGCTCTTCTTATGAGAATGCTCGGTGGGAGTCATGGCTGCTGGAATTGTCCAATACAACACTAGATGGCGGTAGTGCTTCTTAAATTAGGCACTTCTGAACTTTTCCTGAAAAAAAATCATAATAACGTTAGGGTCAATGTTCTTGGTTATCTGGTGATTTTTACTACTATGATGCCTACGGCTACCGAATTGTCATCTGATAAACAGATAATGACCACATTTCGAATGGTAAGGTGAGATCTACAAATTTGGAAGAATTTCTACCCCTAAATATATATGACCACAACATTAAGCAGATTCCCATAGGTAAATTTTTTTTTGCATGAAGCTAGAAAACAGAATTACAACTTCTCCAGATGAACCTGGGACACGTTATGGTTTAACCAACCCAACTTTCAACCACAAAGATGCAGCTTCCATATGTTATATCGATATACCAGAGCTGGATGTACTTACTGAAAGCTAATGCAGGTGTAACTACGAACTATCAATAGGACATTATTCATCTGCTCTACTCACATTTGCTTCTTTTTCTAGTGACAAGACATACACTACTGGAAACCAGACCTACTGGAAACCAGACCTACTGGAAACTTGACCTACTGGAAACTTGACCTACTGGAAACCTGACCGACCCCATTATAGGTCTAAGGGGTCAATCTGGCACAAATTGGGTCTGTCAAATGATGGATCTGTAAAGAATTCTGTTTTTCTTTTCCTATGGCCCTGTTTACACTGTGATTTTGCAGTGCACCTATGACTCTACCGGGATTTCTGTCTGTATCGCTGAAAAACAGGATTCAGATGGAATTACTGAAGGAGCCAAAGAGGACACAAATGTACTCCCTTTGTGGTTTTTTCCAGTGGTACCCATGTTTTCAGACAGGCATCAGAGTATAGTCTACTACATTTTTTTGCTTGTCTGAAAGGACAAACATCACTGGAAAAAAAAGCAGAGTACACTTGAACTCAGGTTGTGCGATTGCACTCTGTGCCTTGATCAGAGGTTCTGTCTGAATTAAGTTTTTAGGGAGGATTCAGACAAAAGCCCTGTAGAGTCATAGGCGCCCAACATAAAGGAGTGTGAACAGGGCCAAATGGGATTTACGTCCAAAGCAGATCTGTGCCATAGCTGATGCAAACAGAAGCAGGGAGCCCCATTGCCCCATTAATTAACAGGTCCCAGGTTATATTAGATCTGATGAATAAAAAGCATCATACAGAATTGTTATTGCCATTCTAACAAGAAGCACCCAATGGAAGCTAGACCAACCACAAAATAATCAGTGGGGCCCCTCTGCTCCCATTTACATCAGTTATACAACAAGTCCATCATGGACATTAATTACATTTGTTTAGATAAAGGGAATTCCTGAACACAGGTGTGAACCTAGTCTTGGCTATTTCTTTTGGTTAACCTTACAATTTAATGTTTTTGGGGGCTTTTTATGGCAAAAACACCTATATCGATGCAGTACACCAGTCATTTGTGCCAAATTATAAGCTCAGCTCTGCAGGGCACACAATAAACCCTGCACTAGATGCGGACCGTCCTCTATATAGCGGCTGTCCAGAAGTAGTAGAGCGTAGTAGAAATCTGTATGATGTCACTCTGCTCTAAAGAAAGCTTCTGCTCTCTGTGGGGTAAGCTCCTCTTTTTTGCGGAACTTATGATAAATCTTGGCTAACATTGAGCTGGAAGAAAGGAAATGAAGGGAATCGGATAAAAGTACATGTTGTTCAGCATCCAGGGGAAGCTGTGTACGGTGACCAGATGTGACAGAACATGGGGAGTTTCTTAAAGAACTGATGGGGAAAATGTATCAGGGATATTTATGTGGGCAACATGTCTTTTCAAACCAAGTTCATGCCACTTTTCTTTACAAAGAAGCAAAAGAATTCTTGTTTAGAGGATGTGATGTGGCAGGAAGAGGTATAAAATTTTCAAGGGCTAAGGATTAGGTTAGGGACAGGATAAGGGTTAGGGTTATGGCTAGGGATAGGGTTAGAGATAATCTAAGGGTTAGGGTTATGGCTAGGGTTAAGAATAAAAGGTAAGCTAAGGGTTAGAGCTTTGGCTAGGGATAGGGTTAGAGATAATCTAAGTAGGGTTATGGCTAGGAATAGGGTTAGAGATATCTAAGGGTTAGGGTTATGGCTAGGGATAGGGTTAGATATAATCTAAGGGTTAGGGTTTTAGCTAGGGATGGGGTTAGAGATAATCTAAGGGTTAGGGCTTTGGATAAGGATAGGGTTAGAGATAACCTAAGGGTTAATGTTTTAGCTAGGGATAGGGTTAGAGATCATCTAAGGGTTAGGGCTATGGCTAGGGATAGAGTTATAGATAATCTAAGGGTTAGTGTTTTAGATAGGGATAGGGCTAGATATCATCTAGGGGTTAGGGCTATGGCTAGAGATAGGGTTAGAGATAATCTAAGGGTAAGGGCTTTGGCTAAGGATAGGGTTAGAGGTAATCTAAGGGTTAGGGCTATGGCTATGGATACGGTTAGAGACAATCTAAGGGTTAGGGTTATAGCTAGGGATAAGGATAGGTCAATAACATTGATATACAAAGTAAAAAGAAAAATTAAAGCCATAATGTTTTATGTTTAAAACACTTAAAATCTTATGTCTGATTACAGTAAAATTGGAAAAACAACTAGAAAGACAAAGCACAGACTAGAAATAAATCAATGTTTTAACTAAATTACAATACATATGTTTGGGTAGTAAGTGATTCAATACTAGACTGGTGGGAGTATGTTACCTCTTCCCATATACCCATATTCACCTGGCTAATGATGGGAGAGTGACAGTTCTGATGTGAGAACACTGTGTACAACGCTGTATTATAGGCTAGTGCTATACAGAAGCCTTTGACACGCTGAATGTCAATGGTATCCCTTTTATTATAACATGTTATACTAATTAATTTTGGACATCTCTTTTAGCAATGAAGCATTGAGGACTATGCAGTATGGACATGACGGACCAATTACATTGATCTTTACAGTGTACGATCAAAGCAAGCAGGTTCTTATAAATCATTAATAAGGCTACAAGCACAATGAATTTCAAGGATTTGCCATCCTGAAACTTATGAATTAATTACAGGGCAGTATTTGAGATTCTGAAAGTAGTTAACATAAGTTTTCCCTTCTGTCTAGGAGCGCTCATTCACTGGAGGTAATTAGTTTTGTTGTTAATCAAAGGAGCCATTAGCTTAAGTACAAATAGTTGCAGCTATATGCGTTTACATAGGTGCAAGACTTCAAGGGATCCAAATACACTGCAGACCCCTGTATGGGTACAGTGCCCCCCAACAGACAGATTAGTATAAAACTCCTGAAGACGTGATTGCTTTATTGTCATTGCTATTTTGGATCTAAGTCTGGAGACTGACTGAAGGAGAGGTAGCACTTTCTAAGCAAATTAATGTGTATTTCTGTAGACATCACCTATCTGATCAAATCAATTAATTGCTGTATTTTATGTCTGATCACGTATATCATATATCCCCTCTGATGCTTTGAAGTCTCTTTCCATGTTTCCAAAATCATGGCTCGTGACAAATGGCAATCAATGTAATGGATGGGAGCATTTTTTTTAATTAATACTAGGGAAGCAGTCATTGAAGATACTGCAAGACCCAGGCTAGCTATTCCCATGGGAAAACTGTCAGTGGTAGCATAAAATATAGACACTTCTTGAAAATTCATTTTTTCTGGTTAGCCAATAAAGTTATAACTCCTATATTACTTTTATCATAAAAGTGATTAACGTCACATAAAAATGCCACATCATTTCAGTTCTGTGTCCAATATAATCTATCAGGTGGCGCCTGCATTATACAGTACATCATGCAATATCTGATTGTATCCACCACGTATCTAATCACTGTGCTACCATACACGGCGCTGCTACAATTAGGATTAGTGGTATGTAGAGTCGCTGCCATACACCATACCTTAGTGTGAGAGTGAACTTCTGGCTTGCAGTCCGCAGACTTCCCTTCTCCGGGACAATAAACTTTTTGAATATCTTCCCATGTGGTTAAATTATTCCAGAAATGACAAATCCTTCACTTCACGAAGAAACCTCATATCTGCATTCATTCCTGCTCAGTGGTGTCCCCATACAAGTGTCCTCAGAGCTGTGAGGGTTATGTCTATCTCTACACTGTAGAAACCCTTCTCCACCCACCAGCTCCTCCTCTCATGATGCTATCACAGCTCTTACCAAGGAAACTACATACGCAGACTTTTCTGCAGATCTACTGAGATTATGATGTGGCTTTACAAGTGAAGCCCTATAAAGGACTGTCCACATGAATACATGGGTATCACAGTACCAACAATGTGGATGTAATCTGAAATAATCTCACCCACACACTGTGGAGAAAATCGGAGATGTAATCTGACCCTTCCTGCAGATTATTTACCTTATGTACACGTTCAGTATTTGATGAGTTTATTACCTCAGTATCTGTAAGCCAAAATGAGGAGAAGAACAATCAGAGCAAAGGTATAAAGTCCATTTTCACACTTCAGTATTTGCTCAGTATTTTACCTCAGTATTTGTAAGCCAAAACCAGGAGAGAACAATCAGATGAAATAGAAACACGTCACCACTTTTGTATTTTTCAACCATTCCTGGTTTTGCACAGCAGAAAGAAGAAAGAAAAAAAAATCCAGCAATGGGTGTAGGTGAACGAAAAAATAACTTTTATTCCATATTGTTAAAAAATCATTCCAAGAATATCCTTTGTCGGACACATAGCTTCATATGAACAGATCAGCACTTTTCAACGTTAAGTCTTTTTCATGATCTTGAAGACTAAAGTCGAAACGCGTTGATCTGTTCATATGAAGCTATGTGCCCGACAAAGGATATTCTTGGAATGATTTTTTAACAATATGGAATAAAAGTAATTTTTTTAGTTCACCCACGCCTATTGCTGGATTTTTTTTTTCTTTATCTTTCTGCTGTGCATCATTTGGCTACTCCACCAGATCCGTGCAAGGTGTTGGTTGACTTTGGGGAGTCGGATTGAAGGCTTGGTAAGCTGACTACATATTTTTTGTATGCTATTCCTGGTTTTGGCTACAAATATTGATGTAAAAAACTCACCAAATACTGAACGTGTGCACGTGGAGTTGAGGAGAAACCACATTACCACAACAAAATCTGCATGATTCAGTGTGATTTTACTGATGTGTACTAACAAATTACCCAAAGGGTAAACAGACCCAATTTAAAGTGAGCCTGTTAGAAACTACAGACAGTGTCAGGTTGGCGCTGCTATGGTGATTAAAATGATATCTGGGGCGAAGAAATCAGTCTTGTTGTTCTTGTGTAATCAGTGTTAGAAGTTTTCAGTTAATGAGATGCCAGTGTTCCAGGGCAGGACTGTAGGCAGAGTCTTATCTTCCTGCTCTAAGCCAGAGAAACCAAGGAGAGACCTGCCCACAGGCCACCCGAAGCACAAATAGTCTGTCTCTATAATGAGGAACATGTCTGTGCTCTGGGGCAGGACTGTAGGCAGAGTCTTATCTTCCTGCTCTAAGCCAGAGAAACCAAGGAAAGACCTGCCCACAGGCCGACCCGAAGCACAAATAGTCTGTCTCTATAATGAGGAACATGTCTGTGCTCTGGGGCAGGACTGTAGGCAGAGTCTTATCTTCCTGCTCTAAGCCAGAGAAACCAAGGAAAGACCTGCCCACAGGCCGACCCGAAGCACAAATAGTCTGTCTCTATAATGAGGAACATGTCTGTGCTCTGGGGCAGGACTGTAGGCAGAGTCTTATCTTCCTGCTCTAAGCCAGAGAAACCAAGGAAAGACCTGCCCACAGGCCGACCCGAAGCACAAATAGTCTGTCTCTATAATGAGGAACATGTCTGTGCTCTGGGGCAGGACTGTAGGCAGCGTCTTATCTTCCTGCTCTAAGCCAGAGAAACCAAGGAAAGACCTGCCCACAGGCCGACCCGAAGCACAAATAGTCTGTCTCTATAATGAGGAACATGTCTGTGCTCTGGGGCAGGACTGTAGGCAGAGTCTTATCTTCCTGCTCTAAGCCAGAGAAACCAAGGAGAGACCTGCCCACAGGCCACCCGAAGCACAAATAGTCTGTCTCTATAATGAGGAACATGTCTGTGCTCTGGGGCAGGACTGTAGTCAGAGTCTTATCTTCCTGCTCTAAGCCAGAGAAACCAAGGAAAGACCTGCCCACAGGCCGACCCGAAGCACAAATAGTCTGTCTCTATAATGAGGAACATGTCTGTGCTCTGGGGCAGGACTGTAGTCAGAGTCTTATCTTCCTGCTCTAAGCCAGAGAAACCAAGGAAAGACCTGCCCACAGGCCGCTCCGAAGCACAAAACAGTCTGTCTCTCTCTCAGTCTCTATGATGGAGAACATGTTTGTGCTTCGGGGCGGCCTGTGGGCAGGTCTTTCCTTGGTTTCTCTGGCTTAGAGCAGGAAGATAAGACTGCCTACAGTCCTGCCCGGGAGCACGGGCATCTCCTTAGCTGAAAACTTCTAACACTGATTACACAATAACCACAAACAGATTTATTCACCCCAGGTATCATTTTAATCAGTGTAACAGCGTCAACCTGACAATACCTGTAGTTTACTTAGCAAAATCCTGCTGACAGGTTCACTTTAAGGGATTTGTGATTAAAACTTGACTTTTATTGAAATTAGTCTAATATAAATGGTCTAGATTGATATTAAAAAAACTAAAGTGGTATTACTGTGTAATAAATCCTAATAGAATCCTATATCAAGCATCATTGTCCTATCAGTTATCATTGCTCCTACCTAGATTAATGGCTGCAGTCCACTAGTTAGTGTAGTCTTGTGAATATATGTATGGTAGTAAATATTGGATATAGAACTACTAAAGCTGATTCAGATTGGCCCATAGCCTCCCCGACATGTTTCGCCTAAACAGGCTTCATTGGGGGCTCAGGTTAGAATAGAAACTGTAAATTTTGTCCTTTATGCACATGTGGAGTATTTGGTCAGTATTTTACATCAGTATTTGCAAGACAAAACCAGGCGTGGAACAGTCAGAGGAAAAGTATAATAGAAACACATCACCACTTCTGTATTTATCACCCACTCCTGGTTTTAGTTTACAAATATTAAAAAAACTCAACATGGCCTAAGAGCTGTGGAGAAGCCACATTACCACAGCAAAATGGGCATGATTCATTGTGATTTTACTGATGTGGACTCTGGACAACACTTAGCATAACTGCTGTGTGCACATGTCTGATGCCTTGCTTCTCACAATTTTTTTCCAGTATTTTTCGTGGTGTTGGGTTTTTCAAACATACTTTTGGGCAATTTTTTTTTACACAAATGCAGGTTATTTTTTGGGGGGTAAGAAGTACTCAAAAAAGCACATCAGCACATCACCTAAAAATGCTAGAAAGCCACTACAAAAAAGACAACCGTTTGCAGTGCATGTCATATTTTCCTACAGACTTACAACCAAAAAAAACACTGTTTGTAGAAGCAACCTGAAATGCACAAAACATGAAAAGAGATAACTGACATATAAATCTCTATCTCTACTACATCAATACATAAAACCATCTCCAATACAGTTATGGTGAAACAGACAGTACAGGCTCAGTTTGAGGTTTATGTCTAGGGATTTAGAGCCTTTGGACCCCACCTCTAAAAATGAGTCAGCAAAGGTTCAATTTCACTTTGTAAATACATCAATGATTAGAAAGTCTTTCATGTTGCTAATGTAAAAACGGTTGCCTTATACAGTATATCTGTAGTTTTTTACAAGAGTCTTAAAGTATCAGTAGGGCTTAAAATGTTACTGATGGTGAAGCTGCACCTACATGTAGGGATTTCTACGATTCTTATTTTACTTGTATAGTACCATTATATTTCAAAGCGCTTTACAGATATCATCATAATCACTCTCCCCATTGGGGATCACAATCAAAATTCTCTATCAGTATTCAAGGTCATAACTGGGGAGACAGGGCACTCGGGCATTTGCCCCACTCACAGTCAACAGGAAGTGCCACTGGGACACCTGATGCAGTGGTCCAAGATATCTCAGGTGATTGGTATTCTGTTACCCCAGGAGTGGGATTTGCCGTTCTCCTAGCTGGTTGTAAAACTGACAGCTTAAAGAACATGAAAACGCCAACTCCCTGAATTCAATTGAACAAGCGTCTATCAGGTGTGAGTAAAATTAAAGCTCTAATTTCTGACCTCTTACAGGTCAGGGTGAAGTCAGCAGTGTGATCAGATCAGCTAATCACACCGCTGATGTTACACATGCAGGTGATTGGGTATGTGCTCCAATACAGCTGGAAACAGGTTTTTTTTTTTGGGGGAGAGGGACTTTTTGAGGGGATATAGTGGGGGGAAAGTAAGAGAACAAAATGGGGTTAAAAGGGTGAGCTCTCAGTATGAGAAGTGTGAGGGGACAGTATGGGGAGATAATATACTAGGACAGTATGGGATGAATAGTGTGAGAGGACAGTATGGGGGAGAAATGTGTGAGGGGAAAGTAAGGGGAAATAAAACTGCAAGGCAACAGGATGGGGAGAAAAGTGTGAGGTGACAGCATGAGAGAGAAAATGTGAGAGGACAGTATGGGCATAATATGAGGAGACAGGATGGAGGGAGAAATGTGTGAGGGGACAGTATGCAATGAAAAGTGTGAGATAACAATATGGGGGAGTGTGAGGGAATAGTACGGGTAAGAAAAGTGTGAGGGGACAGTATGGGGGAAATACTGTGAAGGGATAGTATGGGGAAAAATGTGTGAGGTGACAGTAAAGGGAGATAAAAATGTGAGGGGACAGGATGGGGAGAAAAGTGATAGATGTTATATGGCTTTGGGGTATTGGAGGAATATGAGGGTGTGTGCGGGGACAATATGTGGAAAGAAAAGTGTGAGGGGACAGTATGGGGGAATTGATGGAATAGTATAGGGGAGAAAAATGTGAGGGGGAGGTATGGGAGGGAATAGTGTGACATAGTATGGGGGAATGTGAGGGAACAGAATGGAGTGAGTGTGAGTGGGACAGTATGATGGGGAAGTGTGAAGGGACAGCTTGGGGGATGGAGTATAAGAGGACAGTATGGGCGGGAAAAAGTGTAAGGGGACAATATGGAGATGAAAGTGTTAGGGGTTAGTATGGGGTGGAAAAGTGTGAGGAGGCCGTATGGGGATGGGAAGTGTGGGACTGGGTAAACTGAGGGGCAGTATAGAGATGCGGCAGCATGGGGGGACATTGTAAGTGGACACAGCATGGAGGACACAGTATGAATATTGGGGATGAGGAGGTACACAGTGTGAAGGGACCCAGTATGGAAAGTGGGCAACATGGTGGGGGACATTTTAGACAGTATACTGGTCATCACTAATCAGAGCGGAAAGTGGGGCAGTTACTGTATAGCTAATAAGGGAGGACAATGTGGCAGTCATAGGTAATAAAGGTGGACAGTGGTAGCTATATTTCATAAGAACGGAGGAGATATTTTATAGGAGTATAGTGTAAAGGCCATATACAATCAGAAGGACAGTGTGGGGTAATATTTTGTGCAGAGAGCACTGAGAGGGGCAACTATTTATTCAAGGGAATTCAGAGCAGTGCAGATATATTTTTATTTTGGAGGATTATAATGACACTGTTATTTTTAAGGGCAATGTGTCATGATGTGCTGCTGAAGACAGAAGAGAGCAGTCTGCAAGGATGAACCACCAATGTGAAAAGACATCATGGCATCTGGACAATATGGTAAAGAAAAGAGAATGACTGCAACTAGAGAATATGTCACCTATAAAGTATAAAGAAGTAATTGGTTATTTGTGATACTGACAATGTCTCATCAGTACCGTGATTCCTGTATGGTCCACAGTCTGATGGGGACAGTTAACAACAACTCCCAATATCTCCTTACCATTAATAAGGATATACAGCTCTGGCAAAAATTAAGAGCTCTCTGCTAAATGTTCAGCTTGTCTGATTTTTCTCTTTATAGGTATATTTTTGAGTAAAATGTAAATTGTTCTTTCAAACCTCAAATAATGCAAAAAAAAACAAGTTCATAATCATTTAGAAACAATATTAATGTTTTAACTCAGGAAGAGTTCAGAAATCAATATTTTGTGGAATAACCATGATTGTTAATCACATCTTTCATGCGTCTTGGCATGCTTTCCACCAGTCTTTCACACTGCTTCTGGTGCAAAAATGTAAGCAGTTCTTCTTTGTTTGATGGCTTGTGACTATCCATCATCCTCCTGATTACATTCCAGAGATTTTCAATGGGGTTCAGGTCTGGAGATTGGGCTGCCCATGACAGGGTTTTAATGTGGTGGTCTCTTAATTTTTGCCAGAGCTGTACAGGGAGTTGTATGTTTATGTAATACAGTTGTATAAGACGGTGACCTGACATTGCAATTGATCATTGTACTAAACTTGTTGATGTATTCATGTACTAATGATGATTTTGGTGATGCATTCCTGTGCAGATGATGGTTCTGATCATGTATTATTGCACTGATGGGGTTTCAGGTGCTGTATTCATGTACCATTACTGGTTTTGAACCTGTACACATATAGCAATTCATAACTTGTGAGATAAGGTGATACATTCCTATGTTAATAAAGTATTATATCATTACAACATCTGTATTTATGTTAGGAGTATTAATTATAAAATTAAGCACTGTTGTATGTCTGATCCTAATAGTGTGTAATATGCTCGTCAGGATTCGGTTTTACTTGCTAGTCCCAGCGGTCATCATCATATGACCACTCAAAAGTGATTTATGCACATCAGCAGCGTAGCTACTGGGGGTGGCAGAGGATGTCAGTAACTCCAGGCCCCTGACTTGGGGGGCCTCACCTGGAGTGATCACCACCCTTAACTGCTGTACAAGCCAATACAGACTCTGCAGTAGAGCAGGGAGATATGATCTCCCTGCACTGTCACTCTCTGTTCTGTAGGCCTCAGGTCACTTTGGGCTTGCAGCCTGCAGAACACCAGGCTCTGGGAAGAGAGACGTGATGACGTTACTGTGCCGGGACTCTGGTGTCTTGTGCCTGTCCCGGCATGATGACGTTACTGCGTTGGTGAGCCCAGGACTTCCCGCTGTCTGACGCTGGACTCACCGGAGTTAGGTAAGTATATTTTTGTTTTGTATTTTAATATTGTGTAAGGGTCATTATACAGAGCAAGGGCCCTCATACAGAATGGGGGCAACTAAGGGGGTCATCATACTGAGTGAAGACTATTAAGAGAGCCCTCATACATAGTGGGGAATACTAACGGGGCCCTTATACATAGTGGAGGCCACTCAGGGGGCCATCATACAGCATGGGGGCTACTAATTGGGCCATCATGCAGTATGGGGGCTACTGTGAGGCCATCATACAGTGTAGGGGCCATGGGAATACTAAGGGGGCCCTTATACATAGTGAGGGCAACTCGGGGCCATCATACAGCATGGCTGTTACTACAGGGACCCTCATACAGAGTGGGGTCTACTAAGGAGGCCCTCTTACAGAGTGGGGGCTATTGCGGAACCTTCATACATAACGTGAAGAATATGGAGATATAATTTAATGTCAATCATTTGTATCCTTGGTGTCATGAGATTATAAACCCCCCTTCAGTGTGCAGCTGTAAAAGAACCCACCTTCAGTGTGCAACTAGCTCAGCAGGGGACGAAGCCTCAAAAGCTGTGAGTGACAGATCTCACACCTTGACCAGCTCAGAACAAGACAAAGGCCTGTTTGCCATATACACTCACTGGCCACTTTATTAGGTACACCTGTCCAACTTCTTGTTAACACTTAATTTCTAATCAGCCAATCACATGGCGGCAACTCAGTGCATTTAGGCATGTAGACATGGTCAAGACAATCTCCTGCAGTTCAAACCGAGCATCAGTATGGGGAAGAAAGGTGATTTGAGTGCCTTTGAACGTGGCATGGTTGTTGGTGCCAGAAGGCCTGGTCTGAGTATTTCAGAAACTGCTGATCTACTGGGATTTTCACGCACAACCATCTCTAGGGTTTACAGAGAATGGTCCGAAAAAGAAAAAAAATCCAGTGAGCGGCAGTTCTGTGGGCGGAAATGCCTTGTTGATGCCAGAGGTCAGAGGAGAATGGGCAGACTGGTTCGAGCTGATAGAAAGGCAACAGTGACTCAAATCGCCACCCGTTACAACCAAGGTAGGCCTAAGAGCATCTCTGAACGCACAGTGCGTCGAACTTTGAGGCAGATGGGCTACAGCAGCAGAAGACCACACCGGGTACCACTCCTTTCAGCTAAGAACAGGAAACTGAGGCTACAATTTGTACAAGCTCATCGAAATTGGACAGTAGAAGATTGGAAAAACGTTGCTTGGTCTGATGAGTCTCGATTTCTGCTGCGACATTCGGATGGTAGGGTCAGAATTTGGCGTAAACAACATGAAAGCATGGATCCATCCTGCCTTGTATGGAGCATCTTTGGGATGTGCAGCCGACAAATCTGCGGCAACTGTGTGATGCCATCATGTCAATATGGACCAAAATCTCTGAGGAATGCTTCCAGCACCTTGTTGAATCTATGCCACGAAGAATTGAGGCAGTTCTGAAGGCAAAAGGGGGTCCAACCCGTTACTAGCATGGTGTACCTAATAAAGTGGCCGGTGAGTGTATAGCCCTACTGAAACTGCAGACAGCTTCTAGAACATTCCAGAAACATAATTTCATAAAGATTTGTGGAGATAGTGAAACATCCTAACTGTACATCGTGTACATTTCCAAGATCTCTGAATATGGCAAACGCCGGCCTGTGTCTCGACCCGTTCTAGCAACAAAGGGTATGGATATACATAGAACTACTAGTAGAAACCAGATAGCAAAACTGTGTTTGATCTTAAAGCGTAGCTTGGGTCCTGCCAGTTACAGTGGCGCCAAAACCGCCTCTTTAGGACTGTCTATTGAGGGATTATGACCGATCTTAGGTTTTGGAGGTTTTTTTTGCAGAGGTAAGAGGATGAGATTTAGGTTCAGCCCAGAGGGCAGAAGGGGAGTGACCTAAAGGGGATAAAGGCTAATGTAAGGCCATGTAGTCTCTCTCTGTTATGCATGCAATCCACTTCGACAGTGGGGGCCACGCAAGTAACGTGCTGTGAAGGACCAAGGAGACGGCAGGCAGCCCTTGCCCTCTGCGGCCCAGGTCACACATGATCGAACATCATCTGGTAATTGAAATGATCCATCTGCTTATATCTTTTGTCCTACCACTATTGTATTTGCATATCTGACCATATGTATAGTATATACATACCATATATGTATAATCATTGTGTATATAGTGAAATAGTGTCTAGTGCACACGTAAGGCGATCAAATATATAATTTAACCTTGGGTTGCTCTTTTCTCTCGATCCACGAATCTACACATCCTTTTCTCAGTTTAACTTTCCATACTACCAGAGCTGGTTTCTGGCCTGATATAATCCTGATGACAGGGTTTATATCCAATGGGAAACTGGTGGCAGTCCTACTGGGCTGACTAGGCCCTGTTTTACTGGTGCTACTGAAAGGGGCCTATCAACCTGTCAGGGTTGGGAGCGAGTGTAGGGCACCGTCAGTGACCACGTGGGCCACCCTGTATGGACAGAGGACGTCTGTGTAAAACTATACCAAGCTGACCTTACATGTCCCCAGGGGTTAAGTTGGTGACAGTGTGGAGACCGCATTACGTGATCTGTCTGACATAATAGTGACGTCACTAGGGGTGGTGAGGTGTGGGATCATCACATGTGGTGGCAGTGGTAGGATTCTGCGTTATCTCTCTGGTGCCATCCTTCACAAGTGGTGGCAGTGATGGGATTCTGCGTGATCTCTCCCATGTTGTGCTTCACAGGAGCTACTAAGGGGGCCCTCATACATAGTGGAGGCCATCAAAGGGTCATCACACAGCATGGTGGCCACTAAGGGGGCCATGCTACAGTGAGGGGTCCATGATACAGTGTGGGGGCCCTCAAAGAGTGCAGGTACTTCTAAGGGACCATTACATGGTGTGGAGCTAATAAGGGGCTATTACACAGAGTGGGGTTACTAAGAGGCAATTATATAGTGTGGGTGCTACTGTGAGGCAATTCTGCAGTGTGTAAGCTACTGTGGGCTCATCATACAGTGTGGGGACTATTGTGGAGGCATCATGCAGTTTGGGGTAATATACTGTATATAGGAGAATTGTGGGGTCAAGATACTGTGTAGAGGGTAGCTGTGGGACATCCTACTGTTTAAAGAGGTCTATAGGGACATCATGCTGTATAGAAGAGAGCTGTGGACCCATCATACTGTCTATAGGGAAGCTGGGGGCATCATACCTTGTAGAGGGAAGCTGTGGGGACATCATAATGAGTATAGTTAAGCTATGGGGACATCATGCTCTATTGAGAGTAGATGCAGTCCCATTACACTGTGTATATGTAAGGGTCAGCCAGGACTGTAGTCATGGCCAAGGACACAGGGCTTTTGTGTCCTGGCCTCCCCTCACAGAAAAACAACTTTCTTCTGTCAGCATACCTGTGTCTTCTCTCTCCTCACCATCAGGAACTCCTCTGCGGTGTTGGGAACTTTCTGTAATCAATTTCACAAGAACTGAGACACAGTCCGGGTCAATTGCAAAACGAAGAACTTTACTTGACACGCTTTGCAGCACATTCTTGTCAGAATCAGCATAAACATCAGGCTTCATACAGTACACATCCTGCATCTTCCTTGTACTCAATTCTACGTCCTTCAGTACATTACGGAGTAATAATGTCTTAGGCGGTACCGCAGTGTTCTCCTTGTCCAGACTCACTGTTTCTGGGATTTCCCTCATCCGTTTCGCACCGGATCTGAGTATCTGCCCATGCAATTATCTACCATATCTTGAACCATCTGTGCCCTGTACTTTCCTGGACCGCTTCTTTTCCTCCACTCCAAACTGCTGTAGCTCTGCTGCTGTACACCATCCTTCTGTCCCTATAGGACTCTGAATGGCTGTGTTCTCTTTTCAAACGTTACGTGGCTGCTGCTGTGTCCTGGGCTTAGTGCCCATATAGATGCTTCGGGTGCCTAGACCCTACTGAACTCCCTAACATATGCACACTTGCTTACCACACAGCAGCCCCTCCTACAATTAACCATTTACTTACACTAAGTTCCCGTATACATTATGTATGCTATAGTACCCCATCTTGTGGCCATAACTGGACACTACGCTTTCTCTGTTCTACACATAGCATCAATACAACAATATAACATATAAAATATATTTAACAAGACACGGTAATACACCTAACAGTATAGCAGCACCATTGTATAAGAGTAGTAATACACTAAATCCTGTAGCAGTACCAACATGCGTTAACAAATAATCCAACAATAATAATCTGTGGGCAATGGGAAGAAGCAAGGGTATAAAAGTAATATATCAAACCCCCTACATATATGAAAGCTGTGGGGACATTTTACTGTATGTAGGGAAGCTGTGAAGGCATCATACTGTGTATAACTGAATTGTGATCCCATCGTACTGTATATAGGGGATCTGCAGAGGACCCATCATACTGTGTATAGGGGTATAGGGGAGCTATAAAGGGGGAACTCAGAGGACATTATGAAATGTTAAGTGGGCACTTATTGGAATAGGGTCACTTTGGGTATTGTGCAAATAGGGGGCATTATTATATTCTAGGGGGCAACATATGGGCACTGTTTTCTATGGCACTTGGAAAGGGCATTAATATATTCTAGGAGTCAGTTTTATTATCTATCTCTTTTCCTTCTACTCAATGAAGTAGGGCTGTAGTTTTGCACTGAACTCTGAGAGAATAAAGGTACCGTCACACTAAACAACTTTGTAACGATAACGATAGCGATCCGTGACGTTGCAGCGTCCTAAATAACGATATCGTTAAGTGTGACACGCAGCAGCGACCTGGATCCCGCTGTGATATCGTTGGTCGGGGCTAGAGGTCCAGAACTTTATTTGGTCGTTAGGTCGGCTTGTATCGTCATGTTTGACATTAAAAGCAACGACGCCAGCAACGATCAAAGGGGGGCGTCGCAGCGTCTCGTTCTAGCCAGGTAGGCGTTTAACATTACAAAAAGAGACACCCTCAGTCGTGATGGCATTAATCATTACGCCACAAAAGGTGACATCTTTTCTTTTCAATTTCAACTAAAAAGGAGACACTATAACGTAAATCACATTAAAAAGGAGACGCCATACAATACTGAGATTATAAAACGGGACGCCTTTTAATAGGATTTCATTTTAAGGAGATGCAATCGTGACATACATAAACAAAGGTGATGACTCATAACAGTACATACCAAACGAGACACCTTTGTACATTACAAAAAGGGGGCTTTTCCAAAACATTTAATTAAGAAAGGTGACGCTTTTCAGTACAAAAGATGACGGTCTGGGAGGTGTCATGTACATTAAGGGGGCTCTAACAATACATTACATTAATTAAATTGGCCTGGAATGACTGGCTGTGACACCATCTACCTGTGAACGCTGATTGGCCATAGTGGGATCTATAGCTGCGTTCCGAAATATAAAAAAAAGCGACTCTATAGTCTTGCCTTTGGGATCACTTGTGCGTCCTCCGCTACTTGTGCGTCATATTTTGCAAACCAGAACTCTGCAACGTCTTCATTCTGTATCCTTCAACAGTGCAATCCAGAACTCTGCAACGTCTTCATTCTGAATCCCATAACTACAACAGTAAGTTATATTTTTGTGCTGTTTGTTTCATTTGCCATGCAGCAATGCTAATTTATGTGTATTGTAGAGTGATGTATACGAGATCTCTGCAGAGATCCGTTTGAGCGTGCAAGTTTTTAAACAATTACGCTGTTGCGCTTGTTGGCAGCCATTTTGAGCGTTAAATTTCTTAATGTAACTTAACTATTTCTTTCTTTCAGATGTCTACCAATGACAATGAATTTGTGCGGGCACTCATTGATATGTACCGCTCCCTGCCCTGTCTGTGGAAAATAAAGTCTGCGGATTACAGCAACCGCAACTTGAAGAGAGCTGCATACGAGAAGCTGGTGGCCCTTCACAAAGAGCATCAGCCCACAGAATCTGTGGATGAAACGATTGTGCGTAAAAAGTTACAGGCTCTCCGCACAGTCTACAAAAAAGAGCTGAACAAGGTTGAAAAGTCCAAGAAGTCTGGGGCCGGAGCCGACGACGTGTATGTGCCAAAGTTGTGGTACTTTGACCTGCTGGCGTTCACACGGGACCAGGAAATCCCTCGCCCGGCCCAGACTGTGACAAGTCTTTGTGCGCCATCAGCTGAAGAGTCTCCTGACGAGCATGTAAGTACCCCCTAGCTTCCCTGCTTGTAGGATGCCGTGTGTCCTATATGTATGTGAGACTGCATGGTTTCCAATTATAATAATTCACGTTTTTCATGTTTAATCCACCAGATAATAACAGTTGCCACTTCCTGTTCAGATAACTATGTCCAAACAGTCCTTCCCAACCTTTTCAATGCTGTCTTATTGCAAAAGTCTACTATAATGTAACTTTTTTGTCTTCCGCACAATCGTGCAGTATAGCCGGCAAAAGTAGTTAAGCTCTGTAACCCCTGTGGTTTTCTACCTAGATAATAACTGTTCCTCATTGCTTCCCACGCACGGGCATACTGGTGTTGGGGAGGTGGGGGCTCTTTAGGGCTGTGATGTTTGTATGTTATTGACTTTTTATTTTTTTTTCTGTACTCGCAGGTGCCTCCTGAACAGCTCGATACACTGGAAGGGACCGATAGCGATACCCCTCATTTCTCCGCAAGCCCGTGTGTTGAGGAGCAGACAGGTGAAAAGCGGCCATCTCGCAAAAGAAAGGCAACTGCAGGTCAACCGGTGGATCTCCTGGCACTGGCCAACAAGATAATGATCCAGCATGACACAACCCGGCTCTCCGGCTTTCCAACCTTCGTAGGGGAACGGTTAAACAGTCTGGACCAGACCCAGCGAAGAAACGCGGAGAGATTGATACTTGAGGTGTTGAACGCGGCAGACGCTGGCAAACTGAGTGACACTTCAATGATGACCATCGGCGACCGTCAGCCCAGTGGCCAGCTTTATTGGGGGCCTCAGCAGGAGCCCATTCACAGCACTCCTGTCCGCAGACCGGCCCCACCTCATTTGCAGTTCCGTACACCACCTCCACACCCTTCTTTTGGTGACTATTTGCAAGGACCTTCTACGGCCACACAGCCGTACAGCGAGATTGACAACTACTATCAGCAGCTGTAGTGTTCTTGGACAGAAACCAATAGACTTCCGTTTCATAAGCACTTTATGCCTTCCCTTTTTTTTTATTTATTTATTTTTTTTTTTAACTTTTGGTTACTGAGCCACATTTTTCCCAAGTTACGGTTGTAATATGTTAATAAACTTTGTAAGCTTTACATGTAACAATTTATTTTGATTTATTGTTTACTGTGTCACATAATGTATGAATGAATATATATATATATAGCAGGGGTGAGACACATGGGGAGCGTCATGGGTAGAGAGATATATATGGGATGGCAGGGGTGAGACACATGGGGAGCGTCATGGGGAGAGAGATATATATGGGATGGCAGGGGTGAGACACATGGGGAGCGTCATGGGGAGAGAGATATATATGGGATGGCAGGGGTGAGACACATGGGGAGCGTCATGGGGAGAGAGATATATATGGGATGGCAGGGGTGAGACACATGGGGAGCGTCATGGGGAGAGAGATATATATGGGATGGCAGGGGTGAGACACATGGGGAGCGTCATGGGGAGAGATATATATATGGGATGGCAGGGGTGAGACACATGGGGAGCGTCATGGGGAGAGAGATATATATGGGATGGCAGGGGTGAGACACATGGGGAGCGTCATGGGGAGAGAGATATATATGGAATGGCAGGGGTGAGACACATGGGGAGCGTCATGGGGAGAGAGATATATATGGGATGGCAGGGGTGAGACACATGGGGAGCGTCATGGGGAGAGAGATATATATGGAATGGCAGGGGTGAGACACATAGGGAGTGTGATGGGGAGAGAGATATATATGGGATTGCAGGGGTGAGACACATGGGGAGCGTCATGGGGAGAGAGATATATATGGGATGGCAGGGGTGAGACACATGGGGAGCGTCATGGGGAGAGAGATATATATGGGATGGCAGGGGTGAGACACATGGGGAGCGTCATGGGGAGAGAGATATATATGGGATGGCAGGGGTGAGACTAGACTAGATAGATATATCTTCATGTAGACATTGAAACAGAAAATGAATTTAATGGGTCTTCAACCAAATGGAACACGAGAGCACATCTACCCCAAAGAATGTAGTGCATAATACATGCTAAAAGTTATGACACGTAATGACAACAGTTGTGCTACTGCTGAAGATGCTGCCATGGGACAGCCCCTGGCCCATTGAAAAAGTTACAGTACTTCTCCCTGCAGATCATAGCATCATCAGAGTTCCTTCCGGATCCCAGACTTTCCAAGCCAGAAACCCTGTGCTCGTCTAGACGCCATTCGCCCTGGGTTACATCTCCGTTTGCAGGGTCAACAGAGTCAACATACTGTGGAGGGCTGTATGCACTGGCATCACGGCGGTGGAGAAAGTTGTGCAGGACGCAACAGGCAAGCACCACAGAGTCAATAGACGTTAGTTTCATGTTTAGTGGAGTGTGGAAAACCCGAAATCGGTTTGCCATAATGCCAAAAGCATTCTCCACAACGCGGCGAGCTCTGGAAAGTCGGTAATTAAAAATGCGCCGCTCCGGTGTCAGAGTTTTCTGGGAGAAGGGCTTCAGAAGGTTGGGATGCAGTGGGAACGCCTCATCTCCGACAAACACAAAGTTCAGGTTTTCAGTAGTGTCGCTGTTGGGCGGCAAGGCCAGTTTGTGTTCTTTCAAGCGTTCCCCAAAATCGGTGTGCTCCAAAACTCCGCCATCAGAAACTCTACCATTGATCCCTACAGCCACACTTATGAATTCATAGTTAGCATTAACGAGGGCCATGAGAATAACGCTGAAATAACCCTTATAATTGTAATAAAAAGAGCCAGAGTGTGGTGGTTGGGTGATGCGGACATGTTTCCCATCCAAGGCCCCACCGCAATTAGGGAACTGCCACTGCTGCTCAAATCCCTGGGAAATCTGTTGCCAATCATCCGGGGTCTCCGGGAAAGGCATGTAAGTGTGGTGTAAAAAAGAGATAATTGCTTTACATGTCTCTGGGATGAGGACGCTGAGCAGGGTTCGGGAAATAGCTGCGCAGTAATGCAAGTCTTGCATAGACCTGCCAGTCGCCAGGAACCGCAGCGTGACAGCCAGTCTCTCATCCACAGGGATAGCAGCTCTCATCTTGGTATTTTGCCGCCTGATATAAGGTTCCACACCTGCAAGCAGCACATTAAATGAATCCTCAGACATTCGCAGGTAGTTCCGGAAATCATGCGGGTTGTTCTCCTGCAGTTCCCTTATAAGGCCCATATGGGAAAATTGATTTCTCTTCTGCAGCCACTGTCTGGTCCACATGCGGCGCTGTCGCTTTGCACGATTGTTTCGCGCTTGAGCCTCCAGCTGGTTCTGAGCTTCTAGCAATAACGCAGCCGCAACAATCACAGGTACATCCGAAAGAGACATGGCAACCTGAGAAAGGAAAAAAAAAAATAAAAAATAAAAAATTACTACATATGATTTGTTTAAGTGACACAAGACATTCAACACTGTAATGTAGCGTTTACACATATGTTTTTGTGCCGCTTATAAGGCAAAGTTAACATTAGCGTTGCGTTTGGCGCTTCCGCGGCGATGCATGTGTCATGCGCCCCTATACTAAAGATGGGGGCCGCATGGACATGTGTTGCCCTAGTGTTTTGTGATGCATGCGTCAGGGTGCAGAGGACACCGCATGATGCAGTTTTTTGGTGCCCCTAAAACCATTTCAAAGTTAATGCATGTGTCACAAAATGCTGCATTGGTAATGCATTTACATTTGCATTCTGCGTTGCGTGTCCGACGCTGCACCGCTCAACAAAAAATGTTAACAAAAGATTAAAGGTACAATACATATACATGGCTAATAAACAGGGTTGACACAACAGCCGTTCCCCATGGATACCCAAGCCACTGAAACACAGAAACAAGAACGATGAGCGCTGCGGCTTGATAACAAGAACGCCAAAAAGAGATTTGTGGAGCCGGCGTAACAACAGCGACGCTGTGCAGAAACGGAGACGCTACAGCGATGCGGATCGCGCGGCAACACGCCTGAGTCCCTCCTCTGGGCGTGGTTAGGTGGTTCAGCGTTGTTACAGGCAAAATGGCGGCGCGCCAACGTTCAGCTCCTCTGGGGCGGCCTGAACTTGCATTTTTTGTGCAAAAAATGTATGCCCTGGATTATGAGGGCCTGGAGTCTGGACCTGCCCACCCCAACCTCCACAAGCAGGAGGTGCTGCGCCGCATTCGGCATATAATGGAGAGGAGGTTCGGCATCCGCCGCAGTGCGCTGCAGCTGCGCAAGAAGTGGGCTGACCTCCGCTACAAGACCCCACAGCTTCTGGCAGAGTTGCGGACGGAAACAAGGCGTGGTAAGTACCAGTATGGGGGAATCGGGTGCGGCGCGGTGTGTACGTCGTAGTGTGTGCGGCGCGGTGTGTGCTCCGTATTGTATGTGACGCGTTGCTGTGTGTGCTCCGTATTGTTATTCGGCGCTGTGTGTGCTCCATATTGTGCACGGCGCGGTGTGTGGTCCATATTGTGCGTGGCGCGGTGTGTGCTCCGTATTGTGTGTGGCGCGGTGTGTATGCCGTAGTACTGTGTGCGGCGCGGTGTGTGTGTGTGTGTGTGTGTGTGTGTGTGTGTGGGGGGGGGGGGGTTTGCGGGCGCCGAAATGAATTCTTGCCCCGGGTGGTAGAAACGCTAGATACACCTCTGGGTTGGAATGTGAAAAATGGTCAGGTCAGGGGTTACAGAATCTCCACCGAGATATAAAATTTTGGGATGTCCGCAATTGCCGTGCGGGGGAATCAGGAGACGCGCGCTGCCGTGAGGCACTTCCTAGTTATGCAATAATACGTGTCTCAGGCCAGGCAGACCATTCAACACCAGAGCCCCCAGACAATGCAGAGTCTAGCATCACTGGGAAGAGTGATCTCTATTTTCTGTATATGTACGTACATTTGGCGACTAAAAAATTCATTTGGCTCCTAACTTTTGCCGCCAATGGCGCCTAGGTATTTTTTTTACATTCTGGAGGCCTATACTTTTGGTGTCTAAATATTGCGGTTCTTTCATGTTTGTGTAGAGAGACATCGCAGGCAACAGGCACCAGCACCGGCCAGCATGCCTTCATCCGCCACCAGCGGCAGCCCACAGCCCGGGACATCACGTATGTTAACCATCATTCTTTGCAATTTTATTACTGCATACGGAAAATTAGAGGGGAGCTAAAATATTGTATACATTACAGACGCAGTAAGGACCAGGAGCGATAGCACCCCACCGCAGGCCACAACACCACCCTTCCGCCACTCATCATCCTCCCCCGGGTCGGCGGCATTCTCCCCAGAGGCCACCATTCGTAAGTGACCAAAACTGCGAGTGCTTCACCACACCGTGTTCAATTGTTAACCAGATATGTATTTGCTTCCTTTTAGCTGCGGCAGCTGTGGCACGAGCGAGGGGATGGGAGGTGAGCAGCTCTTCCACCTCTTCCGGGGATGAACAGCCGGCGTCCCTTCTACGTAAGTATACAGACAGTGGGAGGGGTTATCGGTGGGATGTCACATTTGACTAGTGTTGAGCATTCCGATACCGCAAGTATCGGGTATCAGCCGATACTTGCGGTATCGGAATTCCGATACAGAGTTCCAATACTTTTGTGGTATCGGGAATTGGTATCGGATCCATATTCATATGTAAAATAAAGAATTAAAATAAAAAATATGGATATATTCACCTCTCCGGAGGCCCCTGGACCTTACCTATGTAACCGGGAGCCTCGGTTCCTATAAGAATGAGCCCGTGAAGGACCTGCAATGACGTCGCGGCTTCTGATTGGTCGCGTGAGCGGTCACATGAGCGGTCACGCGACCAATCAGAAGCCGCGACGTCATCGAAGGCCCGTCACGCACTCATTCTTAGGAACGGAGACTCCCGGTTACATCGGTAAGGTCCAGGGACTTCCAGAGAGGTGAGTATATCCATTTTTTTTTTTTTTTTAATTTTACAAATGAATATGGATCCCAGTGCCTGAAAGAGTTTCCTCTCTTTCAGACCCTGGGAACCATTCCGATACTTTGCGTCCCATTGAAATGCATTGGTATCGGGTATCGGTATCGGCGAGATCCGATATTTTGCCGGTATCGGCCGATACTATCCGATACCGATACCAATGCATATTGGAAGGTATCGCTCAACACTACATTTGACAATGACAAGATCGATAAAAAAAAAAAAAACATTCTCGCCCTCTGGGACAGGACCAAATTGAGTGTGTAGTAAATCTCAGGGAATGTTCACACATGCCGTATTTACAGCGTAATCACCGTCCGTTCTCCGACCTCTTCTATCCACAGAATCGACCACCTTGAGAGAGCTGCTGGCCAAGCAGAAGCGGCTGGAGGGGACAGCAGAGCGCCTGCTGAAGCAGGTGAAACAGCAGGGACGCACGCTGCGACACCTGTTAGCCCACCGCCGTGGGAGGATTTAGTTTTTTTTTGTTTAAAAAAAAAAAAGTTTAAAAAGTTGTTTTATAAAAAAAAAGTTATTACCTTTATTTTGTGTGCTGTTTCAATTTACTAGCGGAGCAGGCCAGGGCCAGCCAAGCCAAGGCAGACACAAAAGAGTTGGTTTACATTTCCATAAAGTGTGCAAAAAAAATGGCAGACAGCGCAAAAGAGTTTGCAAACAACATCCTAAAGTGCCTCCATCTTGTGCGTCCGCTTGCCAGATGCACAAGATAGCTGCCAGAGATGTTTTATACATCATTATACTGTGTACGTAGATAAGCATTGCTACATAGCCATAACTATACACAGAAGAAACAAACAACAACTCAAAGATATTTCTTACCGTTGATGTGCAAGAAGAGAACCGATGAAGACGCTGGCTGTATAGAATACGGCGTTCCGGACAGAACGTTCACGGGAGAAGAGATCGTAGCTGGTGAAGGACGCTGGATAGGCAGAAGAACGTGAAGACGCAGCTCTCAGACAATATGAATCAGTCGCTGTAGAGTCGCGGTTTATATTCCGGGACGCCGGAACGTCACATCCTGGGTGTCGCCCAGTGGAAAAACACACCTATCTGGCTACGCTTGTAATCCATCAGATCGTTACCACTGCTGTTTGACATGGAGCAAACAACCAGCGAGAACGATCCGTGAGTCGCTGTCACGTCACTGTATCGCTCCTGTATCGTTCGGAAGTTGGTGTGTTTGACGTCTCTACAGCGATCTAAACAACGACGCTGTAGCGATCGCGTTTTGGTCGGATCGTTGTCTATATCGCTGCAGCGTCGTTTAGTGTGACGGTACCTTTAGGAAGAGCAGCTGGTCGGCACGTGAATGTGTGTAAATCACGTATGAGCAGTTGCATGATGACTACTCAAATCACTTAAGCTGTGAATATGAACTTGCCCCAAACTGAGTTTTTTCCCTGGGTCTAAGAAACTTAGATTTGCCTATGCAGTATGTATTTGGAGTTTGGGAGGAAACCCACACAAACACGGGTAGAACATACAAACTCCTTGTAGATGTTGCTGGTGGAGGGAATTTGAACAGGGGGGCTTAAGCGCTGGAAAGACACAATGAGTGCTAATGACTGAGCCACCATGCTGCTGATAAGCAGATTGTGGATAACCATTGGTGGCCCTAACAAACCTTGAATAAATGAGCCTCATCTAATTTGAACTTTTCCCAAAACAGAACAACATCAGAGATGATCCAGCATTGCTACATAGCACCATTCTTGGAAAGCCTAGTCCCAAATCGAAACCCCTGGATGGTAAATCTACCAAACTTCCTGGCATAACTCTATGACTACACATATTATAGGCATATTATTATCAATCAGGGGTCTGCGAAGCTGAAGTAGCCATTTTGTTTGTCAACCACGTTTACTAAATATAGATAAGGGAAAATAAAGCGTTAAATGAAATATTTCAATATTTGACAGACTATCTTGTAAGGTGGTTAGGGGTGAATTGGGGAAATGCTCCTTTGCATATGCATTGAAAGGTGTAAAAGCATAGAAACATATAAAATACCACTATGATAGCATTTGTATTATTACTTGTCTGTTTCTTTATTTTAATGATAAATTACTTGCAGATCCAACCCATCAGGTAACAGATTAGCCACCAGCAAATTCATTCTGAAAGGTGGGGCTCAAACCACTTCCATATGTAACCACAATTACTCATAAACACACGAACAGAAAAAAATAAGTGTAAAGCCAGCACTCATTATGTGAGAATCTTACTGAAAGCTGTTGCTATCATTTACTACATATATAAAGGTGCGTCTCACAAAATTAGAATATCATCAAAAAGTTAATTTATTTCAGTTTTTCAATACAAAAGTGAAACTCATATATTATATAGAGTCATTACAAACAGGGTGATCTATTTCAAGTGTTTGTTTCAGTAAATTAGAATACTTTATAACACCAGCTTGAAAAATGATTGTAAAATACGAGATGTTGGCCTACTGAAATGTATGTTCTGTAAATGCACTCAATACTTGGTCGGGGCTCCTTTTGCATCAATTACTGCATCAATGCGGCGTGGCATGGAGGCAGGGGCGTAACTACCGCGGTCGCAGGGGTCGCAATTGCGACGGGGCCCGCAGTGCTTAGGGGCCCGCCCAGTCCAGCAGACTGGGCGGGCCCCTAAGAACTCTGAGCTACAAAATGGGCCGCCGGCCCTTTAAATAAATCTTCTTTACAGGCCCTGGTGCGCGTGCACTCTCAGTGCATGCGCGATCACGGGTGGGACTGCACTTGTCCCGCAGCAGAGCCCCTCCACCGCAGAGAGCCGCAAACCACAACTATGGCTGCAGCTGCTCTGTGCGCACAGGACCTGTGATGAGGTCACAGGAGGGGAGGAGTCGGAGTCACATGATCAAGGGCTTCCGTGTAGTGCAGGACAGTAGTGCAGTGCTGGTTGTCATCGTGCTGGAGGAGGGTAAGCTTTTGTGTGAGGTCAGGAGGGGTTTGTGTGGATGTAGCGGAGCCGTGTGTGTATGAGGTGTACGGAGCGGAGCCGTGTGTGTATGAGGTGTAGGGAGCGGAGCCGTCTGTGTATGAGGTGTACAAGGCGGAGCCGTGTGTGTATGAGGTGTACGGAGCGGAGCCGTGTGTGTATGAGGTGTACAAGGCGGAGCCGTGTGTGTATGAGGTGTACGGAGCGGAGCCGTGTGTGTGTATGAGGTGTACAAGGCGGAGCTGGGTGTGTATGAGGTGTACAGAGCGGAGCCGGGTGTGTACGAGGTGTACGGAGCGGAGCCGGGTGTGTACGAGGTGTACGGAGCGGAGCCGTGTGTGTATGAGGTGTACGGAGCGGAGCCGTGTGTGTATGAGGTGTACAAGGCGGAGCTGGGTGTGTATGAGGTGTACGGAGCGGAGGCGGGTGTGTACGAGGTGTACGGAGCGGAGCCGGGTGTGTACGAGGTGCACGGAGCGGAGCTGGGTGTGTATGAGGTGTACGGAGCGGAGCTGGGTGTGTATGAGGTGTATGGAGCGGAGCCGTGTGTGTATGAGGTATATGGAGCGGAGCCGGGTGTGTACGATGTGTACGGACCGGAGCTGCGTGTGTATGAGGTGTACGGAGCAGAGCCGTGTGTGTATGAGGTGTACGGAGCGGAGCCGTGTGTGTATGAGGTGTACGGAGCGGAGCCGTGTGTGTATGAGGTGTACAAGGCGGAGCTGGGTGTGTATGAGGTGTACGGAGCGGAGCCGGGTGTGTACGAGGTGTACGGAGCGGAGCCGGGTGTGTACGAGGTGTACGGAGCGGAGCTGGGTGTGTATGAGGTGTACGGAGCGGAGCTAGGTGTGTATGAGGTGTATGGAGCGGAGCCGTGTGTGTATGAGGTATATGGAGCGGAGCCGGGTGTGTACGATGTGTACGGACCGGAGCTGCGTGTGTATGAGGTGTACGGAGCAGAGCCGTGTGTGCAAGGTGTACGGAGCGCAGCCATGTGTGTACGAGGTGTATGGAGCGTAGCCGTGTGTGTACGAGGTGTACGGAGCGGAGCCATGTGTGTACAAGGTATACGGAGCGGAGCCGTGTGTGCAAGGTGTACGGAGCAGAGCCGGGTGTGTACGAGGTGTGCGGAGGGGAGCCTGGTGTGTACGAGGTGTACGGAGGGGAGCCGCATGTGCAATGTGTACGGAGCTCAGCCGCGTGTGTAGGAGTAATTATGTGTGGCCATTATACTGTAGGCAATATCATGTGTGGCCATTGTACAGTATGGAGCATCATGTGTGGCCATTGTACAGTATAGAGCACTATGTGTGGCCATTGTACAGTATGGAGCACTATGTGTGGCCATTGTACAGTATGGACAGGGGCGTAACTACCGCGGTCGCAGCGGTCGCCATGGCGACCGAGCCCGGAAGGTCAGAGCAGGGCCGGACTGGCCATCGGGCACGTCTGGCAAATGCCAGAAGAGCCGGTGCCAGTCATGGGCCGCTCGATCCGCCTCCCCCCGCCGCCGCCAACTCACCCCCCCTGCCGTCGCATTCAACTATACCGGCGTCTATGATGCCAGTACAGTTGAATGCAATGACGGAGGAGAGAGCGTCTACAGACACTCCCTCTCCCATCATTCCCCGCTCTGCCTCTGACACTGCGGGTGCACGATGACGTCATATCATCGCGCACCTGCTGTGTCCCGGGCAGACTGCAGCCGAGCCTGAGACCGGAGCAGGAAGCAACGCTGGCAAGAGGAAAGGTAAGGAGAGTGTTTTTTTTTTTTTTTTTACTGGGCTGGGGGCATTCCCGGGGGGGGGGGCGAGAGATGTGGGCTGTGCTGGATATACCACTGTGCGGGCTGTGCTGGACAGACCACTGTGCGGGCTGTGCTGGATAGACCACTGTGCGGGCTGTGCTGGATACACCACTGTGCGGGCTGTGCTGGATATACCACTGTGCGGGCTGTGCTGGATATACCACTGTGTGGGCTGTGCTGGATATACCACTGTGTGGGCTGTGCTGGATATACCACTGTGCGGGCTGTGCTGGATATACCACTGTGCGGGCTGTGCTGGATAGACCACTGTGCGGACTGTGCTGGATATACCACTGTGCGGGCTGTGCTGGATAGACCACTGTGCGGGCTGTGCTGGATAGACCACTGTGCGGGCTGTGCTGGATAGACCACTGTGTGGGCTGTGTTGGATAGACCACTGTGCGGGCTGTGCTGGATAGACCACTGTGCGGGCTGTGCTGGATATACCACTGTGCGGGCTGTGCTGGATAGACCACTGTGCGGGCTGTGCTGGATAGACCACTGTGCGGGCTGTGCTGGATAGACCACTGTGCGGGCTGTGCTGGATAGACCACTGTGCGGGCTGTGCTGGATAGACCACTGTGTGGGCTGTGTTGGATAGACCACTGTGCGGGCTGTGCTGGATAGACCACTGTGCGGGCTGTGCTGGATATACCACTGTGCGGGCTGTGCTGGATAGACCACTGTGCGGGCTGTGCTGGATATACCACTGTGCGGGCTGTGCTGGATAGACCACTGTGCGGGCTGTGCTGGATAGACCACTGTGCGGGCTGTGCTGGATAGACCACTGTGTGGGCTGTGTTGGATAGACCACTGTGCGGGCTGTGCTGGATAGACCACTGTGCGGGCTGTGCTGGATATACCACTGTGCGGGCTGTGCTGGATAGACCACTGTGCGGGCTGTGCTGGATAGACCACTGTGCGGGCTGTGCTGGATAGACCACTGTGCGGGCTGTGCTGGATAGACCACTGTGCGGGCTGTGCTGGCACCCAACACCATGTTGCAGTGCAGGAGACTCCTCCTGCACGGCAACAGTCCGAGGCGTATCTAGGGGAAGGGGGCAGCCGGGGCACGTGAGAGACAGGAAGCAGCTCCAGTCATCACGATGAGACAGCTTCTCAGTCTGTATTTTTCCCCCCTCATACATCTCATGTACGTCTGAATGAGATTGTATTTAAGAGAAAGCCAAAATAACCCCGGGACAGAAGGCGAGAGCAGGGGGGAGGTGCGGGACAGAGCCGCTATAGTCAGAAGCTGAGGAGCTGCAGCCGGTTTACATCAGCCACCCCTGTACCAGAGAGGAGATTGTGAGTTGTGTATGTGAGCTGGTATCTCTGGTGTGTGTGTGATATCTGTAGTATGTGTGTGTGTGATATCTGTAGTGTGTGTGTGATAACTGTAGTATGTGTGTGTGTGATATCTGTAGTATGATGTGTGTGTGATATCTGTAGTGTGTGTGTGATATCTGTAGTATGTGTGTGTGTGTGTGTGTGTGATATCTGTAGTGTGTGTGTGATATCTGTAATATGATGTGTGTGATATCTGTAGTGTGTGTGTGTGTGATATCTGTAGTATGTGTGTGTGATATCTGTAGTGTGTGTGTGATAACTGATGTGTGTGATATCTGTAGTGTGTGTGTGATATCTGTAGTATGTGTGTGTGTGAGGCAGCGGCGTAACTACCACGGTCGCAGCTGCAAGCGACTCTGGCAGGTCAGGGGGCCGTGTGTGCCCTTGAGCCTGTCTCCCTTTTGCTTGTGTCCCCATGTGCCAGTCTCCCTTGCCCATTAGTCCCTGTGTGTCCCCATGTGCCTGTCTCCTTTGTCCCCTTGTGCTTGTGTCAGTCTCCTTTGTCCCCTTGTGCTTGTGTCAGTCTCCTTTGCCCACTAGTCCCTGTGTGTCAGTCTTCCTTTCCCACTTGTCCCTGTGTGTCCCCTTGTGCTTGTATCCCTTGTCCCCTTGTGTCAGTCTCTTGCCCACTAGTCCCTGTGTGTCCCCTTGTGCCTGTCTCCCTTGTCCCCTTGTGCTTGTCCCTTGTCCCCGTGTGTCCCCTTCTGTCAGTCTCCATTGCCCACTAGTCCCCTTGTATCAGTCTCCCTTGCCCACTATTCCCCGTGTGTCAGTCTCCCTTGACCACTAGTCCCTGTGTCCCCGTGTGCCATTCTCCCTTGTCCACTAGTCCCCGTGTGCCCTTTGTGTCAGTCTCCCTTGCCCACTTGTCCCCGTGTGCCCCTTGTGTCAGTCTCCAATGTCCCCTTGTAACCTTCTCCCCTGCCTCCTAGCCCCCATGTGTCCCCTTGTGCCTGTCTTCCTTGCCCCCTTGTGCCCTCTCCCCTGCCCCCTCGTCACCATTTGCTCGTGTCTTTCTCACTGCCCCTGTATGGAGGGGCTGCATTATACTATGAGGGGGGCTGCATTGTATTCTATGGGGGTTACATTGAATTTTATGGCGGGGGGGCCCCATTTGGAAGTTCGCACCGGGCCCCATAACTTTGTAGTTACGCCACTGCATGGAGGCGATCAGCCTGTGGCACTGCTGAGGTGTTATGGAAGCCCAGGTTGCTTTGATAGAAGCCTTCAGCTCGTCTGCATTGTTAGGTCTGGTGTCTCTCATCTGCCTCTTGTCAATACTCCATAGATTCTCTATGGCAGGGATGGGGAATATTTTTTCTGCGAAAAGCCATTTGGATATTGATACCTTCCTCCGGGGGCCATACAAACTCCGCCCACAAAGTACATCCTGACTCTGGCACTGGTTTCAGGACATAATCTTTCATTGCATGCCCTTCAATGTTCAGTAGTGAACACTGCCTGTGTGTGCTAAAAGAGCAAGAAGAAATTAATGAGCTTGTGGCAATCAAAATACAGCTCCTTGCCCAGGAAGGCGGTCCCTGAGAATCTGCTCGGGGGCCTGATAAAAGGTCATCAAGGGCCGTAAATGGCCCTGGGGCCTGAGTTTCCCACCCCTGCTCTATGGGGTTAAGGTCAGGCGAGTTTGCTGGCCAATCAAGCACAGTGATACTGTTGTTTTTAAACCAGGTATTGGTACTTTTGGCAGTGTGGACAGGTGCCAAGTCCTGATGGAGAATGGAATTTCCATCTCCAAAAAGCTTGTCAGCAGAGGAAAGCATGATGTGCTCTAAAATTTCCTGGTAGACGGCTGTGTTGACTTTGGTCTTGAACTTTGGCTTGATAAAACATAGTGGACCTACACCAGCAGATGACATGACTCCCCAAACCATCATTGATTGTGGAAACTTCACACTAGACCTCAAGCAGCTTGGATTGTGGCCTCTCCACTCTTCCTTCAGACTCTGGGACCTTTATTTTCAAATGAAATGCAAAATTTACTTTCCTCTGAAAACAACACCTTGGACCACTGAGCAACAGTCCAGTTGTTTCTCTCTTTGGCCTAGTTAAGACGTTTCTGACGTCTATTAGTCATGAGTGGCTTGACATGAGGAATGCGGAACTTGTAGCCCATGTCCTGGATACATCTGTCTGTGGTGGCTCTTGAAGCAATGACTCCAGCAGCAGTCCTCTCCTTGTGAATCTCCCCCAAAATTTTTAATGACCTTTTCTTAACAATCCTTTCAAGGCTGCGGTTATCCCAGTTGCTTGTGCACCTTTTTCTACCACACTTTTTCCTTCCACACAGCTTTCCATTAATATGCTTGGATACTGCACTCTGTGAACAGCCAGTTTCTTTAGCAATGACTTTTTGTGGCTTACCCTCCTTTTGGAGTATGTCAATGGCTGCCTTCTGTACATCTGTCAAGTCAGCAGTCTTCCTCATGATTGTGGAGCCTACTGAAACAGACTAATGGACCTTTTTAAAAGCTTAGGAAGCCTTTGCAGATGCTTTTTTCTTATTTATTCTATTTTACTGAGATAATGACCTTTGGGTTTTCATTGACTGTAAGCCATAATCATCAGCATAGATAGAAATAAACGCTTGAAATAGATCACTGTTTGTAATGACTCTATATAATAAATGAGTTTCACTTTTTGTATTGAAGAAGTGAAATAAATTATCTTTTTTATGATATTCTAATTTTGTGAGAAATACATGTATATATATACAGTTGGGAAAAAAGTATTTAGTCAACCACCAATTGTGCAAGCTCTCCCACTTAAAAAGATGAGAGGCCTGTAATTGACATCAATATTTTGTTATATATCCGTTGTCGACAATGTCAATGGTCAAATGTTTTCTGTAAGTCTTCACAAGGTTGGCACACACTGTTGGTGGTATGTTGGCCCATTCCTCCATGCAGTTCTCTAGAGCAGTGATGTTTTAGGCCTGTTGCTGGGCAACATGGACTTTCAACTCCCTCCAAAGGTTTTCTATGGGGTTGAGATCTGGAGACTGGTTAGGCCACTCCAGGATCTTCATATGCTTCTTATGAAGCCACTCCTTCATTGCCCTGGCAGTGTGCTTGGGATCATAATCATACAGAAAGACCCATCCATGTTTCATCTTCAATACCCTTGCTGATGGAAGGAGCTTTGCACTCAAAATCTCATGATACATGGCCCCATTCATTCTTTCATGTACAAGGATCAGTCGTCCTGGACCCTTTGCAGAGAAACAGCCCCAAAGCATAATGTTGCCACCCCCATGCTTCACAGTAGGTATGGTGTTCTTTGGATGCAACTCAGCATTCTGTCTTCTCCAAACATGATGAGTTGTTTCTACCAAATTGTTCTACTTTGGTTTCATCAGACAATATGACATTCTCCCAATACTCTTCTTGATAATCCAAATGCTCTCTCACAAACTTCAGAGGAGCTCAGACATGTTCTGGCTTAAGCAGGGAGACATGTCTGGCACTGCAGGATGAGTCCCTGGCAGCGTAGTGTGTTACTGATGGTAGCTTTTGTTGCGGTGGTCCCAACTCTATGCAGGTCATTCACTAGGTCCCCCTGTGTGGTTCTGGGATTTTTGCTTTCCGTTTTTGGATCATTTTGACCCCATAGGGTGAGAACTTGCATGGTGCCCCAAATCGAGGGAGATTATCACTGGTCTTGTATGTCTTCCATTGTCTTATTATTGCTTCCACAGTTGATTTCATCACACAAGCCTGCTTGCCTATTGCAGATTCAGTCTTCCTAGCCTGGTGCAGGGCTACAATTTTGTTTCTGGTGTTCTTTGACCGCTCTTCGGTCTTCACCATAGTGGAGTTTGGAGTGTGACTGTTTGAGGTTATGGACAGGTGTCTTTTATACTGATAACAAGTTCAAACAGGTGCCATTACTACAGGTAATGAGTGGAGGACAGAGGATCCTCTTAAAGAAGTTACAGGTCTGTGAGAGAAAGATATCTTGATTTTTTTAGGTGACCAAATACTTATTTTCCACCTTAATTTGCAAAATAAATCTTGCCAAATCAAACAAGGTGATTTTCTGAATTTGTTTTCTCATTTTAACTCTCATAGTTGTGGTCTACCTATGATGACAATTGCAGCCCTCTATCATCTTTTTAAGTGGGAGAACTTGCACAATTGGTGGCTGACTAAATACTTTTCCCCCCCACTGTAAATTTCTAGTGCTGTTGATATGAAAGTCTCACCTGATGTTGGCAACAACCCATCCAGGTAGCAGGGAGTTTAGCAGGTGAAAGAGCCTGATGGACTGTGGCTGTTTCACGCTAATAATGCGCTTCTACAGGTCCATATTCATCATGCCACAAAGTATCTCGTTTACAATACGCAAAACAGCAGCGATCCACCTCCATGCTTTACAGGAGTTATGGTGTTCCTTTCATCATAGGCCTTGTTGACCTCTCTCCAAATGTAACATTTATAGTTGTGGCCAAAAAGTTAAATTTTGGTCTCATCGCTCCAAATTACCTTGTTCCAGAAGTTGTGAGGCTGGTCTCTGTGCTGTTTTGCGTATTGTAGGTGAGATACTTTGTGGCTTTCTTCTGGCGACTCGACCATGCAGCCCATTTTTCTTCAAGTGCCTCCTTTTTGTGCATCTTGAAACAGTCACACAGCTAGTTTTCAGAGAGTCTTGTATTTCAGCTGATGTTATTTGTGGGTTTTTATTTGCATCCTGAACAATTTTCCTGACAGCTGTGGACAGAATTTTTATTGGTCTACCTGACTGTGGTTTTGTTTTTACAGAGCCCAATTTTCAATTTGTTAATCACAGTTTGAACGCTGCTGACTGGCATTATCAATTTCTTGAATATCTTTTTGTATCCCTTTCCTTTATACAGTTCAACTACCTTCTTCTGTAGATTCGTTGACAATTCTTTTGCTTTCCCCATGACTCACAATCCAGAAACATCAGTGACTGGATGAAAGATGCAAGAGTCTGTCTTGATCCCATAAACTCACTCAGCTTTTATGCACACACACTGATTACAAGCAAACAGGTCACAGGTGAGGATGTTACCTTTAGTAGCCATTCAAACCCATGTGTCAACGTCTGTGCAGGTTATCAGGCCAAAATCACCAGGGTATGTAAACTTTTAGGCCGGCGTCACACTTGGCGTAAGACAATACGGTCCGTATTTTACGGCCGTAATACGGCCGTAATACGGAGTAATGTTCCCAAAATAGTGATCCGTAGGCAGGGTGTGTCAGCGTATTTTGCGCATGGCATCCTCCGTATGTAATCCGTATGGCATCCGTACTGCGATATTTTCTCGCAGGCTTGCAAAACCGACATCTAATGGATTTATGTGCTCAAATGTTCGAGAAAACATATATACAGTATATATATATATATATATATATATGTCATTGAGACACATATATATATATATAGTCTGTATTTATATTTGATATCTGTGAAAAGCCGGTAATTCAATTGCCGGCTTTTCATTTCTCCTGCACAAACCCGACAGGATATGAGACATGGTTTACATACAGTAAACCATCTGCGCTGAGTTTCTGCGCTCTTACGTCCGTAAAACTCGCATGTGTGACGGCGGCCTAAGTAAGGGTCATTTGGATGTTTTGGGTTGTCATTATAATTTAAAAAGAGAAAACACAGTAGTTTGACAATAAATGGCTTCACCCAACCACTAACCATGAGTGGAGAAAAAATTATAGTGTTATTTATATTCTTTGAAAAAAGACCAAGAAAGCAAAAAATCTGCTGTGGTATGTAAACTTTTGAGTACAACTGTAGTGCCCAGTGTCAGAAAGCTGAGTTTTTGTGCTATGTCATGGGTCTTCCAGCAGGACAATGACCCCAAACATACTTCAAGCACCTCCAGAAATGGATGGAAACAAAGCGCTGGAGAGTTCTGAAGTGGCACTGGCCAGCAATGTGTCTGGATCTGAATCCTATTGAACACCCGTGGAGAGATCTTAAAATTTCTGTTGGGAGAAGGCATCCTTCAAACATGAGAGACCTGGAGCAGTTTGCAAAAGAAGAGTGGTCCAAAATTCCAGTTGAGAGGTGTAAAAGAAGCTTGTTGATGGTTATAGGAAGCAATTGATTGCAATTATTTTATTCAAAGTGTGGGCAACCAAATATTAAGCTTAGGGTGCCAACAATTTTGTCCTGTCCATTTTGGGGGTTTTGTGTAAAATTATGTCCAACTTACTTTTTTGTCATTTTTTTGTATTGTTTCAAAACACACAAAGGAAATTAATATGTGTAAACAAAACATGTAACTGCAATAATTTTGTGGGATAAATAGTTCATTTTTGGGAACAATTTCAAGGTACAAGATAGATAAATAGATATTTTTTAGGATTGTGAGTAATTTCCCACAGCCTCCCGTACATGAGACCATTGACTGAACTCATCAAAATTGACCAATTCTGACTTTTAATTGTATGGGCCAATCAAAAGTTGTAGAGGATTGCTAGATAGTCATGTTTGCAATGCAACAATATTTATTCCCTGGGGGAAAAAAAATCAAAAACAGTCTTGCAGCTACTTTTTTTTCTCTATGCAGAATACATGCTCACATTTTAGTTAAAAACATTCTCCGCACATTTGGCAACAAAACGATACGAGAAATTGCAATAAAAATCTGCATGTTTTACATGTGAATTTTGACACAGATTCCCCAACGAATTTTACAACACTGTACTACAAAGCCAGGGGTATAACGATTGTGGTCATCCATGCAGGTGGAGGCACGCGAAGGTGAGCGGTCCGCCAACACCAGCAGAAACTTCAACTGGATGTGTGTCCTCAGAAGCACATCCAGGTCAGTTGTATATATATATAAAAAAAAAAAAAAAAAGATGAAAACCAGCTCACCTGCTAGGCATGTGCTGTGGGGAAGCCCGGATACCGTGCAGTCATCACGTCGAACAATAGAACAAAAGAGGAAAAAAATCCAGCTTCCAAAAATATCCAAATTTATTGAAGGTAAAATGCAAAGTCCAAAAACATGGTTCACAGGACATATCGTTCGAAACGCGTAGCCTGCTGCTACTCATTTTCCTGTGAACCATGTTTTTGGACTTTGCATTTTACCTTCAATAAATTTGGATATTTTTGGAAGCTGGATTTTTTTCCTCTTTAGGTCAGTTGTATTGTGGCGCACAGACCCGTTGGGTTCCTGCCCAGCAATTCATGCTGCCAGCCAAACAGAGGCCATCAGCTGATATCGGCATGCACCTGACGGCACAGATGGCAGTGATATGTTCTTCCGTCGTTTGTGCACTGAAGTCAGATGCCAGCTTCAGAAGAGAATCCCACAGACGGGGGGTGTGGAGGGAACGTGAGTACAATGCTTTATTTCTTTAAATGCATTCAAGAACAGTGGCAAAATGGGGGACATACAGTTGTGTGAAAAAGTGTTTGCCCCCTTCTTGATTTCCAATTCTTTTGCATGTTTGTCACATTTAAGTGTTTCATATCACCAAACAAATGTAAAATATTAGACAAAGATATCACAAATAAACACAGAATGCAGTTTTTAAATGAAGGTCTTTATAATTAAGGGAAAAGAAATCCAAACCTACAGGGCACTGCATGAAAAAGTGATTGCCCCCTTAACCTAATAACTGGTTGGGCCACCCTTAGCGACAATAACTGCAATCAAGCATTTGGGATAACTGGTATTGAGCATTCTGACCTTGGAATTCTGGCTCTCGACTGTGACCTGACTATGCATTTGTGACCTGGCCTGACACACCTGACCACCGCACTTCCTGGTTTTACCAGGCTATAAAAACCCGGCCTGTGCAATAGACCAACAGCGCTTCTCACAGGCGATGAAGCTCGCCATATTCCCTGCGCCAGGACGCCTGATTTATTCATCAAGCGGAAATCAGGTACTACTACTCCTTTGAACTCATATGACCACTTTGTGCACACTATATGTTACTTTTTTAACATATTGAGCTACTATCCTTTAATACAAAATATGTCGCTGGTTAGCCTATTAACCCTAACCGCTACACTGGATTACATTTACCCAGTCTGTTTATCAGACCCACGGCACTGGTAACTTTCCCTGTGCTAGGACACGTGGTTCCCTATACAAGCAACATACAGGTACAGCCGTTACAAAACTTTATGGTCACTACAATGCACATAATTAGATTCACTACATACTGTACTACCACCTTATGTGACAGAACATATACAGATTATTCTATTAACCCTTTCCTCAACCCTCCAGGTATCTGGTGACTACCTACCCCCATCTCTTATCCCGCTGGATCTTTCTAAAGATCTTCCTGCTCAATTCTTTGCTATACTGGCAGAAATACCTCCTATTTTCACTTTTCCATGGGACTCCATTGTATCCTTTATAATTCATTGCTATGCTAGAAGCTCTTCCAAAAATCCAGCTAAAAGATTGATAAAGATGTGGTGTTGTTTATAGCCGTGACTCTGAATATTTACTCTCTGGCTGTATTAGGGCTCATACTGTATTGAAGATAGGATCTCAAGGTTTGGTCACCAGATGCTATTAGGGTTCTTAAAAAATTAAGTGTTCCAATATGCTCCTGATCTAATCCAACCCGATCTCTAACAACCTTTCATTGTGGAGGTGGATGCTTCAGAGGTCAGGCCATTTTATTGTAGGAACTCAAAGCTCTGTGTCCAAGTGCTTTTTCTTTTCTAAAAAAATTCTCGTGTGTGGAAAGAAATTATGATGTTTTGGATTCGTTAGTTAATTGTTGTTAAATTGGTCTTTGAAGGAGGCAGTTTTTGGAGAGGGCGATTCATCAAGTTACCGCTGTCACTGATCATAAGAATCTAGCATACATTACTAGTAAACAACCCCTAGACAGGCCAGATGGTCCTTGCTTTTCTCTAGGTTTAATTTCTCTATCATATTCAGGCCGGGGTCTAAGAATGTGAAAGTTGATGCATTATCTCACAGACTCGATTCAGTTTCTCCTCCAGAACCGCAATTCTTCCATAGGGCATAGTGGTTTCCATGGTATCTTTGGAGTTGGAAGTGGAGATCCATAAACTCGAGTCGTTTGCTCCTTCCACTACTTCAGGGTCAAAATTATTTGTGCTTGTGTATGTAAGATTGCATCTATTATAGGATTTTCAATATTACATCTTGTGTGATCATCCTGGGGTCACAGCTATGCGGAATGCATTGCTAGACAATTTGGTGTCTGTCCATAATGATATTGCATTCCGAATAGCTGTGACCCCAGGAAGGCCACACAAGATGGAATAATGAAACTCCTGTAAGAGATGCAATCTTAAATACACAGGCACAAATAAAAAACATTTAAAAGTTTTCATTTTTCTCTCTATATAAAACCTGGCCAGAACATCTCATTCCTGCTTGTGAAAGTTTACTTCCTGGCTTGCTGGAGTTGGTGTGCAGAAGTTGGAATTCGTAGTTGCTGCTGGAGATTGTTGTATGCTGTTTTTGGGTGTATGCTTTCTCCCTTATCCTATTGCCATTTGGTTTGTACATTCCTATCCTTTCCTTTATTCCTCCCCGCCCTTAGTGAGTGTTTTTGTATGTAAATTGCGTTTTGTTGTCCCTATTTGTCTTACGTGTTTATACACTAACATATCTGTCCCAGGCCTCCTGTGGGAGGGGACAGCTTAGGACATTAACAGGTGCATAGTAAGGTCTGAGACCCGATGCTCTCTACCTTTAAAAGAATACCCCCAGGACAGGGATAGTTATGGTCCCAGTTCCAGGGACAGTTTGAGGCCCTCTATTACCGAAGACATCATAGAGTGACAACTGGTACTCATTCTTACCTTTTGCTGAGTTCATCTTTAACAGTCAGGTTAATCAATCTACTGGAGCCTCACCATTTTTCTGTAATTATGGCTTTCATCCCCATTTTGGAAAATTTTCTAGGATTAGATCTAAACCTCCATGGGTTGAGGTCACTGTACAGAGACTTGGGGATGTCTGGAGGGAGGTGCAAAAGAATATTGGGGCCGCTCAGATTCGCCAAAAATGGAAGGCCAAATAGAAAATCTTAGGTGGGTCCTGTCTTTAAAATTGGCGATAAGATTTGATTGCCACTTAAAAATATTAAACTAAAAGTGCCGTCAGCGAAGTTGGGTCCCAAGTTTATTGCTCGATGTGAGAATCTGGAGGTGATTAGATTAAAGCTTCCTCTATCCCTTTGCATCCCTAACGTTTTCCATAAATCCCTATTAAAGGAGTTTGTCCCTTCGGCAGTGTCTCCCTCATCCCCACCTCCTCTGGTTTCGGTCAATGGTGGCTCGGAGTATGATTTTAGAGGATTGTAGATTATCGTAGGGTCTGAAATTCCCTCCAATACCTCATCCACTGGAGGGGAAATGGACTGAGGAGAGATCCTGGGTCCTAGCTCGAGATGTGAAGGCCGATCGGTTAATCAGGGATTTACATCTAAAATTTTCTGGGAAACTTGGGGTCCCAAGAAGATGTGGTACTGTCATGATTCCACTGCTAGATGTATCTTGGACACAGAAAGTGACTGCTCAGTCATCCAGCCTTGTGCATGGGCATGCTGAGCTGTCAGTATTTTGATAGACAGCTCAGTCATCCAATCTAGTGCAGAGATGTGCTGAGTAGTTTTGAGTGAACGTACTCGGATGAGGTATTATCAGATCATGCTCATGTGCTATCTGTATGCCTTCGGTGTGCTCGCAAAATATGTTCTAGTCCCCGCCCCTGCATGTCTTGCAGCTGCAACACATGCAAAGATTACCTGTTTGTTAGCCCATCCCTTTATGTGCTGTAGCTGTTGAACAACCGTGAGACATGCAGACATGGGGACTTGAATATATCTTTCGAGCATGCCGAAGACACTTGGTTAGCACCGGAGCATGCTGGGATAACACCTTATCTGAGCACGTTCGCTCATCACTAGAGCTGAGCTGTCGATATTTTGATTGACAGCTCAGCAGTCCAATCTGAGACTTGGAGGTGCTGAGCTTACTTCAGGTGTTCCCTGTTCTTAGTGGTTACATAGCTATTTCACAAAGCTGTCAGTCCCAGATAGTTGCCAGTCGTAGCTTTCAGCTGAGTGTGTTTTTCTCTGTGCTTTGAATTCAGACAATCTGATCTGTTGTTGCTGTACCTTGGATTTGCCTTTTGACTACCTGTTTGTATTATCCCTTTGGCCTTGACGCATTCTGACCATGGAATTCTGACTCTGGACTATGACTTGACTATGTGTTTGTCTCTTCACTTTGTTTATGAAGTACCCTCCTGGCTCTTGTTTTCGGACTCCTTGACTACCATGGCTTGTCCATGAGAAGTGACTCAGCCACACAAATGTATTGGTAAGCTAGTATCTTGCCAGAATTGTTGTGTTTCCTTGATAGCAGAAACTGAGGTGTGGCTAATACAGAGAACTGTAGTGAGCATTTGGTAATCTGTAATCTTGATTGCACAATGATAGACATGGAAAATACCTAGATGAGCAAAAATGAGCTTGAAAATAACACTGGTAGAATAACATGCAAGAGCAGCAGAAGAGAATTAGATACCTACCTGGAGCTGCGCCAAGTGGAAGAAGCTAAATCCTGGCAAACGAGAGATGACTAGAAACAATGTTTTCTAAATAGGCACATGTGGGTGCCTGAGCTGGTCTTGAAAAGGTCTTGGTGAGGACATTGTGCTTGCTGGTATACCACCATAACCAAGCACAGGTTAGCACACAGGGAGACAGCAAAAGGGGAAGGAACTAAAACCAGTAGGTGGGTAACACTAACATCTGGGTGCAGAGTGTTTTGCTGCAAAAACATCGGGAAAATCAGTGCAAAAACTGTGACACCATCAACTAAGTTAATTAATATGCTGGAAGTGCGGACGAATGCACAGCAGACACATATTGACAGAAAAAAAGTATTGACTCAATGAAAAATTTTAAAAATTGAGAGTCCTCAGTGGATGATGCTTTTTAATGGCTAAAGGAAATGTTGGAATCAAATAGAAAGCTTTTGAGACGACTCAAGTCTCTTCATCAGGCATAGTTTAACACCAGATTTGAAGGGTATCAACAATTGAGGACTCTCAATTTGTAATATTTTTTTATCCACTGGCTAACATGGCACAAAAATATAATTTTCTTATATTTGACCCATTGAACAGTTGTTACATTTTTATTCTGTAAAAGCAGTACGACGAATATAAAGAAAGTATTTCTCAAAAAGTCTAAAAAAAAAACTGATTTCCCTTCATTACAATTATCAAAGACAATGTGGAATAACTAATTATTGGCTGACAGTAAGTAACACAAGCACCCTACAGCAATGACAGCCCTACATGTGTGCGATGAGGCTTCTAACACATGAGGACTGAGGGTTCCCTTACACAATGAAACATAAGGTCCAAATGTCAGTATAACGTAACTAAAATTAAGGGTTAAGGGCTCATGAGGTTCTCACATGTGGCTTCAGCAGTTATTATATCTACTTTTTCAGCCAAGCTTGTTATTATTAAGGAAAGTGGTTTTAATTTTCCACCCAAACAAGTTTATTTAAAGTATATGGTGCAAGTGCATTCATGTGTAGCAAAGTAAAAAGTAGGAAATTTTGTCAGGTCAACCCCCTCTGTATCCGTATAGAAAAATGGCTCCATCATGAACATGCATGTTTGGCAAGGCGAAGAATGCATGCTTATTTCAAGGACAAGAGGGGATTACACTAAAGTCAGACTCCTATTGGAGCAGATTATCTCTGCCAGAAAAAAAGGATCAGGCATGTTAAAATCTAACATTAATATATACTTAGTATACTTTGGAGGACTTTTGGCACCCCAATCATGTAAGATATTTGGCTTATGACACCAATATTAACAAGTTTAACGACCAGGGGTATTTCAGTTTTTGCGTTTTCGTTTTTCGCTCCCCTCCTTTCTCAGAGCCATAACTTTTTTATTTTTCAGTCAATCTGGCCATGTTTTTTGCAAGACAAGTTGTACTTTTGAACAACATCATTGGTTTCAACATACGGAGGACTGGAAAACGGGGGAAAAATTCCAAGTGTGATGAAATTGCAAAAAAAGTGCATTTCCACAGATGTTTTTTTTTTTTTTTACCATGTTTACCAACTTCTAAAACTGACCTGCCATTATGATTCTCCGGGTCATTATGAGTTCACAGACACCAAACATGTCTAGGTTCTCTTTTTATTTAAGTGGTGAAAAAAAATTCCAAAGTTTCAAAAAAATAAAAATAAGAAATGGCACCACTTTCCGAGACTTGTACAGTCTCCATTTTTCGGGATCTGGGTCTGGGTGAGGGCTTGTTTTTTGCGTGCCGAGCTGACGTTTTTAATTATACCATTTGGCGCACATACGATCTTTTGATCGCCTGTTATTGCATTTCGGATGCAACATTCGGCTAACATTTCAGATTTTAAAATATTTTTTTCAAGCTGGTGTTATAAAGTATTCTAATTTACTGAGATATTTGGGTTTTCATTGGCTGTAAGCCATAATCATCATCATTAACAGAAATAAACACTTGACATAAATCACTGTTTGTAATGACTCTATATAATATATGAGTTTCATTTTTTGTATTGAAGAACTGAAATAAATTAACTTTTTGATGATATTCTAATTTAGTGAGAAGCGCCTGTAAATGTGCAGTTCTGCTGCATTTGTTACATGCAATTTAATGGGGATAACATGGGATTTTGTTGCAGATTTTCCCCACTCATTAGTATGGGTGAAATTTGTAACAAAAACGCGGCAAGAATTGACATGCTTCAAATTTGCAAGGAAAAAATATGCAACGTGAGCATGGGACCTCAGGAATCTCATTGACTTTGCTGATACTAGTAAATCCTTCATTTTTTGTGACAAAACTGAGCTGAAAAATGCAATGTGTGCACATACCCTAAAGCAGAATATTGGAAACAGAAATATAATCTTTCAGACTTGCCAACAAATTCATTTCTGTCTTGACCGTTGGAAACTCACAGGCATAAGTTCATGGTGATTGATGATGAGACTGAAGGTCGAAACTGCTAGTCAAAATAAATGTTTCTGACCAACTTAAAGGGGTTTGTCCAACTGGAACAATATATTTCTATGTGTCTAAAATAAAAATATATACAATTTACTAAAATAGTTGGGTTAAGATAGGGTCCCAATTTCAAGAGATCTGTGCTGGTTCCAGCTCCCAACAGATCCACTTCCATCAGGGTGTAACCCTGGGGAACATTTACTATGGTGGCACATGACTAATGATGTATACCAAAGGGGATTGATGACTAGCCGATTGAAATAGCTGATCCAGATCCCTGACAGACAGCTGACAATATTGATCACATCAATCATTCATACAGCTCGTGCAGACGATGGTGTTTTCGGTCCAAGTGCAATCTGACAAAACATCGGATCACACTCGCACCAATGTTATGCGTGGGTTTATGCACATATCCAATTTTTTCCCTGTGGATCGAGGGAAAAAAATCGCAGCTTCAGATCACAATTGGCCATGCAAATCAATGAACTCGTGGAAAACATTGAACTGTACTTGGATGACATCGGAGTGCAGTCCAATTTTCACGGACTGGAACAATGGAGAAGAAGGAGACTTTTTTTCTCCATCTTCTCAGCTGAGAGAATCAGAGCACACGGTGATGAGAGTGTGATTAGTATAATTTGCCTGATTCCCTCAGATGAGAGAATATACGGTTGTGTGGCCCTAGATGGTTGTGAAAGCCTCCAGACATTTTGTTCTCTGGACCAAGAATATCAAAAATGTAATAAATATGTTCTTCTGCTCACGATCTCCTTTATGGGAAAGTAGAGAGAATATTCAGAAATAAACTACAAATAGATATAATTTGTAGGGATCTTTAGGCATTATACAATTCATAATTTCAGCTAACTATTAAAAGGTATCTACATTTTTTTCTCAACGTTATAAGAAATGGGTCATAATTGAGTCTGCATGTAGAAATTACAAGTGTGCAACAGTTTATATTTAGCAATGTATACAGCACAGAATGTGAAACAGCACAACCAAAAACATTTTACTATAATTTCAGTGTATCCTAACTTTCACTCCACAGCTCAGTCCTGCGGGAATAGGAAACATACAATTATTTCTATCAGATGTGTTTGGCACACTTATGGAAACAGACTTCATGATATGTAATCACATCTGTCTGCCATATGGAAGACAATACGACTCCCTGGATTCCTTCCTCACCCTCCACACAAGTGATCTGCTTCACCAAGGAACGTTACTGGAAACCTGGATATATAAACACCGGAATGAGAACTTCCACCACAACCAGCCAGACTACAGTACAGTATTTTATCTCCAGTGGAAATGTACATTTTGTCACTTACTATATGAGGCAAGAAGCTGGTCCAGTCCTACTCATGTAATCCCAATTACAGCTTCCATTCATTCTCAGGAAAGCCAAGTTCATCGATTACAATAACTGAAGATGTTACTATGGCTTCTCAACGGGAATGAAAGAGAAATGGGAAATGAATAAAAAGTAGAACATAACAAAAATTAAAGGGACTCTGTCAGCACAGAATGACTGTTCTAAGTCCTGTCAATCGATGCTTCAAAGCGGGGGTAATCATTTAAATACACCTTAAGAATCATAGAATGTTAGAGTTAGAAGGGACCTCAAGGGTCATCGTGTCCAACCACCTGCTCAATGCAGGACTCACTAAACCATCTCAGGCATATGTCTGTGAAGCCTCTGTTTGAAGACTTCCATTGAAGGAGAACTCACATCTCGAGGCAGTCTGTTCCACTCATTGATCACGCTCACTTTCAAAAGTTTTTCCTAATGTCTAATCTGCATCTTCTCCCTCTCAGTTTCATTCCATTACTACTTGTATTTTCATGTGCAAATGAGCATAAGGATGACCTTGCCACCGGCTTGTTTTCCCTCTGTCTTCACCAACTCTTCTTTGATTGACAGCTCTGGCTTCGTAGAACCAGAGAAGGGTGGAGATAGATGGAAACCAAGCAGGTGGGAAAGTGTATATAAATCATTGCATGCGCCACGAAGCATCTAGCGCCTGTACTTGGATTGAACAGTCATTCTGTGCTGACAGAGTCCCTTTAACTCAACAAATTGAAAAATGCGGGTATACCCATTTTATGGCACAAAAATATTGGAAATTTTGAAGCATGACTCTTGCCATGTTGGCCTACTTAATCACAACATGTGGGTGTGAAAGTGGAGTGGTTAGCTAGGCAAATAGATCTAAGCCAGATTGTTGAATTTCAACCTAATACAAAGTTGAAAATACTGTATAGGTGTGATGTAAAAATTGTAAAAACATCTCTAGAAAGAATTATGTTTAAAGTGTCCTGCATTTATCACAGATTGGATAAATTTGGAGCACATGATAGCAATGCAACTTCCACCAAAACTGACTTAAAAAATTCTGCTCATGATAAACCTCACCCAGTGAACTTTTTTTTACTTTGTATTTTTTTAAATAAATGGATCTTCATATATCAGTTTCATTTTGGGTCCAGGTTTTAGGAACAACCATAGAGCTGGCAGGGACTGGCTGTTCCCATACTTCCAGTTTCAGACCTTGGAATGGCCTATTCAGTGTCTGAGTCTAGGAGTAGAGGTGGAAACACCTCTGGTATACTGGTTTGCTTTGCTAGAGGCTAAAGGTACCGTCACATTAAGCGACGCTGCAGCGATATCGACAACGATGCCGATCGCTGCAGCGTCGCTGTGTGGTTGCTGGAGAGCTGTCACACAGACAGCTCTCCAGTGACCAACGATGCCGAAGTCCCCGGGTAACCAGGGTAAACATCGGGTTACTAAGCGCAGGGCCGCGCTTAGTAACCCGATGTTTACCCTGGTTACCAGGGCCGGACTGGCCATAGGGCACTTCTGGCAAATGCCAGAAGGGCCGGTGCCAGTGGTGGGCCGCTCAATCCGCCGCCCCCGCCGTCGCATTCAACTATACCGGCGTATAGACGCCGGTACAGTTGAATGCAATGATGGAGGAGAGAGCGTCTACAGACGCTCCTCTCCCATCATTCCCCGCTCTGCCTCTGACACTGCGGGGGCGCGATGATGTCATATCATCACGCACCTGCTGTGTCCCGGGCAGACTGCAGCTGCTGAGACAGGAGCAGGAACCAGGAAGCAACGCTGGGCACGAGGAGAGGTGAGGAGAGTTTTTTTTTTTCTGGACTGTGGGGCCATTCTCGGAGGAGGTGAGGGGAGGAAGAGAAGAGATGTGGGCTGTATATAGTTCTCTGTGGGCTGTGCTCTGTGCTGTATACTGCTGTGGGCTGTATATAGTTCTCTGTGGGCTGTGCTCTGTGCTGTATACTGCTGTGGGCTGTATATAGCTCTCTGTGGGCTGTGCTCTGTGCTGTATACTGCTGTGGGCTGTATATAGTTCTCTGTGGGCTGTGCTCTGTGCTGTATACTGCTGTGGGCTGTATATAGCTCTCTGTGGGCTGTGCTCTGTGCTGTATACTACTGTGTGCTCTGTGCTATATATAGTTCTCTGTGGGCTGTGCTCTGTGCTGTATACTACTGTGGGCTGTATATAGTTCTCTGTGGGCTGTGCTCTGTGCTGTATACTGCTGTGGGCTGTATATAGCTCTCTGTGGGCTGTGCTCTGTGCTGTATACTACTGTGGGCTGTATATAGCTCTCTGTGGGCTGTGCTCTGTGCTGTATACTGCTGTGGGCTGTATATAGTTCTCTGTGGGCTGTGCTCTGTGCTGTATACTGCTGTGGGCTGTATATAGCTCTCTGTGGGCTGTGCTCTGTGCTGTATACTGCTGTGGGCTGTATATAGTTCTCTGTGGGCTGTGCTCTGTGCTGTATACTGCTGTGGGCTGTATATAGTTCTCTGTGGGCTGTGCTCTGTGCTGTATACTGCTGTGGGCTGTATATAGCTCTCTGTGGGCTGTGCTCTGTGCTGTATACTACTCTGTGCTCTGTGCTATATATAGTTCTCTGTGGGCTGTGCTCTGTGCTGTATACTACTGTGGGCTGTATATAGTTCTCTGTGGGCTGTGCTCTGTGCTGTATACTGCTGTGGGCTGTATATAGCTCTCTGTGGGCTGTGCTCTGTGCTGTATACTACTGTGGGCTGTATATAGCTCTCTGTGGGCTGTGCTCTGTGCTGTATACTGCTGTGGGCTGTATATAGTTCTCTGTGGGCTGTGCTCTGTGCTGTATACTACTGTGGGCTGTATATAGTTCTCTGTGGGCTGTGCTCTGTGCTGTATACTGCTGTGGGCTGTATATAGTTCTCTGTGGGCTGTGCTCTGTGCTGTATACTGCTGTGGGCTGTATATAGCTCTCTGTGGGCTGTGCTCTGTGCTGTATACTGCTGTGGGCTGTATATAGTTCTCTGTGGGCTGTGCTCTGTGCTGTATACTGCTGTGGGCTGTATATAGTTCTCTGTGGGCTGTGCTCTGTGCTGTATACTGCTGTGGGCTGTATATAGCTCTCTGTGGGCTGTGCTCTGTGCTGTATACTACTGTGTGCTCTGTGCTATATATAGTTCTCTGTGGGCTGTGCTCTGTGCTGTATACTACTGTGGGCTGTATATAGTTCTCTGTGGGCTGTGCTCTGTGCTGTATACTGCTGTGGGCTGTATATAGCTCTCTGTGGGCTGTGCTCTGTGCTGTATACTACTGTGTGCTCTGTGCTATATATAGTTCTCTGTGGGCTGTGCTCTGTGCTGTATACTACTGTGGGCTGTATATAGTTCTCTGTGGGCTGTGCTCTGTGCTGTATACTGCTGTGGGCTGTATATAGCTCTCTGTGGGCTGTGCTCTGTGCTGTATACTGCTGTGGGCTGTATATAGTTCTCTGTGGGCTGTGCTCTGTGCTGTATACTGCTGTGGGCTGTATATAGTTCTCTGTGGGCTGTGCTCTGTGCTGTATACTGCTGTGGGCTGTATATAGCTCTCTGTGGGCTGTGCTCTCTGCTGTATACTACTGTGTGCTCTGTGCTATATATAGTTCTCTGTGGGCTGTGCTCTGTGCTGTATACTACTGTGGGCTGTATATAGTTCTCTGTGGGCTGTGCTCTGTGCTGTATACTGCTGTGGGCTGTATATAGCTCTCTGTGGGCTGTGCTCTGTGCTGTATACTACTGTGTGCTCTGTGCTATATATAGTTCTCTGTGGGCTGTGCTCTGTGCTGTATACTACTGTGGGCTGTATATAGTTCTCTGTGGGCTGTGCTCTGTGCTGTATACTGCTGTGGGCTGTATATAGCTCTCTGTGGGCTGTGCTCTGTGCTGTATACTGCTGTGGGCTGTATATAGCTCTCTGTGGGTTGTGCTCTGTGCTGTATACTACTGTGTGCTCTGTGCTATATATAGTTCTCTGTGGGCTGTGCTCTGTGCTGTATACTGCTGTGGGCTGTATATAGTTCTCTGTGGGCTGTGCTCTGTGCTGTATACTACTGTGGGCTGTATATAGTTCTCTGTGGGCTGTGCTCTGTGCTGTATACTGCTGTGGGCTGTATATAGTTCTCTGTGGGCTGTGCTCTGTGCTGTATACTGCTGTGGGCTGTATATAGTTCTCTGTGGGCTGTGCTCTGTGCTGTATACTACTGTGGGCTGTATATAGTTCTCTGTGGGCTGTGCTCTGTGCTGTATACTGCTGTGGGCTGTATATAGTTCTCTGTGGGCTGTGCTCTGTGCTGTATACTACTGTGGGCTGTATATAGTTCTCTGTGGGCTGTGCTCTGTGCTGTATACTGCTGTGGGCTGTATATAGCTCTCTGTGGGCTGTGCTCTGTGCTGTATACTACTGTGTGCTCTGTGCTATATATAGTTCTCTGTGGGCTGTGCTCTGTGCTGTATACTACTGTGGGCTGTATATAGTTCTCTGTGGGCTGTGCTCTGTGCTGTATACTGCTGTGGGCTGTATATAGCTCTCTGTGGGCTGTGCTCTGTGCTGTATACTGCTGTGGGCTGTATATAGCTCTCTGTGGGTTGTGCTCTGTGCTGTATACTACTGTGTGCTCTGTGCTATATATAGTTCTCTGTGGGCTGTGCTCTGTGCTGTATACTGCTGTGGGCTGTATATAGTTCTCTGTGGGCTGTGCTCTGTGCTGTATACTGCTGTGGGCTGTATATAGTTCTCTGTGGGCTGTGCTCTGTGCTGTATACTGCTGTGGGCTGTATATAGTTCTCTGTGGGCTGTGCTCTGTGCTGTATACTGCTGTGGGCTGTATATAGCTCTCTGTGGGCTGTGCTCTGTGCTGTATACTACTGTGGGCTGTATATAGTTCTCTGTGGGCTGTGCTCTGTGCTGTATACTGCTGTGGGCTGTATATAGTTCTCTGTGGGCTGTGCTCTGTGCTGTATACTGCTGTGGGCTGTATATAGTTCTCTGTGGGCTGTGCTCTGTGCTGTATACTACTGTGGGCTGTATATAGTTCTCTGTGGGCTGTGCTCTGTGCTGTATACTACTGTGGGCTGTATATAGTACTCTGTGGGCTGTGCTCTGTGCTGTATACTGCTGTGGGCTGTATATAGTTCTCTGTGGGCTGTGCTCTGTGCTGTATACTACTGTGGGCTGTATATAGTTCTCTGTGGGCTGTGCTCTGTGCTGTATACTGCTGTGGGCTGTATATAGTTCTCTGTGGGCTGTGCTCTGTGCTGTATACTGCTGTGGGCTGTATATAGTTCTCTGTGGGCTGTGCTCTGTGCTGTATACTGCTGTGGGCTGTATATAGCTCTCTGGGCTGTGCTCTGTGCTGTATACTACTGTGTGCTCTGTGCTATATATAGTTCTCTGTGGGCTGTGCTCTGTGCTGTATACTGCTGTGGGCTGTATATAGTTCTCTGTGGGCTGTGCTCTGTGCTGTATACTGCTGTGGGCTGTATATAGCTCTCTGTGGGCTGTGCTCTGTGCTGTATACTACTGTGTGCTCTGTGCTATATATAGTTCTCTGTGGGCTGTGCTCTGTGCTGTATACTGCTGTGGGCTGTATATAGTTCTCTGTGGGCTGTGCTCTGTGCTGTATACTGCTGTGGACTGTATATAGTTCTCTGTGGGCTGTGCTCTGTGCTGTATACTACTGTGGGCTGTATATAGTTATCTGTGGGCTGTGCTCTGCTGTATGCTACTGTGGGCTGTATATAGTTCTCTGGGCTGTGCTCTGTGCTGTATATAGTTCTCTGTGGGCTGTGCTCTGTGCTGTATACTACTGTGGGCTGTATATAGTTATCTGTGGGCTGTGCTCTGTGCTGTATGCTACTGTGGGCTGTATATAGTTCTCTGTGGGCTGTGCTCTGTGCTGTATATAGTTCTCAGTGGGCTGTGCTCTGTGCTGTATACTACTGTGGGCTGTATATAGTTATCTGTGGGCTGTGCTCTGTGCTGTATGCTACTGTGGGCTGTATATAGTTCTCTGTGGGCTGTGCTCTGTGCTGTATATAGTTCTCTGTGGGCTGTGCTCTGTGCTGTATACTACTGTGGGCTGTATATAGTTCTCTGTGGGCTGTGCTCTGTGCTGTATACTACTGTGTGCTGTATATAGTTCTCTGGGCTGTGCTGTATATAGTACTCTGTGGGCTGTGCTCTGTGCTGTATACTACTGTGTGCTGTATATAGTTCTCTGTGGGCTGTGCTCTGTGCTGTATACTACTGTGTGCTGTATATAGTTCTCTGTGGGCTGTGCTGTATATAGTACTCTGTGGGCTGTGCTGTATATAGTACTCTGTGGGCTGTGCTGTATATAGTACTCTGTGGGCTGTGCTGTATATAGTACTCTGTGGGCTGTGCTGTATATAGTACTCTGTGGGCTGTGCTGTATATAGTACACTCTGGGCTGTGCTGTATATAGTACTCTCTGTGCTGTGCTTTATATAGTACTCTGGGCTGTGCTGTATATAGTACTCTGGGCTGTGCTTTATATAGTTCTCTGTGGGCTGTGCTTTATATAGTTCTCTGTGGGCTGTGCTGTATATAGTTCTCTGTGGGCTGTGCTGTATATAGTTCTCTGTGGGCTGTGCTGTATATAGTACTCTGTGGGCTGTGCTGTATATAGTACTCTCTGGGCTGTGCTGTATATAGTACTCTGTGGGCTGTGCTGTATATAGTACACTCTGGGCTGTGCTGTATATAGTACTCTGTTGTGAATTTGGATTCTGGGCTCCCCCGGTGGCCGCTTGTGGAATTGGACTTGTCATCCTCTTTCCTGTTTCACCTGGTTCCATCAGTAGTGGGTGTCGCTATTTAAGCTCATTTCTCTGGTGGTTTCTTGCCGGTCAACAATGTTATCTGATGCCTCTCAGTGCTTGTTCCTGCTTCTGACAACTACTAGATAAGTTGGACTTTTGTCCATGTTTCATTTTGCCTATTTGTTCCAGTTCACAGCTGAAGTTTTGTTACTGTGTCTGGAAAGCTCTCGTTGATCAGGGATTGCTACTCTGGCGTTATGAGTTAATGCCAGAGTTTAAGGTAATCTCTGGATGGTGTTTTGTTAGTGTTTTTCTGCTGACCATGAAAGTATACTATCTGTCTTCTGCTATCTAGTAAGCGGACCTCAAATTTGCTAAGACTATTTTCCTGCTGCGTTTGTTGTTTCATCTGAACTCACCGTCATTATATGTGGGGGGCTACTGTCTTCTTTGGAATATTTCTCTAGAGGTGAGCCAGGTCTTATATTTCCCTCTGCTAGCTATTTAGGTCTTAGGCCAGAGCTGGGCATCTAGCAATAAATAGGAAATGCTACCTGGCTATTTCTAGTTGCGCGGCAGGCTTAGTTCATGGTCAGTATAGTTCCATCTTCCGAGAGCTTGTCCCTCTATAGGCTTGCTATGATCTCTGCCTGCAGAGATCATGACAGTTTGACCGGACCAATAAAGTGTTAAAGACCCAGGTTGAGAAAGGAGAGTTATAAGAAGTCTGCTGGAATTTTTTTTTTTTTTTTTTTTTTTCCTCCAGTTTGCCTTGCTGCAGTCTTTTTTCTCTCTCTCCTCCTAATCTCTGTATGGCTCTGTGTGCACCTGACAATAATGGATCTTCAGAGTGTAACTGCGGGTTTGAATAATCTCATCACGAAAGTACAAAATTTACAAGATTTTGTGGTACATGCTCCAGTATCTGAGCCGAGAATTCCTTTGCCGGAGTTCTTCACAGGGAATAGAGCTAGCTTCCAGAATTTCCGAAATAATTGTAAGCTTTATTTGTCCCTGAAGTCTCGTTCAGCTGGAGACCCTGCTCAGCAGGTTAGGATTGTGATTTCCTTGCTCAGGGGTGACCCTCAAGATTGGGCCTTCTCATTGCCAGCAGGGGATCCTGCGTTGCGCGATGTGGATGCGTTTTTTCTGGCCTTGGGCTTGCTTTATGAGGAACCTCATTTGGAACTTCAGGCAGAAAAAACTTTGATGGCACTATCTCAGGGGCAAGACGAAGCTGAGGTTTACTGCCAAAAATTCCGTAAATGGTCTGTGCTTACTCAGTGGAATGAGTGCGCCTTGGCGGCAACTTTCAGAGAAGGTCTCTCTGATGCCGTTAAGGATGTTATGGTGGGGTTCCCTGTGCCTGCAGGTCTGAATGAGTCCATGACAATGGCTATTCAGATTGATAGGCGTCTGCGGGAGCGCAAACCGGTGCACCATCTGGCGGTGTCTATGGAAAAGACGCCAGAAAGTATGCAGTGTGATAGAATTCTGTCCAGGAGCGAGCGACAGAATTTTAGACGGAAGAATGGATTGTGCTTCTATTGTGGGGATTCTACTCATGTTATATCAGCATGCTCTAGGCGTACAAAGAAGCTTGATAAGTCTGTTTCCATTGGCACCATTCAGTCTAAGTTTATTTTGTCTGTAACCCTGATTTGCTCTTTGTCATCCATTGCCACGGACGCCTATGTTGACTCTGGCGCCGCTCTGAGTCTTATGGATTGGTCCTTTGCCAATCGTTGTGGTTTTGATTTAGAGCCTTTGGAGACTCTTATTCCTCTGAAGGGGATTGACTCCACCCCATTGGCTAATAATAAACCACAATACTGGACACAAGTAACCATGCGTATCAATCCGGATCACCAGGAGATTATTCGTTTCCTGGTGCTGTATAATTTACATGACGATTTGGTACTGGGATTGCCATGGTTGCAGTCTCACAATCCAGTCTTGGACTGGAGAGCAATGTCTGTGTTGAGCTGGGGATGTAAGGGTATTCATGGGGACTTACCTTTGGTTTCTATTTCGTCGTCCATTCCCTCTGAAGTCCCTGAGTTCCTCTCTGATTATCAAGACGTCTTTGACGAACCCAAGCTTGGGTCGTTACCTCCGCACCGTGAGTGCGATTGTGCCATAGATTTGATACCGGGTTGCAAATATCCAAAGGGTCGTTTGTTTAATCTGTCTGTGCCGGAACATGCTGCTATGCGGGAATATATAAAGGAGTCTTTGGAAAAGGGACATATTCGTCCATCTTCTTCTCCCCTGGGAGCTGGGTTTTTCTTTGTCTCAAAAAAGGACGGCTCTTTGAGACCATGTATTGATTATCGGCTTCTGAATAAGATCACTGTTAAGTACCAATACCCATTGCCATTGCTTACTGATTTGTTTGCTCGTATAGAGGGTGCTAAGTGGTTCTCTAAAATTGATCTTCGTGGGGCGTATAATTTGGTGCGGATCAGGCAGGGGGATGAGTGGAAGACCGCATTTAATACGCCCGAGGGCCACTTTGAGTATTTGGTCATGCCTTTTGGTCTTTCTAATGCCCCTTCAGTTTTCCAGTCTTTTATGCATGATATTTTCCGCGATTTTCTGGATAAATTTATGATAATATATCTGGATGATATTCTGATTTTTTCTGATGACTGGGACTCTCATGTCCAGCAGGTCAGGAGAGTTTTTCAGGTTCTGCGGTCTAATTCTTTATGTGTGAAGGGGTCTAAGTGCGTTTTTGGGGTCCAGAAAATTTCCTTTTTGGGGTATATTTTTTCTCCCTCTTCCATTGAGATGGATCCCGACAAGGTGCAAGCTATTTGTGACTGGACTCAGCCCTCCTCTCTTAAGGGTCTTCAGAGATTTTTGGGCTTTGCCAACTTTTACCGCCGATTTATTGCTGGTTTTTCGGATGTCGTTAAACCACTGACTGATTTGACCAGACATGGCGCTGATGTTGCTAATTGGTCCCCTCATGCTGTAGAGGCCTTTCAGGAGCTTAAGCACCGTTTTGCCTCTGCCCCTGTGTTACGTCAGCCTGATGTGAATCTGCCTTTTCAGGTTGAGGTTGACGCTTCGGAGATCGGAGCTGGGGCAGTGTTGTCGCAGAAAGGTTCCGACTGCTCTGTCATTAGGCCTTGTGCCTTCTTTTCTCGCAAATTTTCGCCCGCAGAGCGGAATTATGATGTTGGGAATAGGGAGCTTTTGGCCATGAAGTGGGCGTTTGAGGAGTGGCGCCATTGGCTAGAGGGGGCTAAGCATCAGGTGGTGGTATTGACTGACCACAAAAATTTGATTTATCTTGAGACTGCCAGGCGCCTGAATCCTAGACAGGCGCGCTGGTCTTTATTTTTTTCTCGCTTTAATTTTGTGGTGTCATACCTACCGGGTTCTAAGAATGTTAAGGCAGATGCCCTTTCTAGGAGTTTTGACCCGGACTCTCCTGGTAATGCTGAACCCACAGGTATCCTTAGGGAGGGAGTAATTTTGTCGGCCGTTTCTCCTGATCTGCGGCGGTCCTTGCAAGAGTTTCAGGCGGATAGACCGGATCGTTGTCCGCCTGATAGACTGTTTGTTCCGGATGATTGGACCAGTAGAGTCATCTCTGAGGTACATTCTTCTGCATTGGCAGGTCATCCCGGAATTTTTGGTACCAGGGATTTGGTGGCAAGATCCTTCTGGTGGCCTTCCCTGTCACGAGATGTGCGAGTCTTTGTGCAGTCATGTGACATTTGTGCTCGGGCCAAGTCTTGTAGTTCTCGGGCTAGCGGACTGCTGTTGCCCTTGCCTATTCCTAAGAGGCCTTGGACACACATCTCGATGGATTTTATTTCAGATCTGCCTGTTTCCCAGAAGATGTCTGTCATCTGGGTGGTCTGTGACCGTTTCTCTAAAATGGTCCATTTGGTTCCTCTGCCCAAGTTGCCTTCTTCTTCTGAGTTGGTTCCTCTGTTTTTTCAGAATGTTGTCCGATTGCACGGTATTCCTGAGAATATTGTTTCTGACAGAGGTACCCAATTTGTGTCTAGATTTTGGCGGGCATTCTGTGCTAGGATGGGCATAGATTTGTCTTTTTCATCTGCTTTTCACCCTCAGACTAATGGCCAGACCGAGCGGACTAATCAGACCCTGGAGACATATCTGAGGTGTTTTGTCTCTGCTGACCAGGATGATTGGGTTGCTTTTTTGCCATTGGCAGAGTTCGCCCTCAATAATCGGGCCAGCTCTTCCACCTTGGTGTCCCCGTTTTTCTGTAATTCGGGGTTTCACCCTCGATTTTCCTCCGGTCAGGTGGAATCCTCGGATTGTCCTGGAGTGGATGCGGTGGTGGAGAGATTGCATCACATCTGGGGGCAGGTTATGGACAATTTGAAGTTGTCCCAGGAGAAGACTCAGCGTTTTGCCAACCGTCATCGTCGTGTTGGTTCTCGGCTTTGTGTTGGAGATTTGGTGTGGTTGTCTTCTCGTTTTGTCCCTATGAGGGTCTCTTCTCCTAAGTTTAAACCTCGGTTCATCGGCCCTTATAGAATATTGGAGATTCTTAATCCTGTTTCTTTCCGTTTGGACCTCCCTGCGTCCTTTTCCATTCATAACGTTTTTCATCGGTCGTTATTGCGCAGGTATGAGGTACCTGTTGTACCTTCAGTTGAGCCTCCTGCTCCGGTGTTGGTTGAGGGTGAGTTGGAGTACGTTGTGGAGAAAATTTTGGACTCTCGTGTTTCCAGACGGAGACTCCAGTATCTGGTCAACTGGAAGGGTTACGGCCAGGAGGATAATTCTTGGGTCAATGCATCTGATGTTCATGCTTCTGATCTTGTTCGTGCCTTCCATAGGGCTCATCCTGGTCGCCCTGGTGGATCTGGTGAGGGTTCGGTGCCCCCTCCTTGAGGGGGGGGTACTGTTGTGAATTTGGATTCTGGGCTCCCCCGGTGGCCGCTTGTGGAATTGGACTTGTCATCCTCTTTCCTGTTTCACCTGGTTCCATCAGTAGTGGGTGTCGCTATTTAAGCTCATTTCTCTGGTGGTTTCTTGCCGGTCAACAATGTTATCTGATGCCTCTCAGTGCTTGTTCCTGCTTCTGACAACTACTAGATAAGTTGGACTTTTGTCCATGTTTCATTTTGCCTATTTGTTCCAGTTCACAGCTGAAGTTTTGTTACTGTGTCTGGAAAGCTCTCGTTGATCAGGGATTGCTACTCTGGCGTTATGAGTTAATGCCAGAGTTTAAGGTAATCTCTGGATGGTGTTTTGTTAGTGTTTTTCTGCTGACCATGAAAGTATACTATCTGTCTTCTGCTATCTAGTAAGCGGACCTCAAATTTGCTAAGACTATTTTCCTGCTGCGTTTGTTGTTTCATCTGAACTCACCGTCATTATATGTGGGGGGCTACTGTCTTCTTTGGAATATTTCTCTAGAGGTGAGCCAGGTCTTATATTTCCCTCTGCTAGCTATTTAGGTCTTAGGCCAGAGCTGGGCATCTAGCAATAAATAGGAAATGCTACCTGGCTATTTCTAGTTGCGCGGCAGGCTTAGTTCATGGTCAGTATAGTTCCATCTTCCGAGAGCTTGTCCCTCTATAGGCTTGCTATGATCTCTGCCTGCAGAGATCATGACAGTACTCTCTGTGCTGTGCTTTATATAGTACTCTGGGCTGTGCTGTATATAGTACTCTGGGCTGTGCTTTATATAGTTCTCTGTGGGCTGTGCTTTATATAGTTCTCTGTGGGCTGTGCTGTATATAGTTCTCTGTGGGCTGTGCTGTATATAGTTCTCTGTGGGCTGTGCTGTATATAGTACTCTGTGGGCTGTGCTGTATATAGTACTCTCTGGGCTGTGCTGTATATAGTACTCTCTGGGCTGTGCTTTATATAGTACTCTGGGCTGTGCTGTATATAGTACTCTGGGCTGTGCTTTATATAGTTCTCTGTGGGCTGTGCTGTATATAGTTCTCTGTGGGCTGTGCTGTATATAGTTCTCTGTGGGCTGTGCTGTATATATTACTTTGTGGGCTGTGCTGTATATATTACTTTGTGGGCTGTGCTGTATATATTACTCTGTGGGCTGTGCTGTATACTACTGTGTGGACTGTGCTGTATACTTCTACGTGGGCTGTGCTGTATACTACTGTGTGGTCTGTGCTGTATACTACTGTGTGGTCTGTGCTGAATACTGCTGTGTGGGCTGTGTTATCTACTACGCGAGCTGTGCTATAGTATGCAGGCTGTGCTGTATACTATGCGGTTTGTGCTATATAATATGCGGGCTTTGCTATATACTATGGGGAGTATATTATATTCTATGGGGGAGGCCATGTTATGTACTATGTGGCTGTGTTATATACTATTGTGGGGGTATATTATATTCTATGGGGGAGGCTGCGTTATATACTATGGGGGGCTGCATTATATTCTATGGGGGGCTACATTATATATTATGGGGAGGTGGGCTGTATTATATTCTATGGGGGTTACATACTCTGGGGTGGCTGCATTATACTCTGGGGTGGCTGCATTATACTCTGGGGTGGCTGCATTATACTCTGGGGTGGCTGCATTATACTCTGGGGTGGCTGCATTATACTATATGTGGGCTGCATTATACTGTATCGAGGACTATGGGGAATACGTTATACTATATGAAGAACTATCGGGTGCATTATACTATGGGAAGTGAATTGTACTACATGGATGACTGTGGCGGTGCATTATACTATATGGAGCACTATGAGGATTGTATTATGCTATATGGAGGACTATGAGGAGTGTATTATACTATGTGGAGGACTGAGCAGTGTATTTTAATATATGGAGGACTATAGGGAGTGTATTATACTATATGGAGGACTATGGAGCACATTATAATATATGGAGGACTATGGGGTGTATTTTACTAAACAAGTAAAATGCTGCATATTCGGATTGTTTTTGCTGGAACAAAAAGGGTTGTTGTCAGCAGCACATTGCCAGTGTAAACTGTAGATGTGCTGCTGAAAACATGATACTGTATGGTGATCTATTAGTGATCGTTCTGTCTCATCATTATTCCTCAGCTGGTGGAAAGAGGCCGGGAAACAAGCGTTGAACAACTTCAGTATTGTCGATCAAACTCGTTTAGCGGCCTAAACTCAGCGCACGTAAATACAACAGAAAGGCTTCTGTGTGATGTGCAATATGTTAGCATTTGGGGACCCATTTTAAACTTTACCTAGGGCCCCACTTTGCCTAAAACCGGCCCTGCCTACAAGTGTACAAAGATATTATACAGTCACCATGTGACAAGTGGGCCTGTGTAACTTCAAATGCCAGGGCTGAATTTTAGTCCCAGTCCGGCCCTGCTGGTTACCATTGTAAATGTAAAAAAAAAACAGTACATACTCACCTTCTGATGTCCGTCAGGTCCCTGGCCGTCTGCTTCCCGCACTGACTGTGAGCTCTGGCCAGCCGTAAAGTAAAAGCAGAGCACAGCGCTGACGTCACCGCTGTGCTGTGCTTTACGGCCGGCCGGCGCTCACAGTCAGTGCGGGAAGCAGACGGCCAGGGACCTGACGGACATCAGAAGGTGAGTATGTACTGTTTTTTTTTTACATTTACAATGGTAACCAGGGTAAACATCGGGTTACTAAGCGCGGCCCTGCGCTTAGTAACCCGATATTTACCCTGGTTACCATTGTAAAACATTGCTGGCATCGTTGCTTTTGCTGTCAAACACGACAATACACGCCGATCTGACGACCAAATAAAGTTCTGGACTTTCAGCAACAACCAGCGATATCACAGCAGGATCCTGATCGCTGCTGTGTGTCAAACACAACGATATCGCTATCCAGGACGCTGCAACGTCACGGATTGCTATCGTCATCGTTGCAAAGTCGTTTAGTGTGAAGGTACCTTTAGTCTGTAAGTGAAAGAGGAAAGACATGTGACCCTGTGCTGACTTGTGTGGAGATCTTTGTAAATCGATGAGCCTTTACATATGTGGGATTGTTTATTATATGTTATATTTTTTTGCCGGAGGAAAGGACGCTTGTTTTACTGTGAGGATTTAGGAGCATAATCCATACAAGTGCCTTTAATTCCACAGCGCTTTAAAGACATCAAGCATCGCTGTCCCCCATTGGCGCTCCCAATATAAATTCCCTATCAGTATGTTTTTGGAGTGTGGAAGGAAACCAGAGTACACGGAAGAAATATACGTAAATACAGGGAGAAAATACAAACTCCTTGCATTGTTGAATACGTCTTTCACAATATCTTTTTTTTAATTATACAGACACTACAGCAGGGGATCACAGCTGATTCTTTTTGTAAGGCAAAACAACGAATCAGCCAGATTCTTGCTTTTAAACAAGCAGGGAAATGTTTTACCTCCCAGAAAGCAGCATCTGTGATCCAATGCTATCCTGTCTGTATGGTCTTTTGCTTCCTCCCCTGCCAGGAGCTGTGGTATGATCAGACCATGTTCCTGCAGGGTCAGACACAGCCATTACACAGTACAGGGCAAGGGCACATTTATAAGATCTATTGATTAAAATTGACTTTGTTCTTGGAACAACCCCTTTAAAGGTGTTTATAACGAACACCACGATTTAGAGGAGCTTTTTTTTCTGCAGTTGTGACAGAGCTTACAACAGTGGCTACTAACAGATGTGAACACTGAATCACTGTATACAACAGATGAGCATGTGCAAACATTTATTTGAGAAAGCTTTAAGTCAGTAGTGTTGACATCATATAAAATATGCTTTCAAATTATTAATAAAATTAGAAAAGATACCAAAATTATAATAAATTTGTCAACAGTTCTGTCTGGAAAACAATAATACAGAGCAATAAAGTAATGTATATTGGGATTATCAATTACAGTTTAAAAGTGAAACCCGGACCGTGCACGATCCCAATACACAGCCTGACCGCCGGCTCTCCTGCCTGAGCTATCTGCTGTGCACATGCCTACGAAACATTGATAAAACATAGAAGCAACATCTAAGGCCGGAGTCACACTGCCGTACAACATGGCCGACTGCTATGAGATAAAACATTGCATTGCGCTTGGACGAATGTTATTCAGTGACGCAATCCAGATCAGCGTTTTATTCTCGAGAGTATTCGGTGTGCGTGCAAAATCACAGCAGGCTGCTATTGTACGCGTATATCGTCCGAGACTCACTAATGCAAGCCTGTGGGTGTGATAAAAACATGGACCATCCGTATCGTGTGTGACAAATACACACAGATTTTCCTGAAGCCAGGAAATTGCATTAACCAAGTTCAGGAAGCTTGGCATGCAGATTGTCCTGGCGACCTATAAAAAAGCAAGGAACACTCCTCCACGGATCAACAATCACTGGGTAAGGCTCACCAAAATGTTGAGACAAGACCCACTGTAAATGAACCCGCTCAGTTGTGTTAAGGTCAGCCTGTCACACATGTTTTTCACAAACCAGGACAAACAAGACACCAGCTTGGCATCTATTTTGAAAGATTGGAGGAGTGAGCGTTTTGTGGATCCATGGCCTTCTTGATTAGGTTTTTATCCATTTGAGACCATTGAGCCAGTTAATTTCATGGGACTGTACATTGGGAAAATATGTGAGAAATGTAAAGCCATACGGATGTCATACGGATAAATGGCTGAGAGAAGATCGCGTAATCGCATTGCAAACGCATTACACACGGGTCACCAAACGGAGAACACTCGTGTGACTCTTGGCAGTGAGAAACCAATTTTTTTTATATGTTTAGTGTGACTCCAGCCTAACAAATTCTCTAAGGCCATTTTCACACATTCGTGAAACATGGACCATGCTTGCACTGCATCATTCACCCTGACTGTCGGGTTTCCAGAACTGAGTCACCAGCCTTACAAATACCGGTACCTAAGAAGTAGAAGACCTGGAGGTCGGGTCGGATATTGCGATCCAAACACAAACCATATTTTCACGAATGTGTGGAACTGGCCTTGAGGAACACTGGCAACGTTTCAACAGACCAACTGATAATACGTTGAGCCTGTGATTCTGGAGGGTAAAGAAAATCACGCACCTCTGACCTGGGCTTGACGGTGGACCAGGGTTGCACAAAGCGATCAGCTCATCTTTACAAGAGGTGCAGACAGATGGTATAGCACCAATTTTTCTCATTTTTAAACAGTTCCTAATAGATTTTTTGTTGATTTGAAGGCATCTGTCTTTTAATTTTCTTACTGAGAGGTAAAATTCTGTAATGCCATTAGGTGAATAACACTATGCACCAGTGACATAACACAAAGCTTCCCAACAGGGCCCCAACTATGCTGGATCTTTTAGCAGTAAATGGTCTTCTCATATGGGCCCTTAAGGCATTTTGAGCACCTCTTGGCTACTGGGCCGGGGTGCGCCTACAACCCTTGCACCACAAATAGTTACATACTTATAAGACAGCAGTTAGTCGTCTGCTGCTGACGAGACTAACTGGAAGGAAAGTTGACATTCACAAAAGCTGGCTGGTGCTAAATAGCATCTTGAACTTGTACTTCTCATTCCACAGTGTAATTATTTCTTTTCTATAAATCGTCAATATTTGTAAAAATAATTTTCAATTAGGTAAAAATAAAATAGTTTGTAAATATGGTCACCTGAGCTTTAGCCGCAAACACCGGATCCAGTCCCCAAAAAAAACATTTTTTTTAAAGTACCTAGCAGTGTATCTCTAAATGAGCCAAAATAATAGCGAAATGTTTTTTGAAGTTCAATAAAGGGGACATTCACATCTTATTTAGGAATTGTTCACAGGATAGGTCATAGATGCCTGATGGGGCGCACACTAATCAGAAGAACAGAGGTCCTATGACTTTCCATAGCTGTCGCAGTCATCGTAGGGTTTAATATCAGGGTGGCTGGGCTGCTTCCATATGAGAAAAGTCATGGCCACTTCTCTATTGGATGGTATAGAAACTATTGTGTTCATTAATCAGTGAATAGTGGTCACTTAACCACTGTTCTCCAGTGAGCATCCAAATGTACCATTCAACCTTATATCCTGTGGATATGGCATACATTTTCAAGAACTACCCCTTTAATACTATTAGTGTGCCGTGTCCCGGGACACAAGAGCTTTGGGCCATGGTCCAAGATATGTATCTGCAGATGTGTGGGATCTGGGTAGACTCTAACCCGATGTGCTGGTTGTTTCATTATTTGACAGGCAAAACAAGAGTGGGACAGTTACATGACTTGTTTCACACTATTGCATTGGTAACAAAACGTTTAATCTTGCAATATTGGTTGGTCAGAACACTCCCAGGAATAAAAGAGATTAAAGCAGGACTAATGTCTATTCTATATTTGGAGAAAAGAGAAGCAGAAAGGAATAAAGATAAGATGACAAAAAGATTTATTTTTTAAAATGGAGAGTGTTTTGAGAATCATTATTGTCTGCTGGGGAATTTCAGGAGATAATGAGGTCTTTTGTTAACTCAGAAAGGTATCTGTTAGAAGAGTTAAGTGGTAGTTTGGGTAAATTAAAATGTATCACATGATAAATACATTGGATGTTGTATGGTCAGGAAATCGAATGTCTGATTACAATAAATGACCCTAGATAGGTGTGGACATTAGGGGATATGTTAATAGTATAGGTGTTATAAAGAATAATGATTGTTCTGTTTTTGTGTAACAATCCAAAGCAACGTTTGTAATAGGTATTTTACTTATTTGCTTAAAAATCCAATAAAAAAGATGTTTAAAAAAAAATACTATTAGTGTGCATTTACACTGTCCGACTTCCGGCCTTTAAATGACCACCGATCGGCTACATGAAACCAATCAGCAGTTGTGTAATAGCCTGTTTCGGCAAGCAAACTACACTGCCATGTACACAGTACAATCATCAATACGATCGTTCTGTGAATGCAGAATATCACAGGACAATGTGCTTCCAAGAACGATGATTTTTAAGCAATTTTTTTTTAAAAAAATTCACCATAGAAAAAGTGCATTTTGCTAGTTTGTCGGATGACTGGTAGCCTGTTTACACCAGAAATGCTTGTTTGTCAATAATTGGCCAGTGTAAATTTACCCTTACTAGTGATCAGAACTGAAAGCCATAAAGCCACAAATTCCCCTCTAAAACAGCGCCATTCTTGTCCTTCGTCTGTTTCTGGTATAGCATCTTGTCATTACTAAAGTTATAGGGCTGAGAACAGAAATAAAATCCTTCACCACAAAAAAATTAAGTTTGATGATGGTCCACGGGAATTACTAAAATCTGATTTCCTCGTGGCTACCATGCTCGCTGCTCTGAACGCTCCTGGCTAAGCAGGAGTGATTTTGCTAATGACAATATATTAGGAAATTGAACAAACAGTTTTCTAATATTTCCGCTGAGGTTTCTTTAACTTGGACACACACTTTAACCACATCAAACACGGGATGATTTTGCAATCTATTCTCAATGTGGTACAATTACTAGCTCATACACTCTACACCTAGCACATTGGGCCATTTAACTCCAGTCATAAAATAGTAACTAGCAGAAGATAACTTGTACTCAGTTTTGTTTTTTTTTACAGAAGATTATTATTTTTACAGAAGATTATTAAAATTGTCTATTGTCTCTTAAATGTGCAAATGTGACCTTTAAAGAGGACCTGTCACCAGATCAAAAGTACCAGTTTTAACCCTTCCTTTATTGCCACTGCTCCCGATTATTCCTTTTTTTGGAACCACATTAAATAAGTAAAAAAAAGGTATGCTCAAGAGAGCAGCGGGAATAAAAAAGTTGCAAAAAAAGGCCACTTTTGATTTGGTGACAGGTCCTCTTTAACTGTACCTTGTAAAAGCTCGTGCTGTTGTTACAATATGGTTTCTACAAGGCAGTAGCTTAATGCTCGTATCACCACACACGTTTTTCTCACACCAAGTGTTTGCTATATCTTGATTAGATCTTTATTGGATAAGAATAATACTTTTAATAAAATAGGACTTGATTATTATGGCCACTGGATAGGTGAAAACTAGCTTAGACTTACTTAAAACAAACGGTTGAAAGTACAAATCATGTTTCAGGATGGACTGGAGTCTGAAGAAATAAAGACCTGTGTCTTAATTACAGAGGAGCTGGTGAGATGCCAGAGAAGGGCTATGATAAAAGAAAAAAATCATCTTCTCAGCTAACTGACACAGAAGACTAAGACTGTGAAAAAAATATTCTATGCTGAGTCAGCTGAGGAAAAGATTTATTTCTCCTGATATCACAGCCCTTCTCCTCAGCTCACAGAGATATGTGTGCTTACAATACAGCTCCTTTGTCAGTTGAGACATGGATCACGGGAGCTGTGTTTCTTCAGCCTGCAGCCCACCCTGACATTAGACTGAAATGGGTTGCCATTTTAATTGCTCGATGGGTGCCATTATATTGCATTTTTGAAAAATGCCTTTAACTGTCAATAATTAATAATAAAGACAAACGTGGAAGGTTGTCTAGTGAACACAAGTTAGCAACTAAACATAAAATAGGTGAAAAGCAACAGTGAAAATTTGAGCACTGGAACCTGCACAGAATCCTGAGAATGGGGTACTTTTATCCCCATTAAAATGGAGCTGCAGTGCTGTGTCATGCTCGAATGCTGCACCATTTATTTCTTATGGGGTTGCCGAGCACTGCACTCATCCTTTTCCTGCACCTGACCGACACTTTTTTCAGCATGCCCGACGGCCACTCCATTAATAAAGTACATGCACACTGACGCTCCATTCTTATGGTGATAAGAGTGCCCTTCAGGAAATTGGCCATTTCTTCTTATTGTATAATGCTGTGGGGAAGAGAAAGCGCACAAGTCCATCAGATGATACCCTTTTAGCTACAAAGGAAAGAAAAAGGAAGGTGCTCACCTGAGCTGGTTGTGTGCAGGCATAACTGCTATGAACACCTGATGATATCAGCTGCTGCTGCCTCCTGGCTGGGGATGATCTCTGCCAGGATAGTTGACCAGTTTGGATGATAACACGATATCAGGCTGCACTGCTGTAATAAAGAATCCTTGGGACCAAGATGAGTTGAATGTTTTTTATTTCTACAACGCGTTTCAATGCCGGACTGGCGTCTTTTTCAACTGTTGTTTCACTTGAAAAAGATGCTAGTCCAGCATTGAAACACATTATGGAAATAAATAAAAACCATTCAATTCATCTTGGTCCCAAGGATTCTTTATTACAGCAGCGCAGTCTAATAATGTGTTATCGTCTAAACTGGTCATTTCTTCTGATTGGTGCTGATCCCTGTGCTCGGATTAGTGATAATATATTTTAACCAGACAGCCCTTTTGACACCTTTACCGCAATAACAAATACAATTTCATAGAAATAATAATCCTATTTTAAGGCACAGATACAAGTTTTGAAATATCGTTTTACAACATTAGGATAATAAAGCTTAACATTGTCGAGAATCGGAATATATAACAGTGTTTAGTGTATATCGCCCTTGTCTTGGATGTTTGGTGTGAAGGATTGATCTACCCTTTCCACAGTGGGTATGTCAGATGGATCAGCTTCTTGTTATTGTGTAATGAAGAGATCTGCGTCATGTCAGCCTGGGGCAAATGGAAGTCAAACACCTGTGGACACAAAGTAGCAGAGATTAGCAATGTCCCACACCTGAACACTAACTCACAATCTGGAAAATCCATAAATTAAAGTTTTGATGATATTCAAACCCTGGTATTACTATTAGATGTTTTGGTGTCTGGTGCAGAAGCCCATAACCCTGTTTTTACCCTGTATTCAGACCTGCAGCTTGTGGAAGGATCAGAAACTGTTGCTTTAAAGCACAAACAGCACTTGTTGTTGTCAGAACAGTGAGATATCGAGATAACCTGCGAGATATCAAGATAACCTGCGAGATCTCACAATCTAGATTAATGGACAAGTTTGCTCTACTGGCAAGAGGTAGGTTTGTGCTTACAAGAATGACCTGAGTTGCTGAGTAGTCAGGAGTTATTTCGGCACACAAATGGTATCAAATGAGATATGCTGAAATAAGTGATGCTTTATGAAATCTGACAAGTGAATACAAATACAAGGTACAATATTTCGATCATCAGTGGTCTTTCTCAAAGATACCTAAATACAGATATGAAAATGAAATGGTGGCTATGTACAATATCAAATAAAGTATTTACATGATATTAACATATATATATATATATATGCAGCGCCCCAGAGTCCTGGTCGTTGCAGTACTGTGGCTCCGCCACTATGGGGAGCTACGGTGCGTCCGATGGCACTGAAGGAGTTCATCTGATCAGGTATCACAGACACCAATACATTTCACAGCTGGGCCTCCGGGGGGAGCTAAGGGTGCTATTCATTAGGCCACTCCCCACCATAGTGGGTAAACTGGGGGTCAGGCAGGAAGTTAGATCAGAAAGCTGACTGGGTTGGAACCAGGCAACACCTTGTGGCAGAGGGTGTTGTGGGGGAAGATACAGTAGGGTCTCTGTCAGGGGTGGGATCCTGACAGAGGCTTGGCAACGAGAAAGAACGAAAAAGGACCGCGCCTGCTCCGGGTAGCGGCGGTGCCCAAGAAAGGACTAGAAGCGAGATAGATTGTGCTGAGTGAGAAACGAGATCAAGCGATAGGAGAATACCAGTAGGGGTCGTGCTGTAAGACCGGAGCAACATCCTACTGAGGCGCATTACCGGTGGCCGGAACGCCGAGGGAGTGGAATAGCATACAGCTTCAAGCCATACTCCAAACAGCGGCAGGGCAGTCAGTCTCAGGCGGGCTGTCTAACACATATCACCTATGAAGTCTTGGGAGGCAATTGCGGGAGAGGGGCGTCTCTAGGGTCCCGGAAGAACTCCAGGCCTATCCGACAAACGGGTGCCGTTCCAACTGTAACATCAGGAAGGGACGGAAGATTAGAAGAACATCACTTAATCGAGTTGTGAGGGAACTTAAGAAACAGACACAACGGTTGTGGGGTACTTTCCGTAAGCATAGCAGGGAAGGACTACAACACATAGCGCTAAGAAGGAAGGCACCGATTTCCACCTGTGAAGTGAACTCTGAAGGTGCCATTGGACCGGCCGGACTTGCGCAGCCTGGTGAACCATATTCTGGACTGAGGACTCAGAGATCTCCAGTAAAGAGGTAAAGAGACTGCAACCTGGTGTCCTCGTTATTTACCGCGACCTGCACCCCACAACTGCACCGTTACAACACCACTATTTGCACCGGACGTCCCCCACTGACAGACAGGGCCACGGACCGGGTCTAGCCACCGTGACAACCCCAAGACTGAAACTCAGAGGCCCGGCTCTGGGTACCCCTCGGCCCTGTGGCGGTGTGGGGGCGCTCCAACTTGGCGTCACGAACAGGATCTACTTAAGCCTGAAGAATCAGGTCATGTGTGCTTAGAGACTGTGATTTATTGTGCTTGAACTGTACTTTATTGAGAGACTGTGTACTGCCATTGACCAAGAGAAGTTCCCGCCAAAAGCCGCCGCCATTGCTACGCCAGCGAAGAAGGAGGGCGTGCCATGGGAGGAGACTATCAGAGTTGCGCGAGAAATGGCTACCGCCCCCTGTGTTTCTGGCTGCAAAGCGATGACCTGCCTCGGAGTACAAGACCACCCCCTGATTTGCAACGGCGGGAAGCAGGAGATGGAGTAGCCCGGCCCAGGAGAAATGGCGGAGTCAGGTGCATGCACTGCCACCGACTATCAGGCAGCGATGACGAGCAGCAAGTACCTGAACGAGGAAGAAGCGATTCCGGCTTGCCCTCCTTCACCAGAGGCGGACCTATGTCCACTGCAGCGGAAAGATCCGAATTCTTTGGAACCGGCCGCGGAGCTGAGCTTACCCATCCCGTCCTCGGAGCCAGCGGAGGAGGAACCATGGTGGGCAGAGCCGCACCCGGGGACCCCATTGGAGGAGCCGCGGTCCGGGCTGCGGCCGACTCCAGCGTTCTCGTCAATGGACCGGATCGACATCGGTGGAACCACATCAGGCGCAGGTATGGGAGACGCCCCTGCTCCCCTGCTCGATCCCGCTCCCGCGACCGGTCCTCACCCCAGTAAAAGCCGCCTACTATCGGCAGAGCTAGTGGTGTTACCCCCCGATGCAATGGGGAAGCTGGTGCCACCGCTGCCGACTAGGATGGGGGAACCCGTAGACGTAGGCCCAGATGGGGTGACCCTCCAGTGGGACACCCCCTGGGTTGGGCCAGATGGGGTTCGGGAAGAAGGATTCACCCTTGCTGTGCTTACCTGGGAGCAATACAAACAATGCCTGATCCTACATTGGAAAAGGCAGAAAGGGGCAGAGCTGACTGCCCCACCGAGGGTACGACAACCACCGCCTGCATGTGATGACCGGGACATGGTGAGGCGGGGCACTGTATTGGCCTTCCACCCGAAGAGAGGATGGGGCTCCATACAGGAACCGGGACTGCCAACCGACGTCTTCGTTGCCAGTTGCAACGTGAGGGTCCCCTGCTGTGGCCGAAGGGGTGATCCGCTACAAAGGGGAGATCCGGTGACTTACACCCGTCATCGGAATGCATACGGGTGGTATGCCCGGGACGTGCGCCGTTGTGAGCTTGGGGGAGCGTCGTCTGGTACTTCCACCATGATGGAACCAGACGTAACGGATCTTACCAACATTGCCGCCGTACGTCTCATTGCAGCAACTGAGCTGGCAGCTAGGATCCGTCTTCAGGTTCAGACATCAAGCGGTCTGACTGCACCGGGAAGACCCACCAGTGACACTGGCGCGACATTAGCCGGGAGCCAGGGGCCAAGGCCACCTGAATAAGAATAAACCTCGGAAACCTGAAAATGTATATAGTTACTGTTTTCCTGTTGTTGACTGTTGCTAAACCCGTCCTGGGTTATTCTTAAAGGGATCCCTCTGCTGATCCGGGATCCCTATTGTCTGTTTGTTTTTCCAAAAGTTTGCATAAAGTTTAAAGAACTGCAGTAATCATGGACCGTGCATGATACAAACTTTTCCCTTGTAAATAGTTTGCACCTTATTAAAGGCGCTTCCTACTGGTTTTACTCAAAGAGACTCTTTGCGAAGATACCGTACCGGAGCCTTTGCTGAGCATGGACTGGTAGCTAGAAAAGACGCGCTACCTCACAGAGACCTGGCCCCTCTTAAAGGGGATGTTCATTTGTCACGCTTCGATAGTAATATTGCTTAAGATGAGTAGCAATAAGGTCTTGACCAAAGGAAATGATGATAATGTTTATATGAGAAAAGTTATATGTGTTTAACTGGTTAAATGTAAAGAGATGCTGATGATGTTTTCGGAAAGAAGAAAGTGAAAGGTAATAGAAGGATGCAGTGGACCCGTAGAGGTCGATGTGGTGTCCAGCATGCATAGTAGGGAGCAAATTTAACGTTATGAAAAGAAGATAGTTAATAATGTTGGTAAGAAAAAGAAAGGGGGGGATAGAAGGTAGACCCTGCGTTCCCCATTGAAAGTTAATAATGTGTTACTAAGGACATAAAGTGAACCCGTAGGGGTTAGTGAATGAGTCCTTCTAGGAGCCAAGTAGAGCCGGCTCAGTGTTCTCAAACTGAAAGAAAAAGTTATGTTCTATACTGTGTATAGTAGTTGAAAAGGCAGTAGGCCCTGGCTGAACGGGGCGGTCCTGTAACAGAAAGGAGAGGCAGTAGGTCTGGTGCCGATAGGACAGGCGGTCCTGCAGATCCAAAGTAGGAGAATGAAAAAGTTAAAGTGCCTTATAATGTGATTATAGGAAGGTCTTTAGTGGATTTAGAGTGTGAGTCCTTAAAGGCAATGTTAAATTATTGTTCAACAATTTTGCACTTAGTAGAATACCCGGTTGGGTAACAGGAGTTATTTATAGCCTGTAATTTATAATGCTAACCATGTTTGTAACGTTTAAGTGTCCTCACCTCCCATAAAGGGAAGCCTGTTCAAGTATACTTATTGTTTTGCACTCAACAAAATTGTATGTCTTTTTGCTAACTTGTATTGTTGTTTTCTTCCCAGTCCCGGAGTACTGTGTTTAACCAGGGGGGAGTGCAGCGCCCCAGAGTCCTGGTCGTTGCAGTACTGTGGCTCCGCCACTATGGGGAGCTACGGTGCGTCCGATGGCACTGAAGGAGTTCATCTGATCAGGTATCACAGACACCAATACATTTCACAGCTGGGCCTCCGGGGGGAGCTAAGGGTGCTATTCATTAGGCCACTCCCCACCATAGTGGGTAAACTGGGGGTCAGGCAGGAAGTTAGATCAGAAAGCTGACTGGGTTGGAACCAGGCAACACCTTGTGGCAGAGGGTGTTGTGGAGGAAGATACTGTAGGGTCTCTGTCAGGGGTGGGATCCTGACAGAGGCTTGGCAACGAGAAAGAACGAAAAGGGACCGCGCCTGCTCCGGGTAGCGGCGGTGCCCAAGAAAGGACTAGAAGCGAGATAGATTGTGCTGAGTGAGAAACGAGATCAAGCGATAGGAGAATACCAGTAGGGGTCGTGCTGTAAGACCGGAGCAAGATCCTACTGAGGCGCATTACCGGTGGCCGGAACGCCGAGGGAGTGGAATAGCATACAGCTTCAAGCCATACTCCAAACAGCGGCAGGGCAGTCAGTCTCAGGCGGGCTGTCTAACACATATCACCTATGAAGTCTTGGGAGGCAATTGCGGGAGAGGGGCGTCTCTAGGGTCCCGGAAGAACTCCAGGCCTATCCGACAAACGGGTGCCGTTCCAACTGTAACATCAGGAAGGGACGGAAGATTAGAAGAACATCACTTAATCGAGTTGTGAGGGAACTTAAGAAACAGACATAACGGTTGTGGGGTACTTTCCGTAAGCATAGCAGGGAAGGACTACAACACATAGCGCTAAGAAGGAAGGCACCGATTTCCACCTGTGAAGTGAACTCTGAAGGTGCCATTGGACCGGCCGGACTTGCGCAGCCTGGTGAACCATATTCTGGACTGAGGACTCAGAGATCTCCAGTAAAGAGGTAAAGAGACTGCAACCTGGTGTCCTCGTTATTTACCGCAACCTGCACCCCACAACTGCACCGTTACAACACCACTATTTGCACCGGACGTCCCCCACTGACAGACAGGGCCACGGACCGGGTCTAGCCACCGTGACAACCCCAAGACTGAAACTCAGAGGCCCGGCTCCGGGTACCCCTCGGCCCTGTGGCGGTGTGGGGGCGCTCCATATATATATATATATATATATATATATATATATATATATATATATACATATACATACATACATACAGTACAGACCAAAAGTCTGGACACACCTTCTCATTTAAAGATTTTTCTGTATTTTCATGACTATGAAAATTGTACATTCACACTGAAGGCATCAAAACTATGAATTAACACATGTGGAATTATATATTTAACAAAAAAGTGTGAAACAACTGAAATTATGTCTTATATTCTAGGTTCTTCAAAGTAGCCACCTTTAGCTTTGATGACTGCTTGGAACACTCTTGGCATTCTCTTGATGAGCTTCAAGAGGTCACCGGGAATGGTCTTCCAACAATCTTGAAGAAGTTCCCAGAGATGCTTAGCACTTGTTGGCCCTTTTGCCTTCACTCTGCGGTCCAGCTCACCCCAAACCATCTCGATTGGGTTCTGGTCTGGTGACTGTGGAGGCCAGGTCATCTGGCGTAGCACCCCATCACTCTCCTTCTTGGTCAAATAGCCCTTACACAGCCTGGAGGTGTGTTTGCAGTCATTGTCCTGTTGAAAAATAAATGATGGTCCAACTAAACACAAACCGGATGGAATAGCATGCCGCTGCAAGATGCTGTGGTAGCCATGCTGGTTCAGTATGCCTTCAATTTTTAATAAATCCCCAATAGTGTCACCAGCAAAGCACCCCCACACCATCACACCTCCTCCTCCATGCTTCATGGTGGGAACCAGGCATGTAGAGTCCATCCGTTCACCTTTTCTGCGTCGCACAAAGACACGGTGGTTGGAACCAAAGATCTCAAATTTGGACTCATCAGACCAAAGCACAGATTTCCACTGATCTAATGTCCATTCCTTGTGTTCTTTAGCCCAAACAAGTCTCTTCTGCTTGTTGCCTGTCCTTAGCAGTGGTTTCCTAGCAGCTATTTTACCATGAAGGCAAGCTGCACAAAGTCTCCTCTTAACAATTGTTGTAGAGATGTGTCTGCTGCTAGAACTCTGTGTGGCATTGACCTGGTCTCTAATCTGTGCTGCTGTTAACCTGCGATTTGTGAGGCTGGTGACTCGGATAAACTTATCCTCAGAAGCAGAGGTGACTCTTGGTCTACCTTTCCTGGGCCGGTCCTCATGTGAGCCAGTTTCTTTGTAGCGCTTGATGGTTTTTGCAACTGCACTTGGGCACACTTTCAAAGTTTTCCCAATTTTTTGGACTGACTGACCTTCATTTCTTAAAGTAACGATGGCCACTCGTTTTTCTTTACTTAGCTGCATTTTTCTTGCCACAATACAAATTCTAACAGTCTATTCAGTAGGACTATCAGCTGTGTATCCACCAGACTCCTGCACAACACAACTGATGGTCCCAACCCCATTTATAAGGCAAGAAATCCCACTTATTAAACCTGACAGGGCACACCTGTGAAGTGAAAACCATTCCCGGTGACTACCTCTTCAAGCTCATCAAGAGAATGCCAAGAGTGTGCAAAGCAGTCATCAAAGCAAAAGGTGGCTACTTTGAAGAACCTAGAATATAAGACATAATTTCAGTTGTTTCACACTTTTTTGTTAAGTATATAATTCCACATGTGTTAATTCATAGTTTTGATGCCTTCAGTGTGAATGTACAATTTTCATAGTCATGAAAATACAGAAAAATCTTTAAATGAGAAGGTGTGTCCAAACTTTGGGTCTGTACTGTACAGTTGACGCATGCCAAGCCCCGCCAAGATTCCATATAAAGCACCGATCTCTGACTCAGAAACCATGGCGCGACTAGTTCTACATTGCCAGTTGTCACAGAATACTTCCTCTTTCTTCAGCTGCAGAACAACCCCCCACAACTCATGTGCACTCCCCTCTTCCAGTTTTCTTACCCCTGCTGTGCCTTGTGATCACCATTAGTCGATCACCGGTACATGATCTGACCCTCTTCTCTATAGGTTCCTCATGGTCTTAACTGTGGTTCCGCACGGGTCTCCTGCAGATCTGTCTGACATACTGTCAGCCTATCAGCACTGAGCTTGCTGCCTGCACTGTACAGAAAGAAAGCTCAACTCTCATAGGCTAATTTCTGTAACCTATCTCTCACATCTCAGCAACAGTAAAGCCAATCCATCCCTCTCGTACAGAGTTGCGGTATTCCAGTTAGTAAGATGGCGAGTGGCAAAGTGTGTCCATCATGAACAATGGCCAGCTACAATTACGGCCAACTATGGCCAGTTACAATTACGGCCAACGATGGCCAGTTACAATTACAGGGACACATGCCCCTCATCCCAGTCCACCCCTGCTCACAGAACACACTGCTGCCTACCTGCCCGCACAACATCTAAGGTTAGAGTGAGGAGCAGCAGAAATTTGTCACTTAGACACTACAGACCACCCACCCCGCCTGAGATGAGATGCTCACCTTGGCTCTTGGCAGATGCAGCCCTGGTGATATGTACTCTATAAATACTTATAACTTAGTGGTGTATGTGTACATTTTATCTTAATGGGAACAAGTGCGTCATGAATCCAGAGCATTTCTAATCCAAGCAGTTTTTAGCTGGCACTGGACATTATGTGATATACTCTTGTACTATAAGATATTTCAGGAATGTTCTGTTCAGTGCTGTGGTTCCCCCTCCCACTGATGACCGTGTACTGTTCGCCACAGTATATCATTGCATCAGATACATTGCATTATTTTCAGTACAGCCACAAAGAAATTACATAAAGGCCGCGAGAACAAGGTCTTACAGAAATGTGACGTTCTACAAGGTTACATACACACTGTCTTCTACTGTGGTGGGGAAGCAATAAGCAGGCTGACATCTAAAATCCTATTCTGTCATTTCTTAGATATGTATAGTATTTTGCAAAAGTTTTAGGCAAGTGTGGAAATAATGATACAAATTAAAAATGTTTTAAAAAATAGAAGTGTTAAATGTTTATTTTTATAAATTAACAAAATGTAAAGTGAATGAATAAAATAGAAGTCTAAATCAAATAAATATTTTCCTTCAAAACAGCATCACTTCTTCTAGGAATACTTGCCCAAAGTCATGAATTTTGTAGGATCATAGCGCTCGAATAACCATTCATACCAAACAGGTGACAATGATCATTAATCATCCATGATCAATAGAAACATCTGCGTAGGGAGTCTGAAACTGAATGTAAACCAGCCAAACTGCTACAAAAAGAGTTTGTATAAGACAGTTTCATGTCACAGATAATAGACATAGCAAGACTAGGCACAGCAATAAGTCACAAGGTAGTCACACTGCATCAGCAAGGTTTCTCCTGGGCAACTAATTTAAAGCATACTGGGGTTTCAATATGTGCTGTTTAACCCCTTTACCTACAAAGGTGGTTTGCAGCTTAATGACCGGGCCAATTTTTTGCAATTCTGACCACTGTCACTTTATAAAGTAATAAATCTGGAACGCTTGAATGGATCCTGATCAATCTTCAATATGACTTACGTTTATTTGTGAAAATGCGGAAACTTGGCAAAAATTTTTGCAATTTTCAAACTTTGAATTTTCATGCCCTTAAATCACAGAGATATGTCACACAAAATAGTTAATAAATAAAATTTCCCACATGTCTACTTTACATCAGCTCAATTTTGGAACCAACTTTTTTATTAGGACGTTATAAGGGTTAAAAGTTGATTAGAAATTTCTAATTTTTCCAGCAAAGTTTACAAAACCATCTTTTTTAGGGACCATCTTACTTTTGAAGTCACTTTGAGGGGTCTATGTGAAGAAACCAGATTATATCTTAATTACATATAGTAAAAAGAAAGCCAGCTCACCTAGTACTTGAAGTCCAGTTTGCATGAAATCAGGTGGATCCACACCAGTAAAATTAGCTCTTTATTTTAAATCCATTAAAACTTGTAAAAATTACAATGGTTGCATAGACAAGGCGGCGGAGCAAGACGTGTTTCAAATGCTCACTTGCGTTCTATATCACAGCGTCTTGCTCCCCCGCCTTCTCTATACAGCCATTGTAATTTTTACAAGTTTTAATGGATTTAGGACAAAGGCAAAGTAGTCCTACACCTAACAGACAGAATTTCATCCAGCAACTGGAGGAGCAGAGATCGAAGTCGCAACCTAAGAAGACCCACAAGAAGATACAGCAACCTACAAGCAAGAAAATCGCAAGTTTGGGGACGATCACAGATATTACAATGAGAGACAGGATGGCAGTGGAGCAGCACATTGTGAGGAATCGGCGGATGGACACTAAAGCCGAATCTTCATGCACACCTGGGAGAGGAGCACTCCTGCAGCAGCTGCGGCTCTGAAAGGAGTGAGTAGGGAGAGCCGGCGGACTGCAGAGGAGCCGCAGATCACCCGGATGCAGCAGTCAGGAGCCGGTGAGTGTCGGCGGGACCGGAGCTTACAGAGGGGCAGAGGGATCTCCCCGGCGCCCGGAACTACTTACAGCAGCCTCAGGCATGACGCGCCGGAGTTCGTCCCGGTGAAGGAAGAAAGGGGTGTGTCCTGGATGTCAGCTGATCGGGCTGACGAAGAAAGCTGTGAGGTACAACGGAGCGAGAGGGGTGGAGGAGCTGGGACACAGGGCAAGTGGCAGATTAATGTGACAGAGGATTTAACAACATCTGCCACAGCCAGGGAGTTCAATGGAAAATATAATGTGCAGGAGTTTGGGTCTCATAAAACACTGCTACCCACCCTCATTAAAGCAGAGTCTATATTTACAGAGCTGGGAACACAGCCTGATACCACCAATGATATCCTCCATTTAAATAAAGAATCCTCTTTGAGTGGGGGTAAACCCCTTCCAGCAGGTGATACGCCAAAGCTAATTGAAAAGTGGTCTGAGGCGTGGACTGATTCGTGCATCTCATACTTTGTGGAGAGGGTTAAGCTGGATGTTTGAGAGAAATATGACCATTCACCTAAAGATTGCAGAGACACGGATAGGAAATCAGAAACAAGCGATAATATTGTTACATCTCCATCAGTCTCTCTCCTGCCTATCATGTCAAAAGGTGAAGAAGGCTATGAAGATTCTTCAGTTTACTCTGACCAAGAGGATATTAACTCCATCAGTGAAGCTGTCTTTGAGGATACTACCTACTCAAATATTCCTTCCGAGGAGTTTAGTGACACCGAGGACTCAAAATGCTCAAGCAGATTATCAAAGGACTCAAATTCCAGCGATTCAGAACAGGAACAGTCGTGCTCTGAGGCTTCTGATCACTCATTATTAGATAACATTTTAGCCTCTGATGAACAACCTTCTGAGAGCTTTTTGGTCAGTTTATCTAAAGCCCTCCTAACCTCTATGAGTTTAAAAGGGGCTCAAACCTCTGAAAAATTTATTAAAAATCTCTTCAAAGACACTTTCTCACAGATCAGTGCTACCCCACACTCTGATATAAAAAAAACTCCCAATAAATCTCTATTCACTCAAAAAGGACCGGTCCCTCAAAAGTCTCATCGGGGTGTTAAAAGTGATGTAGAGGGCGTCTCCGGGGGCTCGGACTCACTGGATTATTTAGAAACTGAAGTGGTTGCATTTAGGACTGAACTAGCTAATTTTGAGAACTTTAAAAGGAAAAACAATGTAAAAATTCGTGGGATTCCAGAATCAATTAAAAAAGCGCAACTGGGAGATTATGTCTCCTCTATGATTCTCCATCTTTTCCCTGAAACTCAAGGTAGAAATATGATTCACAAAATCTTCAGAATCCGCAGACCATCCACTTTACTGCCGAACATAGCGGCAGATGTGGTTGTTTCTTTCTATCCCAACTGGCTGAGAGACTCACTGCTTAACGTAACAAAAGAACCAAAATTCGTCTCTTCTCCCTATGGCCATTTAGCCTTTTATAAAGACTTATGCAAGGATACTTTGCAAAAACGTAGGTCGTTCCAACAATCTACTCAAAGATTGCAACAAGCTGGAATCCGGTATAATTGGCATCATTACTCAAATCTGAGGTTTTATTACGCATCGAAATGGAACATTTTCTCTTCCTCAGCTGAAGCAATGGTCTTCCTGAACTTTGCGGGTGTGGACTTCTCCGGGTCTTCGCCTAGTCCTAATTCCTCAATTTAATACAAAACTTCGTTAAGAATTCCGGACATTTTTTCTTTTTTATACAGATATTCTATATTTTAGCATTTAATAGAACCATCTTTTTTTGCCCACCGGGTCAGAGGGTTATCTTTGATGACCCAGACTCAACAGGCCTTCTTATAAAATTTTGTATCTCTTTGGTAAACCGTTATAGCCTTTGATATTGATTTGATAGTATCATTTTTGTGAAAACATAGTTGTATCCTTTTCTTTACTCGGCCCAAACCTTGTTTTCCACTTTTTTTTTTTTTTTGTCTTTTATTAGGCCAACTTTCGAGTTGGCTTACTAAGCTTCTACTAAATATTTTACCGTATATATTATAGCTTCTTGTATTTGGATGCTAACTCTTGTGAATTATGTGTAACATTATCTATGTTTTTACATTTTACTCAACTTTTTTAGGTAACGATTATAGGCTACATCGCATTGTCAGTGAGCCAGAGCTGAAATAATCTAGCTTTCACTGCTCTTTTATGAGAAGTCATACCAAACTAATTTTGTTTGTATTTTTGATTACGTTACCAAGTACTGTATGTGTGCCTGTTTCCCCTATTGTATAGGGGCCAATTTTCTTTTTCCTTCTTCAAATCCCAACCCTTCTCCCCTCCCCTCCTGGTCTACCCTTTCCTTTCAGAAAATGTTAAAACTCCCCAATAAAAATATTTGAACACAAGTTTTAATGGATTTAAAATAAAGAACTAATTTTACCAGATACTGGAACAACAACCCTTTTTATATCTTAATTACCCAGATGACTAAGTTTAGTAAACCATGAAGAATTTACTTTTTATCTGTATGATGGAATATGACTTGCAAGCTGATATTCCATATAACATAGTGTGTGCTTATCCTTGATGAATAGTGAGGTCTGCTGTTATGCTAATTATGCATTGTGTTATGGAGCCAGTTTGTTGAATTCAAAAGCAGAGAGGTAAAAACTATGCAAATAGTTTAAATAATCAAGTAATGCTACTTGATCTCATCATCATTGTTTCCCTTATCTATGAGGGCGGACTGAAGGACACTGGGTAAAGGTACCTTCACACTAAACGATATCACTAGCGATCCGTGACGTTGCAGCGTCCTGGCTAGCGATATCGTTTAGTTTGACACGCAGCAGCGATCAGGATCCTGCTGTGATATCGCTGGTCGTTGAACAAAGTTCAGAACTTTATTTGGTCGTCAGACCGGCGTGTATCGTCGTGTTTGACACCAAAAGCAACGATACCAGCGATGTTTTACACTGGTAACCAGGGTAAACATCGGGTTACTAAGCGCAGGGCCGCGCTTAGTAACCCGATGTTTACCCTGGTTACCAGTGTAAAATGTAAAAAAACAAACAGTACATACTCACCTTCGCGTCCCCCGGCGTCCGCTTCCCACACTGACTGAGCGCCGTAAAGTGAAAGTGAAAGTACAGCACAGCGGTGACGTCACCGCTCTGCTGTTAGGGCCGGCGCTCAGTCAGTACAGGAAGCGGACGCCGGGGGACGCGAATGTAAGTATGTACTGTTTGTTTTTTTTACATTTTACGCTGGTAACCAGGGTAAACATCGGGTTACTAAGCGCGGCCCTGCGCTTAGTAACCCGATGTTTACCCTGGTTACCCGGGGACCTCGGCATCGTTGGTCGCTGGAGAGCGGTCTGTGTGACAGCTCTCCAGCGATCAAACAGCGACGCTGCAGCGATCGGCATCGTTGTCGCTATCGCTGCAGCGTCGCTTAATGTGAAGGTACCTTAAATCTAAAAATAGGTTACAGGTCTCTGTATAAAGAGACCCTGAAACAGAGAGACTGAGAGAGAGTGACATAGACGGACATTCTGTGGAAACATCCAGAGAACCAGGGACAGGACTGCAGCCAATGGCACCATCACGAGGGACACAAATCTATTATTCTATAGGAAACAACCTAGGGGTTTTCGGCTCCAGTTGGAAGGATACAGATCTGATCCATTGACCATCGCTGAACCATGGATATGTTTGGAGAAAGCCAGGATTGGGACCCGTCAATCGCCTGGCTCCATGGAGATATTCAAATCAGCCAGGTGGTGACTCTCGGTCAACTGGCTTTGGACTTTGTATGGACTCAATGGACAGTCATCTTCCTACACTTCTCGTTACCTCCTCTCTGTGTGTGCATCACGCTGATCTAACATCTGCCATTATCCCGTCAGGTCAGCGGAGGGGTGAGACTCTATAATGTGCACCATCTTGGGTACTGTGCTCGGACTTTTCTATGTGTTATCTGTTTTGTGGTCAAATAAACATTGCCACACTTTTACCCTCACCCTGTGTTGTCTGAGTAGCATTATGCCCAGGTTAAAGGGAGAGCGGGCGCTAGGTGGGACGATCCCTGGTCCATGTTTGGCTGCTGTCACACACTAAAAGATGCTTTTTATTGCAAAAACTAGTTTTTTGCATCATCATATTTTGATAGCTATAATTTTTCTATATTTTAGCTCACACAGTCATGTGAGGGCTTGTTTTTTGCAGGACAAGTTGACATTTATATTGGTGCCATTTTCAGACACATAACATTTTTTGATTGCTTTCTATTTAAATTTTTAGTAGGCAGAGTGACCAAAAACCATCAATTCATTCAGTATTTTTTTTTTTTTTTTTGGGGGGGGAGTTTTGTCATGCCGAGTGTGGTAAAATTCATCAGGCAGCTTTATCCTTTGGGTCAGTACGATTACAGCGATACCACATTTATATAGTTTTTTTATGCTTTGGTGCTTGTACACAATAAAAACTATCTTATAGAAAAAATAATTATTCTTGAATCACTTTATTCTGAGAGCTATAACTTGTTAATTTTACTGCTAATGGAGCTGCATGGTGGCTTGTTTTTTGTGGGACAAGTTGACGTTTTCAGTGATACCTTGTTTATTTACATCCGTCTTTTTTATTGCATTTTATTCCTCCTTTTGTTCAGCAGTATGAATGTTTTTTGCCTTGTTTTTTTTTATGGTGTTCACTAAAGGGGTTAACTAGTGGGACAGTTTTATAGGTCGGGTCATTCAGGACAAGGTGATACCAAATACAGCTCTGGCCAAAATCAAGAGACCACTGCACAGTTTTCTAAAAATCAGCTTCTCTACATGTCTGACAACCATTCCATCCCAGTGTCAGTTGAATTCCAACCAGAGGACACCTCATTCTACTCAATGTGCTTCTGATTAGGTGATCAAGACGCATGAAAGCTGTGATTAACAATCATGGTTATTCCACCAAATATTGATTTCTGAACTCTTCCTGAGTTAAAACATGAGTATTGTTGTTTCTAAATGAATAAGAACTTGTTTCCTTTGAATTATTTGAGGTCTGAAAGCACCGTTTCTTTTTTATTATTTTGATGGTTTTTTATTTGCTGCCAAAAAATACAAAAAAATTAGCTTTGAATTTCGGAGACATGTTGTCAGTAGTTTATAGAATAAAACAACAATGTACATTTTACGCAAAAATATACCTATAAAGAGAAAAATCAGAGAAACTGAATATTTTGAAGTGGTCTCCTAATTTTTGCCAGAGCTGTATGTGTGCTTTTATTGTTTATGGGTTTTTTTCATACAAATATTTATTTATGGGTACAGTATCTTTTGATTTTTTTATTACTATTTATTCATTTTAAATATTTTTACAAATATTTAAAAATATTTTGTTTATACTTTTTTACTTTGCCCCACTATGGGACTATTTATTTTTTGCAGGCTGATCGCTTGTATAGCATGGGGATGCAGCAGCATCCCCGTGCTATGCAAAGTGTCAGCTCTGCACTGACAGATAAAGTTGCTGATCATGCTCTGAGCATGATCTAGGAACTTTACTAGTTCTGGTGACCCAGATGACGTCATGACAACATTGGGTCACCATGATTACAATCGGGTTTCCGATCCAAGGACAGAGGGGCTGTCATCCCTCTGCTGGCTCCCGAACAGGTGGGATCAAGCTCAATCGCAGAATTTAGGGGGTTAAAGTGCCAGGAGTGGTGCGGGACCACTCCTACCACTTAATGACGGGCGTCAGTTGTCATAATCAGTTGACACCAGGTGGCAATCGCGCATGCACAGAGTGTGTGCGCACAATCGCATGGACATAATAATCCATCCTGTGTTAATAAGTGCCAGGGCGCAGGGATGTATTATTATGGACCACGTCAGAAAGGGGTTAAAGGGAACCTGTCAGCAGGATTGTGCTCAGTAAACTACAGTGTCAGGCCCGCGCCGTTATACTGATTAAAATAATACTTGGTGATGAAATCCATCATGTGGTTGTTGCTGCATATTATAGATGCGATCGTGCTGCAGCCCAGGCACCAATACCAGCACCTGCTGAATGTGATTTTGTTTTTAACTACATATTTTATTCAGTATGTAAAATAGAGAGCAGGTCAGTGAGGGAGAGCAGTACATCAAAGACACATGCTTACTTCTCTTTGAAATCAGATGTCCAACAGTGACACCAGTACCAAAGATTTGCGACAAATTTATCATCTATCTATTTATCTATCATAAAGTCACTTCATCACTTTATTATTAGTTGCCAAGTTTCGCTGACTGACCTAATGAAGCCCGGGCTGTAGTGTTTTCTCCAGCTGGCCACTTTCCAGTGGCACACAGATTATTCGGAGCATTGTATGGCTAGCAGACAGGAAGCCGCACTCTCGTCACTCTCCATGTCCCCTCCCTTCCACTCTTTGTTTTTGTTCTGAGCTTTCCTGAAACATTGTTTCTAGTGATGAGTTTGTTGGAGATAATGTTCCACTTAAATGGACATTTTTTCCAGCTATATTCCAGGGTAACATGCAGCATACCTTATGATACAGATTGCATTACAGAACATTATTGAAGAGCACAGAGTCATAAATAGGAAATACAAGATTGGAAGAGGGGGCCGCCACCCTTATAGGCATACAATGGTCATAGACGTCACAGTAATGCAGACTGCTGGTTTATACGGTGGCATCATTCATCATGTCATCAGCCCGCTCTCGATGGACACCACCACCACCAGTTACACGAATCCCAGGATAAATGTAACCTAACTGTTGATGTTATTATATGGACTGACTTCACATTTTAGAATTGTGCATGTACAATCCAGAGCTGTTTCCTGTACTATCAACAGAGCAGAAGCTGGATGCACATGCGTGATCCCCGTGTCCTGAATTGGAGCAAGGATCATGGATGAAGAAGTGATGAGCATGGTCTCCATGTTCTCGCCTGCCCCAACACAGGACTTCTGCGGCTCCATGACCTGCACTGGGGCAGCGATCACATATGAAAGAGTGAGGAACGCGATACCCGCTCCTTCTCCTGCCCCACAAGAAGGCAACCTGGATGTGATGTAGAGAAACTGTGGACAATGGCTGAGACTGCGGGACACTCAGAGGAGCTGACGAGGACCTAATAAAATTGGGTATTTTGATTTTATATAAATGGAGTGCTAATAATGTAATAAAATTGAGCCTTAACCCCTTAGTGACAGAGCCAATTTGGTACTTAATGACCGAGCCAATTTTTACAATTCTGACCAGTGTCACTTTATGAGGTTATAACTCTGGAACGCTTTATCGGATCCCGCTGATTCTGAGATTGTTTTTTCGTGACATGTTGTACTTCAAGTTAGTGGTAACATTTCTTCGATATTACTTGCGATTATTTATGAAAAAAATGGAAATATGGCGAAAATTTTTAAAATTTTGCAATTTTCAAACTTTGTATTTTTATGCCCTTAAATCAGAGAGATATGTCACAAAAAATAGTTAATAAATAACATTTCTCACATGTCTACTTTACATCAGCACAATTTTGGAAACAATTTTTTTTTTTGTTAGGGAGTTATAAGGGTTAAAAGTTGACCAGCAATTTCTCATTTTTACAACACCATGTTTTTTTTAGGGACCACATCACCTTTGAAGTGATTTTGAGGGGTCTATATGATAGAAAATAACCAAGTGTGACACCATTCTAAAAACTGCACCCCTCAAGCTGCTCAAAACCACATTCAAGAAGTTTATTAACCCTTTACGTACTTCACAGGAACTAAAACAATGTGGAAGAAAAAAATTAACATTTTACTTTTTTTTGCAAACATTTTACTTCAGAACCATTTTTTTTAATTTTCACAAGTGTAAAAACAGAAATTTAACCACAAATTTTGTTGTGCAATTTTTCCTGAGTACGCCGATACCCCATATGTGGAGGTAAACCACTGTTTGGGCGCACCGCAGAGCTTGGAAGTGAAGGAGCACCGTTTGACTGTTTCAATGCAGAATTGGCTGGAATTGAGATCGGACGCCATGTCGCGTTTGGAGAGCCCCTAATGTGCCTAAACAGTGAAAACCCCCCACAAGTGACACCATTTTGGAAACTAGACCCCCCAAGGAACTTATCTAGATGTGTGGTGAGCACTTTGAACCCCCAAGTGCTTCACAGAAGTTTATAACGTAGAGCCGTGAAAATAAAAAATCGCATTTGTTTTCACAAAAATGATTTTTTCGCCCACAAATTCTTATTTTCACAAGGGTAACAGGAGAAATTAGACCACAAAAGTTGTTGTGCAATTTCTCCTGAGTACGTCGATACCCCATATGTGGAGGTAAACCACTGTTTGGGCGCACCGCAGAGCTTGGAAGTGAAGGAGCACCGTTTGACTTTTTCAATGCAGAATTGGCTGGAATTGAGATCGGATGCCATGTCGCGTTTGGAGAGTCCCTGATGTGCCTAAACAGTGGAAACCCCCCACAAGTGATACCATTTTGGAAACTAGACCCCCCAAGGAACTTATCTAGATGTGTGGTGAGCACTTTGAACCCCCAAGTGCTTCACAGAAGTTTATAACGTAGAGCCGTGAAAATAAAAAATCTCATTTTTTCTACAAAAATGATCTTTTTGCCCCCAAATTTTTATTTTCACAAGGGTAACAGGAGAAATTAGACCACAAAAAGTTGTTGTGCAATTTCTCCTGAGTACGTCGATACCCCATATGTGGAGGTAAACCACTGTTTGGGCGCACCGCAGAGCTTGGAAGTGAAGGAGCACCGTTTGACTTTTTCAATGCAGAATTGGCTGGAATTGAGATCGGATGCCATGTCGCGTTTGGAGAGTCCCTGATGTGCCTAAACAGTGGAAACCCCCCACAAGTGATACCATTTTGGAAACTAGACCCCCCAAGGAACTTATCTAGATGTGTGGTGAGCACTTTGAACCCCCAAGTGCTTCACAGAAGTTTATAACGTAGAGCCGTGAAAATAAAAAATCTCATTTTTTCTACAAAAATGATCTTTTTGCCCCCAAATTTTTATTTTCACAAGGGTAACAGGAGAAATTAGACCACAAAAGTTGTTGTGCAATTTCTCCTGAGTACGTCGATACCCCATATATGGGGGTAAACCACTGTTTGGGCGCACCGCAGAGCTTGGAAGAGAAGGAGTGTTGTTTTACTTTTTCAATGTAGAATTGGCTGGAATTGAGATCGGACGCCATGTCACGTTTGGAGAGCCGCTGATGTGCCTAAACAGTAGAGACCCCCCACATATGACACCATTTTGGAAACTAGACCCCTTAAGGAACTTATCTAGATGTGTGGTGAGCACTTTAAACCCCCAGGTGCTTCACAGAAGTTTATAACGTAGAGCCGTGAAAATAAAAAAATCGCATTTTTTCTACAAAAATGATCTTTTTGCCTCCAAATTTTTATTTTACCAAGGGTAACAGGAGAAAATGGACCCCAGAAGCTGTTGTACAATTTGTCTTGAGTACGCCGACACCCCATATGTGGGGGTAAACCACTGTTTGGGCGCATGGCTGAGCTCGGAAGCAAAGGAGCGCCATTTGACTTTTCAATGCAAAATTGACTGGAATTGAGATCGGACGCCATGTCGCGTTTGGAGAGCCCCTGATGTGCCTAAACAGCAGAAACCCCCCAAAAGTGACCCCATTTTGGAAACTAGACCCCCCATGGAACTTATCTAGATGTGTAGTGAGAACTTTGAATGCCCAAGTGCATCACAGAAGTTTATAATGCAGAGTCGTGAAAATAAAAAATATATATTTTTTAACAATAAAGATTTTTTAGCCCCCAAGTTTTTATTTTCACAAGGGTAACAAGAGAAATTGGACCCCAAAAGTTGTTGTCCAATTTGTCCTGAGTATGCTGGTACCCCATATGTGGGGGTAAACCACTGTTTGGGCGCATGGCAGAGCTCGGAAGGGAAGGAGTGCCATTTTGGAATGCAGACTTTGATAGAATTGTCTGCGGGCGTTATGTTGCCTTTGCAGACCCCTAATGTACCTAAACAGTAGAAACCCCCAACAAGTGACCCCATTTTGGAAAATAGACCCCCCAAGGAACTTATCTAGATATGTGGTGAGAACTTTGAATGCCCAAGTGCTTCACAGAAGTTTATAATGCAGAGTAGTGAAAATAAAAAATATTTTTTTTCCCACAAAAAAGATTTTTTTAGCCCCCAAATTTTTATTTTCACAAGGGTAACAAGAGAAATTGGACCCCAAAAGTTGTTGTCCAATTTGTCCTGAGTATGCTGGTACCCCATATGTGGGGGTAAACCACTGTTTGGGCGCACGGCAGAGCTCGGAAGGGAAGGAGCGCCATTTTGCAATGCAGACTTTGATAGAATTGTCTGCAGGCGTTATGTTGCGTTTGCAGACCCCTAATGTACCTAAACAGTAGAAACCCCCACAAGTGACCAAATTTTGGAAACTAGACCCCCTAAGGAACTTATCTAGATATGTGGTGAGAACTTTGAAAGCTCAAGTGCTTCACAGAAATTTATAATGCAGAGTAGTGAAAATAAAAAAATATATTTTTTTCCAACAAAAAAGATTTTTAGCCCCCAAGTTTTTATTTTCACAAGGGTAACAGGAGAAATTGGACCCCAAAAGTTGTTGTCCAATTTATCCCGAGTACGCTGATGCCCCATATGTGGGGGTAAACCACTGTTTGGGCGCACGGCAGAGCTTAGAAGGGAGGGAGTACCATTTGACTTTTTTAGCGCAAAATTGGCTGTCGTGTTTGGAGACCCCCTGATGTACCTAAACAGTGGAAACCCCCCAATTCTAACTCCAACCCTAACCCCAACACAGCCCTAACCCTAATCTCAACCCGATCCATAATCCTAATCACAACCCTAACGATAATCACAACCCTAACCCCAAAACAGCCCTAATATCAACCCTAACCATAACCCTAATCAAAACCCTAAATCCAACACACCCCTAACCCTAATCCCAACCCTAACCCTAATCCCAACCCTAATCCCAAACGTAACACTAATCCCAACCCTAATCCAAACCCTAACCCTAATCCCAACTCTAACCCTAACTTTAGCCCCAACCCTAACTTTAGCCCCAACCCTAACCATAACTTTAGCCCCCGTCGTCACAAAAAAAGTTCAATGTAACCTTTTTTTTGTACGTCGCGTCCGCCATTTCCGCGGATGCGTGGCCGTAACTCTGCCCCCTCCTCCCCAGGACATAGACTGGGCAGCGGATGCGTTGAAAAACTGCATCCGCTGCCCACGTTGTGCACAATTTTCACAACGTGCGTCGGTACATCGGGCCGACGCATTGCGACCGCCCCGTACCGACGCAAGTGTGAAAGAAGCCTTAGGCTACTTTCAGACATAGCGCATTTTTGAGCGCTATTTTGCGGGCGCTTTTCAAAAATGCGCAATGTCATTTTCGTCTGCCGGCAAAGTGAATGAGAAATTCACTTTGCCGTTCAGACACACCGCAAAAAAACGCGGCGCTTTTGTCTGCAAACACGCCGGCGTAAAAAGAATTGACATGTCAATTCTTTACGCAGCGGCGTGTCTGCGTATCCCCCTAGGGCCCCATATTACCTTCCACACACAGCGCCTTTGTCCTGGGTGTCGGCGTCTTTGTACGGAGGGGTTGACACCCAGGACCGGACGTGACGTCGGACAGGAAGAGGGAAGCCCCCGCCCCCCAGTGAAGCAGCATGGAGTCCTTCTGTGTGTGTGTGTGTGCGTGTGTGTGCGTGTGTGTGTCCCCATGCGACGCTAGTGCCACCATTGTGCTAAGTCGCCGTATGGGACTACTACTCCCATCCGGTATTAGGATGGGAGAGTTGTCCCTGTGTCCGGCGACTTAGCACAATTGTAAAGTTACACAAAACACCTACACACAATACACATACATGACACACAGTACATACAACATATAACACAGAGTATATACTCACCAACAGCACACTTGTAGGCGAAGCCCTCGATCCTCCAGGAAAAAATCCAAAAATAATAAACCAAATTCATACTCCCTGTCCGCAGAATCCATAAAACGAGTGTCCCACGCCGATCGGCTGCTCTCCGGCGATACACTGCCAGGAGCGAAGCTCCTAGCAGTGTATCGCGTACTGTTCCGGAGTTCAATGACTCCGGCGTCTCGGTTAACAGCAGTACAGCTGCGTTGAACTTTCCCACGCAGCACTGCCGTTAAGCGAGAGTGCCGGGGTCAATGACCGCCGGTAAACTCGCTCGCGCATGCGCAGTGACACACCGACAGGAACTATGGCTCCTGTCAGTGTGTTGCTGCAGCCGTGGAGAGCAGACATATCTCTGGATGTGTCTGTTCTCCATGGAAAATCTTGATACGTGGCACTTAAATATGTGGCAATTAAATACGTGACACGTGGCACTTATACGTGATACGTGTCACTTAAATACGTGGCACTGAAATACGTGATACGTGGCACTTTGATACGTGGCACGTGTCACTTAAATACGTGGCACGTGGCACTGAAATATGTGGCACGTGGCACTTTGATACGTGGCACGTGTCTCTTAAATACGTGGCACTGAAAGATGTGGCACGTTGCACTTTGATACGTGGCACGTTGTACTTTGATACGTGGCACGTGGCACTGAAATATGTGGCACGTGGCACTTTGATACGTGGCACGTGGCACTTTGATACGTGGCACGTGGCACTTTGATACGTGGCACGTGGCACTTTGATACGTGGCACTGAAATATGTGGCACGTGGCACTTTGATACGTGGCACGTGGCACTTTGATACGTGGCACGTGGCACTTTGATACGTGGCACGTGGCACTTTGATACGTGGCACTGAAATATGTGGCACGTGGCACTTTGATACGTGGCACGTGTCACTTAAATACGTGGCACGTGGCACTGAAATATGTGGGACACGTCGCACAAAAAAGTTACATGTAGTTTTTTTTGTGTCGACGGTCCGCCGAAGCACGACGCATCCGTCGCACGACGGATGCGACATGTGGCAATCCGTCGCTAATGCAAGCCAATGGAGAAAAAACGCATCCTGCAAGCACTTTTGCAGGATGCGTTTTTTCTCCAACGACGCATTGCGACGGAAGCCAAAAAACGCTAGTGTGAAAGTAGCCTAACCCTAGCCCTAACCCTAACCCTAAATTTAGCCCCAACCCTAACCCTAACTCTAACCCTAACTCTAACCCTAACCCTAATTTTAGCCCCAACTTGTCTTCTCCTGCCGGCCGGCAGATGGCAGCAGATGGCGGGCGCACTGCGCATGCGCCCGCCATGATGAAAAAGCCGGCTGGCAGGAGAAGACAGAAGAGGACCCAGGGACCCCGGGTGAGTATGATAGGGTCCCCGAATCCCCCTATTTCTCTGTCCTCTGATGTGCGATCACATCAGAGGACAGAGAAATAACTGATCGCTTTTTTTTTTTTTTTTTTTGCGGTCGCCGGTAAACTGTTAATTACCGGCGATCGCAAAGCAGGGGTCGGTGCAAATCGACCCCGATCATGTTCTTTGGGGTCTCGGCTACCCCCGGCAGCCGAGACCCCAAAGAACATCCGGGTGCCGGGCGGCGGGCGCACTGCGCGTGCGCCCGCCATTTTTTCCCGGAAAAAAGATGGCGGCGCCCATGGGGAGACACGAGGAGCACCGGGGGAGGTAGGTAAGTATTGGGGGGCTATTGGGGGCCATTGGGGACCACATTTCTCTGTCCTCCGATGTGCGATCACATCGGAGGACAGAGAAATTAAACGGCAAATCGCGTTTTGTTTTTTTTTGTTGCGACCGCCGGTAAACGGTTAATTACCGGCGATCGCAACTCGGGGGTCGGTAAAAACCCCCCGAATCATGTTCTCTGGGGTCTCGGCTACCCTCGGCAACCGAGACCCCAGAGAAAATCCGACTCTGGGGGGCGCTATTCACTTTTTCCACAGCGCCGTTAATTAACGGCGCTGTGGTTTAAGTACCCTTAGCGGCCGCCGTTAAAAGGCGTATCGGCGGTCGTTAAGGGGTTAACATACTGATCTCAGGGACATTATTTGCAGAGATCGATATTGTTCGGCTACATACAGTTATATGAAAAAGTTTGGGCACCCCTATTAATCTTAAGCTTAATGTTTTATAAAAAAAAAAATTTTTTGCAACAGCTATTTCAGTTTCATATATCTCATAACTGTTGGACACAGTAATGTTTCTGCCTTGAAATGAGGTATATTGTACTAACAGAAAATGTGCAATCTGCATTCAAACAAAATTTGACAGGTGCATAAGTATGGGCACCTCACCAGAAAAGTGACATTAATATTTAGCAGATCCTCCTTTTGCAAAAATAACAGCCTCTAGTCGCTTCCTGTAGCTTTCAATGAGTTCCTGGATCCTGGATGAAGGTATTTTTGACCATTCCTCTTTACAAAACAATTCCAGTTCAGTTACGTTTGATGGTCGCCGAGCATGGACAGCCCTCTTCAAATGATCCCACAGATGTTCAATGATATTCAGGTCTGGGGACTGGGATGGCCATTCCAGAACAGTTTAATTGTTCCTCTGCATGAATGCCTGAGTAGATTTGGAGCAGTGTTTTGGATCATTGTCTTGCTGAAAGATCCATCCCCTGCGTAACTTCAACTTTATCACTGATTCATGAACATTATTGTCAAGAATCTGCTGATACTGAGAGGAATCCATGCGTCCCTCAACTTTAACAAGATTCCCGGTGCCGGCATTGGCCACACAGCCCCAAAGCATGATGGAACCTCCACCAAATTTTACTGTGGGTAGCAAGTGTTTTTCTTGGAATGCTGTTTCTTTGCCGCCATCTTAGTTTCATCAGTCCACAGGACCTTCTTCCAAAAAGAAATTGGCTTCTCCAAATGTGCTTTTGCATACCTCAGCTGACTCTGTTTGTGGCATGCTTGCAGAAATGGCTTCTTTCGCATCACTCTCCCATACAGCTTCTCCTTGTGCAAAGTGCGTTGTATAGTTGACCGATGCACATTGACACCATCTGCAGCAAGTTGATGCTGCAGCTCTCTGGAGGTGGTCTGAAGATTGTCCTTGACTGATCTCACCATTCTTCTTCTCTGCCTTTCTGATGTTTTTCTTGGCCTGCCACTTCTGGCCTTAACAAGAACTGTACCTGTGTTCTTCCATTTCCTTACTATGTTCCTCACAGTGGAAATTGACAGGTTAAATCTCTTAGACAGCTTTTTGTATCCTTCCCCTGAACAACTATGTTGAATAATCTTTGTTTTCAGATCATCTGACAGTTGTTTTGAGGAGCCCATGATGCCACTCTTCAGAGGAGATTCAAACAGGAGAACAACTTGCAAGTGGCCACTTTAAGTAGCTTTTCTCATGATTGCATACACCTGGCTATGAAGTTCAAAGCTCAATGAGGTTACAAAACCAAAAAAAGTGCTTTAGTAAGTCAGTAAAAAGTAGGTAGGAGTATTTAAAACAAGAAAATGATAAGGGTGCCCATACTTATGCACCTGTCAAATTTTGTTTGAATGGAGATTGCACATTTTCTTTTAGTACAATAAACCTCATTTCAAGGCAGAAACATTACTGTGTCCAACAGTTATTAGATATATGAAACTGAAATAGCTGTTGCAAAAAAAACAATTTTTATAAAACATTAAGCTTAAGATTAATAGGGGTGCCCAAACTTTTTCATATAACTGTATGCCTCATCCATGTGAACAGGATGTATACAAACAGATCCTAATAACATATCCCACAGCTATGGACAAGAATATGAAAATCAACAATATATGATGACTCTTGCATCGGTCTCTGAGGATATGTTCCTATATTATCCTGTGGAGCACATGTACAGGAAGCTTTTGCCTTTTTATGAGATTTTAGAGGCACATATGATAAACCACACGACATCTGAAAAAAAAACACTGCTGATATCTATAGTTAAAGTAAGTGTCTAAGTTTTGAAGATTCAAGTGAATGGATCTGTGTTGCAATACCAGAAATAACCTTTGGACAGGAGGGGCACTGTTTCAGAAAGAAATACAGATAGTTTTTAAACTGATTCACTTGTTTCTGAACTTGCAACAGCAAATGATTAGCAATGTAAAGCTAGCTTTAGAATATGATTTCTAGCTTGATTAAAGCAAAGGAAATGCCACTTCTTATGGAGCAAAGAAAAATAGCCAGAATAGCTGAAAATAGAAATTCTGGGCCTCGGTGTTAAGAGTAGGGCTACACCTTTAGGAAATACAGTGGGGGAAGTAAGTATTTGATACACTGGAGATTGTGCAAGTTTTCCCACATACAAAGAATGGAGAGGTAATTTTTATCGTAGGTGAGAGACAGAATCTAAATATAAAAAACAGAAAATCACATTGCATGATTTTTTTAATAATTAAATTGAATTTTATTGCATGAAATAAGTATTTGATCACCTACCAACCAGCAAGAATTCTGGTTCTCACAGACCTGTTAGATTTTCTTTATGAAGCCTCCTACTCTGCACTCATTACCTGTATTAATTGCACCTGTTTGAGCTCATTACCTGTATAAAAGACACCTGTCCACACATTCAATCACACAAGTTGGCAAAATATTGCAACATCTTTTTCCATTCTTCAAGAACGAAATCTTTTAGAGCCTGGATGTTGGATGGAGAGTGAGGCTCAATTTGTCTCTTCAGAATTCCCCATAAGAGATCGGTCGGGTTCATACTAGAAGACATACTTGGCCACCGAATCACTTTCATCCTGTTCTTCAGAAATGCAACAGATGATGCCATCAATGAAATGTAGCTCCCTGACACCAGAAACACTGATAAAGCCCCACATAAGGACATTGCTACCACCATATTTTACTATAGATATCATGCATTTAAAGAAAGGAACTAAGACAAAATTTGAGATTTTTTATACCATCTGCCATGGTTTTCTGAGATGCAGAAAAAATCGTTCCTACATATGCTGTCCCCACCATGAAGCATGGAGGTGTCTTAGTTTGAGGGTGCTTTGTTGGTGACACTGTTGATGATTTATTCCAAAGTAAAGGAACATTATCCGGAATGGCTACCACAACATTCTGCAACGACCACCATCCCATCTGATTCGCACTTAATGGGATCTCATTTATGTTCCAACAATACATGACCCCCAAACACCTCCTGTAAGGGCTAAGTGACCAAGGAGACGGATTGAGTCAGATGACCTGGCCTCCATAATCGCCGGACCTGGACCCAATAGAAAAGGTTTGGGATCGGTTGGACAGCAGAAAGAAGGCAAAGCTTAGTATGTGTAAAATTGTCATCAGAGTAAAAGCGCGTGCATTGAGGAACCCGCGGTGTAGCACATATTCTGGTTTGTTTCGCACGTGTCTGTTCACTCTTTGTTTCCATACTGTGGTTTTGCTGCTCTCAGTCTGAATCTAGAATGTCCACATTCCAGTTAGAACAAGGAAAACCATTGCATGGACAGGTGTGTCCAAACTTTTAACCAGTAGTGTATATAGTAAGTGATACAGTAATTTATTATCATCAGATCACGTAGAGGGGAGGACTTCGGTGTCAAACCCTCTGCAGCATGTTGCAAGTTATTTTCATGCTATTATACTACAGAAAAGGGTTTTTGTGAGTGAAGTAGATGCTTGAAACCAGTTATTGCTATAAAATGTCATAAGGAGATGTCCCTCTGGACACAGTGCTGAAACCACGGAAGAATGTAAAAAACAAGGAAATAAACAAGAGGAAAGGGCCAATGGGGTGGGGAACATTTATCACTGCCCCATGCCAGTTTTGTAGGCTAAAAAAAGACACTAATTATATTGCATTATGTTGCATAATACCATAATTTGCAACTTTTTATTGCTTTTTCTGCCCCTTACCTTTCTTTCCTACAAATAAAAATTGTTGGACCCAAGCAGAAAAGGCTACAGCATATTCCGTGTCAGCCACTTTTACAGTACTGAGCTACATATTTAGAAGATATGGACACCTTTGGGGAAATTTTTGGGTAGAAAGTATTGACAAAATCATATGACCAAACAAAAGTTTACTTCCCAAGACGAGGCATCATGATTAACCCCTTCACAACATGCGCTGTACATGTACTGCACGTGTCGTGTCTCTCCTTTTGATGTGGGCTCTGGCGCTGAGCCCACATCTTTCCCGGCACATGTCAGCTATTTTAAACGCCAGAATTACGTTTTTTTAGTCGCCGCAACATTGCATTAAAATACTATAACGGGCGATCAAATGATCGTATCTATACTAAAATGGTATCAATAAAAATGTCAGCTCAGTGGGCAAAAAATAGGCCCTCACCCAACCCGAGATCATAAAAAATGGAGACACTACGGCTCTTGGAAAATGCCGCAATTTTTTTATTTAACAAACTTTGGATTTTTTCCACCACTTAAATAAAAAAGAACCTAGACATCTTTGATGTCTGCGAATTCCTAGAATCATAAACTGTAGAATAATCATGGCAGGTCCGTTTTTGCATTTAGTGAACATGGTAAAAAAAAAAAAAAAACAGTTGTGGAATTCCATCTTTTTTGCAATTTCACCGCAATTGGAATTTTTTTCCTGTTTTCCAGTACAGGATATGGTAAAACCAATTGTGTTGTTCAAAACTAAAACTCCTCACATGGCCATATTGATGGAAAAATAAAAAAGTTATGGCTCTGAGAAGAAGGGGAGCAAAAAACAGAAACGCAAAAACAAAAATGGGCTGCGGCGTGTAGGGGTTAAGGGTGCGCAGACACCTGAAACGCGCTGAGGCGTCATGTGAATTTCTATCGCTGACTGTGTATGTCCTCCGAATTGCTTATGTGAATAAAGAATCACAGTTCGTGGAGCTGGAGTCTCTCCATTTTGCAAGTTAAAATTCAGCTTTCATAAATCAGCTTGTGTTACCAGTCATCATAACAGCAGAGATAATAGCTAATGATGGGTTATTTATAATGACAACATAATGGCCCCGATTCATGAAGGTGTATTCGCCAACTTTCTCCCTCAAAAGTCAGAAAAAATTTTGTGCAACAGTTGTGTAAAAAAATGTGCGACTTTTTGCGGTTTCATGCCAGTCCCAACCAGCCTTGCCAAAATAGGTGGAGGAAGGGTAGAGCGTGGCTAAGCCCGTCTGTGTAATTCATCGAATTGTGCCTCTTTTGGAGAAATTTACTCCAGTCCCAAACCGAAGTACATTTCTGTCGGTGGCATACGCCAGTTATAAGATGCACCTAATTCATTAGTTGGCATGCGCCTCTTTATGAAGCAGGCGCGTCGTACTCCAGCTGCCCCGTTCATTAAGACTGTCATGCACAAAGCCAGTCTTAATAAATCGGCCCAACATTTTTACTTCCATCTTGTTGCCTAAATGGCACTAACATATTCTAGATCACCAGAACGTTGTCTGACGCTTGGCATTGTACTTAGTGATATAAGGCTTGCATGCAGCTGTTCGACCATGGAAACTCATGTCACGAAGCTCATTGTTGGTGTAAACGCCATAGGTTTGGCACCCTGCAGTTATGGAGTCAGTCGAGCCTTGGCAACTCTTCTGCACTCAGTAACCCTGCTCTGTAACTTTACCAGGACTGCCACGTTGTGGCGGAGTTGCTGTGCTTTCTACACACTTCCTGTTTTTAGTAATACCTCCGCCCACAGCTGATCGTGAAATATTTAGGAGAGAAGATGCGCTATGAGCTGACTTGTTGCTACTACAGGACCTCGCTGAAATCAACTAAGCTCTTTACAATGAGCCATTCTTTTACAATGTGTATAAAGGCAAACTGCAGGGTGCGGAGCTGGAATTTATACACTTATAATAATAATAATAATAGGAATAGTAATATTCTCATCCGGTTTCTTCAGGACTTATAAAGCTTCATATACACTCACCGGCCACTTTATTAGGTACACCATGCTAGTAACGGGTTGGACCCCCTTTTGCCTTCAGAACTGCCTCAATTCTTCGTGGCATAGATTCAACAAGGTGCTGGAAGCATTCCTCAGAGATTTTGGTCCATATTGACATGATGGCATCACACAGTTGCCGCAGATTTGTCGGCTGCACATCCCAAAGATGCTCCATACAAGGCAGGATGGATCCATGCTTTCATGTTGTTTACGCCAAATTCTGACCCTACCATCCGAATGTCGCAGCAGAAATCGGGACTCATCAGACCAAGCAACGTTTTTCCAATCTTCTACTGTCCAATTTCGATGAGCTTGTACAAATTGTAGCCTCAGTTTCCTGTTCTTAGCTGAAAGGAGTGGTACCCGGTGTGGTCTTCTGCTGCTGTAGCCCATCTGCCTCAAAGTTCGACGCACTGTGCGTTCAGAGATGCTCTTAGGCCTACCTTGGTTGTAACGGGTGGCGATTTGAGTCACTGTTGCCTTTCTATCAGCTCGAACCAGTCTGCCCATTCTCCTCTGACCTCTGGCATCAACAAGGCATTTCCGCCCACAGAACTGCCGCTCACTGGATTTTTTTTCTTTTTCGGACCATTCTCTGTAAACCCTAGAGATGGTTGTGCGTGAAAATCCCAGTAGATCAGCAGTTTCTGAAATACTCAGACCAGCCCTTCTGGCACCAACAACCATGCCACGTTCAAAGGCACTCAAATCACCTTTCTTCCCCATACTGATGCTCGGTTTGAACTGCAGGAGATTGTCTTGACCATGTCTACATGCCTAAATGCACTGAGTTGCCGCCATGTGATTGGCTGATTAGAAATTAAGTGTTAACAAGAAGTTGGACAGGTGTACCTAATAAAGTGGCCAGTGAGTGTATGTGCCAGAGTGTTGAGTGTCTCTGCTCTAAAAAGTCCAGAAGGTTTAAAGGGGTTGTCTACTATTAGGACAACACCTTCTTGATCAATATTTTCGGCTCCGATAAAATAATAAAGCCTGTACTCAGCTCCCAAGCTGGCGCCATTTCAGAGGTGCTGGCGCTCGCAGTGCCAGGGCTGTGGTGCGGTGTTCTGATGCCTGGAGCCCAATCAGGACTGGCGTCACTGACTCCATCTTTGGACGAACAGAACATGAAGTGGAAGTCTGGGATCAGCTGCAAAAATAATAAAGCCTCTACTCACCTCCTGTGCAGGCTGTTCCCGCGGTGTCGGCACTCGCGCTCCTCAGGGCTCCCGTGTGGTGTTGTGACAAGTCACCACGGCACATTTAACATGTTTTTCTCTCTTCTGAATTCTATGAAAAACTAACAATTTTCAACAATACAGCCACATTTGGAGAATATATTATCGAATTTGCAAGTACCGTAAGCGTTCCTGGAAGAACAAATGAAAAGCAAGATCACTTACTGTGGACTAGAACAGAGACCGACATATACAAAAGTACAGTGTACAGCGGAATGTGAATTATAACATAGGGATTTATAGAGTGAATAATCTGCCTCTGCCATGGTCTCCGAATATTACCCTGGGGTCACTAGAGCCATTGTATACTAGGTCACTGTATCACTGGCATGACCTGATTTTTTTGCTTGAGTGAAGTAAAGGTTTATGGGGCTGCAGTATACTGAACAGAATGGACATATGGCATTTGGAGTGTGAATAATTAAAATAACTGGGTCAGATTAAGCTGGCTTCACATTGTGGGGAATCCTCAGTAGTTTTACACCATACTGTAGTGCCTGTCTCAATCAATGTAAAGGGATTTGTCAGGTTTTCAATACACAAGTGAATATAAAACCTGTTACATTTAATACCCTGACTTACAATTTTGGATAAAAATCGGCCTGTGAACAGTCTGCCATTTTTTAAGCTACTTTCAGCAAAGGAGACAGATGGAGGGATTTTGACTAAATTTATTGAAACGGTTCCTCCTCCAAATAAATCTGGTTTGTATGGAACTGTCTAACAGTCAGAAAATCGAATCTATGCCTCCTAAAAGTAACTCATCTGTAACACAATTTGCAACTTTTGGTGCGAGTTTGTCAGAAGACATCTTTTGTAACTACTTTTGGAAGAATTTCCAACAAAAAGTTGATATCATGTGCTTAGTAAATAAGGGTTCGGAGACTTGTATTGTGCTCTCTGCACTCTCATCCATAGAAGCTGCACTAGATTTAAGGGATACGTTGGGAACATGTCTATCCAGAAACATCTGCACCCAGTTTTCCCATCGGCAGGCTCCATGCCAGGGCAAGTGGTTTGGGAATGGCTACTACAATGATGTCTCCCATGCACAGCACATAAACACTTGTGGGATTCCTGCTCTACTATTTCAAGGTAGCACATGATCGGAAGTAGCAGCAGTCACATGGGCAACATAATTTAGCAGGAGTGAGCAGTGTAGCTGTGAATCTAGCACTGGGGTGAGATAAAACTCTTACGAGAAATTATCAGCATGGGTCTGAGTGTGTCTCAGCTTTTCTCACACTGAGATCCTTCTCCATATCTCCTTTCTATGGATTTCAATAAACAACCGTAATCTGATCCCTCAGTAAACTGGCAATCCATCTTGTTGGAGGACGACTAATTTCAGCTGTATATCTGAGCGAATAGTGAGGTCAGGAGGGAGAGGGGGGAAAAGAAGTGGCTCATAAATAAAGAAATAAACATTTATTTTATAAAATATATTACAAAGTTTCTTCTATTGCTTGTACTATTGATTTATGCACAGTCTGTTGAAACAACAGTGACCATTGGTTTTCAGTTTGGCTACATTAGTGGTTTATGTTTTCAGTCTTATGCCCTCATCAGTTATTACATTTTCTAAACAAATATTTAAACAGTTCTCATGAAGTGGTAGCTTGGCAGGGCTACCAGGGTATTCCCAAACAGAAGGAATTTCACTAGAAGCAAAATAATAACGGGAAAACATTAGATTATCGCTATCACATTAACCACAGAGGAAGCCCCACTAGAGAATAATAGATTTATTACTGTGGGACAAAACACATCATTCACACATTTAAGAATCATAATGAAATGTTTCTACCTAAATATTTTACATATAGTATTAGAAATATTAAAGGAACAATCCCAAAATATAATTTTTGTCTGCTCTCTTGTGCTGTGATCCTACCCACATAAGTTCTCCCCTTTTCGAGGACTTCACCGTAGTTTCCAGCCTGTCTCAGTACATCTGGTATTGGCTCTTGAGCAGGAAGCTTGTACCAGCTATCATACAACTTACTGTTGCCCATGTATAAATATTCCTATAAATATTCCTATATACAATACAGTGGGTGAAATAGGTATTGGATTTGTCACCAATATTTTTAAAGGTGTTATTGACATGAAATTCTCACCAGATGTCAGTAACAACCCATCCAATCCGGACAGGCAAAGGAATCAAACCATAGACATCCATAAATTATGTGTAATAATGAGAAATTACACAGGGAAAAGCATTCAACACACTTACTGAAATGTACAAAAAGCCTTTGTTAATGATGACTGCTTCAGGACGCCTTAGAAAGTTAGTCACATGCATTGCTCAGGTGTGATTTTGGCCCATTCTTCCACACAAACACTCTCCAAATTCTGAGGGTCCCATGGACTTCTTCTATGAATTCCAAGCTTTAGTCCCTGCCATACATTTTCTATTGGATTCAGATCAGGTGATTGGAGCGGCCATTCTAGCAGCTTTATCTTATTTCTCTGAATCCAATTGAGTTTCCTTGGCATCCTCTGCATACACATACAGTCATGGCCGAAAGTGTTGGCACCCTTTAAATTGTTCCAGAAAATGAAGTATTTCTCCCAGAAAAGTATTTAAATTACACGTTTTCTTAAACACATGCTTATTTTCTTTGTGTGTATTGGAATAATAAAAAAAAAACAGAGAAAAAAAGTCAAATTGGACATAATTTCACACAAAACTCCAAAAATGGGCAGGACAAAACTGATGGCACCTTTTTTTGTGGGTAAACACCTTTGTTTCAAGCATGTGATGCTCGTTCAAACTCAGCAGTGGCAAGTAACAGGTGTGGGCAATATGAAAATCACACAGGAAGCCAGATATAAAGAGAAGTTGAATCAATCTTTGCATAGTTTGTCTGTGGGTGCCACACTGAGCATGGAGAGCAGGAAGAGGAGAGGAGAACTGTCTGAGGACTTGAGATCCAAAATTGTTGACAATTATCAACAATCTCAAGGTGACAAGTCCATCTCTAGAGATCTTGATGTTTTCTTTGTCCACAGTGCGCAATATAATCAAGAAGTTTACAACCCATGGCAATGTAGCTAATCTCTCTGGACGTGGATGGCAGAGAAAAATTGATGATAAGTTGCAACGTAGGATAGTTTGGACAGTGGATAAGCAGCCCTAATAAAGTTCCAAAGAAATTCAAGCTGTCCTGCTGGCTCAGGGTGCATCAGTGTCAGTGCAAACTATCCGTCAACATTTGAATGAAACTAAACACTATGATAGGAGGCACAGGATGACCCCACTGCTGACACAGAGACATAGAAAAAGCAAGACTGCAGTTTGCCAAAATGTATGTGAGTAAGCCAAAATTCTTCTGGGGAAAGCGTGTTGTGGACAAATGAGACCAAGATAGAACATTTTGCTAAAACACATAATTTTACTGTTTACCGAAAGTGGAATGACTCCTACTAAAAAAAAGAACTCACTACCTACAGTAAGATATGGTGGAGTTTCACAGATGTTTTGGGGTTGTTTTGCTGTTTCTGGCACTGGGTGACTTGACTGTGCGCAAGGCATCATGAAATCTGAAAATTAGGCTTTTGGGTTGCAATGTAGTACCCAGTGTCAGAAAGTTAGGTTTGCATCCTAGGTCATGGGTCTTCCAGCAGGACAATGATCCCAAGCATAATTAAAGAAGCACCCAGAAATGGATGGAAACAAAGCGCTGGGAGTTCTGAAGTGGCCAGCAATGAGTCCAGATCTAAATCCCTGCACCTGCACAGAGATCTTGAAATCGCTGTTGGAAGAAGGCATCTTCACATATAAGAGACCTGGAACAGTTTGCAAAAGAAGTGTGGTCCAAATTTCCAGTTGAGAGGTGTAAGGTGATTGTTGATGGTTACAGGAAACGATTGATTGCAGGTATTTATTCCAAAAGGAGAGCAACCAAAAATTAATTTTAGGGTACCATCAATTTTGTCTGGACCACTTTTGGAGTTTTATGTGAAATTATGTCCAATTTGTCTTTTTTACTCTTTTTTTGTGTTGTTCCAATACACACAAAGGAAATAAAAATGTGTATCTCAAAACGTGTAATTGCAATAATTTTCTGGGAAAAATACAACATTTTCTGCAATAATTTTAAGGGTGCCAACACTTTTGGCCATGACTGTATGTCTTCTACATAACATTAAAGTAGTTTTTAAATTCTGTAATTAATACCTTAAATAGGATTCCGTTAGTATCACCTTATTTAGTTTTTCCTTTCTTAAAAATGTATTCATCCCTTATTCCACAGGGGTCATATAATCTCGTGGGAACCCACTAGGAATTATATGCTGTTATGTTCTCTGGAGGGAGTCACCATCGCAGTCACCAGAACTGCCTGATATAATGAAATTGTATGATGAACTCTTATCACAGATAGTGATGATGACTACGTGGCTCCTCACACAGTTATAATATAGGAAATGGCAGTTCAGCCTCCTGACTTTATACTTTATTTTTTTTAGCTTACCGGTATTTAGTATAGAGGGCAGAATAGTCACAGTGTCCTCCCAGTAGATACAGATAATACTGTCTTTAGCTACCCATGTGATACTATACTATATTTGTGTCCTAAGACTGATAGTGGAGAATAGCGAAATATAATATTAGATGAAATCTGGCAATCAAGATGGAGGCTGAAGAAAAGCAAAGATGAGGCTGAGGCACAGGGAAGTGAGTTTACTATGTACAAAAATGTGCATATAGTGACAGACTATTAGATGAGGGGTTGCAGAGATGTAAAAAAAAAAATGCTGGACAGCTTAAGTGAATTCAGAGACAGAAGACATAACCAGGATTTGGCTGCCAGAGAACAACGGAGAGGGGAGCATTACCGAACTGATCAATGGTAGATCACTCTCACACATCACCAAACAGGAGACAAACAAGCAGAAGCATACTATACAAACTACTTTGCTAATAAAAACCTAAGAAAAATCTTTTTAAATTTATACCATTCTTGAACTTCAGGACCACAAAGATGAATACGTTTTTCATCTCATTCATTTGAGGAATTAAAGCTTTTTGTTCTTTTTACATCCACACTGCAGTAAAAAGTCTTCTATTGTGAGAGCACAGTAGTTGAGCATACCAGATCACGTTGTCTAATAATACTACCAGATCACGTTATCTAATAATACTACCAGATTACGCTGTCTAATAATACTACCAAATCACGTTGTCTAATAATACTACCAAATCACGTTGTCTAATAATACTACCAGATCACGTTGTCTAATACTACCAGATCACGATGTCTAATACTACCAGATCACGTTGTCTAATAATACTACCAGATCATGCTGTCTAATAATACTGCCAGATCACGTTGTCTAATATACTACCAGATCACGTTATCTATTATACTACCAGATCACATTGTCTAATAATACTACCAGATCACGTTGTCTAATAATACTACCAGATCACGATGTCTACTACTACCAGATCACGTTGTCTAATAATACTACCAAATCACGTTGTCAAATAATGCTACCAGATCACGATGTGTAATAATACTATCAAATCATGCTGTCTAATACTACCAGATTACGCTGTCTAATAATACTACCAAATCACGTTGTCAAATAATAATACCAGAACACGTTGCCTAATAATACTACCAGATCACGGTGTCTAATAATACTACCAGATCACGTTGTCTAATAATACTACCAAATTATGTTGTCAAATAATAATACCAGATCACGTTGCCTAATAATACTACCAGATCACGTTGTCTAATAATACTACCAGATCACATTGTCTTATAATACTACCATATCAGGTTGTCAAATAATACTACCAGATCACGTTGTCTAATAATACTACCAGATCACGTTGTCTAATAATACTACCAGATCACATTGTCTAATAATACTACCAGATCATGCTGTCTAATAATACTACCAGATCATGCTGTCTAATAATACTACCAGATCATGCTGTCTAATAATACTACCAAATCACGTTGTCAAATAATACTACCAGATCACGTTGTCTAATAATACTATCAAATCATGCTGTCTAATACTACCAGAGTACGCTGTCTAATAATACTACCAGATAACGTTGTCTAATAATACTACCAAATCACGTTGTCAAATAATAATACCAGAACACGTTGCCTAATAATACTACCAGATCACGTTGTCTAATAATACTACCAGATCACGTTGTCTAATAATACTACCAGATCACGTTGTCTAATAATACTACCAAATCACGTTGTCAAATAATACTACCAGATCATGTTGTCTAATAATACTACCAGATCACGTTGCCTAATAATACTACCAGATCACGATGTCTAATAATACTACCAGATCACATTGTCTCATAATACTACCAGATCAGGTTGTCTTATAATACTACCAAATCACGTTGTCAAATAATACTACCAGATCATGTTGTCTAATAATACTACCAGATCACGTTGTCTAATAATACTACCAGATCACGTTGTCTAATAATACTACCAGATCACGTTGTCTAATAATACTACCAGATCACGTTGTCTAATAATACTACCAGATCACGTTGTCTAATAATACTACCAGATCATGTTGTCTAATAATACTACCAGATCACGTTGTCTAATAATACTACCAGATCACGTTGTCTAATAATACTACCAGATCACATTGTCTCATAATACTACCAGATCAGGTTGTCTTATAATACTACCAGATCACGTTGTCTAATAATACTACCAGATCACGTTGTCTTATAATACTACATAAAGGCACAGGAAACACACATGCAGTTTTGATGTAGTTTGAGGAGAAGTTTTAAGCCAAACCCAGAAAAGAATTGAGTAGAAAGAAAAGTAAAAGTTCTTCCTATATATTTCACTTTCTGTTTGACTCCACTCCTGGTTTTGACCCCCAAAAAAGTAGATCAAGAACTTTACTAACAACTGCATGTGTGAGTCCAGACAAAAGGTTTCCAGTTTAAAGGTATTAAAGCAAAGAAGGATTATTAACATCTCGTTATATTATGGGGTATGACTAGGACAGGCCATCACTTAATCCTGACCGATCCTAAAAATGAAAGGGCTCTAGCAATGTGAAAAATGTAGCTGCAGAAATGCTCCATTCAAGTAATAGGTGCTGGCCTGAGTTTCCTGCACAGCGGGGTGGTCATCAGCACAGGCGTGTACGTAACACAATAGGAGAAGTAAAACGTTAATTAATGGGTCGAGTCCCCACGGCTGCATGTGTTGCAGATGTTCCGACAGCAGCAACACATGCAGGGATTACGGTACCTGTTTGTTAGGAAATGCCTGTATGTGTCGAGGCTCTCGAACAGCTGGGAGTCATGCAGCCGCGGGGACTAGAACATATTTTTCGAGCACAACGAAGACACTCTGATGGCACACGAGCATGCTCAGATAATACTTTATCCAAGCACGTTCACTCATCACTAACCATAATGTATATATTTGGGAATTTGGGAGTAGAAAGTTAATAAAAGTTTTACACCAATATCCTGCTTCTTTTTTTAAACAACACTTATGTGTATGCATTCTATCCGTACCCCGATTTGTGTGACCGCTCAGACAGAAGCTGTGCACTTCTCGGTGTCTATTTCAGGATCGGTGCGTTTCATTAATGCCCCATTAAAGGAATTGAGCTACCATATGTATCCTTCTCTGATTCTCTTAACATCTTTGGGCTGTGTTCCCATGTGCGAAAAAGGAACTTTTTATCCTCTGTATTTTTTTTCTGCACCAAAAAAATCAACAGCAATCTGCTCTAATTATTGCTAATTAAGCGCCACATCAGGCGTGAAACGGCCGTCGTCTTTTTTCCTGCTCACCTCCTTGTTTCTCCTGCTCCCCCGTGCCGTCAGCATGTCACCTTCACTGTAAGTGTTCTTAAATAAAGGATTTGGACCACGCATCTTCGGTGAGTGCTGCCGCAATTCTCTTTTTTTTTACATGGTATGGACTGTTGCTTATCTTAATGCGAGCACCGCCGTTGAGAGGAACAGGCTCTCCTATTTTTCACTACAAGGTAATCAAGCTGACATATTTATTGGCTGTGCAGCCTTGTTTTTCTTTGAAGTTGTGCTAATTATTGCTTTGTTGTGTTTTTTTTATGTGGTTTCTCACTTTTTTGTGTGTTTTTGGTGCAGATTTGACGGTATTTTTTGAATGCATTTTTTAGTGCAGAAATGCTGGGACTGTGCACTTAAAATACGATAGCCTTTCTACATACTTTTTTCTGGTTTCTCATAGAGGCTTAAAGGGAAAAAAACACATAAAAATGGACAGTTCAGCAGCATCTTTAAATGCACAGTGGGCATGAACTTTTTATGACATCACATTTACTTTTCTTGACCTTAAAATGCAGCTGATTTTCTGCACAATAAATAACGGGAAAAAACAGTGTTTTAAGAAGCACATAGGCCACAAAGAATAGAAGCGGAATATGCAGAGAAAACTAACTGAGCAATAATAGAATGAGCTGAAAATCATGAGACAGAAGAGCGCTGGAGGATGAAGAAAAGTGGGTGTTTGCAACAGAGCTACAAATGTTATATGTACAATATACAGATGCTTCTCACAAAATTAGAATATCATCAAAAAGTTAATTTATTCCACTTCTTCAATACAAAAAGTGAAACTCATATATTATATAGAGTCATTACAAACAGAGTGATCTATTTCACGTGTTTATTTCTGTTAATGTTGATGATTATGGCTTACAGCCAATGAAAATTCAAAAGTCATTATCTCAGTAAATTAGAATATTTAACAAAAAATACCTGCAAAGGCTTCTTAAGCGTTTAAAAAGTTCCCTTAGTCTGTTTCAGTAGGCACCACAATCATGGGGAAGACTGCTGACTTGACAGATGTCCAGAAGGCAGTAATTGACACACTCCACAAGGAGGGGAAGCCACAAAAGGTCATTGCTAAAGAAGCTGGCTGTTCACAGAGTGCTGTATCCAAGCATTGTTGAGTGGTAGAAAAAGGTGCATAAGCAACCGGGATCATGGCAGCCTTGAAAGAATTAAGAAAAGGCCATTACAAATTTTTGGGGAGATTCACAAGGAGTGGACTGCTGCTGGAGTCATTGCTTCAAGAGCCACCACACACAGAGATATCCAGGACATGGGCTACAAGTGGAGCATTGCTTGTGTCAAGCCACTCATGACCAATAGACAATGCCAGAAGCGTCTTACCTGGGCCAAGGAGAAAAAGAACTGGACTGATGTTCACTGGTCAAAGGTGTTGTTTTTAGATGAAAATACATTTTGCATTTTATTTAGAAATCAAAGTCCCAGAGTCTGGAGGAAGAGTGGAGAGGCCACAATCTAAGCTGCTTGAGGTCTAGTGTGAAGTTTCCACAATCAGTAATAATTTGGGGACCATGTCATCTGCTGGTGTAGGTCCACTGTTCAAGACCAAAGTCTTTTAGGAAATTTTAGAGCACTTCATGCTTCCCTCTGCCGAAAGCTTTTTGGAGATGGAAATGTCATTCTCCAGCAGGACTTGGCACCTGTCCACACTGCCAAAAGTACCAATACCTGGTTTACAAACAACAGTATCACTGGGCTTGATTGGCCAGCAAACTCACCTGACCTTAACCTAATAGAGAATCTATGGAGTATTGTCAAGAGGAAGATGAGAGACACCAGACCCAGCAATGCAGACGAGCTGAAGGCTGCTATCAAAGCAACCTGGGCTTCCATAACACCTCAGCAGTGCCACAGGCTGATCACCTCCATGCCACGCCACATTGATGCAGTAATTGATGCAAAAGGAGCCCCAACTAAGTATTGAGTGCATTTACTGAACATACATATCAGTAAGCCAACATTTCAGATTTTTAAATCATTTTTCAAGCTGGTGTTATAAAGTATTCTAATTTACTGACATAATGACTTTTGGGTTTTCATTGGCTGTGAGCCATAATCATCAACATTAACAGAAATAAACACTTGAAATAGATCACTCTGTTTGTAATGACTATATAATATATGAGTTTCACTTTTTGTATTGAAGAACTGAAATAAATTAACTTTTTTATGATATTCTAATTTTGTGAGAAGCGCCTGTATATTTGCTTCTGCTGTTTTTGCATGGCCAAATGACTGGAGCAATCTGCATCAAATTTGGCATTTCGGTAATTCACGTGTTTCCGAAGGTTTTAGACCAGGTTTCAGCTCTGTAGGACGTACCGTCCTTGCAGAACACAAAAGAAAATACTGTCGACAATCTTTGGGTGGTACTAGAAGGGCACTGAATGTCACTAACATCATGAGATCATTAAGATCATGAATTCGTGGAAGATACCTTCTCTGCTCATTACCCTTGATGCAGAGAAGGCCTTCGACACCATTAATTGGGAGTATTTAAAAGCAACTTTACTCAAATTTGGTTTCAACTGTCAAATGCTTTCAAGAATAATGGCTTGATATTCTGAACCAAGTGCTAGAATTTATGCCATCAATCATTGGTCTGGGACTTTTTCTATATCTAATGGAACCTGACAAGGTTGCCCTCTTTCTCCGATTTTATTTGCTTTAGCGATGGAGCCACAAGCTCAGAAAATCAGAAATAATCCTAATATTAAAGGAATTCAGACCCCACAACGTTATTTCAAAGTCAGTCTATTTGAGGATCACAGTTTGCTATCATCCCTGGGTGTTAAGGAAATTCAGATTTTACTTGGTAATTTTTCCAGGGCCTCTTATTTTAAAATTAATCGTTAAGAAATCTAACATTTTATATTTTTATATTGACAAATTATTAAAAACCAACATAAAAAAATGTTTCCTCTTTTAACTGGGTGGAGGATTCTACCTCATATTTGGGGATTTTGCTTCCAAAAAACTATAATTTATCTAATACTGTAAATATGGATATGATCTTAGAATCAAAGACTTGGACAACTTGGGTAAATCTGACTTGACTTGGTTTGGGAGAATCATGGCGTTTAAAATGTTTACTCTTCCCCAAGTTCTTTATTTTGGGAACCCTTCAAAATTCCTTCTAACTTTTTAATGAAACTCCAAACTTTATTAAACAACTTCATATTGAATAACAAAAGGGCAAGAATTGCTAAAGGCATTTTATGGAAAAGTAAGTATAAGGGTGGCCTGGATCTGCCTAATTTGTCTTGTTATGTTTACTCTAATCTTATCAAGCAATGCAAATTTTTGTTTAATTGTGATACACCTAATGATTGGTTTGATCTCGAATTGGCAATAAATACTAATATTCCCCTTTACGAACTACTTATTAAGCATTCAATTAACCAGAATCAGTAAACCCTATTTTTCAAGCCACAATTCTTGCGTGGAACCAAATATTTACGGGGTTTAATATACCTAAACTACTGCAAACCTCACACAAGAGGAAAGAGATGTTGTGAATCAGAACAACTATGCTACATTTTTAATTGCTAATATTATTATTATTACACCTACTATATATTGGGATAGGATCTTGGACATTGGAATACTAATTTAAGTTAAATCTCTTCGGAATACAACTAGAGAGATGTCAAATTTCTGTCCATGACAACTCAGATACGTCGGCTTCATATCAGCAGCAAATTAAGTTTTGAACCACAAAGACTTACAACAAACAGATTGTGAGAACCGGATATTTCTGCTAGTAAAGTATACATCTGAAATAGTAGCTGAGGTTGTGCTGTATAAGAAAGTGTTTCCCACTAGTATTTGCATACAAAATAAGGTGTTCCATTGTGTAATCGCTTGAATTGTCTGTAGCATGCAGTTGTGTGAAAAAGTATTTGCCCACTTCCTGATTTTCTATTCTTTTGTATGTTTATCACACTTAAATGTTTCAAATCACCAAACAAATGTATTTATTAGACAAAGATAACACAAGTAAATGCAAAATGCAGTTTTTAAATTCAGGTCTTTATTATTAAGGGAAAAAGAAATCCAAACCTTCAGGGCCCTGTGTGAAAAAGTGATTTTCCCCTCCCCCTTAAAACAGAAATTAACTGTGGTTTATCACATCTTTGGGAAGCTGAGTTCAAGTTCCCTATCCACACGCAGGTCTGATTACTGCCACGCCTATTATCAATCAAGAAATCACTTAAAGAGGACTCATTGCTAGTTATCACAAACGCTTGATTGCACTTCTTGCCAGTAAGGGTGGCCCAAACAGGTATTGGGTTTAAGGGCCAATCACTTTTTCACACAGGACTCTGTAGGTTTGGATTTCTATTCACGTTAATAATAAAGACCTTCATTTAAAAACTGCATTTTGTTATTACTTGTGTTATCTTTGTCTAATATTTAAATTTGTTTGGTGATCTGAAACATATAAGTGTGATAAACCTGCAAAAGAATAGGAAATCAAGAAGGGGGCAAATACATTTTCACTTAACTGTATATATACACCCAATAGTGGTCTGTAAAGTGAAGCTGTTACAAGTATCTGTCCTCTAAAGTAGTAAATAGAGATCAATAATACTTACCAATCCCCTAAGGCTATGTGCACATGTTAAGTATTTGCAATAGATTTTTCCGCACCAAAACCCAAAGTGTTGACAGGAAAAATTCAGGGGAAAACGTGTAGTTTTTAAGTGTTTTTTTGTCCTATTCATTTGAAAGGGTGAAAAACACTGCAAAAATGCTGAAAGAATTGACATGCTGCAGATTTGAAGAAAAACACCCACTCATTAACTATGCTGGTACGGTAAAGTGCAATGTTTGACCCGTGGAAAACATGTCACAAAAAATGCAGCATGTGAACAAGCCCTAATTTTGAAAAATTAGTTATTAACAGTCAATGCAGATATAGCATCTATAATAACAATCCCAGTTTTGACCAAAAGTCATTTTGAGACATCAGGCAACTAAAAGACTCCTTCAAATTTTTATTATTATTATTGTTATTTAATTGCCTTCAGCCCGATCTCGAACCATGGCAACTTGATGGATGATGGCTCTGTAGGAAGATCGATCTTGTGTAAGTCTAAATAGGTCCACCAGGGTCTTCTTTATCAACTCCTACACAAGGTCCAACTAATTCCAGAAGAGTTTTATAAAGCAATGGATCAGGGGAAAACGACCTCCATAATACAGCACGGGATGGAGTATGTCACAATTTACCGTATATTCTCAGTGATTCTGTATGAATCTGTAAAGAGAAACCTTCACATGTCTCTCTATGGACATTCTGTATACGAAGTATGTGTCACACACAGTGTAGGACAAACTAAGTGCAACACAAAGGGATAAGAGGAAGGGGGGCCCAACAGTAGGAAAGCGGGAAGTAGAGAAGCCTAGGCAGATCTAACGTCACTCTGTCTGCCCTAAGAGACCCTAAATAGGTTCCGCACCTATCGCTGAACAGGATACCTAGTCCCTGTCAGACCCTAGCGGTAAGCCCTGCTTAGGGAAGGAAGGGGTGAACGCTGGTTGAACCCCACTAAACTTAAAGACAGCAAGGATACAAGGGAGACATTTAGTTTGAGTAGACTCAGAGAGAAACCCCAACGCCCTCCAAACTCCAAAGAGGACACTAGCAGACTGCTACAGCTCCAAGCCTCAACAGAGAAGTGCAAATAGAAAATATCACAGCAAGTTGGGAGTTATAAACACCCAGATCCAGGTGTGCCCATTAGAGCCGGGGGAGATGGCCACTGGGTCCTAGTGTCAGAACGACCAGACAGAAGTCTGCAAAGCAAGCTGCTGAGACCTTCTGCAGACAGATGCAGTGCAATGGTCTGCAGCCTCTGACACATCCGTGACAGTATGGATCACAGATTTAGAATGATATGGTGTGTCCAATAATATGGGTCACTAATAAGGCCCTGCTAATCAGCCATAATGTCTAGACAGTTCTCCTTTAAGACTTTTAATGTCAGAGGTAAATCGCTATATAGTTGGGTCAGTGACCTATATTCTATAGGTAACCTTGGCACATTCTTATCAGAGGAGCCAGAGATCCCATTCACATGACATTATTTGCAGGGATCTCATTCTGCACTGTTTGTGTCTGCTGATATTCCCGGGATTAGGTCAGTAAATCTTTTCTCTATTCACAAGCAAACAATGGATTTTTTTGTTAGAGGTCTGGGAGAATCCAGCTTTTCAGCCCAGTGACAATATACCAGGAGAATAACATCCCTGACTCATTCTAGGTTATCACCAAACATTACTGCCCTGCTTGTCCGGCTGCGGAAGTCATGACATAGTCCGGGAATACATTTATATGATGACATAATTTAACAGTTTCCTGATAATGATAGCAAAAAATGTGCTTTCACATGTAAAACAATGTCGTCATTTCCAGTTTTAGTATGAGAATTTATAGTAAGAGTACAACTAAATACCTTCAAAAGCTGAAAAAAAAAAAGGCGAGATTGTTAAAAGGATGAAAGGTCCAGTGGGCGGAGCTTAGTGATGGACAGCTATCTTTGTATGCATACTAACCACTAACAGGACCACCTACTGGACACCAGAGCCCAGAAAGAGCAATGAAAAATGAATAATGGACAAGCTACTCTGAACCTTTTCCCCAAAAAACTATATATCACCAGCTCAAATCCTTTTGCTCTACAACACTGGCAGATTGTTGTTGTTTTTTTTCAAAATAATATGTTCCCTTTAATTTCAGAAACATATCATGTGAACAACATCAATTATACAAATACCCACCATCCACAACGTTACTCTGTGGTTATTACATGCTCTCTATATATAATTTGCATGTCAAAAATAATAGCCCATCCACATTTCAGTGCCGCAAGATCAGAAAAGGCCCATACACAAAAGTTGTACAGCATCATGAAAAGATGCCGCCCCTTTAACTATTACTAGACTTGACTTGAGCTTTGAAGAATGTAGGTTTAAATCTTCCCGAGAAAAATATTATAGAATTATTCTATTCACAACTCTTGGATGGTGTATGAGAGGTATGAAAATACCAATAAAAAGGGCTAAAGGTGCTAACTGAGCTGATAACAAATCTGACCAACAGGTATTTTGCTTATTGTAGTCTTAATATTAAAGGGGATTTCAGGGATGTGAAAAAAAGTTTGCAATCACTCTATATAACTGCAGATTGCTGAATTATGAATGAGTGCACTGTCACTATATTTGCAGCGCAAGTGGGAGAATTGTGACAGTACGCACATTGCACACATTCACAATTCAGCAGTCTGCAGTCATATACAGTTGTGCTCAAAAGTTTACATACCCTGGCAGAAGTTTTGCTTTCTTGGCCTTTTTTCAGAGAATATGAATGATAACACCAAAACTTTTTCTCCACTCATGGGTTACTGGGTGGGTGAAGCCATTTTTTGTCAAAGTACTGTATTTTCTCTTTTTAAATCATAATGACGACCCAAAACTTGCAAATGACCCTGATGAAAAGTTCACATACCCCATTTCTTAATACCGTGTATTGCCCCCTCTAACATTAATGACAGCTTGAAGTCTTTTGTGGTAGTTGTGGATAAGGTTCTTTATTTTCTCAGATGGTAAAGTTTCCCAATCTTCTTGGCAAAATACCTCCAGTTCCTGTAAATGCCTGGGCTGTCTAGCATGAACTGCGCGCTTGAGATCTCCTCAGAATGGCTCAATGATATTGAGGTCAGGAGACTGAGATGGCCACTCCAGAACCTTCACTTTGCTCTGCGGTAGCCAATGACAGGTTGACTTGGCCTTGTGGTTTGGATCGTTGTCATGTTGGAACATCCAAGTACGTCCCTTGCGCAGCTTCCAGGCTGATAAGTGCAAATTTGCATCCAGTATTTGCTGCTAGCAAGCTGTATTCATCTTTACTTCAACTCTGACCAAGTTTCCTGTGCCTTGGAAGCTCAAACATCTCCAAAACATCAGCGATCCACCTCTGTGCTTTACAGTAGGAATGGTGTTCTTTCATCATAGGCCTTGTTGACCTCTCTCCAAATGTAACGTTCATGGTTGTGGCCAAAAAGTTAAATTTTGGTCTCATAACTCCAAATTACCTTGTTCCAGAAGTTTTGAGGCTTGTCTCTGTGCTGTTTTGCGTATTGTAGACGAGATACTTTGTGGCATTTGTGCAGTAATGGCTTTTTTTTGGCGACTCAACCATGCAGCCCATTTTCTTCAAGTGCTTCCTTATTGTGCATATTGAAACAGCCACACAGCTAGTTTTCATAGAGTCCAGTATTTCAGCTGTTGTTATTTGTGGGTTTTTCTATTTTCTGGTTTAGTTTTTACAGAGCCAATGATTTTCCATTTGTTAATCACAGTTTGAACACTGCTGACTGGCATTATCAATTCCTTGGATATCTTTTTGTATCCCTTTCCTGTGTTATATAGTTCAACTACCTTTTCTCGTAGATCCATTGACAATTCTTTTGCTTTCCCCATGACTCACAATCCAGAAACATCAGTGGCTGGATGAAAGATGCAAGAGTCTGTCAGAAGTGGTGTGCCGAGGAGACTGTGTGAATGATGCAGAGACGCGTCATCCACACAAAGCAAGCAGGAGGACGGCATCGCAAGATGATGGGAGGCGCCGGACCAAGATAAGCGACATTCCTTGGACTGGACCCTCCCGCAGGTGAATATAATAAAAGTTATTTTTTTTCTCTTACAGGTCGAGTTGGGGGCAGATACACAGCATTACAGAATGCTGTACATCAGCCTTGAAAGGAGGTGGCCATATCTCGTATCGGCCAAACCTGGTGACAGGTTCCTTTTATATCTGAATCAGTCTAATTCTATCTGAACAAATCCATTAACCGCTGTGAGAGTCCCCAACAATCCCCCCTCACAACCACTGCATGCAAAATATTTTTGGAAAGACCACTGAGATAGTGCCAATGAAATCTCTGACTTTTAAGGCACATTATATAAAGTCATACACTCCATGCACTGACTATCTCCCGAATGTGAGATTATGCAAGGAGACATAAGATGTTTGCTGATGGAATCCGTCAGCCCGATCCTTTCGCTTGGCGAGGAGATAATCCGCTGCCAGTTCCTTTCTCATAGAGAGCACTGGAATGCTTTGTCGAGGCGAGCGTTCTTGTGTTTGGGGGAGTTGGGAGAGACAGCTGCATGCTGAATAACAGTTCAGCAGACCGCTATCTAATGGGTTTGGCCAGCTTTAGGCTGCAAGAACATGTTTTTTAAACATTTTTGGCAAACACAAATCAATTCTAAGAAAAAGAACTAAAAAACACACTACACTATAATTCAATGCTCAGATATTTTCTGAATTTAAACACATAATGCTGACCCAAGCGGAGTATGAGAAGCAGTGTCGGAGTCTAGCAGGTGAAGATGTGAGGAGCTCAGACATGATGCATAGGGCTCAGAGGAAGAACAGGGAAAGTAAAACCTCCCTGACTTTAGTTTCCCTTGGAATCTGTGTACCCTTACACATAGGCAACCATTTAAAGAGTTAATTCCCATGTTGTACATTTATGACATATTAACAGCAAACACTACACAGCAGCAACCTGCAATTAAAGAACACATGAATTCCAGTATTGCTACACATGTAAAAGGTTCTTAGTTCAAATTATTTATGAGAAAATCTATAACTCATCCACCAGCGACAAGGACCCTAACTCTTATAACATACCTAAGTGCCTAACAAGGCCTCGAATACTTTCTCTTCCCCCGTTAATTAGAGGTCTCGTTAGGCAGAGGTAAGTCTCTATAGTTAGGATCTACCCAATGAGGTCACCCTATCCCTGGCGGGTGCCATACATTTTCTTGTAAAAAAAAGTGTTGACTAAGTACCTATTGTTTTTTCTGTGTATAATGATAGTGGAGTTCGTGTCTTCGTTAACTGCTGCTGCACAGTGTTTGTATGCATGTATATTGGCCACAGCGCACATGCACCTGAGCATTAAAGGGGTTGTCCAGCCTTAGATTACAAGTGCGCAGTCACTCTATGTAACTGCAGACTTGTGAATCCTCACATTGTGTGAGTGCACTTCGCGCTGCGAGGATTTTCAGATGCCGAGAGTCATGTGACCGCAAATTTGAGATTTGCACACTTCCCGGCCACATTCCAACAAGACTTTTCTGACATCGCTCAATACAGTTGCCTTGCATGAGTCTGCGTGCATCAAGTCGGCTCATGACCGCATTTATGCAAATCTCATACTTGCTGTCAAGCATCCGCCACTGCCAGGACTGGGGAATCCTGACAGTGTGCATGATGTGAGGGTTCACAAGTCTGCAGTCACATAGGCTACAAGTCTGGAGTCACTCTAAGGCCGGATAACCCCATTTAATTCAATAGTATAGGAGTGCTGGTCTTTTTTTGCATTATGCCATAGATCTCAGGCAGGCGTTGTCAAGCCCTATCCCACCCTAGCTCTCCCAACTTTGGCGGAGCTGGCCAGAAATGGAATGAACATGCCAAAAATTGCAATTTTTTGCTCAGCTTTGCATTGACCTAAAATTTTGAGACTTTTCAAAGTGTTTTACTCCAGAATATTAGTGTAAACTCTTTGATTTATCAGGCCTATATGCTTGAGAGTTCAATAAAAACAAAAAACAGAACAAAGTTTGAATAGATGAAATAGACTTTATGAAGAAAGTAACAAGTGTTAGGAAGAAGGGGTTGCGTATTCTATCTGCTTTGATGCATGATATATGGTATGCTGTACTATATTGCTGTACTGAGAGAGTCAGAGAAGAAGAAGAAGAAGAAGTGCTAATGGATGCTCAAACCTTTGCCAGCTACAGTACATTGGTCGGATCCCAGGACACGTGCCGCCCATCATGCAAGGAATCTAAGGTGAGAACGTCTGCATCTGCTAGCGTGAAACCCAACACCTGAGGAGATGCAGGCAGGTTAGTGTGTAGGGAGAACGCACACATGGGTTATTGCACACTGTTTGGGTATGTACACACATCAAGTATTTGCTGCAGACACCAAAAATGCTTTTTATCATCAAGAAAAAACTTTAAGACACAACTATTTTTGTAGCGTTTTTCATGTTTTTGTTTTGCATTTTTTGCCCATGCATTAGAATGGATGAAAAATGCAAAAAAAAAATTGACAAGTTGAAAATATAAAACTGCGAGAAAAACATAAGCAGTGTGTGCATAAGATTTCAGAAATCTCATTCAATTTGCCAGTACTGTAAAATGTTGAGTTTTTCGAGAAAAAAAACATTGGAAAAATGCAGCAAAAATGCAACGTGTGAACATACCTTTTGGAGGATTACATATCCTATGCAAAGTGCATTCTGGACACACGATACAATCATTTTGAATGTGAAGGCCCTGCATGTGAAGGCCCTGCATGTGAAGGTCCTGCATGTGAAGGCCCTGCATGTGAAGGTCCTGCATGTGAAGGCCCTGCATGTGAAGGCCCTGCATGTGAAGGCCCTGCATGTGAAGGTCCTGCATGTGAAGGTCCTGCATGTGAAGGCCCTGCATGTGAAGGCCCTGCATGTGAAGGCCCTGCATGTGACGGCCCTGCATGTGAAGGTCCTGCATGTGACGGCCCTGCATGTAACGGCCCTGCATGTGAAGGTCCTGCATGTGACGGCCCTGCATGTGAAGGTCCTGCATGTGACGGCCCTGCATGTGAATGCCCTGCATGTGAAGGTCCTGCATGTGAAGGCCCTGCATGTGAAGGTCCTGCATGTGAAGGTCCTGCATGTGAAGGTCCTGCATGTGAAGGCCCTGCATGTGAAGGCCCTGCATGTGAAGGTCCTGCATGTGAAGGCCCTGCACGTGAAGGTCCTGCATGTGAAGGTCCTGCATGTGAAGGCCCTGCATGTGAAGGTCCTGCATGTGAAGGCCCTGCATGTGAAGGTCCTGCATGTGAAGGTCCTGCATGTGACGGCCCTGCATGTGAAGGTCCTGCATGTGACGGCCCTGCATGTGAAGGTCCTGCATGTGACGGCCCTGCATGTGAATGCCCTGCATGTGAATGCCCTGCATGTGAAGGTCCTGCATGTGAAGGTCCTGCATGTGACGGCCCTGCATGTGACGGCCCTGCATGTGAATGCACTGCATGTGAAGGTCCTGCATGTGAAGGCCCTGCATGTGAAGGTCCTGCATGTGAAGGCCTTGCATGTGAAGGTCCTGCATGTGACAGCCCTGCATGTGAATGCCCTGCATGTGAAGGTCCTGCATGTGAAGGCCCTGCATGTGAAGGTCCTGCATGTGAAGGCCCTGCATGTGAAGGTCCTGCATGTGACAGCCCTGCATGTGAAGGTCCTGCATGTGACGGCCCTGCATGTGAATGCCCTGCATGTGAAGGTCCTGCATGTGAAGGTCCTGCATGTGACGGCTCTGCATGCAGGCCTATGCTCGGACTTCTCCTGGACATTGGTGGAAGACCCCGCTGCCCACTGGTGTAGCCCTTATGTCATGTCAAATGTAGTTGTCGGAAGTGACATTACAGTAATGTGATAACTTGTATAACTTCTCTTTTAATAATTGAAGCAATGCTTTGTTTCAAGAACCTTCATAGTGATCGTGAGCAGCCTGGCAATGGGAACTGACATTTTGTGATAAAGCACTTCTCCCTTATTGTTGTTTTAAGGGCAAGACAGAAAAACCAAAAGAAATTACAGAAGCTGTATATGTTCCTGTTGTGTTTAGTAGAATTTTGAACGGAACTGTACATCTTATCAGCCAACAATGGCCACATACACGCGACCAACGGTGGCCAGATACGCTGACAATGGCATTATTAGCCAGCAGTCTTCTGTACATTGGGGCTCCCAACTGTCCCTTGACAGATGATGTCGGGGTACAGAAGGGTCCAGCATATCTGACTTTGGACTGCAGGTGCTTTGTTCTCCAGGATATTAGGCTGGTTTCACACTTGCGTTTTGATCTGCAGCGTTTGTAAAAAAACCGCAGGTGGTGAAAAAACGCATGTAAACGCGTGCAAACGCTGCGTTTTTTAGACGCATGCGTTTTTGCATGCAGTAAAAAAATGCGGCGTTTTGACGCGTTTACATGCGTTTTTTTCCTGCGTTTGCGTTTTTGAAACGCATGCTGAGAAGTGTGTGACAGCTGCCAATCATCAAAATCAACTAGAAAACCCACTATTAATAGAATTAGCTAGGGTTAGGGATAGGGTTAGGGTTAGGATCCCTAGGGTTAGGTTTAGGGTTAGGGGTAGGGTTAGTGTTAGGGGTAGGGTTTGGATCCCTAGGGTTAGGGTTAGGGGTAGCTTTTTATTAGAAGAATGTCCTGGTCACCAGGTCACTGATAAGCCACCCCCCACTATCAAGGTGATAAAGGGATCCAAACCCTAACCCTAACCCTAACCCTAGGGATCCAAACCCTAACCCTAACCCTACCCCTAACCCTACCCCTACCCCTAACCCTAGGGATCCAAACCCTAACCCTGCCCCTAAACCTAACCCTAGGGGATCCTAGGGATCCATAGGGATTGGCTTTTATGTTGACCTGGAGACCAGGACATTCTTCTAATAAAAAGCTTTGTTCAATGTGGACACCCCAAGATATACGGTATTGCTATAGAGTACTAAAAATATAAACTCGGAGAGTATTCACTGTCATATTGTTAGGGTTAGGGTTTGGATCCCTAGGGTTAGGGGTAGGGTTAGGATCCCTTTATCACCCTAATGGTGGGGGGTGGCTTACCAGGGTGTATTCTTGTTTTTTTCTATAAAAATGCATGCGTTTAAAATGCAAGCAAACGCATGTACGCAAAAACGCATGCGTTTCCATAGACTTCAATGTATTTTTTGCCGCAAATCAAACGCAAATGAACGCATGCGTTTTTTTGCGGCAAAAAAAGTCTCTGAAAATTACTACATGTTGCATTTCTGCAAAAGAACGGATGCAGCAAAAAAATGTTTTAAATGTTAAACATAGGGGGTAAAAACGCTGCAGATCAAAACGCAAGTGTGAAACCAGCCTAAGTTGGCGCCAGGAATCTGGCAGAGGCTCCTCGGTATAGGGAGTCGGGAGAGATAGCTGCTATCTGAATGATCGGCCAAACTATTGTCCAGGAGACAGCTATCTATTGTGTATAATGGGCTAAATGTGATTTTACATGAGCAGGTAACGAGCAAAGATAAATGATATAGGAAGTCACTCATTAAAGGGAATCTGATACCAGGTTATTGCTACTCCACCTGGAAGCAGAATGATGTAGGTGCTGAGACCCTGATTGCAATGATGTGTAACTTACTGGTCTGCATGTTATAATTTTGATAAAATCACTTTTTTACCTCCCGCAGATCTACCAGTTCTCTGAATGCTGAGCTCTGTATAACCCCGCTCACACAACTGATTGGCAACTTCCTTTGTGCACTGTGCATAGGCAGAAAGCTGCCAATAAGTGGGGTTATACAGGGTTCATGAATATGGAGAACTACATGAGAGCAAGGTTACTATTCCACTAGTCATAATCTCCTGCTGATAAAACTTTTATAAAAACTGCAGTAGGCAGTTCAGTAAGTGACACATCGCTGGAATCAGGGTCTCTGCCCCTACATTGTGCAGCTGTCAGATTAGTTGGCAAAAATCTGGTGACTGATTCCCTTTAAAGGAAACCTGTCACCAGTTTTATCGCTTATAAACTATGCCCATCACCTTTAAGATCATAAGAATGGGGTTCCGGTAACCCAGTTATATCCTCAGATGTGCCACTGCATACATCAGAAAAAGTGCTTTACACTTGTCCCGCGCTGTATGTTAATTTGCATGGTCCGGTCTGATGGGTGTTTCCAGATTGTAATCAGCGCCGCTCCGGTCCCTTCAAACGCCGCCTCTTCCAACTGCATGTACTGTAAGTGGATGACATCTCTCCGTCATCCATGTAGTGCCCAAAGTCTCATGCCTGTGCAGTGGAATCACCGGCTGCTCAATAAACCACCATAAGGCGCGCCTGAGCAGATGTCCGGATCCACTACGCAGGCGCGAGACTTTGGTCACTATGTGGATGACGGAGAGATGTCATCCACTTATGTGCAGTTAGAAGAGGCGGCATCTGAAGGGACCAGGGCGGCATTTGAAGGGACCAGGGCAGTGTCTGAGGGGACCAGGGTGGCATTTGAAGGGACCGGGGCGGTGTCTGAGGGGACCAGGGCAGCATTTGAAGGGACCGGGGTGGCATTTGAAGGGACCGAGGCGATGTCTGAGGGGACCGGGGTGGCATTTGAAGGGACCGAGGCGGTGTCTGAGGGGACCAGGGAGGCATTTGAAGGGACCGAGGCGGCATTTGAAGAGACCGGGGCGGCGTCTGGAGGGACCGGGGTGGCACTTGAAGGGACCGGGGCGGCATCTGAAGGGAGCGGGGCGGCGTCTGAAGGGACCGGGGAGGCATTTGAAGGGCTCGGGGCGGCATTTGAAGTGATCGGGGTGGAATTTGATGGGATCGGGGCGGTGTCTGAAGGGACTGAGGCGTCGTCCGAAGGGATCGGGGTGGCATTTCAAGGGACCGGGGCGGCATCTGAAGGGACCGAGGCGTCGTCCGAAGGGACCGAGGAGGCATTTGAAGGGCTCGGGGCGGCATCTGAAGGTACCGGGGCGGCGTCTGAAGGGACCCGGGGAGGCATTTGAAGGGACCGAGGCGGCATTTGAAGGGACCCGGGGAGGCATTTGAAGGGACCGAGGCGGCGCTCATCTGGATACACCCATCGGATCGGACCATGCAAATTAACATGCAGCATGGGACAAATATAAAGCACTTTTTCAGAGGTATCCAGGGGCACATCTGAAGATACAAATGGGCTGCAGGAACCCCATTCTTATGATCTTAAAGGAGATTATAAGTGACAAAACTGATGACAAGCTCCCTTTAAACAGAGCATATAGTGTAAATGGCCTAAACTGTGGAAATGTTATTGTCAGTTTGTAATTTTACGTTAAGATAAATTTGAATGGCTGAAATCTGATTCATACATTTATTTTGTAGATCGATACTCAAATTTATACATTTCATGGTTGGACACATGTACATTATCACAGCATACACATGTGTACCATTTGGCAATTGCATAGAGGCCAATAGGGAAGGGGGACAACTGCAACTTCAAAGGGGTTTTCTAAGCTCAAAGGAAATGTCTGCAGTCACTGTATGCAATGTGTCACTGTCAGGATTCCCCTCTATTTCTAGTATAAGTGGGCGGTCACGTCACAACAAGTATGCTTTCATGCCACCATAAGCTTAATAGATTCTCATCCGCTCCTTTAAATAGAGTTAGGACTCATTTCCACTGGCGAGGAAAACGGACGAGTGCAATCCGATAAAAAATCGGATTGCACTCGGACCAATGTTATTCAATAGGTGTCTTTTCATTTGCAATTTTTTTCTCAGCCGAAATCGGACTGAGAAAAAAATCGCAGCATGCTGCGTATTGCTGCGATTCTCGGACGAGACTCGCCAATGCAAGTCAATGGGTGCGAGAAAAAAATCGCACAGCACTCGCACCATGCGAGTTCTGTCCGATTTTTACGCACCGGAGTCCTTTGAAAAGCAGGTAATTCAGCGCGGTGTACAGTAAAATCACACTGACAGGTTAGAATAGACTAGATATATACACATAGAATAGGTATATATACATATATATATATGTCAGTGAGACACCTATATATATATTTATATTTAATGCAGCGCAAGATAGCATAAAAGCCGCTAATTCAATTGCCGGCTTTTCATTTCTCCTTCACAAACCCGACATGATATGAGACATGGTTTACATACAGTAAACCATCTCATATCCCCCTTTTTTTTGCATATTCCACACTACTAATGTTAGTAGTGTGTATGTGCAAAATTTCGGCGCTGTAGCTATTAAATTTAAGGGTTAATTCGCGGAAAAAATTGGCGTGGGCTCATATGACCTCGAGCGTGGGAAAAAGTTCCCAGGCTGCTGTTCATGAGGACATCCACCAGGGGGCGCATCACCGCGACTGAAGGAAACTATAGGTCATTGACCTACATTTCCTTCATTCGCCGGGGCTTACAGGCACGGAGCACAGCTGCATTAGCAGAGCTCCTGCTTGTAAAATATTTTAACCCCTTCAGATGGATTACCTCGTGGGACGTGACAGGTCATCTGAAGGTATGTATATTGTTGGTTTATTATTTTTCCAAGCGAGGGTGTTCCGGATGGATTGAGAGAGCAATAAAATATTAAAACAACCTGTGTGTTTATTTCATTAAAATACTTTTTAATCATGTGTGTGTGTTTTTTTAACCCTTTCATACAATTGGATTAATAATGGATAGGTGTCATAATTGACGGCTCTCCATTATTAATCTGGCTTAATGTCACCTTACAATAGCAAGGTGGCATTAACCCTTCATTACCCCATATCCCACCGCTACACGGGAGTGGGAAGAGAGTGGCCAAGTGCCAGAATAGGCGCATCTTCCAGATGTGCCTTTTCTGGGGTGGCTGGGGGCAGATGTTTTTAGCCACGGGGGGGCCAATAACCATGGACCCTCTCCTGGCTATTAATATCTGCCCTCAGTCACTGGCTTTACCACTCTGGCGGAGAAAATTGCGCGGGAGCCCACGCCAATTTTTTCCGCGAATTAACCCTTAAATTTAATAGCTACAGCGCCGAAATTTTGCACATACACACTACTAACATTAGAAGTGTGGAATATGCAAAAAAAAGGGGGATATGAGATGGTTTACTGTATGTAAATCATGTGTCATATCCTGTCGGGTATGGGAAGGAGAAATGAAAAGCCGGCAATTGAATTAGCGGCTTTAATGCTATCTTGCGCTGCATTAAATATAAATATACATATATAGGTGTCTCACTGACATATATATATGTATATATACCTATTCTATGTGTATACTGTATATCTACTCTATTCTAACCTGTCAGTGTGATTTTACTGTACACAGCACTGATTTGCCGGCTTTTCAAAGGACACCGGTGCGTACAAATCGGACAGTAATACGGATGTCATACGGATGATGCGATTAAAAATCGCATTGCACTCGCATGACACTCGCATGACAATCGCATACGCTACATCCCTTTTTTCGGTCCAGATTACGGACCGATTTGTCTCTCGCCAGTGGAAATGAGCCCTTATAGAAGAAAGCGGAAGAGAATCTAGGAGGCATTTGACCACAAGTATGCAAATTGCAATCTTGCAATCATGTTCCTGTACACTTGCTCTGAAAGTCAGCGAGAATCCTGACAGTGTGTGCAGTGCACACTCTAACGATTTAGCAAGTTACCGTCACAGAGAGCGACTGTAGAAATTTCTCTTGAGCCGGAAAACCTACTTTAGGGTATGATCACACTGGTGTACAGCATGCAATGATTCCCCGTGCAAGAGAATCGGATGCTATAAGCAAATGACCCTCGGCTGCGAGCGTGAGCCGAGTGTCGTCTTACTGTGATCTGATCCTCTGTGAGTCGGCGTGTATCGGGCTACACTCGGATTATATATTTTGCAGCACCCATAGACCTGTGCGTAGGTGCGTGCCATCTGATATACGCTGCCCATCGCAGCATTCAGCGATTTTCTTCTCTAGTCGGCACTGCTCCATGATAGCATTGGTGCGAGAGCTATCCGATGAAACATCAGGCAGCGCACACCCGAGTTACATGCTGGCTACTCGCCAGTGTGAACGACCCCTTAAAGTAACTTTCTAGTGTCTAACACTGCATGTAGTGAGCCGATATAATGATTCTTATGAATTTCGTGGCTCACAATTACGAGCGGATTGAATACGAGACCTAATGGAAGAGTTGCTGTATGCAAAAGCCTAACACTGCAAAGAATTTATTTTTTGGGCACCAAAATTTTTAGAAAGTCACATATTGTACAATCATGTCCGTGATCAGTAGTTTGCAGCCTTACCTGGCAATTCTCCTGGATTCTGCTCTCTTTCGTTGACTTTGGGATGGTGACGACACCATTCTAAGAAGTATAAAGAATGTTACAATAAGCACTTCCCTAGTAATCACAAGTGTGTAATGTCATCATCATATCTGAGTGGATCTATATAGGAACACACACGCTCATTATTAGAGATCAGTTATACTGATGGCTTCTGGTGAGATCATAAATGACATAAGAATGCCCTTCTAAAAACGCTTTATTATCCGATGCATTATTAATGGTTTCCTTATTTCATACAGATGCATCTCTCTATAGATTTTAATGTTTGTTTTTCATCTGTAACATTTTTTTCCATAAATCAATAGTACATGTGAAAATAAGCAACTTTGTAATATTCCTTATCAGTGAAATTAGCTTCTTTCTCTTCCTGGACTGATCTTTCATTCTCAATATTCTCAATTTACAATCAAAATCTGACTGACATAAATACATAGTTCCCTATTATAAAGACAGGAGATGGCAGCTAGTGCTCATAATGTTCTATGGAGAGGGGAGGAGTTTCAGGCAGACACAGACATTCCGCTGCAGGTTTTCCTGGTACTACAGATACACTTTATATGTGACCATATTCTATTCACCCGTTTGACCCATTGACTAATATTAACTTTCTATTTAGGTCATTTTGGGTTAGTATTTGTAAGCCAAATCTAATATGGGTCCAAAACACGACAGAGGAGCATCTCATTATAGATTATTCTTGTTTATGCTTCCTAACTATTATTACTGTGGCGATAGTAATAGTTAATTATTACTGCTGCAAAGTACTGCCATGTGTAAGAATGGCTTTTGCTGACTTATCTTGCTTTATGGCAGATCTTAAGGAGAACTTATCACTTGATTCATGCTGTACAAACCACGGACAGCATGATTCAAGGCCAGGCAGCGTGACTGCAGGTACGTATGTTTTACTCTGAAGAGCTCCAGTTTGTGTTTTTTCTTAAATCATACTTTAAAGATCCGACCACAAGAGACGAGATAGACCTGAAGCGCCTTCTGCCCATCCTGCTGATACTTCTGCCCATCCTGCTGATACTTCTGCCCATCCTGCTGATACTTCTGCCCATCCTGCTGATACTTCTGCCCATCCTGCTGATGCTTTTGCCCATCCTGCTTTGGCTTCTGCACATCCTGCTGCGGCTTTTGCCCATTTTGCTCTGGCTTCTGCTCCTCCTGCTGCTGCTACTGTCCATCCTGCTGCTTCTGCCCATCCTGCTGCCACTTCTGTCCATCCTGCTGTGACTTCTGCCCATCCTGCTTTGGCTTCTGCCTATCCTGATGCGGCTTCTGCCTATCCTGCTGCGGCTCTCTGCCCATCCTGCTGTGACTTCTGCTCATCCTGCTGCGGCTTGTGCTCATCCTGCTGCAGCTTCTGCCCATTCTGCTTTGGCTTCTGCTCATCCTGCTGCGGATCTCTGTCCATCCTGCTGCGGCTTGTGCTCATCCTGCTGCAGCTTCTGCCCATCCTGCTTTGGCTTGTGCTCATCCTGCTGCGGCTCTCTGTCCATCCTGCTTTGGCTTCTGCACATCCTGCTGCCGCTACTGCCCATCCTGCTGCCGCTACTGCCCATCCTGCTGCGGATTCTGCCCATCCTGCTGCCGATTCTGCCCATCCTGCTGTGACTTCTGCTCATCCTGCTGCGGCTTGTGCTCATCCTGCTGCAGCTTCTGCCCATCCTGCTTTGGCTTGTGCTCATCCTGCTGTGGCTCTCTGTCCATCCTGCTGCGGCTCTCTGTCCATCCTGCTTTGGCTTCTGCCCATCCTGCTGCCGTTACTGCCCATCCTGCTGCGGATTCTGCCCATCCTGCTGTGGCTCTCTGTCCATCCGGCTGTGGCTTCTGCTCATCCTGCTGCGGCTCTCTGTCCATCCTGCTGCGGCTTCTGCACATCCTGCTGCCGCTACTGTCCATCCTGCTGCGGATTCTGCCCATCCTGCTAACGATTCTGCCCATCCTGCTGTGACTTCTGCTCATCCTGCTGCGGCTTGTGCTCATCCTGCTGCAGCTTCTGCCCATCCTGCTTTGGCTTCTGCTCATCCTGCTGCGGCTCTCTGTCCATCCTGCTGCGGCTTGTGCTCATCCTGCTGTAGCTTCTGCCCATCCTGCTTTGGCTTGTGCTCATCTGCTGCGGCTCTGTGTCCATCCTGCTGCGGCTTCTACCCATCCTGCTGCGGCTCCCTGTCCATCCTGCTTTGGCTTCTGCACATCCTGCTGACGCTACTGCCCATCCTGCTGCGGATTCTGCCCATCCTGCTGCGGCTCTCTGTCCATCCTGCTGTGGCTTCTGCTCATCCTGCTGCGGCTCTCTGTCCATCCTGCTGCGGCTTCTGCACATCCTGCTGCCGCTACTGTCCATCCTGCTGCGGATTCTGCCCATCCTGCTGCGGCTCTCTGTCCATCCTGCTGCGGCTTCTGCTCATCCTGCTGCGGCTCTCTGTCCATCCTGCTGCGGCTTCTGCTTATCCTGCTGCGGCTTCTGCTCATCCTGCTGCCGCAACTGTCCATCCTGCTGTGGCTTCTGCTTATCCTGCTGCCGCTACTGTCCATCCTGCTGCGGCTCTCTGTCCATCCTGCTGTGGCTTCTGCTCATCCTGCTGCCGCTACTGTCCATTCTGCTGCGGCTCTCTGCTTATCCTGCTCCCGCTTTTGCCCATCTTGCTGCAGGTGACTCACAATTCTTTTCCGTGCATCTATAAGTAGAGACTTGTCAATCACCGGGAGCAGGGCAGGGGTAAGCCAGCCGGGGGCTCATGGTCTCTCTCTCGAACAGATCTTTAAACTATAATTTCTCTGAACGCCCCAGCAACCATGCAGCCAGACTCTGACCAACACTGTTTGGACAGCATGAATCAAGTGACAGACGCCTACATGATTGAAAGTCGGAGGCTCCCAGGAGGAATAAAATTCACTTTCTCCAGGTAGCCGCTCTTTCAGTACGTTGACTGGGGGTCTTGGACTGTTTCTACATAGAGCAGAGAAAAGAGAAGCATTTACTGGGTAGAATATGATGACTGCAATACATTAAGCTTTGATATAAGTGTTTTATTTAATAGCACCGTTTTGGTTTGCACTGCTCTGCTACTGATTACATATCTGATTAAGGAAACATTGATGGAGATACCTTATGTACAGGATATTAATAAACAAAATTGGGGATATCAATTAACATTGACCAGGATATCTATTACTTTCTTACTTATACCCCAGTTACTGTCTAGGGAAGTTATTATATGGGATATATGGACTATGACATCATCTTGTATTGTAACATGCATGATCTGAATTTGGACCTGTATCCAATCTGCTATCCCTATGCTTTTCCTAGTTTTAGGTACAGTAGGACCCAATAGGGACAGTCAATGCTGGGGGCGCCATTTACGCTATTTAGGGTGCAAACCTCCGCAGGTAGGGATTGTTCTTAGGGCCTGGCTAGGGCTTTGTAGAGACAGGTTCTTGTTTCGCTACTTTTTGCTTTACCCAGAGTTTACCTATTCACATTAGTTAGATTTGGTTTTGATTATTCTTGGTGTGTTTATTACAATTATCATTTTTAAGGAATATTTAATACATTTTTGCTGTGAAACGTGTAAATAAATATCCTCCTAGATGTTTCGGCATTCACATATCAAATAAGAGTTCATAAGGAAAATGTATAAAATGGGTGAAACGTTAATGTGAAACACTTGCCCACAGCAACCAGATTTTACTTTAGTGTCTCTTTTGATCTGAATGGTTGTTGAGACAAATTCTTCAACTTTTTCCTTGCCTTTGTTTAACAAATTTTCCCTCACTTTTAACAACTGTGAATTTATAAATCAGGGGATAAAACTGTTATTTTGACTCGCTCCATAAGATTGGAAATCTATAGTTGACATCTTTATTGCTAATCCCTGATAAAACGTCACTTATATGAGACAAATGACGTTACCTGGATGCTCCAACGTATACAAATTTGAGCTGGTGTCTTCCCATACTGTTTTGCGAGCCTCAGAATAACTGGATGTGTCAGTGCTTGGCCCTTTGCCAGAGGACAGTATCCTCCAAATACAATATGATTTTTCTTACAATATTCCACCAGCTCCTGTGGCCTCTGAAAAGGGTGATATTCAACCTGTGGAAAGAACAGCAACAAAGAATCACATTTTTATAGCAAGTGATCAAACCAGATTAATATTAAATGGTGAACATGAATGCTTCTCTCTGTGCAAGCTAAATGTTTATTATTTTCAAAAACTTTACTAAAACAGCAATCACCTGACAAGAGCATTCTACGGAGAATGCTCACATCATTTGTAATATTTTCCATCGCCAACAGCCTTCCAATTTACATTTATATTGGAGATTTCATACATATATTTATAAAGGTACTTTATATTTATAAAGAATGCTTCCTTCATTTCACTCCTTAAAATTGAAATTGCAACACCCAGAAGGAAAAGTCGTGGAGTTCTGGAAATCACAGGATCAACATACTTGTTAATAGTATCCAAATTATGATAAAATGAAAACAAAAATTTCAAAAAATCTCGATTTATTTACTATTGAGTATGATACATGCACTTACATGACTTGGTTGCTTTCAATGAGTTTATTAATAATTATCTGAGGAATGTTCTGCCACCCTGAATGCAATTGGGCACATCATCAAAATCCACTGCTGGCAGCTTGTTTTGCAATGGCAAAGCCAATGACATCCCAGATGTATTAGATTGGAGACTGCTCACAGTAGCACCCATAATATGTAAACTGTCATTGTCATGTTAATAAAACAGCTACTGGAACACTTTAAAGAAATGGCTGAATCGATGTTCAAGACCAAAACATTGTATCACTGAACTGTTAGTGTACCCGGAATGAAGACTACAGGAGATAGGCTATTGTACATTATGCCACCTCACACCATAATTCCAGGAGTAGGATCAGTGTGATATATTCCCCAGTGAAGTCCTCTTCTCGTCAGATTCCAAAATTGGCACCGAATGATTTATTCTGTACTGCAAGTGAAATTGGACATCACAAACCAGGAATTGAAGCACAGGGGAGATCATTTGCATATTCCTGGTGCATTCTGGTAAGAGTGAAGTGTCGCCGTGAGTCTTAGGGTCTTTAGGTGTAGCAGGATCGAGCTGCTCGAAAGAAATCGTCAAACCAGGAATTGAAACTGGAAGGAAATAATTTTCATATTCCTGGTGCATTCTGGGAAGACTGAAAAGTTGCCTTGAGTCTGAGAATCTTTGGATGGAGTTGGATTGAGCTGCTTTACGGCGATTCCACAGAAATTCGTTTTATTCAACATGGAGAAGGAGATTACCCATTTGGTGTGCTGTAATGTGTGCTATATACAGTATGTACAGACTTGCCAAAGGAAAAGACAAACTTTACATGCCAGAAATGCAAGCTTGTGACTCTGTTAGAGGAAAAGGTGCAATGTCTTTAGGAGAGAATAGCTACACTGAAGCTCATCAAAGAAGATGAGGATTTCCTTGACAGAGCAGAAAAACCTCTTCAGAATGTTGCAAGAGAAGAATTTTTCAGTAACCTAATGACATAACTTCAGAATGTTCGAATATACCCGCAGAACAAGAGAAACGGAAGCATGTTCTTGCCCCTTCTTTAGGCAAAACATGAATATACTGTATTTTTCGGATTAGAAGACGCACCAGACCATAATACGCAACCCAAATTTTCTGAAGGAAAATAGGGGAAACAAAATGTGTCAAATGGGGGTCAGTCTTTGTCCGAATTCAGCTTACCAGGGAAAGGATCGGCACAGGTGGAGGAGTGGTCTCAGGGGTCGTTCGGTGGTCCTGCTGGTGCGGTGGCCTCCGGGAAATCCCATCCCAGGCTGGTGTGGTGGCGGTGCTCTGTGTGTTGGTGGTGCTCTGTGGGGTGGCTGTGCTCTGTGGGGGGCTGTGCTCTGTGGGGTAGCTGCGCTCTGTGCTGGGGCAGCAGCGCTCTGTGCTGGGGTGGCAGCGCTCTGTGGTGTGGCGGCAGCGGGGGTTCTGTGCTGTGTGGGGGCTCTGCCGGCATTTCATCAAAGCCTGGAGACCCCCCGAAGCTCTGTTGCTACGATGCAGTGACTTCCGGGAAAATCGCTGTCAGGGGCGGCGCATGCTCAGATTCAGATCTCGGCAACGAGGCCACCGCATTGCAGCAACGGAGCTGTGGGGTCCTCCGGGCTTTGACGAAATACCGGCGGAGCCCCCTACCCAGCACAGAGCCCCGCCAGTGCCGCACCACAGAGCACCGCCACCGCAGCACCACAGCCGCACCAGCCTGGGAAGGGAGGCTGCATCAGGACCACCACCACAGGGACCACCACCACAGGATTTGTAAGTATAGTCTGCCCATAAGTCGCACCCCCATTTCCCCAAAAAACTTTTTGGGAAAAAGGTGCGTCTTGTGGTCCGAAAAATATGGTACCTATGCGTTTCAAAGCAGTTGTTACCCCTTCTTCAGGCAGAACTTTTATACATATGCACATACACAAATCACCATAAGGTGTTAGCACAACATTGGGCTTTGAGCTACATGTCCAGCTATAGGTGCTTCATTGACTTCACACCACTGTTCTCAAAGACTATCACTTTTGAAGCTCAAGATGGAAATGGAGGCTAGGTTAGAGGTCTATCCTCTTCAGTGATGAGCCCTGCTTTTGTCTTGGATGCAATGATAGCCAGAGATTGGTCTGGAGGCTACACAGGCAAAGAGACAAAGAGGCCTTCACGAAGGAAGGTGGAAATGTCCCAGGAGCTGTTTTTCAACACGATAATGCCAGGCTATATATTGCTTGTGCTACTGAAAGCAGCCTGCCTGACCTAAACTTGATAAAATGGACTACAGCGTCTGCGGACTTCTTTCCAATGGAGCACATCTGTGAGTTGATTGGTTGGCAATTGTAAAGGGAGCTGCCAGCAGCGGACCTTGATAATTTGCAATCCCAAGAGTATTCAGCATGGCAGAACATTCCTCAGACAACCATTATTAACCTCATTGTTTGCTGCTAAGCTGTGAAAGTGCGGAGATTTCTGCAAGTGGCACTCATACTCAATGCTGAATAAATTGAGATGTTTTGAAAAACATGCTTCCATTTTTCCAACATGTGCATGTCATTAACAAGTCTAATAATTTTTCTAATTTTTTTTAAATACTTCCACAAATTCTCCTTCTTTGTGTTGCACATTCACTGTTGACGAGTATACATCGTGATGTCTACACTCTTCTCCATGCTTATTACTAACACATTTAAAGTGTGAAATGTGATTTTAAGCCATAGAAAATAATAATGTATTGAATCAAAACCGAGTTCCTGGGAGCCTAATGCCTTTGCGGGACACACACATCCACATTAGCAATTCATAGCACAACACTTGCAAAAAAATGAGGTTAAGGGACAACTGGGTCATTCCTCTCTCCATTCACAGGCTCTCCTGACATGCTTTGTCCTTTGTAGAAGCCACTTCATTCTGAAATTGAAAAGTCTCCTCCATCCACCCTGGAGCCACAAAATAAAACTCCAGAACAGTTTGTCCCCATCGGTAGCCCAAAAATCAGAGCGCACAATAAGTTGAGAGGCTTGGACAGGCTGCGAGGGAGACAACTGGATGACAAGTTTGGAAAGATAAAGACAACCAAGCGGATTAGGGGGAGGAAAACAGAAATGAGGGGGAAAAGAGAAAGGAGTGGGAAAAGAGAGAGCGTTCCCACAGAGAGGGAGCACACAATGCAGGGTAGGAAAAACACATTCACTCAAAAGCTTTCACCCCGTGGAGGCAACAAAAGAATGACTGTGGTTACATATATAGTATACATTGTGCTGGTGTTTACATAATCTCATGACACTATTCACCAGGTTTAGAGCATAGTCTTCCATAGCACAAATCATAACAATAACTTTCCCCCTGCCGTCATGAACAAAGTACGAAGAATTATCCAGCATGACCAAGGTCAGAGGCACATCAAGTAACTAAGTGCTGCGGCTAGAAAAATGGCCAACCCTACACTCTCCATTTAATACATTTCCTGCTGTCCTGCGGATCATGTCCGCTGATAAAATAAGGCAGCAATCCATCCTATTGGTGGTGCCTTCAACTCTTTTGCATATTTCTTTCCTTAAAGGGAATTTGGCAGCAGGATTTCACCCCAAATATATTTATATACACATGTAGCTCTTTCAAAGTCAAGTCCAGCAATACCGTTACATGGCCAGTCCGTTCCTCTGTTACTGAGAAATCAGAGTTTGAATTGATTTGTAAATTAGGTTGAAGATCTACTGAAGATCTAAAGCCTGTCACTCTATTACTATTATTATCTACTCTGTAGCTCTATTCCCCACCCAGCACGGCATCCTCTTACTGATGGCTCCTTTACCTGAAGTCACAAAGCCCAAAGGCTGTTAGTGAAGCAGGAGGAGGTGGTGCTGGGAGAGGAGTAGAGCTGGAGTGACACAGGCTTCAGATCTACCATAGCTCTTCAGCCTCATTTGTATATCAATTCAAACGCTGAATGAAAAAAAGAATACCAATAACAATGGACCATTAAAGGGAACCTGTCAGGTCGTATAACACTATTAACCTACAAATATAGGGTTAATCTGCAGGTTAATAACTTTATGAAGGTGTTGGGATGCTGTGCTGAAAGTGCTGCACTTAGTGGAAAATTAACTTTATTTCTCCTGGGAGCCGCTGCACAGTCCAGCTCCAGACACAGCTCACAGCACTGGCACAAGTCCCTAACTCCAGCTCATTACAGGGGTGCCCTGTCTATGATTTCAATCAATTTTTAACCATAAATGGGTCCATACTTGTAACTAATTATTATTTTTATAACAAGTTCTTTTACAATGCTTAACCCTAGATATCACGGGCATTCCGCTAGAGAGGAGATCATGTCAGAGCCCAAGTTTGTAGATATCACGAGTCGGTCTGGACAAAAGAGAAGAGTTTCTGGAAATGACCAGGAAATTACAGCTTGGATTGGTGAAGCACACTGTACAATTATACAAGATGTAAGATTGTTTTTTCAGTTTACAATTCTAATAGAATCGTGTCTCAAGTCTGAAACTTGCTTCGTGTCTAAGATAGATTTCGAAAATCGCCAATATTAGATACAATTCCAACTGGTGTATTTTATCCCTAATGTTAACTTACTAAGTAAATATTATTAGGGAAAGTAATTCATTTTGCTGGTTTATGATTCACTCAGGTATCTAATAGGTTAAACATCTGCTGGAGAGAAAGAAGCGGACACTGAAGTATCTCCTGTATCTTCTATATGCCCCAGATGTCTCTCCAAAGGGTTGACCCATCTCACATCTTTTACCACATCATTACCTACCACCAAAAAGTAAGACGGCTATCCTAAATTATTGCAACTTCTAAACTTCTCACGTGCTGCTTCTATGCTCTGTAATGTAGTGTTTTGTTGGATCATCAGACTTGCTCTTTGAGGATCTTTCAAAAAATGTTTAAGTCTAGATCACGCAAAGTCATTATTGCCCTCTACTCCACTTTGGTCAGACCTCATCTGGAATACTGTGTCCAGTTTTGGGCACCACATTTTAAAAAAGACATCAACAAACTGGAGCAAGTTCAGAGAAGAGCGACCAGAATGGTGACCGGTCTGCAAACCATGTCCTATGAGGAACGGTTACAGGATTTGATGTTTAGCTTGCAAAAAAGAAGACTGAGAGGAGACTTAATAGCTGTCTACAAATATCTCAAGGGCTGTCACATTGTAGAGGGATCATCTTTATTCTCATTTGCACAAGGAAAGACTAGAAGCAATGGGATGGAACTGAATGGGAGGAGACACAGATTAGATATTAGAAAAAACTTTTTGACAGTCAGGGTGATCAATGAGTGGAACAGGCTGCCACGAGAGGTGGTGAGTTCTCCTTCCATGGAAGTTTTCATACAGAGGCTGGACAGACATCTGTCTGGGATGATTTAGTGAATCCTGCTTTGAGCAGGGGGGTGGATCTAATGACCCAGGAGGTCCGTTCCAACTCTACCATTCTATGATTCTATGAATTTGTGCTGGACACACGATGTAATAGTGGCTGCAGAGAGGAATACAACTCTTTTTTATATATTTTGCTTCTTCATTGAGGAGATATTAGCAAAGTATTTGACACCAAATAAGTTAACTCTAGTTAAGTCTAGGTGGGTGTTATCAGATAGTTTTTACTGGGGGTGTGTACCTCGTCAACCTTATGAGCTGTTATCTGGTAATGCCCATTGGACTTAAAACTTAATTCATTAGGTAAGAAATATTTGATTGCAAATATCCAAATGTATAAGAAGAGAGGAACGCACTCACCGGGCAGGTAAAATCCAATCCTTTATTGAAGCATGGATAAACTTAGCAGGGAGGGGAGTGGAGGGTGACGGACCGTCACCCTCCACTCCCCTCCCTGCTAAGTTTATCCATGCTTCAATAAAGGATTGGATTTTACCTGCCCGGTGAGTGCGTTCCTCTCTTCTTATACATTTGGATATTTATGGTCTTGTTTTCCTTGGATACTGCACCACTGGAGCTGCCGTATGGGACTCTCAGCATTATTTTTGTTTGTTATGCTAGGTGGTTAGTTTGGCTGCAGCTGTGCGGAGGTGATCTCTTTTTTCTTTTTCTCTGGATTTGATTGCAAATATCTTCGCAACAGAGAGGCAAAATAAAAAAAAAGGTCTTGAGGATGATCCCTCTACTATCTTCTTATAAATGTGCCACTGCTATATACTGTTAAATGTTGTGTCCGACCGGGCAGAACTGCTCCAGATCATGGTCAGCACTAACCACAGCACCTGGCTGACAAGCATAAGTCACTTATGATAAGTGAGTATTCAGTTACATCAGCAGGGGCTCACCAAGGAGGAGTGGAAGGGGGAAAATTACTTAATGTAATCTAGACTCTATGCTTCTCTTAGCACATCCCAGAACTGTGTTTGACTTTTTTCCTGCAGCATCACACTGTTTACTCATGTGCAGTCTGTGATCTTTTAGTATACCCAAGTCTTTTTCACACATGCTGTTGCTTAGTTCTATTCCTCAGGCTCTGTAGATGTAATTTTCGTTTTTCTTGCCCAGATGTAGAATCTTGTATTTCTCTGTTAAATACCATTCTATTAGTCGCTGCCCATTGTTCAAGCTTAGCTAGATCCTTCTGAATCCTAATCTGTCTTCCCTAGTGTTTAATTCATATGTAAATGAGGAGGCTACAGTGCACCCTTAGGCCATGTGCACACGTTCAGGATTTTTCGCGTTTTTTCGCTATAAAAACGTGATAAAAACGCGAAAAAAACGCTTACATATGCCTCCTATTATTTTAAGTGTATTCCGCATTTTTTGTGCAAATGTTGCGATTTTTTCCGCGAAAAAATCGCATCGCGGAAAAAAAAGCAACATGTTCATTAAAAATGCGGAATTGCGGGGATTCCGCACACCTAGGAGTGCATTGATCTGCTTACTTCCCGCACGGGGCTGTGCACACCATGCGGGAAGTAAGCAGATTATGTGCGGTTGGTACCCAGGGTGGACGAGAGGAGACTCTCCTCCACGGACTGGGCACCATATAATTGGTCAAAAAAAAAAGAATTAAAATAAAAAATAGTCCTATACTCACCCTCGATGTCTTCCCGCCTCACCGCTGCATGCTGCCGCTTCGGTTTCTGTAGCTGGTGTGCGGTGAAGGACCTGCCGATGACGTCACTGTCTTGTGATTGGTCGTGAGCGGTCATGTGACCGCTCACGTGACCGCTCACATGACCGCGACGTCATGGAAGGTCCTGCGCGCACAGCAGCTATAGGAAGAGGAACGGACACCGCTGAGGAGATGTCTGGGTGAGTATAAGCATTTTTTTTATTTTTTTTATTATTTTTAAACATTCTATCTTTTACTATAGATGCTGCATAAGCTGCATCTATAGTAAAAAGTTGTTCACACTTGTCAAACAGTATGTTTGACAAGTGTGACCAACCTGTCAGTCAGTTTTCCAAGCGATGCTACAGATCGCTTGGAAAACTTTAGCATTCTACAAGCTAATTACGCTTGCAGAATGCTAAAAAAACCGCAAAAAAAACGGAAAAAAAGCAAAAAAAAAATGCGGATTTCTTGCAGAAAATTTCCGGTTTTCTTCAGGAAATTTCTGCAAGAAATCCTGAACGTGTGCACATGGCCTTAGACTGGCCAAGAGTTTGGTGCACCCTTATGTCTCCTCGTTTGCATATTGGAGCCCTTCCACCGCTTCTAATAAATGGTAGTCACTTCCCAGTGCGAGAGCTGTCTGGATACTGCTGGCGTGTGTGCACATTCTCCTCACTGTCTCCTTTTTTCTGGCGCCACTCGCTGGGTGTTCTAGTGCAGCATGGCATTAGAAGAAAAGAGACAGGGAGGAGAACGCGTACAGCCGCACGCATGTAGGCAGATAGTGATTGCTCTGGGAAGCGAGCACGGTTAATCAGAAGTGGAGCAAGAGTCCCAAAATTCAAATAAGGAGACAAGGGTGCACCGAAGCCCCCTCATTTACATATGAATTTAAAGTTATTTTCTCAGGCACTGTACCAGTAGCAGGTATAGTGTTAGTATGGTTGTTATAGAGGCTAAGTCCCCTACAACACTATATAGGCCATTTAAGATGCATTTTGATGGACTCCCTTTAAGGGTGCCCTGTGGTAACAAATACCCTCCAATAAGGTTAACTATAATAAAGGCCAGAGTGCTGGATACACATACTGTATGTCTAACCTCAAGTGTGCGGCTTAAATTCACAAGTTAAATAGTTTGTCACAGCATGGAAACTCCCATTACTAGGTAAAAATAAACACATTCGGGTGGAGACTCCTCCCTTGTCCTATCATACTGGTGTACTGACAGGGTTATTTTCGGTACCCATAGAGCACAAGATGATCTGGCTTGCCTCGGTTCACAACATGCCCTCTCCATTCTAGAGTGTGTGTCTCCAACAGTGCCGACATATCTGTCATACGATGACTGGTGTGTCATGGTTACATTTAGCGGAGAGACGTGAAAGATTGTAGACGCAAACGGGTAAATTACATAATAATGGGGCTGTTGGCAGAAGAGTACAAGAGTAAAATCTGTGTACTGGATCAGTCAAAGAGTGTGAAGAAGAAATGTGCCAAAACAACGCGAAAGGCATAGAATTCACATCTGGAGAAAAACAACCAGCATAATCCGAATATCTTGAGAGACCAATGGATCAAGGGTATGTTAACCGAACCTCTCATCAAAGAGGCAGTAATGATATAAAAATAGAGCAGGGGCTAATTATATGTAGTGGTAATTATAAGTAGTGGGGTTTGATTAGGAGGAGGAGCGGGTGAGGAGAAGGAACCCAAATAGATCACTAATTTATATGGACAAAGAGACCCCGAGACAGACTAGAACACAGCCAGTTTAGCAGCCTGAATCCCACCAACTGGCTTTCAGATACGGACTTCATGAGTAAGGTAACTTAAGAAGAGAAATTCATCATCTGCCACACCCAATGGGTGATATATAATGCCATGTGCTCATATTGCCTCGAATACGTGGGGAAAACATGAAGTGAGGAGAAGAATTTGGTATCACGTTGGTGATATCACACAAAGGGGACACATTCCTGGTTAGACAAATAAATCTGATACACGGGGAGGCTGTTTATTTATATCCCGGATGGATGTGCTGATATACTTCCTTTTCCTTCTCTTTTGTCATATCACTTTACGGTATTTAGAGAGGAGGTTATCTACATAGACTATAAGGGATATCCAGGGCCTCCTTACAGTCAACATAGATTTGGGGTGTCACATTCTAAAGGGATTCCTGGGGATTATTAGATAACCTCTGACCCTTCTACTTGTTTCTCGGCAGTGATGCCCTATGATATGATAGTACGTAAAAGAATCGCGTCCACCGGCAGGAGCGTTCAGTGGAAAAAGGAAGAACAGACAGGTAGTTATCAAGTATTTACAGATAAGCTTTTTGTTACGTAGGGATAAAAGAAAACAGTCCTGGATAACCCTTTTAACATTTATGTGCTGAACTGGTCTGTACCAATCCTCACACAACATCTGCGGGTAAAGGACAGATCAGACAACAGTCAACATTGGTATTGTTCTGGCATACCAATCTACCAATATCGTCTATCCGGAGAGGATACATGATTACGGGGTGTAGGGGGCGCGCAGTTGAACTTTACAAGTTGTTGTCCAATGATCTCACTGTTGAGTAATTGGAAAGGAATTTACAGAAATAATAACATGCGGAAAACAGTCAGGAGCAGCCAACATTAAACATTTCTTTCCCAGTAATACGGAAAGCTGGTCATTTCCTGCTTCGTATCTTTAGTACACGTTGTCTCAACTAACGACAATGGTGTGAAAACAATGAGTTGGCTGGGGCTCAAGGAAAATGGGGACTCTCCTATAACAAGAGGAGTTAGAGGAAGATTGCCGTCATCAGGAGAGGCCAGGAAAAACTGGAGGACCTGAAAGGGAAACCTAGTTCTGTAGAAAACTCCCAAACCTCCGTACAATTACAAAACAGGAAACCCATTAAATTTCTGGACATTGAGCCACAAAAAGTCTTAAAACATTTCATAAACACATCCCTGAAGTATATCCACTGAAGACAATGTCATCATCATCTTAGCATGAACTTCCAATGAGAAATTTCGCCTCCTCACCATGAACTTGAACTTTTTCAGTTTCAGTTCTTATCATTTTGAAACCTTTTGGTTCACTAAGACAAGGAACTTTTCTACCTTTAACATCCAAAACAATTCAATGTATATATAAAAAAGAGCATTTGAGAAGAAAGATGCAATAAAAATGACAGAAATTCACAGGAAAAGGTTGGCTCTTCTATAGCTTTCAAACCCAGCACAGACTTGAGGTCTGCCCGGCTCTGATATTCAAGTTAAAAGGTAAGTCTGAGACTTTAACACTTCTTGTCATTCCCAGTATTGGCGGTGGACAGAACTGCTCAGTCAACAGCAACAGAATAATGGCAGTGGCCGGGAACTACATTTCCACCCCCTATTGATTTGAATAGGGGATGGATATGCCGTACCCAGCTATGACCTATGTTGTGCAGCTCCGCAACTGAGCAGTGTGCCGCTGGCACCGTTGACCTAAGTATAGGCCATGAATGTTAAAGTCCTGGACAACCCCCTTTATGGCCCCTATACACATGGCTAAAGTCTTGCAAATATTGTTGGAATCAGCTAACAGTCTAATGTTATTTATTTAATATGCTTCGCACCATAATACAGTATTCCACAGAGCTTAACAGACATCATCTTCACTGTCCTCATTCGGACAGTTCCCTATCTTTGGATTCTGGGAGGAACCCAACATACTGAGAGAACATACAAACTTCTTGCAGACGATGTCCTTGGTGGGATTTGAACTCAGGACCCCAGTGCTGCAGGGCTACAGTGCTAACCACTGAGTCACTGTGCTGACCAATGCCCCATATGATGTTCAGGGAGAGAAGGATCTGGAGTATGTGATTTTTAATAGCTGATCTTTTTGTTCTCTGGGTGATAAGAGGACTCCTACATAGGAAGAACCTAGAAGTAGTAGCCATCGTCAAAACTTTCTTTAGGCCTACAGCTATCTAATGAATATGATGGGTTTCAGGTTCCAATTGGCCGACTATTGTTTGACAAGAGCTAAGCAGTGTCAACATTCCCGGCTAGATGCTCATCTCCTGTCACGACTCTGTTGTCAACAGTCTCAGATAAATCCACCATACGCCTTCGCAAACAACAACCATCAACCACCATCTCCAAACATGCAACATGAAGCCATCTCTGAGAGCTAGCCAGGGCCCAGAATATATATATAAGAGAGGGGAGTGGCCAACAGTGAACAGCTGAGAGCCTTGATGTAGAAAAGCTTCCATGAGTTCTCAACTGAGCAGATTAACCCCTGCACTACTAAAAGATACCTGCACCATTTAATATGAAGGTGACGTGCTTCTAAACGGTGCAGGAGTAGGAGAAATCAGATGCTGCAGTTTTCTGGCTCCGCTCTGTCATGTAAACCCGTGACATCTCTCCTGTGTACAGTACTTAAAGAAACCCTGATTTTGTAATGTAAAGCAAAACAGTGTCTGTAATGATACGATAATACAGATCACATCAAAACGTTTGGTGGAAAAATCCGCTTTGTGGTTCTTCTTTAATCACCTTTTGAAGTTTTTTGCTGATTAGATTTGGGTACACAGGGGCTGGACTGTACACCGGGTCTCCTCCTTCTTGTCTGTGATTCCCGGCCCCTGAGTCTGCCTCTGGACTATGAATGACCTGCCATTTGAAATCTCAGCAGTGGCATGTCATTCAAAGACAGGAGGCAGGTGGAGGGGCTGGGAAATCACAGACAGGAAGGAGAAGACCTAGTGCACAGTCCGGCCCCTGTGCACCCAAAATCTAATTAACGTAGCAGAAAACTACAAATGGTGATTAAAGAAGAACAACAAAGCAATATTCTTTATCATAGATATCAATTTTAATCTGTGTTACAGCACCATCACAGCCATGGCTTTACTTTACATTTAAAAATCGTGCTGACAGATTATTTTTACAATGCATTGCAAATGGGATGATCCGCAACAAAATTAGGCTACTTTCACTCTGGCGTCGTCTGGCGGACGTCGCAATGCGTCGTTTTGGAGAAAAACGCATCCTGCAAAGTTGCCCGCAGGATGCGTTTTTTCTCCATACACTTGCAATAGCGACGCATTAGCGACGCATTGCAACGTATGGCCACACGTCGCATCCGTCGTGCGACGGATGCGTCGCATTTTGGCAGACCGTCAGCGCAAAAAAGTTACATGCAACATTTTTTTGTGCGTCGCGTCCACCATTTTCGACCGTGCATGCGCGGCCGAAACTCCGCCCCCTCCTCCCCGCTCATCACACTGGGCAGTGGATGCGTTGCAAAACTGCATCCGCTGCCCACGTTGTGCTAATTAGTACACCGTCCGTCGGTACGTCGGGCCAACGGTTTGCGACGGACCCGTACCGACGGACAAGTGTGAAAGTAGCCTTAGTGTCAGATAGCTTTATTCTAAAGGAATACAAACATTCTATTAAAACATTCTATAGGTGTAGGCTTTCTTATTTACCTGTATGTAAAGTTCAGAGGCCAGGTCATCTTGTCATGTGGTCCCTTCATTCAAATTATCTGGTGCCACTGTTCCTTCAAGGCTTGTAAATAGGTGGGGAGCTGATTTGGGGCTTGTTGTCCCTATTGTTTTAGTAGTCAATATACACGTTATGGTCTAATTGCCCTTGTTTGTGTACACTGCAGCAAAAATACACCATCTGATGAACTCTGCCTTTCCCTTTTCTTTCCGAGAAACCGATCAGTCTAGCTGATGGGTGAGGAAAAGTCAGCGGGAAGGGATGTATTATTATAATTTATTATGCTTTTCTTGTATAGCGCTATCCTATTCTGCAGCGCTTTACATATATTATCATAGATGTCCCTAATGGGGCTCACAATCTAAATTCCCTATCAGTATGTCTTTAGAATATGGGAGGAAACCGGAGAACCCAGATGAAACCCAGGCAAACACTGGAGAACATACAAACTCCTTACAGATGTTGCCCTTGGTGGGATTTGAACCCAGGACCACAGTGCTGCAAGGCTGCTGTGCTAACCACTGAGCCACCGTGCTGCCCCTGTATCTTTGTAACTATTGTGGTCTTCGCTGGCCTGATTTCAACTATGTTTTTTTGTCGTTTTTTTAAAACTCCAACATTTCAGAAGATACAAGTTTGTGACAAGGAAGATCGTCTCCGTGACAAGTTCCCTTAAACAAATTAGGATTTAATCTTCATTGTAAAAAAAAAATCTAACTTTACATATTTTGAGGGACTACTTGACAAAAAAAGTGCTGAAAAAATACCTTTCAGTTTAGTAAATTTTAATGCAGTGAATGAAAGTGAACAAATAAAAAAAAACAATGTAACTGGAAAAAAATATTAGCAAAAAAGGAAACTGCTGTATAATATATGCAATATAATTATTATTTTTATTTTCTTTACCTGGTTGAGGTGAGGAACCACATCACAATCTTCCTTCAGCTGCTCCAAATGATGAATTAGAAAGTTGCTAACTCCAATCGAGCGACAGACGCCTGGCAACAGAACGGGGCATTTATGTCAGATTGTATTATTGAACAGTACAGTCCATCCATTGTAAAGACTTGTAGGTGTCTTGTATAAGTTTAAAGTTAAACTTTCGGTTGATAACCCCCTATGTGATTCTAAATCTGAGACACAACCCCTAGAAAAGCTAAATCTGAGACACGACCCCTAGAAAAGCTAAATCTGAGACACAACCCCTAGAAAAGCTAAATCTGAGACACAACCCCTAGAAAAGCTAAATCTGAGACACAACCCCTAGAAAAGCTAAATCTGAGACACAACCCCTAGAAAAGCTAAATCTGAGACACAGCCCCTAGAAAAGCTAAATCTGAGACACGACTCCTAGAAAAGCTAAATCTGAGACACAGCCCCTAGAAAAGCTAAATCTGAGACACGACTCCTAGAAAAGCTAAATCTGAGACACAACCCCTAGAAAAGCTAAATCTGAGACACAGCTCCTAGTAAAGCTAAATCTGAGACACAACCCCTAGAAAAGCTAAATCTGAGACACAACTCCTAGAAAAGCTAAATCTGAGACATAACCCCTAGAAAAGCTAAATCTGAGAAACAACTCCTAGAAAAGCTAAATCTGAGACACAACCCCTAGAAAAGCTAAATCTGAGACACAACCCCTAGAAAAGCTAAATCTGAGACACAACCCCTAAAAAAGCTAAATCTGAGACACAGCCCCTAAAAAAGCTAAATCTGAGACACAACCCCTAGAAAAGCTAAATCTGAGACACAACCCCTAGAAAAGCTAAATCTGAGACAAAACCCCTAATAAAGCTAAATCTGAGACACGACCCTTAGAAAAGCTAAATCTGAGACACAACCCCTAGAAAAACTAAATCTGAGACACAACCCCTAGAAAAGCTAAATCTGAGACACAACCCCTAGAAAAGCTAAATCTGAGACACAACCCCTAGAAAAGCTAAATCTGAGACACAACTCCTAGAAAAGCTAAATCTGAGACACAACCCCTAGTAAAGCCAAATCTGAGACACAACCCCTAAAAAAGCTAAATCTGAGACACAACCCCAAGAAAAGCTAAATCTGAGACACAACCCCAAGAAAAGCTAAATCTGAGACACAACCCCTAAAAAAGCTAAATCTGAGACACAACCCCAAGAAAAGCTAAATCTGAGACACAACCCCTAGAAAAGCTAAATCTGACACACAACCCCTAGAAAAGCTAAATCTGAGACCCAACCCCTAGAAAAGCTAAATCTGAGACACAACCCCAAGAAAAGCTAAATCTGAGACACAACCACTAGAAAAGCTAAATCTGAGACACAACCCCTAGAAAAGCTAAATATGAGACACAGCCCCTAGAAAAGCTAAATCTGAGACACAACCCCAAGAAAAGCTAAATCTGAGACACAACCACTAGAAAAGCTAAATCTGAGACACAACGCCTAGAAAAGCTAAATCTGAGACACAACCCCTAGAAAAGCTAAATCTGAGACACAACTCCTAGAAAAGCTAAATCTGAGACACAACTCCTAGAAAAGCTAAATCTGAGACACAGCCCATAGAAAAGCTAAATCTGAGACACAACCCCTAGAAAAGCTAAATCTGAGACACAACCCCAAGAAAAGCTAAATCTGAGACACAACCCCTAGAAAAGCTAAATCTGAGACACAACCCCTAGAAAAGCTAAATCTGAGACACAACCCCTAGAAAAGCTAAATCTGAGACACAGCCCCTAGAAAAGCTAAATCTGAGACACAACCCCTAGAAAAGCTAAATCTGAGACACAACCCCTAGAAAAGCTAAATCTGAGACACAACCCCTAGAAAAGCTAAATCTGAGACACAACCCCTAGTAAAGCTAAATCTGAGACACAACTCCTAGAAAAGCTAAATCTGAGACACAACCCCTAGTAAAGCTAAATCTGAGACACAACTCCTAGAAAAGCTAAATCTGAGACACAACCCCTAGAAAAGCTAAATCTGAGACACAGCCCCTAGAAAAGCTAAATCTGAGACACAACTCCTAGAAAAGCTAAATCTGAGACATAACCCCTAGAAAAGCTAAATCTGAGAAACAACTCCTAGAAAAGCTAAATCTGAGACACAACCCCTAGAAAAGCTAAATCTGAGACACAACCCCTAGAAAAGCTAAATCTGAGACACAACCCCTAAAAAAGCTAAATCTGAGACACAGCCCCTAAAAAAGCTAAATCTGAGACACAACCCCTAGAAAAGCTAAATCTGAGACACAACCCCTAGAAAAGCTAAATCTGAGACACAGCCCCTAGAAAAGCTAAATCTGAGACACAACCCCTAGAAAAGCTAAATCTGAGACACAACCCCTAGAAAAGCTAAATCTGAGACACAACCCCTAGAAAAGCTAAATCTGAGACACAACCCCTAGAAATGCTAAATCTTTTTTTACCTATTCTTCTACTGACTTTATTTAAAAATGAAATGATATATAGGTGCTTTCTCTATATATCCATTTTTTATTTTGGAACTTTGTCCTTGACCACATGTGACTGTATATCCCCCCTCCATCCTTGGCACCTTTTTTTAATTTTTTTCATGTACAGTACTTATATGTTATCCATTGCTTTTATTTGTGGTTGGTCCTGAAGAAGGAGCCAGTGACTTCATTGACATTGAATCAGCAATTCTTCATCTCACCGTGGCTTGTCATTTAATCAGCAGCGTGGGATACTTCCATCGCCCTTGGCTCATTTGTCCAGTTTTGTATCACCACATAGTCAACAGATTTTTTTATTTTGTCTATTACTTCATTCTTTATATAGTAATGATGGCTGCATTCTGCATACAATCCTCATACAGGTTCCTCTTACTGTAGACGGCAGAAAGTCTATTCATTCACTCTCCAATATATAGTTGGTTAGGAGAAGTGTATTCTTTACTAGATTTCATGGCCTACATCAATGTCCAGTCTACTGACCCACATGTGCTTCTGTTTCATAGAAAGATGGAGAAATCTCAGCACCAGGGCACAATCTAAAATATGGTTTACGCAACAGAGTCAAGACAGCAATGATTCAGTCTTCAAGTTGTTGATGTAATACATTTTGATCTTTAATTTCTTTCCTCTGCATACAGTCTGAAGTCTGTCATTATACCTAAACCTCTAATTATGTGTTTAGTAGAGGGTTTTCCTATTGTACACAGACTGCAGAAAATCTATTCATTATCATTCTGGGCCTTAAACAGAACCTGTCATGAGTCAGTTGACAGGTTCCCTTTAAAGAGCAGAGCAAATTTTCAGATATTTTTGCGTCTACAAGTCTAAAGCTTCTTTTACACTTGCCGTGGTTTTGCGTCCCGTTTTTGCGGCCCTAATAAATTTCTATGGGGCCGCAAAAACGGGCAGCAATAATTCAACGGAGCACGATCGAGCCTGCTCGATCTTTTTCACAGCTTACGGACACGGCCCCCATTGAAAATCAATGGGGCCGCAAAAACAACGGAAGCTTGTTTTTGCAGTGCACCGTGACTTCCGGTTTTGCGGAACGCCGTTTTTTTTTTCCAATACTTTTTCCATATTATTGGAAACCAGAAAAACGGCGATCCGCAAGTTTTTTGCGGCAGACCGTGCAAATTGCGGCAATACGGCCCACAAAAAACACGGCAAGTGTAAAAGAAGCCATTAAATTTAGCAGCGTGGGAGCAATGGACATCCTTTTGAATTAATAGTAATTGTGAATTGTATGTGGGTTCAGAGCAGTTGGCTTTGGCATTCTGCATGAGTGAAAAAGGTTTTGCATGCTCCACAGTAGTAGAGCACTTGGCAGGAATATCGTTTTTCCTAAAAAAAAAAATGTTGGTGTGCGGCCTTGAATTAGTTATTTTATAGTGAAGCAAGTGTAAAAGGGTTATAGGAAAGATGACTGTGATCAGGATGACAGGTGTCCTATTACCCCGGCCATTCTGAGAAATGTTTGTGCAGTTTCAATGTCTTGTCGGATCCTCATATTTGTCCAGTTTGTTTAATTAAAGTTTATTTGACCGTGCGCCCCGTTGGGAGTGAGCGTCTGCTGTTACACCAGTCTGGTATGCCCCTGTCAGTTTCAGTTTAGAAGCATTTTAAGGAAATGTCTGTTTAATTTGGGCTTGGGGGATAGATATTTTTCTACTCATTATTTTCGTATTGGACTTACGACACAGTCTGTAAGATTAGGATTAAATAAGTCAATTATAAAGAAGCTGTGAAGGTAGACGTCAAACTGCTATCAGCGGTATATTAGAAAGTAATTGTCCCTAATGCCATTATTATATAGTTTTTACAGGTTTTACGTTCTGGATTCTTGGTCATTCGTTCATTCATTGGGCGCAGCACAGAGCGCCAGAAGGGTACTACTGACCAAATCTCTCATCACTACCTGATCCAGTAAGAGTGTGCTGGATAGGAATCAGAGGGCAGAAATGGGACGGTTTTATCGATCAAGTGCTAATGATGAGTGACAATTTTCCTTGGCCTGACATCATTATAATACATCTAGGAGGTCAAGACATCGGGAAGATGGGACGGTCGATCTCCTCTTTATTATGAAGATGAATCTGCAGAACATTAGTGGGCTGTTCCCAGGTGTTAAAATCATTTTTTCAGAGATTATACCGAGAATCTTATAAATTTGGTCAGATGGGCTGAAGTTTTGAGAAAAAATAAGGAAGCGTTTGAACAGATCGCTTTGTAAGTTTTTACCATCAATTGACGTTTTTATCGTTTAGACACATTGACTTAGAAGGTGGAGTTCCCGGCTTTTTTAGAAAAGATTTGGTACACCCATCAGCGATTGCTAACAATATTTTCAATTTGAATCTGCAGGCGATGGTGGAATTAGCAAGTTGTGGGTTAACGGGCTTGAGCCTTTTCGCTAAGCTGCCTTGATTGGTTAAAGTTTGAACTTATTAAGTTATGGAGAATTTTTTGGCTATCTGTTATTAAGCTAATAAAGGCAGTGGCCAAATTTTTATCCACAAAAGTCAATGTGTCTGAGTGGTTGGTTCTTAAGTAGGTTATAGTTGCAAGTTAATTAGTATAGTGCCATGGTCTTAGTGAAGGATACAGCAGTGACGATTTAGTTCAAATCACTTTCAGGGCACAGTCAGATAGATGACCATAAAAATCTGACCAAGATCAGACTGCAATGCACAGACCGGCTGGTGGGTGGGTCTCCCAACCTGAGCGTGACAGCTTCATAGAAATATAGGAAGCTGTCACGCTCGGGTTCGGAGACCCGCCCGCCCACTGGTCTGTGCATAGCGGTCCGATCTCAGTCCAATTTACATGGCTGCCTGAATCTGTCCTCACAGTGAAAGGGGTTTTGGGTGGTATTAAGATCCCACTCCACATGCAGGGACCCTACAATACTGATGTTCAGACCTGAATTTTGCTAGAAAGTCTGGTCCTGTCAGAGGGCATCAGAGACACTTATCATTAATTTTTCTAATTAATGCTATTTAGAAAAATTACCAGTCTGTAGCTGCGCTGCCAACTATTTTCTTAAATAGAAAGTGCAGCTAAAGACTGGTGGTAGGTACTCTACAAAGTAAAAGTAGCACAGGGATCTTGATGGAATATACAGCCATTATGTCGTATATTGAAGAAGCCACAGTCTGATCGCCGGCTAGCTAGAAAAAAACAATTGAAAAGAAAAAGACAAAAGTGGCTGAAAAAATAGATGAAATAAAGCTTACTTTATGTATAAAAAAAATCACAAAAGACAGTGGTACCACAGTTGCCGCGTTTCAGCCTTCGATGGTTCCCAACTTCTTCATCAGGACAAACCAAAGTATAAAATGCATTCCTGAATACCGTCCTCTTTTTCCCATCATTAATACCGGCAGCACAGAATTAACCCTTTTATTCCATTTCTGATGTTATCTTAGCTATGTGTTTGCTGCAATTTTGAGCCTTTACAGTGTTTGTGGTCACACAACCACACCAGGAGAGTACTATCGCATCCGGTCTCCCCTTATTTTACTTGGAGACGACGATAATGAGCTTATTGTTATTCCAGCTCTCTACTTCAAGGACATGATTTTGTGACCATTACTAACATGTAAGTAATACAGATTCTTCCCCTCCACCTTCCTCACAGGTTGCACAGCTTTCCTATCTTTCCACAATATGGCCGCTGGTGGAGGAGCATGTGACCACACCAGTCCAATGGAGGAACAGCTTTCTCATAAGCAATGTTTTTCATGTGATGGAGACTGATGATGGAAAGCTCTAGCTACATGTTCCTCCACCAGTAACCATATTGTGGAGAGACAGGAGAGCTGTGCAATATGTGATAATGGAGCACTAACAAAAACAATAACTTGCAAAACTTACATATTAGTCACTACCCCAAAATCATGTCTCCAACACATCTTTTATAATAAAGCTAAAGTCACCAAACCCCTTTAATGACACGTAGTAGACAGGTAGTAGTATCTGCCAATGGCTGTCTCACCCTATAAGAAACTGTGTGGATGTTTTTCCGCCTGCTATCATGTTTAAGAGGTTGATTTAATATTGAATGCAGTTTATATTGTGAAGTCTGGCTACAAACCCACAGTAAGAACATACCATACACCATATATTGCCAATATACATGGTATTTCTATATAATCTACAGTCATTTTACACACGTTCGTTTCTCACTTCTTGATCCTCAGTTCCTCAAGTTAAACAAGTGTCAAGATTTCCTTCTTTGACATCCTCATGGCAGAAGAATGCTATTACTATGCAGAAAATCTAAAAAAACTTAAGAGGAACATTGGCACTCCTTTAGGTAGTAATGTATAATAATGTACATGCATAAAGTGCACTACTATGAGTCTGATGCATCTGAGCTTCCACACCAGAATTCTGGCGGAAGAGCTTTGAAAAGTCAAAACATTTTGGCGCAATTCAGAGATGTGCCTACGTTTTGCAACTTCATGCCAATTTCTCCCAACCCCGCAGAACTGGGTAGAGCTGAGGCGGGGAAGGGGGTGCAGAATTTATGACAAGCAGTGGCCATCGCTACACCACAAATATTACTACAGCAGGGGCTGGAGTAGGATTTGTGGTGAGATGCACACTGAGGGGTACGCAGCTTATCTGATGCGCCTCTTCATGCATTGGGAGCGTCTGAGTCCAGCACACCCTTTCATCAAGACCAGCGTGAACACTACCAGGCTTGATGAATTGGGCCCTACGGGGGGGATCTTAGTATGTTCACCTTTTGAGATATGGCTGCAATAATACAAGCTGCTTGTAATACAGTACAAAAGGTCTACAACAATGTTTCTCAAACTCTTCGCGGCCCCCAACATGTCATGTTTCCACAATTCTCTAGTATTGCACAGGTGATGGAATTATTGTCAAGGCAGCAGAAATTGCCACAGCTTCTGTGCTATACTAAGGAATCCTGAAAACATGATCTATTGGGGGCCGTGAGGACTGGAGTTGGGGCAACACTGGTCTATAATAACAGACGTGTTCTCCTTCCCGGACTAGGATCATCATCAGGTTCTAGATGCATTAAGTTCACACGACTAGATTTGCATTCGTTCCTATAGTTCGTTTGTACTGTTTTACTCATTTTATTTTCACAATAAAATAATAACTTATTCCACAACGTTGGAAGTAGAGTTCTGTGTAGCAATTAGACAACATCAAAAACACTTTAGGCCTTCCATTTCTTGCTTTCATACACTATCAGTATGACACAGCAAACATTGAAACTGGCACAGAATCTTTTCTGAATGTCCAGATGTGAAGAGGATGTCTATCGCCTACATTATTCTGCGTCCTTGAAGTTAGCGATAAATTGACCACAATTGCAGGAGGTTGCTCTGGTCAAACGGTATATTCTGTATAAGACTTCTTATCTGTACAGAACAGCTTTTTGTTGGTTACATCCGAATTATTTTATTTTAACTTGTCATATTGTAGAGATAACAAATTATTACTACTTGCCACAGAAATGAACAACTGGCGTCCAGCCTGCGTACCCCTTCTACTCCAGGAGTAGTTTAGCCAACTTACAAATGTCTTTGATGCCTCATTCTTATATAATGACTGTAGAAATAACCTAAAACATCACTTTTATTTATATCTACTAAAATAATTACATTATATGGCCATCGTTAATAGATAGGGTTGAAGGGGGGGATAAAATTAAAGTCCCAAAGATCTCATTTGCATTTGCAGCTGCTTACTGACATTGAGTACCGTTGGTTAGTTTACTTGCAACCAGAATACCTGAGTCCTTCTCCTCTTCTGTAATCCCATCATAAATGTACGTTATATGTCGCGAAAGGGGTTAAGGAAGAGGCTTTCTTTGTTTTTGCGCTTTTTATTTCCTATCCCCTTCTTCCAAAAGCCATAACCTTTTTATTTTTCCATTGACAAAGTCATATGAGGGCTTTTTCTTTTTTGGACGGACTACATATCTTTTTCGATGACGCCATTCATTTTAACATTTAATCTACTGTAAAATGGAAAAATAAAATCCAAGTGTGGAAATTGTGAAACAAATGCAATTACACCATTATTTTTTTGGGGGGAAGTTTCATTTTTACAGCTTTCATTGTATGGTATAAGTGACTCTAAAACATAATTTTCCAGGTCAGTACAATTACAGTGATAACAAGCTTCAATAGATGTTTTCTTTATTTAAATGATGAAATAAAAATTCAGATGTCGGTAAATAAAAATATTTTCAGGTTTTACTTCATTTTCTGAAGACCTGTAACATTTATTTTTCCATCTATTGACTTGTGTGAGGGCTTCTTTTTTGCGTAACAAGCTTATGGCTTTATTTATACCAATTTGTGGTACATATAACATTTTAATCACTTTTTATTGCATTTTTTGGGGTAGGAGTGATGACCCAAAAAAGTAATTCTGCTGTTTTGATTTTTTTTTGTATCATAGTGGCTTTTACTGCATGAAATAATTAATTTTACATTTTCACACACCAATCTTTTACAGTCAATGCTTAACATACGGTATTTATTTTTTTTAGTTTTTTGATTTTTAACGGGGGAAAAAAAGGTGTTTTTCAAATGTTTATTTTTTTTTATATTTTTCGTACTGAAAATGAACTAAAAATACAGATGCATTTTTTTTTATCCTGAAAATATTCTGCTTCTAATATAAAAAAATCACACCCAAATTATTGTGGAACTCAAGCTTAAAGGTCCAGGTTACTAGCCCTGTACTAAGAACTGCAATTTTTATCCCAAACCAACTGACGTGGCAAAAGATGAAAAGTTACCTCTGTAATACAAATCCTCAAGAGCCTTCCATGTCTCTGCTCTCGCCTCCCGGGAACTCTTACCAGGAATGTGAGCATCTGGCCAATGCATCAAGTAAAGATCTAAAAAGGAAGACATAATCTTGTCACTAAAGTATGTAGAGTTTGCTACTTTTCCTTACCCATCCATAAAGTGGATTTAAGCCGAGTGGTTGGTAGCAGAGTAGTTGGGAGAGCATCCCATCAAGTGACACTTTTTGATAAGTAAGACTGATATCATTAGGTTCATAAATGTAATGCATTTTTTTAAATTAAATTTACTAAAACCTGTTTTTTTAGGGACCAGTGCACTTTTGAGGGGCCTACATATAAAAGAGAAATCCCAATCAAGACCACACTTTAAAAACAACCCCCTCCAGGACCTCAAATCCGCATTCAGAAGGTTGGTTAATAGGGATGAGTGAACATGCTCAGATAAGGTGTTAACCGAGCAAGCTTGGGTGCTTACCGCGCTAACCCTGCATGTCCTGTTTGCTAGGCAATCCCTGCATGTGTTGAGACTGTCGAACAGCTGTGAGACATGCTGCCACAAGGACTTCAATGCATTTTTCGAGGAACGCATAATCGGGTTACATCTTATCCGAGCACGTTCGCTCATCACTATTCATTAACCCATCAAGTGCTTCACAGCATTTAACACATAGCAAAAGGAATTTTTTTTTTTACTAAAGCATTGCCCCAAATTTTCGTTTTCACAGGGGGTAACAGCAGAAAACAGACCCCTCAATTTCTTGCAATTGTACAGTACCACAGCAATACCCAATATGTGGTCGGAAACTACTTTTTGAGAACATTTGTAGGGGTGTGTTGAGCAACTAGAACCCACAGGTGGTTTTCAGAATTGTATATAGCTTCAGGCTAATTTTCTTTATGCTTAATTTAAAATGAAACTCCAAACTTTAAAATATCAGACAAATGCCCTACAGCAATGATACAAAAGCCTGCTGCTTATAAAAGCTATTGCAAAAATTAAGGCAAAAAAATAAACAAAAATATTTATGAATATTCTGAGAGCTATAACTTTATTACGGAATGATTAAAAAACTGCGTTTTGGGAATTTTTGTTTGCTTTACGGTGTTCACTAAAGGGTATTAAATAATGTGACAGCTTTACAGATAAGGTCGCCATGGACACGGCCAAAAGTGTTGGCACCCTTTGTTCCAGAAAATTAAGTATTTTTTACATAAAATTATTGCAATTACACGTTTTGTTACACACGATTACTTCCTTTGTGTGTATTGGAACAACACAGAAACAGAGAACAAAAGGCAAATTGGACATAATTTCAGACAAAACTCCAAAAATGGGCAGGACAAAATTGTTGTCACATTTCCAAAATTTTGGGTAAAAAACTTTGCTTCAAACATGATGCTCACTCAAACTCACCTGTGGCGAGTAACAGGTGTGAGCAATATGAAAATGACACCTGAAACCAGAAAAAAAGGGAAGAAGTTGACTCAACCTTTGCACTGTGTGTCTGTGTCACACTAATGATGGAGAACAGAAAGAGAACTGTCTGAGGACTTGAGAATATGTAACGTATGCTCCCTGATTTTAGGGGCAGCAGGCACACCTGCAAAGATGCCCCCAGGCAATAGCTGGGAGGCATCTTGTATTTAAGCCACCTTCCCCAATAGTGAGGTGCCTGTTGTGAATTCTGCTCTTGGGATCCCTCCGGTGGTTGTAAGTGGTAGCGCTGCTGTCTCTGAGTCGCAGCATTTGTCAGGTGTGTTCACTTTTTGCAAATCTGACTGGGCTATTTAGTCTTGCTTCACCCTTTAGTCAGTGCCAGTTGTCCATTGTTCCTGGAGGATTCACATCTCTGCCTGGTCTCTCCTGCTTTGCAGTTCTTTTCAACAAAGATAAGTTCTGGCCTTGATTTTTTGCTGTCCACATGCTGTGGCCTTATTGTTCAGTTCTTTTCCATGTTTTTTTGTCTTGTCCAGCTTGGTCTGTATAAGGATTTCTTTAGCAAAGCTGGTATCTCTGGAGATGCAGATATACCCTCCATATCTTTAGTTAGCTGTGCAGTTTTTGTATTTTCTGTGGTGGATATTTTCTAGTGTTTTAATACTGACCGCATAGTACTCTGTCCTATCCTTTCTATTTAGCTAGAAGTGGCCTCCTTTGCTAAATTCTGATTTCAGTCTGCGTATGTTTTTTCCTTCTCTTCTCACAGTCAATATTTGTGGGGGGCTGCCTATCCTATGGGAATTTTCTCCGAGGCAAGATAGTTTTCCCTTTTCTATCTTTAGGGGTAATTAGTCCTCCGGCTGTGTCGAGATGTCCAGGGAGCGCTAGGTACATTCCACGGCTACTTCTAGTTGCGGTGTTAGGTTCAGGGTCTGCGGTCAGTACAGGTACCACCTTCTCCAGAGTACGTCTCATGCTGCTCTTTGGCCACCAGATCATAACAGTACAACTGGCCAACAATGAATTAACCGCATCTCAGAAGAAGGGAAGGAAAGTGCTGAGCCATTTTTTTTTCTGTAACAATGATAGGAGCGCGTGCACTACTAATAAGGTGCAAAGGTAGGTTCCCACACCATAGGTGAATAAAGTAATAGACCTTGCACTCAACTTTATGCTCAAGTGGAGGATTTTTTAATGTAGTACTAATTAATGTAGTACTAAAACGTTTCGGTCCAAAACAAACAGGACCTTCATCAGTTACTACAAAGTGAGAGATATATACATAAATTAAATACAGTGAAAAAACCAAAGTATATACAATATGAGGCTACACAATAGCGTAATGAGAGCTCGACAATAATCTGGTCTATACAGGATAATACAGAACAATCATAGATATCTAGTGGTGCAGGGAGAGGTGAACGAATTCAAGCCTTTAATATTAGGTATAGATCTGATCAGGGAAGAAGATGATATAGTGGAAGATAGTATGTAACGTACCGTACTTTATAGCGAAAAAATGCGTGGATAGAAGGGACAATTGTGTCCCCGGGCATATAGAGGGCAGCGCCTATATAAGAATTAAAGGGTGACATGTGACCCTAACCGTCAGTGCAACATGTGCCAGGTAGGAAAAAAGCAGTGGGCATACCTGTTAGGGATTGTTGTACTAAGAACCAGGTGTACTGCGGAGAGAAGATAATCAGGTTGAATAACCTGAAGTGTCACCGCGGGAAGTACGGACGGATGTTTGCAATGAATTACCTGGTGTTCATGGGAGAAGAGTATGCCGAGATCAGACGCGGTATCCCCCGCTCGTCTGATGTGTGCTGTGCGCGTCCGCATATTTCTGGGGAAAAGGCGTGTCCCAATGAAGCCGCTATCCAATAAGGGAGCGTTACTCTAAAGCGGAAGTGACGCCGTCGGTGGAGACCGGACGCGTCGCTAGGGAAGCCGTATGTGTGGCGTTACACATATGTTTCACCCCCGGATGTGGTGTCCAACTGTGGGGGCAGTCCGTGTATAACCCGAAGCCGCAGTAATAGTTCCGCCTGAGTTGTGGAGCGGTACGTATATAGTAGAAGGTGGGAGGACACAGGGAGAGGCGGTACGATGCTATGGGCAGTAGGAAGAAGAATGAATGAGAGGTGAAATTAAAAGAAAAAGGGGGGCCGTGTTGCCAAGTTCAACCTCTAAGTGAATTCAGGCACATATGACATAGCTGAGTGAAGTGAGCTATGTCCGTGGTACAATATCCTGGTGAGGAGGTGACAACGAAGTGGTGCAGCAGATAAACTTCAATATAGACGACTCTATAACAGAGAAAAGGAATGTTAGAACATGGAATTCATCATATGTTCTTAAAATGTACAAATTACATACTGGACTAAATGATACTCATAGAACCCCATACAAATGTTCTAAATGAAGTTATAACGTGCATGGTAGAGACGTGTCACAAGACAACCAGTCAATGAGGCTATGCTAATACTGGTAAACTGGACCGTGGTTATGATATTAACAGTTGCATGAATATATTATTAAAAAGAAAAAAACAATAAAAGATACAATAAATTAAGGAGAATCCCTATTGACTAGATACCTGGATACGAATTGAAGTCAATGCTGTGAACCTGTGTAAGTAGAGAGCCTTGGACCACACAGAGAGCAAAATAAATATATAGTTATACCAGATTCTTATAGAAAAGCTGCCAAATCATAGTCCTTATTGAGGCCTTTCGGATGTAAAGTGTCCAGAGTATGGATCCAAAAGGCCTCCCTACGTTTAAGACGGTTTATTCTGTTTCCTCCTCGTCTAAATGGGGGTATATGCTCAATGACCTGGAATTTGAGCTGGGAAATACTATGGCCTTTAGAGATAAAATGTGAGGGGATTGGTAACATGAGATGCTGACAACGTATCGTAGATTTGTGTTTACAAATTCGGTCCCGTATGGCTTGTGTGGTTTCCCCCACGTACAGCAAGCCGCACGGGCATTTGATTAGATAGACAACCCATGAAGTATCACAGGTGAAGAAGTCTGGAATCTTAAAGGTTTTGCCCGAATATGGGTCGTGAAAAGATGAGCCTTTGAGGATATTGTGACATTGGGAGCAGTGGAGGCAGGGGAAGGTTCCGGTTCGTGGGTTCTGTAGGAACCGTTGGCGTGGTATGGATTTGTTAGTGCCTATATCCGCTCTTACCAATGAATCCTTGAGATTGGGGGCCCGTCTAAAACAGGGAAGAAAGGGTTCCCGAAACTCAGGAACCTCCGGATGTGCCCGTGTCAGTAGGTGCCAGTGTCTGCGTATAGATAAATGCAGAACATAGGCGAAGGGGTGGAACGAATGTACGAAGGGAATCCGGTTGGAAGACCTAGTGGGTCCGGGTGGTGACGGTGCCAGTGCATTTTGAAGTATTTTAGCTGGATACCCCCGTTGGGAAAACTTGGATGCCATTTCTTGCAATCTGTCGGGGCGAAGATCTGGGTCGGAAACTATTCTGGAGACTCGGTGAAATTGAGATTTGGGAATAGACCGTTTTGTTGAGGGAGGGTGGAAGCTGGTGAAATGTAGTAAACTATTACGGTCGGTACTTTTAGTAAACAGGTCCGTGGAGATAGATCCGTCAGGTTTGAGTATCACCATGGTGTCCAGAAAGTTTATTTTTGAAGGGTCATGTGACATGGTAAAAGAAATACCGGGCCATGCTGTGTTAAGCCACTCGAAAAAGAAAGCGAGGGCTTCTAATGTGCCCCCCCATATGCAGAAGATGTCGTCTATGTAACGTCTCCATAGGAGAACGTTAGACTGAAAGAGCGGATTCGGGTAAATTTTGCTTTCCTCGAAATCCGCCATATAGCAGTTAGCATAGGGGGGCGCTACATTAGAGCCCATCGCGGTGCCACGTACCTGAAGATAAAAGTCATCCTGGAATATGAAGTGGTTGTACGTAAGGATAACAGTTAGTAATTCAATGCATAGGTTAACCTGGTCACCCTGGAGGCCAGAATGGGTAAGTAACTTGTGTACCGAATTAATGCCCTCTATGTGTGGGATCGAGGTATAAAGATCCCTTACGTCCATAGTGACAAGAACTGCCATAGGTGGAATGTTTTTCAGGTCATTCAAGACTTTAAGGAAAGCCCCCGTATCCAGAATGTAGGATCTGGATGTCTGTATTAAGGGAGTCAAGATCTTTTCAAGGTACACTGCTAGAGGAGAGAGTATAGAGTCAGTGGAGGCCACAATGGGCCTCCCTGGTGGGTTCTCCAGGCATTTATGTATTTTGGGAATGGTGTAGAAGACCGGGATAACGGGGTGTGAGTTAGTGAGAAAGTCACATGTCTTGGAGTCCAAGACACCCAGTGAGGTATATCTCTGGAGAATGTCAGAGATTTTTTGGCGTATGGATGCCGTGGGATCTGTTGAAAGTTTGTGATAGATAGATGTATCATTCAATTGTCGTGAAATCTCTCCCAGGTAGTTTGACTTATTCATAATCACCAGAGCCCCACCCTTGTCAGCCAGTTTGATCACTATGTTCCTGTCCTCCTGTAGGCCCCGTAGTGCCTGTCGTTCAGTGGTGGTTAAATTGGGGGGATAAAAGAGTATGCCCCTACTAATATCATGCCTCAGCTGCTGAAAAGAAGTTTGGACAAAGCCAATAAAGGTCTCCATGGCATGAGAGCCATAAGGAGGCCTAAAGTGGCTTTTTTTGTATAGTCCCAGACTACGTGATGACAGGATGTTGGGGGAGGTTTCTAGCTGGGACTGAGTCGGGGTTGAATCTGGGTTGGTGGCGAAATATGCCTTCAGTCTTAGTGTACGGAAAAAGCGCTGAAGATCCATCTCCAGATCAAACGTGTGGCATTGGTAAGTGGGACAAAAGGATAACCCCTAGTACTACATTAAAAAATCCTCCACTTGAGCATAAAGTTGAGTGCAAGGTCTATTACTTTATTTTTTTTTCTGTAGTCTGTTGTTTTTTTTTCTTCCCTCTTTACCTCTGGGTGGCTCAGGAGTTCAGAGCTGGTATGGATGTTCAGGGATTGGCTTCTCGTGTGGATCAACTTGCTGCTAGAGTACAGGGTATTTCCGATTATATTGTTCAGACTCCGGTTTTAGAGCCTAGAATTCCAACTCCTGATTTGTTTTTTGGGAATAGGTCCAAATTTCTGAGCTTTAAAAATAACTGTAAACTGTTTTTTGCTCTGAAACCCCGTTCCTCTGGTGATCCCATCCAGCAGGTTAAAATTGTTATATCTCTGCTGCGTGGTGACCCCCAGGATTGGGCATTTGCCCTGGAACCTGGGAATCCGGCGCTGCTTAATGTAGACACCTTTTTTCAGGCGCTTGGGTTATTGTATGACGAACCTAATTCAGTGCATCATGCTGAGAAGACCTTGTTGGCCCTGTCTCAGGGTCAAGAAGCGGCAGAATCATATTGCCAGAAGTTTAGAAAATGGTGTGCACTGACTAAATGGAATGAGGATGCCTTGGCGGCAATCTTCAGAAAGGGTCTTTCTGAATCCATTAAAGATGTTATGGTGGGGTTCCCCACGCCTGCTGGTCTGAGTGATTCTATGTCTCTGGCCATTCAGATTGATCGGCGCTTGCGCGAGCGCAGAGTTGTGCACACTATGGCATTGTCTTCCGAGCGGAGTCCTGAGCCTATGCAGTGTGATAGGATTGTGTCTAGAGCTGAACGACAAGGATTCAGACGTCAGAATAGGTTGTGTTTTTACTGCGGCGATTCTGCTCATGTTATTTCTGATTGCCCTAAGCGTACCAAGAGAATCGCTAGTTCTGTTACCATCAGTACTGTACAACCTAAATTTCTGTTATCTGTGATCCTGATCTGCTCATTATCGTCATTTTCTGTCATGGCATTTGTGGATTCAGGCGACGCTCTAAACTTAATGGACTTAGAATTTGCCAGACGTTGTGGTTTCCCCTTGCAGCCTTTGCAGAGTCCTATTCCTTTGAGGGGCATTGATGCTACACCGTTGGCTAAAAATAAACCTCAGTTTTGGACACAGCTGACCATGTGCATGGCGCCAGCCCATCAGGAAGATTGTCGTTTTCTGGTGTTGCATAATTTGCATGATGCTATTGTGCTGGGTTTCCCATGGTTACAGGTGCATAATCCGGTATTAGACTGGAAATCTATGTCTGTGACTAGTTGGGGTTGTCAGGGGGTTCATGGTGACGTTCCTTTGATGTCAATTGCCTCCTCCCCCTCTTCTGAAATTCCTGAGTTTTTGTCAGATTTCCAGGATGTATTCAATGAGCCCAAGTCCAGTTCCCTTCCACCGCATAGGGACTGTGATTGTGCTATTGACTTGATTCCAGGCTGTAAGTTCCCTAAGGGCCGACTTTTCAACCTGTCTGTGCCAGAACACACCGCCATGCGGAGCTATGTTAAGGAGTCCTTGGAGAAGGGGCATATTCGGCCATCTTCTTCACCATTGGGAGCAGGTTTTTTTTTTTGTTGCCAAAAAATGTGGCTCCTTGAGACCCTGTATTGATTATCGCCTCTTGAATAAGATCACGGTCAAATTCCAATACCCTTTGCCTTTGCTTTCTGATCTGTTTGCTAGGATTAAGGGGGCTAGTTGGTTTACTAAGATTGACCTTCGAGGGGCATATAATCTTGTTCGTATTAAGCAGGGTGACGAATGGAAAACTGCGTTTAATACGCCCGAAGGCTATTTTGAATACCTTGTGATGCCATTCGGACTCTCTAATGCTCCATCTGTGTTTCAGTCCTTCATGCATGATATATTTCGGAATTATCTTGATAAATTCATGATTGTATATTTGGATATTTTGATTTTTTCAGATGATTGGGAGTCTCATGTGAAACAAGTCAGGATGGTATTTCAGATCCTTCGTGATAATGCCTTGCTTGTGAAGGGGTCTAAGTGCCTCTTTGGAGTACAGAAGATTTCTTTTTTGGGCTTCATTTTTTCTCCCTCATTTATAGAAATGGATCCGGTTAAGGTTCAGGCCATTCATGATTGGATCCAGCCCACATCCGTGAAGAGCCTTCAGAAATTTTTGGGCTTTGCTAATTTTTATCACCGTTTCATTGCCAACTTCTCCAGTGTGGTTAAACCCCTGACCGATTTGACGAAGAAAGGCGCTGATGTGATGAATTGGTCCTCTGCGGCTGTTTCTGCCTTTCAGGAGCTTAAACGCCGATTTACTTCTGCCCCTGTGTTGCGTCAGCCGGATGTTTCTCTTCCTTTTCAGGTTGAGGTTGACGCTTCTGAGATTGGGGCAGGGGCCGTTTTGTCTCAGAGGAATTCTGATGGTTCCTTGATGAAACCGTGTGCCTTCTTTTCTCGAAAGTTTTCGCCTGCGGAACGCAATTATGATGTCGGCAATCGTGAGTTGTTGGCTATGAAGTGGGCATTTGAGGAGTGGCGACATTGGCTTGAGGGGGCCAAGCACCGTATTATGGTCTTGACCGATCATAAGAATCTGATTTATCTAGAGTCTGCAAAACGGCTGAATCCTAGACAGGCCCGATGGTCCCTGTTTTTCTCCCGCTTTGATTTTGTGGTCTCGTATCTTCCGGGTTCTGAGAATGTTAAGGCTGATGCCCTCTCTAGGAGCTTTTTGCCTGATTCCCCTGGGGTCCTTGAGCCGGTTGGTATTCTGAAGGAAGGGGTGATTCTTTCTGCCATCTCCCCTGATTTACGACGGGTTCTTCAGGAATTTCAGGCTGATAAACCTGACCGCTGTCCAGTGGGGAAATTGTTTGTTCCTGACAGATGGACTAGTAAAGTGATTTCGGAGGTTCATTGTTCTGTGTTAGCTGGTCATCCGGGGATTTTTGGTACCAGAGGTTTGGTTGGTAGGTCCTTTTGGTGGCCTTCTTTGTCACGGGATGTGCGTTCTTTTGTGCAGTCCTGTGGGACTTGTGCGCGGGCCAAGCCTTGCTGTTCCCGCGCTAGTGGGTTGCTTTTGCCTTTGCCGGTCCCTGAGAGGCCTTGGACGCATATTTCTATGGATTTTATTTTGGATCTTCCGGTTTCCCAGAGGATGTCAGTTATCTGGGTGGTTTGTGACCGGTTTTCTAAGATGGTTCATTTGGTACCTTTGCCTAAGTTGCCTTCCTCTTCTGATTTGGTTCCGTTGTTTTTTCAGCATGTGGTTCGTTTGCATGGCATTCCGGAGAATATTGTGTCCGATAGAGGTTCCCAGTTTGTTTTTAGGTTTTGGCGGGCCTTTTGTGCTAGGCTGGGCATTGATTTGTCTTTTTCTTCCGCATTTCATCCTCAGACAAATGGCCAAACCGAGCGAACTAATCAGACTTTGGAAACTTATTTGAGATGCTTTGTGTCTGCTGATCAGGATGATTGGGTGGCTTTCTTGCCATTGGCCGAGTTTGCCCTTAATAATCGGGCTAGTTCTGCTACCTTGGTTTCACCCTTCTTTTGTAACTCTGGTTTTCATCCTCGTTTTTCTTCAGGGCAGGTTGAGCCTTCTGATTGTCCTGGGGTGGACTCTGTGGTTGACAGGTTGCAGCAAATTTGGGCTCATGTTGTTGACAATTTGGTGTTGTCTCAGGAGGGGGCTCAGCGTTTTGCTAACCGTCGTCGGTGTGTTGGTTCCCGGCTTCGGGTTGGGGATTTGGTCTGGTTGTCTTCCCATCATGTCCCTATGAAGGTTTCTTCCCCTAAGTTTAAGCCTCGGTTTATTGGCCCTTATAGGATTTCTGAGATTATCAATCCAGTGTCCTTTCGTTTGGCCCTTCCAGCCTCTTTTTCCATCCATAATGTTTTTCATAGATCTTTGTTGCGGAAATATGTGGTGCCCGTTGTTCCCTCTGTTGATCCTCCTGCCCCGGTGTTGTTTGATGGGGAGTTGGAGTATGTGGTTGAGAAGATTTTGGATTCTCGTTTTTCGAGGCGGAAGCTTCAGTATCTTGTCAAATGGAAGGGTTATGGCCAGGAGGATAATTCTTGGGTTGTTGCCTCCGATGTTCATGCTGATGATTTGGTTCGTGCCTTTCATTTGGCTCGTCCGGATCGGCCTGGGGGCTCTGGTGAGGGTTCGGTGACCCCTCCTCAAGGGGGGGGTACTGTTGTGAATTCTGCTCTTGGGCTCCCTCCGGTGGTTGTAAGTGGTAGCGCTGCTGTCTCTGAGTCGCAGCATTTGTCAGGTGTGTTCACTTTTTGCAAATCTGACTGGGCTATTTAGTCTTGCTTCACCCTTTAGTCAGTGCCAGTTGTCCATTGTTCCTGGAGGATTCACATCTCTGCCTGGTCTCTCCTGCTTTGCAGTTCTTTTCAACAAAGGTAAGTTCTGGCCTTGATTTTTTGCTGTCCACATGCTGTGGCCTTATTGTTCAGTTCTTTTCCATTTTTTTTGTCTTGTCCAGCTTGGTCTGTATAAGGATTTGTTTAGCCAAGCTGGTATCTCTGGAGATGCAGATATACCCTCCATATCTTTAGTTAGCTGTGTAGTTTTTGTATTTTCTGTGGTGGATATTTTCTAGTGTTTTAATACTGACCGCATAGTACTCTGTCCTATCCTTTCTATTTAGCTAGAAGTGGCCTCCTTTGCTAAATTCTGATTTCAGTCTGCGTATGTTTTTTCCCTCTCCTCTCACAGTCAATATTTGTGGGGGGCTGCCTATCCTTTGGGAATTTTCTCTGAGGCAAGATAGTTTTCCCTTTTCTATCTTTAGGGGTAATTAGTCCTCCGGCTGTGTCGAGATGTCCAGGGAGCGCTAGGTACATTCCATGGCTACTTCTAGTTGCGGTGCTAGGTTCAGGGTCTGCGGTCAGTACAGGTACCACCTTCTCCAGAGTACGTCTCATGCTGCTCTTAGGCCACCAGATCATAACAGGTGCCTCAGCAACTCATATAGTTAGTTTATAGCAGTAGTATATGCAACAGTATGTTCCCAGGTCCCTTGATCTTTGACTATTAATAGTATTTCCCAATTCTGTATATTCCCCATAGGTCTGTGTAGTGTGTACATAATCATGTTTCTGCTCTGGCGGTGCCCGAAACCTGAAACTTCGTCGGCGGTACCTGAACTGTTTCCCGATAAACTATATGTCTGAATGTGAACCTGTCTCCAAAATCCACATTATCCAGACTGTCCATCAAATCCCACTTCCCAGTGACTCCTGTCACATCACCCCGTCCAGGGTAACCGACCCCTCGGATCAGCAGCTGCGGTATCAGGGACTGCCTAAGAGTGGTACCTGGCAGCTACCTGCATTTCAAGCCTGACTCCACCATCAGGACCTCCAGTAAACACCAGGCACGATTTAGCTATGCCCCTCCTTTGAAAGCCCGGCCTTGTGGCACAGTGTATCCACAAACCACATGCACCACTTGCAAGCTTGGCAGTTTGCTCAGGCCATGGATCCCGCTGATCCCAAGATTCTTGTGGGAGAGGGGATCCTATGACCATGGACATACAGGCCTTCCTGGTGGCCTTCCCAAAGGTCTTTGACGAGCCTGGTTGTGCTTCCTCCACTGCATCTTCCCTTCTCAGACTGCATCAGGGACAATTGGCGGAAAGCCAGTATGCCATCCGCTACCGCACTAAGTCTTCAGAACTTGGTTGGAAAGAAAAAACATTGGTAGCTGCCTTCTGGGAGGGATTATTTGTAAGGATCAATGACGAATTGGCTGGTCATGACATCCCAGCCACTCTAGATGAATTAATCTCCATGGCTATGTGAATCGACTGCAGGTTTCAAGCGAGGACCAAAGAGGTGACACGTGATAGGAAACTGTCGCGTTTACCTCTGTTCTTCCAGAGAATGTTTGTTCCTCAGCTTCCGGAAACAGCCTGGTTCAACTAAACAGCCTATCTTCACTCCAGATCAGTGGGCCGTGGTGGATCGGTATCAGATTCCTTTGTAACGCCTCCAGAACCCAATTAGACTATCATATATTGAAGAAAAGGACCTATCCAAAGTTGTTCAAGTGGTCATGGCACAAGGAGAGTTCCAGATAGGAGCATTGCATTCAGAGAAAATTGTGCTGTGATATTTTGCACCTACTTCTCTTAGGTCTTCTATAGCTGAGAACTCATGACCCTGTACTAGACTGGAGGTCTGGTGAAGTGCTTCACTGGGACAGTCATGTCGTGAGAGGTGTCTGGTCCCTATACTTCCAGCGGAGCCGCCAGTGTTGCTATCTTCTCCGTCAAGAAATTGTTTCAGTTATTATAGCACCATTTATTCCATGGTGCTTTACATGTGAATGGGGGTATACATAACAAAAAAACAAGTACAATAATCTTGAACAAAACGAGTCCTCGAATGGGAAAGGAGGACAGAGGACCCTGCCTGTGAGGGCTAACAATCTACAATAACCTGTTTCCTGAAAATTCCCCTCCTCAAGGACGTATCCTCGGTGAGACCAAGGTGAAGATTGACCCAGCATCTTCCGAGTCTCTACTGTCTACCGAACAGGAGAAAGAATCCCAGTCCATCTTTATTTCTTCTAAGGAGATAGCTAGTTTGCCGGGCTATGAAAGACTCAACAATTTAAGTCACAATTTTCAAAACCCGCTCCATTCTGCTCCAAGAATGTTCAGTCAGTGAGAAGCATCTTGACCAAGAAGAAGGTTGTTGGCAGTACCTCAACCGTTTCGCGACAAATTGTGTGTCTGAAAATTAACCTTTCTACGAGATCCACGTTATCTGGACTGTGCGTTATCAGGATTGGTCACTGTAACTGATCCCTGGAATCAGCAGCTGTGGTATCGGAGACTGCCAAGGAATGATACTGTACCTGGTGGCTACCTGCAGCTCAAGGCTGACTCCACCATCAGGAGCTCCAGTGACACCAGGTATCCACTTAGCTTCGACCTTCTAGGCAAGCCCCGCCCAGTGACACAGTGAGTCCATAAACCAAGTGCGGCACCTGCGGACATCACAGAACCAAAATTACTGAAAAATATCATCAATCTCAAGGTTACAAGTCCATCTCCAGAGATCTTGATGTTCCTTTGTCCATAGCATAGTCAAGAAGTTTACAATCCTTGGCACTAGTGATGAGCGAGTATACTAGTTGCTTGGGTTTTCCCGAGCACGCTCGGGTGATCTCTGAGTATTTGTTGGCGTTCGGAGATTTAGTTTTCACAGCAAAATGATTTACAGCTACTAGCCAGCTTGAATACATGTGGGGATTCCCTAGCAACCAGGCAACCCCCACATGTACTCAGGCTGGGTAGTAGCTGTAAATCATTCAACTGCCGCAATGAAAACTAAATCTCCGAACACTAACAAATACTCGGAGACCACCCGAGCATGCTCGGGAAAACCAGAGCAACGAGTATACTCGCTCATCACTACTTGGCACTATAAATAATCTTTCTGGACATGGACGTCAGAGAAAATTGATGAAAAATTGCAACACAGAATGGTGTGGATGGTGGAAAAGCAGCCCCAATCAAGTTGTAAAGAAATTCAAGCTATTCTGCAGGCTCAGGGTGCATTATTTTGTAAACTATCTTTCGAAATTTTAATGAAACGCTATGGCAGGAGACCCAGAAGGACCCCAATGCTGACATAGAGACATAAAAAGCTAGACTGCAGTTGGTAAAAATGTACGTGAATAAACCAAAATCCTTCTGAGAAAGTGTCTTGCGGACAGATGAGACCAAGATTGATCTTTTTGGTAAAGTATATCATTCTACTGTTAAGCGAAAATGGAAAGAGTCCCACAAAGAAAATAACACAGTACCTACAATCAAATATGGTAGAGGTTCAAAGATGTTTGGGGGTTGTTTTGCTGCCTCTGGCACTGGGTGCCTTGACTGTGTGCAAGACATCATGAAATCTGAAGATTAACAAAGGATTTTGGGTCGCAATGCAGTGTCCAGTGTCAGAAAGATGGGTTTGCATCCTAGGTCATGGGTCTTCCAGCAGCACAATGACCCCAAACATACTTCAAGAAGCACCCAAAAATGGCTGGAAACAAAGAACTGGAGAGTTCTGAAATGGCTAGCAATGTCAATGTCTAATTCCAATTAAACACCTGTAGAGAGATCTTAAAATTGCTGTTGGGAGAAGACACCTTCAAAAATGGGAGACCTGGAACAGTTTGAAAAAGAAGAGCGGTTAAAATTCCAGTTGAAAGGTGTAAGAAGCTTGTTGATGGTTATATGAAGTGATTGATTGTAGTTATTTATTCCAAAGGGCGTGCAGCCAAATATTAAGTTGAGGGTGCCCATTTTTGGAGTTTTGTATTAAATTGTGTCCATTCTGTTTTTTTGTGTTGTTCCAATACACACAAAGGAAACAAACATGTGTATAACAAAATGTGTAATTGTAATAATAATTTTCTTTGAGACATACTGCATTTTTTTGAACAATTTTAAATATGCCAACACTTTTAGCCATTACTTTTTTTGTGATTTTTACCTTCTTTATTTTGATTTTTTTGATTTTTTCAAAGTGTTTTTTTTTTTTACTTAGTCCCTCTATGGGACATGAACATTTAATTTTCTGATTGCTGATCTAGTACCCTTCAATGCTTATTTACTTCAGGGTATAAACTTGGCAGCATAACACTGACAGGAAGCATGTTAGATCGTTATTATGGTAGGGTCTAACAGGCCACTGTACCTGGAAGACTCGGAGATTGCCATGACACGACAATATCAGCACATTGTTTATAGCCAAACTACCATGTTCTCTATTTCGAAGATTCTTCCATCTCAGAAGACATCTGGTGTTTTGCCAGAATGATAATCACATCCTTTTTCTCAACGAGGTTCCATTTTTTAGGTCCACATATAGTTACTTTTGAATCCATGGCTTTTTATCACAGGTTTGTACCTTTCTGATGCATATCCTGTCATGTAAATTTACCACAAATAGACGCCAAGATTTACAAACATCTCAAGATATATTGAAACTGGTTGTACCTAAGCTCAAGTTTGGGTGTCATGGGAAGTTTGGTGTAAAGTTTGGCCATCTTAATGCTTAGGTAAATGTTCTAGTTCAGTCTATTATTTTTAATAAACCTGAAGAAATTTCTACAAAACTGATTTTGGTTTGCCTCTTTGGCTATGGAATATTTTGCGTAGACTAATGAGACAAAATATGTGCACAATCTACGTAATATAACAAAATGTGTAAACCATCCAGTGTCTCATAGACCGATATAGAGTTTAACTTTTACAAATAATTAAAATACTTTTATGCTAAATGCACATATGTAAGAAGTAGGGCTGCAACAAAATCTCTCACCCTTTAGCCTCTTTTATTAGGGTCACTTAAATTCCACAAAGTCTAAATTCCTGGCAGGCTCTCCGAGAGAGAAGCTTGGGAAGTGCGTGAACGACTGGAGGGGTCATCTCGCAGAGGGTTCATTGTGTCTGCTGACGTCTTCTCCTAGTTACAGTCATAGCACTCTATAGCCACAAGGATTTCACCTCCATTTCAAGAAGAATATAGATCTTCAAGAAGAATTCGGCATTTATAAATTCTCAGAAGGCCACACGTCACTACGCAGGTGCAATAATCTATCCTTCCAAGCAATGCCATTTACAGGTGGGATAAAACCACTGGATTAGCTGATTTTGCAACTTAATGGCAAGGGAATATGTAGTAAACTTTACATAGTCATGGTAGTTTTAAAGCTTTTTCCACCTTGTAGGCATCTTTTTGCTAGATATATGATTGGATCCATGTGGTGGGAAAAAAACAACAAACTTTTCAAACTTTTACTAGAAACATATTTTTTGTTTAGTCAAATGTAGCGGTCATGTTGCAGCTCTGGGGTATGGGCACATGGCAACTTTCTCAGGAAGGTGCCGCCAGGAGCCCCCTAAAAAAGCAAAAAACATCAAAAAAACTTTGAAAAAAATGAACATATACACAGAAATGTGGAAAACGACTTGACGTGGATTGGTTCTGTCTTCTGTTTGGAAGTCACCACTATCTCAGGCAAGGTGCACACATTGAGTGTTTGCTGCAGATATTTCTGCATCAACACTATCTCTATTGGCAGAAAAAAAATCTTCTTAAAAAATTGTGCATTTATGCTTGCATGTTTTATGTGTTTTTCTTCCAGTTCATTAGAGCAGGTGAAAAAAGCTGTAAAAACACTGAAAGAATTAACATGCTACAAATCTGAAACTGCTTCAACTCTGCAAGGAAAAAATAAGCAGAGTATGCAGGAGATTTCATAAATCTCATTCACTTTGTTGATATTGTAAACGACTGCATTTTTCGAGGCAAAAGGGTGCCGAAAAAATGCAGGGAAAACAAGGCGAAAACGCAATGTGTGAACATACCCTTGTATATGAAATGAACATGATTAAAAAAAGCTGCACACATGACACAGTTTGGGGAAAAATACCGCCAGGCGTGAATAGACTGAAAATCTTTTCAAATTGCTTTAGCAAATTTTGTTATTGCTATATGCTGGGAATTTGGTTCGATATTAAAAAATAATACCTAATTTTCCCCAATATAATATAATAACCGGTGAATATATTAAATATTATATTAAATGTAATATATTAAACTCATATATATATAACACTAAATGGCTGTTGTAGTTCAAGAGAAGCTGTCACTAGATTCTTGATGCCCAAACCACAGGTAGCATGAATCAGAGGCCTGGCTGTGAGATTGCAGCCAGGTATGTTTTAGGCGTTCACACTAGGCGTTCTTTTTTCTGCAGCAAAATCTGATCTCTTCGCAGGAAAGAAGTTGCAGAAAACATCTCTTGCAACTTATGCGACTAAAGAAATAGAGTAGGGGCCTCTCACAGTGTCCCGGCTAACCAACCTTTTCACTGTGAAGGACGTATCTCACATGTCTTTTGTAGGGAGGTACTTTAGTAGCCAAGAACATATGGGATACATATAAGCTACCAAAGCCTAGGCTACATGGCAAAGTAAAGCAGGGAGAATCTTGAATTTAAAACAAAACTGGGATCATGGTTCTTCTGTGATGCAGCCTGAGATCGAACAAGTTGGAGCAGTTGGGGAGAGATGACGGGACAAGCTGGCAGAGGAGGATCTTTGATGCTCCTCCATGTTTAGCTGTTGGGTGTAACATGGACTTCTATTCATGTTATCACCCCCTTATCAGAGCTTTTTTTTTGCTCAGAAAAGGGGTAAAAAGAAGAGCACTTGCTAGGCTAATCATCCTTTTGTGCCTAATTAGGACATTAGGACACACGACATCTTTTTCAGGCGGGCGAACCCACCCAGTTTTTCTAGAGAATACACTGGAGTTTTCGTTCCCTGAAGCATCTTTTTTAATATTTTTTACCAGCAGTTTCCTAAGAACTTTCTCAATATTTTTTTGGAATCTTTTCTACTGACGTTTTGGGATATTTTTTAACTCCCTTCAACAATGAAGACACATGAAGTAAAAATGCTGGCAAAACACTTAAAAAGATGTCAAGGCGTCAACCAGCGTCTTTTGAGCCTGCCCACTGACTTCTGTTATAAAGTACAGAGCGTCTTCAGAGCAGAAAACACCCGGAGAATGGTCCACTCACTTCTTATAAGCACTTCACGTCTTTGGAAAACTAAAGCGGTTAAGAGACGCTAAAATGCTTGAACATATGCAGAGCAAACAATTTTTACATAAAAATGCAGATGTTCACTTTTTTTAGCTTTTTCAGGTGGTTTTTGGAGTAAAATCCACTTCATAAACACAACATGTTCGTATATACTAAATGGCTCAAACTTCTGGATTGTGGTGTCAGATACATTGCCCCAGACACACATGGCCACATTTATAAATGTTATTCTCTATCTTTTCTATATCCGATTTTTAGCATAAAATATGGCGACTGCTTCTTTACTGATTCCAGTTACATTACAGTCATAGGGATGAGATCCAGCACAGAAGTATGTCTCCAAATGACTGTCACCACAAACAATCTTTCAATTAATTGCACAAAGAAACAAACAGGTCTGCCCGCACCATGTGTTCTTACCCACTGGTCATTCATTGATGGCATAACAGGTCTGCTTAAGTATACATTTTAATTACGAAATTGCAGCCAGGTGTGTTAATTACGAAACTGAACTTTAAAACAGATTTTTGGTCTCTCTACTTTTTTTTTAGAAAAACTGCAAAAATTGGGCCTTCCTAGGGGCACTACATAGGTGGGGTATTACGTGTCACGATTGCGGCTATTGGAATTTTGATAAGTGTCTAGGTTTTATTTCCACAAGTCAAAAGAGTCTATAGTATTTTGAGTACCAAAAAGTGCTTAATTTATGAAAAGCTTCCGTGGCTAAGGTGGGATATGGAAAGAATTTTAGCAGTCCCATTAGCCTTAGAATTATCAGGTGATAGCCTGAAAAAACTCTTTATCACCCAGCACAAGGTTAAAATATTAAAGTGATTTTTACTCAACCTCCTGTGCTGCCATTCTGCCGCTGATCCAGTCTTTCTTTAACAGACTGCACCGGTGAAGTCACGACTTCAGCTTGTAAATAGTGATGGGCGAAACCCCGGATGTTTGGGTCCAGCGGGGTCGGCCGAACAGTTAAAAACAGTTTGGTTTGGGTAGCAGAACAGTACCCGAACCTGGACTCCATTCAGATGGGTGTTCGGGCCCTCCTAAAAAATAGTAACCGGCAGCCGCCCCAGAGAAGGCGTATCTATTATATGCGCCCATCAGCCAACGCCTGTGACCAGAGGTAAATATTTACTGCCGGTCACAGCTGCTGGCTCACACTGTCATCTGTCATCAGCTTGGGAACCGCAGCAATCTGACCGGTGGTAATAATCTTACCGTGAGTCAGAGCTGCTGGTGTTTCTCACACTGTCATGCAAATGACAGAGTGGGAAACACACGATGTTTGGGCTGCTGAACCCGAACAGTAACACAAACTTCCTGGAGAAGTCCGTGCCCAAATAATAGGTGTTCAGTATGGACCCCAAACTTTACTGTTTGTTAACAGGTAGAGATGGGCGAACCCAAAGACTGTAGTGGTTGCAGAGAGGAGCGTTGGACATGGAGATAGTGAAACACAAATCCTGTTAATATTTTAACCTAATCCTGCCAAGTAGGCTGAAGAACACAGTCCCTAAAAAGCTCCTTTAACTTAAGGCAGGATTAATAAGTAGTGTTTTGCTGAGCTTTTAGCATAATTGCACATTTTTGTTTAGGTTGAAAAAGTAAGAGGTTACTTTACAGTCTACTGAAAAGTCCAGCTACCAAGCACTTTTGTGTGTGGAGTCTTTATGGTATTTTAGGGGCAAACTTAGACGTTGCATGCACCAAGCAGAACTGAGCAGGTTTTACAATGCAGCTTTTTCCTTCACGTTTTGAACAAGGATAACATATTTTAACTTTGTGTATCACCTGTCCAAGGCTTGCAGCCAAAAATCACATTGCAAAACACAGCAATTTGCAGCAGGTTTGTGTTTGTCAAGGTCTTAAGCTGTAGTAGACATTTTCAGTTTTGCATCCTTGACTGCTCTTGTAGGATGGCATAGTCTAAACAGTACCCATTAAATCACTGTATAAATACAATCCATACATGAAGCCCTTTGTACAGTTCCTTACACTAGAAAGAAGTTTTAGGTGTGACTGACTCATAAGCTCACACCCCACCGTCTTCTCTAATCTCTCTATTACCATGCCTCTTCAAAGTGTCAAGTTCTTCCTGGCAGGGATCTGTGTGACCTGTGCACATAGGATAATAACAAAATGCTAATTACAAGTTGTGCGGTCACGGACCATTGTGGCCTGCGCAGGATAACGAGACGGCACTTTGTAGATGGAGCTTGACATTGTTAAGTCCTTAAATCCTGGTTTTCTTTTGAAATGACACAAGCATAAGCTCCAAAAAAGTATAAAATGTTTGCAAGGGTTCAGACACTTGGGACTGTGGTCATATTATTGACTGTCATATTCCTGATGAATGGGATAGTCATCATGAGAAAACTCCACCATGTAACATTCATGCGGCACATATTCATTAGGTTGTATTGTTCATTAGCAGTACCAGACATTACCTATTAACCCATCACTCCCATGTGATAGGGCGAGATTTAGTAGTTCCAGAGGGTTAATCCCAACTCTGCCTTTTTGTGCCTTGATGGGTCGTAGGGAAGAAATCAGCGCTAAGCTGTTTTTGAGACACCCATAGACATTAATGGGAGATGCGAAATCAGTGTAACGCAGCAAACTGCGCTATTTCTGCAACTCAGGAGTTTCCCCAACAGCATGGCTCACATTACTACGCTGTCTACGTAAATCCCATTAATTTGTATGGGAGTTACGCAAGCAGTATAGGTGGTGGCACTTGGCTGTTTTCCTAGCCCTGCATCTGATGGCAAGGACCTCTAGACGCTCAGCCATCAAAGGCAGAAACTGGAATAACCCTTTCATTTTATTAAGCTTTGATGTTCCTGTTTGTCGGCAAATTCAGGAGTTACTCCAAAACAAAGGAAAACACATTAAAGGTTCATTCATTTTCATCCGTATTTTCGGTCTGAGTGGTCTCCATGGAAAAATCAGACTAATGTTATTCAATGGAGAGGTGCAGATTAACAATTTTTTTCACTGACTATGAAAAGTATCGCAGCCTGCACTAGTTTCTTCCGCAGATCAGATGAGATTCACCCATTCAAGTCCATGGGTGTGAGAAAATAATCGGATGGCATACGGAGCCACAGAATAGCCACGGGTTTTTATGGATACATTACAATTCTGTTAAATGGGAAACTGTAAATGATTAATAGCTACTGCTATAAAAAAAAAGCGGATTGTATACTGATGACAAGTGAGATAAAAATCGTCCAAGTTTTCTGAATGAAAATCTGAACATTTTTTTTTAAAAACAATAGTGTGAACCCTACCCTAAAACTGCATGAAAAACCCGTCCTGTGTGAGATTGGCTATAAGCAGATTTTCCAATTTTATAAAAATAATACTGTATGTTGTGTTGTGTTGCTCTTTTGCCTCAATTTTCTGATAGATGTATCAGTGATGTGACAAAACCACTATGTGTCTCAGATGACCAGTCCGAGGCAGGTACTCCGCCGGCTGCTCACCGCTCTGATCCATTGGACTGACAGGTCTCTCCTTATGTACATACACGGGAAAGACCTGTGAGGCAACTGGAGAGGGGCACAGAGAAGTCACTGGGGACCTGCACCAGACACAGTCTCTGGATGGATTTTCTAAATATTTTTACTATGAAACGCAGCAGCACTCACCTGCCTGCAATCGGGCATCTAGTGTGTGATTCTTGCTGGCCATACTTCGGGCAGCATGAATCTGATGACAGGTTACCTTTAAAGAAGTTAACCTGCGAAAAATATTAATCAACTTGATATATGAATGATTGCTGGGCTCCCACCGATCACCAGTGGTCAGTATTTGTCACCTTATGGGTGATACTAATACTTTATCAAATTTGTTGAAAAATGTTCATAAATAACATTTTAAAACTAAGTTTTATGTACCCGATGTATATATATATCTTAACAAAACATCTAATGTCACATAGATAACAATCTCGCCACCAATTAGTGCAGGAAGTCAGACTGTTTTCCTAATACAGCGTATAGAATTTCAGCTATGTCGGGCTGGCGAGGCAAGGAACACTCTTCTACATCTAACAATTTAAATTATCGATATGTCTGATGCATTTCTGGCCATTTTTGGAAAATTGGGCGATTAATTAATGTGTTTGTCAAAGGAAGTTAAATTCCAAGAGGGTTGAAATTTACTAAGAACAATCTTATATTTATGGGTAGAGCGATTCAAGAATGTCTGATGACGAGCAAATAACCTCTACACTGCTGTGACTGTAAGCGGGGCTGGAAGGAACTTATCAAAAAGACACAAATATATCTTTCCCATCATGGGAATTTCTACTAGTGCTCCAGGCAATAGGACCTTATTTAGACAGATATTGAGGCAGATTGACTAATCATACTGTGCCGGAATTCTGTCCCGTCGGAGCCAATTTTTGGTTTTGCACTTTTCAGTCCCCCCTTCCTATATGAGGGGTACATTTTCTATTCTTCTATTTACATAGATGTACAATGATTTTTGACGGAAGTGCTGTAGACGTAAATGACAACATCCACTTACCATATAATATATGTAAAACACAAATGGTGAAAAAAAAACACAAGACTGACATTGTTATTTTGTGTTTTGTTTTAACAGCCTTCATTGTGAAGTAAAAAGGACCTGACAATATAATTATTTGGGTCAGTACGATTACGGTATTAAACTTATATTGTTTTTTAGAGTTGGCTTGTGTTATTTTTCTCAGACCATTTTCCCATAGTTAAAGCTGTATAAAGGCTTTTTTGCATGGCGGAATTTGGTTTTTTTTTGTACATTCTTTTGGGTTTACACAACATTGTAATTGCATTTTCTTGTATTTTTTTGGGGGGCGGAGGGGGGTTACAATCAGTTGGAAATGGCAATCCTAGTGCTTCATTTTTTTCTATTCATACAGTTTACGGTATGGGTTGATTTAATATAATGATAAAACAGACATTAACAGATGTAAGAAACATTGCAGCAGTTTGTCTACTAGATTTTTGGTTCTTTCTGTACGGACAATAGTCATGTAAATTGTGGAGTTTACTTTCTACACACATTTTTTATGATCATAACATTGAAATTATGGCTTTGAATTTCTGTAACTGTAGCATCCAGTCTCTAAATTTAGATGAAATTGTTCCATCACAGAATAAGACAGACATAGGTCTAGCACTACAACCACAACACATGAAGACAATGGATTCTTGGCACAAAATGCTCCATCTTCATCCCTTACGTTACTTGCAAGCCGAAGTCACAATAACTCTGAGAACTATGGTGAACGCACACGTCATACTGCAGTCTGATCAATACAGTACTCTACAATGGATTCTTCTCTCACTCCTCTAAGATCCAGAAGTTTCTAAGGATGGAGTCTAAGGCTATGTTCAGGTTGTGGTTTTTTCCATTGGAGCTTACACCTGAAGCCCCGAAAAACTGCTTTTAGGAACATTGAGTTTAATAAGGCAGACGGAGTCCTGTGTGCTTGGACTGGCCTCACTTTCAGCAGCATCCACCTTTCTGAGGTGTGAACAAAAGAGTGGTCGATTGACTATTCTGCCCGCCTCAGAAAAGCAGACACTGCCGAAACTAAGGCTAGGCAGAGCACACAGTGACTCAATCTGCCTCTTTAAAGTCAATGGCCCAGTCTAGGGTAACCACCCGAATCCCATTTTTCAGGACTTCCAACTAATGTGTGTCAAAAACACAATGTGAGCATAGCCTAAGGCTTCTTTCACACTTCCGTCGGTCAGGGTGCGTCCTAATGCAGTGAAGCGACATACCGATGGATGTTGTGAAAATAGTGGAAAACGTGTGTAACGCATCCAGCGTTATGACGGATGCATCAAATGAGTTCCTGACTGAATTTTGCTGTATTAAATTCTGGAGAGAGAGAGAGAGAGAGTGAGAGAGAGAATTTTTTATCCCTGACTAGAAAATCCTTCCGGGCATGCTCAGAACACAAAAACAAAAAGAAAAAAAACACAAGGCGCCCCCAATGTGTCACACTGTATATAGATAAATACAGACTTGGTAGGGAATATGCTCACCTATTGCAGTTGTGAAAATGGGTCACAACTCCCATGCGGGTGTAACCGTAGCAGCAGGTCTCCACAGAAATCCAGGAGGATGTTGGGAGTAGTAGTCTTAGGCAAAATGAAGACCGCGCTCACGGGATATATTTAAAATGGTTTATTTTAGCCTACGCGTTTCAAGAGCGTTCCTGCTCTCTTCCTCAGGGCATGTAATACATAACACAATATGGAGTATATTTATAGAAAAGACAGGAAGGGGAGGGGCGACAATGCCCCTATATTATAGTACTTGAACTAGTTAAAAACATATATATATGGTAATACAAAGGCAATACACATTAATATCAATAACCTAAAACGAAAATTTATTAAAAAGACAAATAGAAACATGAAAAGATGAAAAAATGATTAAAATAAATAAAAAATAAATAAAATATAAAATAAACTATAAATAAAAAATAAACTGGGAGCTGAGTATAAAAAGGCAGGGATCTCAGGTAGCACAACAAGTATTCGAACCGGGGACCCTTGTATGGTAATTCTATTATTTAAGCTCCTCAAGTCATTGTGCCACCGGTTCCTGATAGGTTAGAGGATGTCTGCTATTACATTTAGCCCTTCAGGTTCAAGGGAATTCAAGGTGTATATCCAATAAATTTCTTTCCTATTAAGTGACTGTGTGCGATTAGAAACATGTGCAGGAACGTGATCAATGGGGTGAACACGAAATAATAAAGGATTACAATTATGTGCGATATTGAAATGTCTAGAATGACCATGTTTTAGATAACCTGTTTAAATATTGTGTCGGTGTGAGTTCATACGGAGGTGGAGTGGTTGTGTAGTCCTACCAACATATATCTTGTTGCAAGGACAAGTGATAATGTAAATAACAAAGGAAGTGGTGCAGGTGAAGACATGACTGATTGGAAAAGAATAAGGAAAGGAAGGATGTTTGAATCCTGTACTGGTATGGGCTATAATACCACAACATAGACATTTTTTGTGAAAACATTTAAAAATCCCTGGTTTTTGTGCAACAAATGATTTTTTTCTTTCATCAAGAAGTCTGCTGGGAGCCAATTTGTTTTTCAGGCTTGGTGCTCTCCTAAAAATAATTTTAGGATGTTGTGGCACCAGTTTACCAAGTATTTTATCCTCTCTTATTATATGCCATAATTCATTAATAGATTTTTTAATAAATTTGTGGTCAGTACTGAATGTGGTTAAAAAACTACAGGTGTATTCATCTAAATTAGCTGCAGTGTCACCTTTTCTTTTTTTAATAACATTTCTTGATTAAAATTCTTAAAAACGTGTTCGATTGCTCTGTTTACCAGTTTACCTGTTACTATCTACTTTTTAAAAAAGTAGATAGTAATAGCTATGTTCATTATAACAGTAACCATCTTGATAAATGGCTTTGTAATATTCCAAAAAGCCAGTTCATGCGTATTAGGAGAAATTGTTCTTCTGATAGTGATTTTAAGGATCAATCGGAGGTTTTAAAAAATAAGTTTTTAGCACAAAAATACCCCAGGGAGTTGGTAAACAGAGCAATCGAACACGTTTTTAAGAATTTTAATCAAGAAATGTTATTAAAAAAAGAAAAAGGTGACACTGCAGCTAATTTAGATGAATACACCTGTAGTTTTTTAACCACATTCAGTACTGACCACAAATTTATTAAAAAATCTATTAATGAATTATGGCATATAATAAGAGAGGATAAAATACTTGGTAAACTGGTGCCACAACATCCTAAAATTATTTTTAGGAGAGCACCAAGCCTGAAAAACAAATTGGCTCCCAGCAGACTTCTTGATGAAAGAAAAAAATCATTTGTTGCACAAAAACCAGGGATTTTTAAATGTTTTCACAAAAAATGTCTATGTTGTGGTATTATAGCCCATACCAGTACAGGATTCAAACATCCTTCCTTTCCTTATTCTTTTCCAATCAGTCATGTCTTCACCTGCACCACTTCCTTTGTTATTTACATTATCACTTGTCCTTGCAACAAGATATATGTTGGTAGGACTACACAACCACTCCACCTCCGTATGAACTCACACCGACACAATATTAAAATAGGTTATCTAAAACATGGTCTTTCTAGACATTTCAATATCGCACATAATTGTAATCCTTTATTATTTCGTGTTCACCCCATTGATCACGTTCCTGCACATGTTTCTAATCGTACACAGTCACTTAATAGGAAAGAAATTTATTGGATATACACCTTGAATTCCCTTGAACCTGAAGGGCTAAATGTAATAGCAGACATCCTCTAACCTATCAGGAACCGGTGGCACAATGACTTGAGGAGCTTAAATAATAGAATTACCATACAAGGGTCCCCGGTTCGAATACTTGTTGTGCTACCTGAGATCCCTGCCTTTTTATACTCAGCTCCCAGTTTATTTTTTATTTATTTTAATCATTTTTTTCATCTTTTCATGTTTCTATTTGTCTTTTTAATAAATTTTCGTTTTAGGTTATTGATATGAATGTGTATTGCCTTTGTATTACCATATATATATGTTTTTAACTAGTTCAAGTACTATAATATAGGGGCATTGTCGCCCCTCCCCTTCCTGTCTTTTCTATAAATATACTCCATATTGTGTTATGTATTACATGCCCTGAGGAAGAGAGCAGGAACGCTCTTGAAACGCGTAGGCTAAAATAAACCATTTTAAATATATCCCGTGAGCGCGGTCTTCATTTTGCCTAAGACTACTACTCAGAACACAAAAACGTGATACGTCGCTGGATTCCTGTTTTTCAGTCAGATCCTGCGCCCATAGGCTTCCATTCTATCCAACGACGGGCAGCGCAGGATGCATCGCTGAGCGATTTTCCGACGTCCAGAAAAAACGTTCCTCTGAACGTTTTCTCCGCCCGACGGACCGTTTTTTGCCGACGGATCCAGTGCACAACGGATGAAATGGATGGCCATCCGTCACAATCCGTCGCTAATACAAGTCTATGAGAAAAAACAGGATCCTGCAGAAAAATTTGCAGGATCCTGTTTTCTCAAAACTCGACCGATTGTGACGGGAGATGAAAGACGGAAGTGTGAAAGAGGCCTAAGGTGGTCAAAAGAACCAACATTTGAATGAAAAATAGTCATCATATTAGTTGGGTGATACCAGACAGTGCGGTTAGTGCACACAGCCATATTAACTTCTGTGGTCCATGACAACATTCATTTAACGTATGTCTGGTCTCATACACATTGTGTCTTTTCTTTAGTAATTCCTTATATATTAAATTCCTAATTAGATAAATGAGAATGTTCTATCACATCTAACCAGCATGTCTATTCTTCCTACAGGTATGTTCATCAACCCAGCTCAACTGCTTTGTCTGTCTATATGAAATGCATATAATCCCCACCTGGTACATCACCCAATTTTCCACACAGACTTACCTCTGCTCCTAGTATTCACATGGTATGTCTTTCAACTAACCTCGGCATTACCCCAGTGTTATTTATGACCTTGTTTACTTTGACTCGATTATATGCATCTGGTCCAGTCTTAACTCTCATACCAAGATGAACAGAGACCACTCCTCTCTGCTTCACACCTGAATGCACTTTGTAGCACATATATTGCATAGCTCAAGTCTGCCAAGACTTTAGTCTGCAGTGTGTATCCTATAAGTGTATCATAGAAGTGTGAAGTTTAAAATTAAAACCAGAATTGAACCAGAAGGGAACTGAAGGTAACTGGACACAGTCACTGTAAACAATGTTTCTGTTTGTTTTTACTCTCACCCTTATAATCCTTCACTTTCTAATAACCCCCCTAATCCCTACACCTAGTAAGGAACTGTTCATCTCTTCTTCAATCCTCCCCATCCATCTCACCTCCGCCTCTGAACTGTTCCTCAACATACAATCCTCTGTCTCCAAACACAGACAGCCACCTCATGCCCTCTCCTGCTCCCACCTGCTAACACTTTCTCTGCTCCTTCTCACTACTGGTGATATCTCTCAAAATCCTGGTCCTCCGAGCACCACATCCCCACAATCATTTCTACCTCTCATCCACGCTCTATCACAAATTTCCGTAACCTCTCTAACCTTATACCCATTCGCCCAGCTCCCACTTCCCCAGTCCCACTAACAGGAGCTCTGGGGAACGCTCACTCTGTCTGTAAAAAGCTTTCCAACATGCATGATCTTTTTGTTACTACCAAACTTTCCTTCCTCACCATCACCAAAACCTGGCTCACCCCTTCTGACACAGCCTCTCCTGCTGCACTTTCGCATGGTGGATTCCACCTTTCTCACACACCCCGCCCCAGCAGCATGCATGGTGGAGGAGTTGGTTTTCTCCTGTCAGATAACTGCTCCTTCACCCCAATCCAATTACCACCCTCTATCACCCTACCTTCCTTTGAGGTGCACTCTGTGCACATCTACTTCCCCTCAAACCTCCAACTGGCTGTCATTTAACGCCCCCCAGGGCCAGCTGCTACCTTCTTTGACCACCTTACCACTTCATTTCCTTTCTGCGGACATCCCCGCTATCATCATGGGCGACTTCAACATTCCCATTGACACTTCCCTCTCAGCTGCCACTAAGCTCCTACCTCTCACTTCCTCCTTCGGCCTCACTCAATGGTCTTCTGCAGCCACCCGCAAAGATGGTCACACTCTGGACCTCATCTTCACCCGCCTCTGCTCCATATCTAACCTCTCTAACTCAGCTCTCCCTCTTTCTGACCACAACCTACTCACATTCTCTTCCCTCTCCACTCCTTGTCTACAATCCCCAACCCACAAACTTGCACACCCTCACAGAAATCTTAAACACCTTGATCTACTCTCACTCTCTGAATCCCTCCTCCTTCTCACAGACAAGTTTCCTACACAATGCGGATGACACTGCCGCTCTATATAACACCACAATAGCTGTAGCTTTGGAATCTGTTGCCCCTCTCACAAATACCAAAGCTCGCAAAATCAACAGACAGCCCTGGCACACGAGCCTGACCAAAGAACTGAGGCAAGCTTCCAGGGCTGCTGAGCGGAGATGGAAAAGATTCCACTCCAACGAGCACTTTATCGCATTCAAACAGTCCCTCACTACTTTCAAGGCCACACTCGCCACAGCTAAACAAACCTACTTCTCATCTCTCATATCTTCTCTGTCTCACAACCCTAAACAGTTATTCAACACCTTCAATTCTCTATTCTCTCCTCCGTCCCCCAGCACCTCGTCCCTCCCCACTCATCTCAGCTGAAGACTTTGCATCATTTTTCAAGCAGAAGATTGATAACGTCAGAGACAGTTTTGGTCGACAACCCTCAGAGCCCTTCCTCCCAACTGCCCAGCCCTCCACCTCCAAAACCAACTTCTTCACCATTACAGAAGATCGACTCTCCACTTTACTCTCAAGATAGCATCTCACCACCTGTGCACTTGACCCAATCCCATCCCACTTCATCCCAAACCTCGCCACAGTCTTCATCCCAACCCTAACCCATCTCTTCAACCTATCACTAACAACTGGTGTCTTCCCCTCAAGCTTTAAACATGCCTCAATCACACCTATCCTCAAAAAGCCCTCTCTTGACCCATCCTCTGTATCTAGCTATCGCCCTATATCACTTCTCCCCTATGCCTCAAAACTACTGGAACAACGAGTCTATCTTGAACTGTCTTCCCATCTCTCTTCCTGCTCCCTCTTCGACCGCTTACAATCTGGCTTCCGATCACACCACTCCACTGAAACTGCCCTAACTAAGGACACCAATGACCTATTAACCGCCAAGAGCAAGCGACCCTACTTTGTCCTCCTTCTCCTGGACCTGTCCTCTGCCTTTGACACAGTGGACCATTCCCTATTACTACAGACCCTCTCATCCCTTGGCATCACAGACTTGGCCCTATCCTGGATCTCGTCATACCTAACAGACCAGACATTCAGCGTCTCCCACTCACACACCACCTCCTCCCACAAAGTTCAGTCCTAGGGCTCCTGCTCTTCTCCATTTACACCTTTGGCCTGGGACAGCTCATAGAATCTCACGGCTTTCAGTATCACCTCTATGCTGATGACACACAGGCCTATATCTCTGGACCAGGTATCATCACCCTACTAACCAGAATCCCTTAATGTCTGTCCGCTATTTCATCCTTCTTCTCTGCTAGATTTCTAAAACTTAACATGGACAAAACAGAATTCATCATCTTTCTCCCATCTCACGTGACCCCCCCAACGAACCTATCCATTACAGTAAACGGCTGCCCACTCTCCCAAATCCCACAAGCTCGATGCATTGGGGTAATCCTTGACACTGATCTCTCCTTCAAACCACATATCCAAGCCCTTTCCACTTCCTGCCGCCTTCAACTCAAAAATATTTCACTGATCCGTACATTCCTAAACCAAGAATCTGCAAAAACCCTAGTCCATGCCCTCATCATCTCCCGCCTCGACTACCTCAACCTCCTGCTCTCTGGCCTCCCCTAGAACACTCTCGCACCCCTCCAATCTATTTTAAACTCTGCTGCCCGACTAATCCACCTGTCACCCCGCTATTTCCCAGCCTCTCCCCTCTGTCAATCCCTTCACTGGCTCCCCATTGCCCAGAGACTCCAGTACAAAACCCTAACCATGACATACAAAGCCATCCACAACCTGTCTCCTCCATACATCTGTGACCTCGTCTCCCGGTACTTAGCTGCACGCAACCTCCGGTCCTCACAAGATCTCCTTCTCTACTCCCCTCTTATCTCCTCTTCCCACAATCGCATACAAGATTTCTCTCGTGCATCACCCCTACTCTGGAACGCTCTACCACAACATATCAGACTCTCGCCTACCATCGAAACCTTCAACCTCTTCCGACAAGCCTACAACCTGCAGTAACCACTGATCGACCAAACCGCTGCAAGACCAGCTCTACACTCGTCTACTGTATTCTCACCCATCCCTTGTAGATTGTGAGTCCTCGCGGGCAGGGTCCTCTCTCCTACTGTACCAGTCATGACTTGTATTGTTTAAGATTATTGTACTTGTTTTTATTATGTATACCCCTCCTCACATGTAAAGCGCCATGGTGGGCTATAATAATAAATAATAATAATATCACATTTCAGAAAAACACCACAGAAAAAGATTCAGCCTTATCAATACCAGGTCAGATTACCAATGCACCAGTGGGATGCAGCAGACCCCCATGATAAAGGCCAGGGCAGCACAGGTGCAAAATACTGATGAAACAACCACTGTTGGTGCATTGGTAATCTGACCTGGGGTTGATAAGGCTGTATCTTTTTTTGCAATTTTTTTTTTATTTTGTCCTTTGTTAGCCATTTTTAAATTTTATGTTAGGACTCACAAGTGTGAGGACCCTTGACGTGGGTTGCGACTTACGTATTTTGGCAAAAATATCAACCAATACCTCATGTCATGTTTGATTTTATACATTATTTTTCATCTGTTAAATGCATATCTTTTTCTGTGATGTTTTGTCCTATGTTAGCCATTTCTTTCACATGTCAACCAAATAAACAGGCATTTTCTGCATCAACTGACACCGAATAAGTGGTCCTAGATGCATCTCTTGGCTGCCTCTAATGTTTGTGCCTCCCCCGATTCTCTATTTAGCGGGAATCCTCCACCACACACACCTAACATCTCCTTTAATCAATGAAACGGTGCGCTCAATTTCTCCTAATGATAGGTCTATGACTCTTCTTAGAATCCTTACTCTTGCGCACTTCCATGGGTAATGCTCTCTAAAACTTCATTCATCTGGAATTTCATCTCCTACTACAAAGCTCGGTATTAGCAATCACTGGAGAGAGGCTTTCCTATTTTGTGGCTAGTTTAATGGAGTTCAAGTGAAAACAATCTCATGTTAAAGGAAACTAAAGCACAACTGTAACCCGTCCAGTACTCGAGAAGCTGACAAGCTCCAGCAAACAATGGAGAGTTCACTAAGATCTATTTATAACTATTACAATTTCCGCTCTTTGTCTTTGCATTCAGTTACGCTGAAATCTGACGTAAATATATCAGCATTGCATGATACTAAAAGTAAACATGCCACTGACTATGCTGAGGATTTTAATTTAGGTACTTACTGCCCTGTTAGGGCAACCAGAAGTTGCACCAGCCACAGTGATATAGTTGAAAAAAAAAATCACAGGAAAACCATTGTTTGCAACAATGTAAAAAGTAAGAATGCCTTCAAAAATAGAAATGTTAATAGTTTATTTTTATCAACTAGCAAAATGCAAAGAGAATGAACGATAGAGAAATCTAAATCAGGTCAATATTCTGACCAATCTTTATGACAAAACATCACCAATTCTCCTATGTTCCCTTGCACAAAGTCAAGAATTTTGTAGGACTATGGTCAAATGTAAAAGTAACCAATTATACTAAACAGGTGACAATGATCATCATTTTCATATTTAGGTTGAAACACAGTCATTAACTGAAACAGAAACAAGCATGTTATATGCGAGGAACAGTAAACTCTGCTACAAAGATGAGGTTGTGGAAGAGAGCTTCATGTCACAGATCATACACCGTGTGAGCACAGTATAAAGACACAAGGAAGTTATACTGCATCAGTGAGACCTCTCTGAAGCAAAAATTTCAAAGCAGATTGGGATTTCAAGGTGTGCTGCTCAAGCTCTTTTGAAGAAGCATCAAATGAGCACTACGTATGCAGAAGCAGTGGTTGGGCAAGGAAACAGTGCAGCAGATAAATGACATATTATGCTTATTTCCCTTCTAAAATGAGAAGATCTTCAGCAGTGTCATCAGCACAGAACTGACAGCAACCAGTGGGACTCAACTACACCAATCTACATCTCAGGGAAGGCTGAACAGAAGTGATTTTTAGGGAAGAATTGTGGGCACAAAAACAATTTCTTTATCACAGAAACAAAGCCAAGTGATTCAACTATGAAGTAAAATAAAGAGTGCAGAAAAATGGCAAAAGGTGCTCAGGATTGATGAGTCAACATGTGAAATATTTGACTAAATAGAAGGAAGTTTGTTCAGCAAGGGGATGGAAAGCAGCACAGTAATGAGTATCCACAGGCATCAGTGAAACATGTTTTCAAGTTTGGGACTGCATTTCAACCAACGGAGTTGTGGATTTCGGCAGGATTAATGGTCTCCTCCATGACAGGCAGATAGCTATCCATCATGCAATACCATCAGAGAGATGTCTAATAGACTCCAAATCTGTCCTGCAGCAGGACAATGTCCTCAAACATACAGCCAATGTCATTACAAAACTATATTCTCGTAAAGAAGGACAATGAACCCTGGATGTGATGATATGGCCCCCAGAGAGCCCTGATCACAACATCATCGAGTCTGTCTGGGATCACACGAAGGAACAGAAGGATTTACGCAAGCCTGCATACACAGAAGGTCTGTGTTTAGTTCTCCAAGATGTTTGAAACAACCTCCGTGAGTTTCTTCAAAAACTGTATGCAAGTCTATCTAGACGAATTGATGCTGTTTTGAAGGCAAAGGGTGGTTACTCCACATATTGCTCAAATTTAGATTTCTCTTTTTGTCATTCACTTTGCATTTCACTAATTGCTAAATGTAAACTAGCAACACTTCTATTTTTTAAAGCATCCTCACTTTGTACCATTTACTTTCCACAAAATAAGTATTGAAAGCGTCACCAATTCTCACCAGATGTCAGTAAGAACCCATTCAATCCACACAGGCAAAGAAATCAAACCACAGATATCCATAAATTAAGTTATGTGTAATAATAAAAAATAAGACAGGGAAAAGTATTGAACAGATGAACAAGGACTGATGCAAGAAGCCAAGGAAAGTCATGACACCAGCTGAAATCTATCAGTAATTACAAAGCAATCCTGTCACTTAGTGAAAAATAATATCAGCTGTTTCAACTGATGGCATATAAAAAGGTGTCTCATTACCAAGGTGCCACACAAGAAACATCCCATTATGGGTAAAACCAGTGAGCTGTCTCAAGACCTTCGCAACCTTATTGTTGCAAAACATACTGATGGCATTGGTTACAGAAGAATTTCTAAATTATTAAAGGTACCAGTGAGCACTGTTGAGCCATAATCTGGAAGTGGAAAGAACATCATTTCACCATAAACCGATTATGACCAAGTGCTCCCCGCAAGATTTCAGACAGAGGAAAAGAATTATCAGAAAGGACCACCTGTAGAGAGGTATAGAAAGACCTGGAATCAGCAGGTACAAATGTTTCAAAGAAAACTATAAGTAATGCACTCAACCTTCATGGCCAGAATGCACACTCAACACACAACACTCAATTGCTGTACAAAAAGCATGTTCAAACACAGATTGCTCAACATCATTTAGACAAGACTGCGAAATACTGGGATACTATAGTTTGGTGAGATAAGAACAAAAAATGTAACTCTTTGGATGTCATAATATACACCATGCTTGGAGGCCAAAATACACATCACATCAACCCAAAAACACGGTACCAACAGTGGAGTTTGGAGATGGGAACATCATGGTGTGGGGCTGTTTTTCAGTATACCACATAGGCATACTTCATAAGGATTAATAGACAAATGTACTGATACATTCTTGATAAAAATCTTCTGCCATCTACCTGAATGATGAAGATAAAACAAGGGTGGACGTTTCAGCAAGACAATGATCCCAAACTCACAGCCAAGGAAACTCTCAGTTTGTTTCAGAGAAACAAAATAAAGCTAGAATGGTCCAGCCAATCACTTGATCTGAATCCAATAGAAAATTTATGACAGAAACTAAAGCTCTTCGTTCATAGAAGGAACACATGGGACCTTCATGATTTGAAAAGTGTTTGTGTGGAAAAATAAACTAAAATATTTTCGGGTAGAAATAGACTAATAAAGAATTAAAATAAGGTGTTTATATAAATATGCACACCTTTAAACTAATAATCTGTTGAAGTACTCTTTGAATGTATGACAACATTCAGTCTTTATGGGTAGGAATGTATCAGTATGGAACATCTAGATTTGGAAAGCTCTGCTCACTCTTCCTTGCAGTAGTGTTCCAAATCTGTCAGATTGCAGGGGATCTCCTGTGTACAGCGCCCTATTCTGGTCAACCACAGATTTTGAATTGGATTCAGGTATAGACTCTGGCTGTGCAACTACAAAACTTTGATCAACTTTTCATATTCAGCTTTTTAGTAGAGGCCTGAAGGTTTTGTTGCAAAATTGACTGATATTTGGAACTGTTCATGCAGTAATTCCCCCTCCCTTTACTACAGTCCAAATTCCAGCTGTAAACAAATAATTTCAATGCATAATGCTACCTCCACCATGCTCCACTGTGGGTGTGATGTTCTTTTGGAGATGTGCAGTGTTGGCTTTGCACCAAACATACCTTTTGGAATTATAGTCAAAAATTGAACTTTGATCTCATCAGACCATGATACATTTTCCTACATGCTTTTGAAAGAATTTATGGTGGTTTTGGCAAAACATAGCAAGGCTTGGAAGTTTTTCTTTGTAACTAAAGGCTTCTGTGTTGCTGACCTACCCCACAGGTAAGACATATGAAGAATATGGGAGATAGTTGTGACATGCAGCACACAACTAGGCCTCTTGGCAGCATTCTGGATCAACTTTCTTCTTGTCTTTTCACATTTTTTGAGGGACATCCAGTTCTAGGTAATGTCACTGTTGTGCCACATTGAAGCCACTTCTCGTTGACATCTTCAGTGTTTCATGGTATATCTATTGCTTTGGAAAAAATTTTGTGCCCTTCTCCTAATAACTTTAAAGAATGAGATTCATTTGCTGTTTTGTAAGCTGTTTACAAACCATGACTTTTGTTGAAAATGCAACTAAGAAAATGTAAGAAAAATCGTACTAGAACAGCTAACTTTATGTGATGTTAACCAGTATCACTGTAAATGATGGAGCAGGGGATTATCACTAAATACCAGTAATTATGAATGTCTACTATTCAGAAGCTTTAAACATTTCTTGAGATCACTTGATGGATCTCAATGCCGGACGGGTCCCCATCCCGACATCGCACTTTCACCCAATATCGCATTTTCAACTATATCAGCATCCTAGATGCCGATACAGTTGAAAACAGTGACGCTGCCTCTCCCATCATTCCCCAGTCTGTGTCTGGTGTCTCAGCACAGAGGACATGATGACATAATTACAAAGCGCCCGCTGCACTGAGATGTACGGAGGATCTAAAGACACCATGAAGAGACCGAAGCAGCAGGGAAACGGGCAGAGTTAAATTATGTTTTTTTTCATGTGGGGCCTATTATACTGTATGGAGAAATATGAAGGGTGCATTATACTTTATGGAGCACCATGTGGGACTATTATACTGTATGGAGCACTATAAGAGACCATTATACTGTAGGGAGCACTATATGGGGCCCATTAGATTGTATGGAGAACTATATGGGGCCATTATACTATATGGAGCACTATGTGAGGACGTTTTACTGTATGGAGCACTATGTGTAGCCCAATATACTATATGGAGCACCATATTGAGCCATTATACTGTAAGGAGCACTATGTGAGGTCATTATACTGTATGGAGCACTATATCGGGCCCATGATACTGTATGTAGCACTATGTGAGGACATTATAAAGTACGGAGCACTATGTATGGCCTTTATACTGTATGGAGGGCTGTGTGGTGATTACAGCTGTGGAATCATACTGTGATGGGGTCACCATTCTTTGTCCGGAGGGATACAGTAGGGTCATCATACTATGCGTGTGGATGTTACTGTGGAGGAACTGACTGTGGGTGTATCATACTGTGTTTGTGAGCACTTTTGTTAGCATTATACTTTATTATCTATATCATTTAAAGTTTTTTTTTATCCTTTGTTATTACATATTTCAATTAGGCCATTGGGACATATGCTTTTTACTGTTCTTACATAACATGTTATATTATTCCAACATTTTATTCTAAGATCTATTAATTAAAATGTATTTTGTTCTTGGGACAACCCTTTTCAGTTTGTTTCCATATGAAAAAGTTCATCGTTATATTTGATGATAAGGAAAAACATCCTCAATGGTAGACATTTTTTAAATAAATATTAAGGTTGGCCTGCGACTTTGTCCAAGGCTTGTTTTGGCCCTCTGTGTATTTCAGATTGACATCCCTTCTTTAAAGCATTCTTTTTTGGGGGGGGGGAAACAGAATACCTACTCCTTTAGTGCATGCAGTCGATTGTGACTTTTCCAGAAAAATAAATTGTTAACAGACTTGAAGAACATCTATTTTCATTTAAAAAGAAGTTTGCAGCAGTTTTAACTCCTTTGGACATATGAATATAAGCTGGAAGAATATACTAACTTCCTCCCCAGAGAGTGAGATCAAAGGTCCACACATAATTATATAACGTCCTGGCTATTTCAGGATTTACAGGCCATACTCTGTAATTATTTGGTCTTTTTTGGTACGATTCCTGTTTGGAAGTGGAGTTTTATAGGCCTTTTCTCTAGATAATCCTAAAACAGCTGAGGATCCCAGGTGCATAGGATATGATGTAAACACCTACAAAGCTCGTAACACGGTTGTAATGGATATATGGGATAAAGTTCTTCTTGTGAGCAGATTATCATTCCGTGTAAATGAGCCTTTAGTCATACATTGCATTATTTTTAGCAACTTTGCTAATTTTCAGGCAGTTATAAAATGGCAGCAATACATAAACTTACCATAGTTTTACTGAACCTTACTCATTATAGAATCCGAGTGATGTTTAATATTTTTATTTGCCATTTTGTCAGTGAAAAAGTGTCAGTGTGGGGGTTTACCGTAACATAGCTACTGGGGGCAGAACATGCCAATATAGCTAGACCCTGCGGTAGAGCTCCATGGCCTCTCTGGCCAAATGAAAGGTGATCAAATAGTAGTGGAACACCCCTATAATGCTCCATTGCTACAGACCCTAAACGGATTTTCCAAGATTGGCAAAGATGAATGGGGTTGGCTGATAAAATAATAAAAGTACCGTACTTTTGCATTTTCAGGAGTAACAACACAGCTAAGTCTACGTTCACATTTGCGGTCTGCGCCGCAGCGTCGGGCGCCGCAGCGTCGCCGCATGCGTCATGCGCCCCTATATTTAACATGGGGGCGCATGGACATGCGTTGCACTTGCGTTTTGCGACGCATGCGTCACTGCGGCGCACGCGTCCGGGCGCAGAGGACGCAGCAAGTTGCATTTTTGCTGCGTCCAAAATCAACCAAAAAAAGGACGCATGCATCGCAAAACGCAGCGTTGTGCATGCATTTTGCTGCGTTTTTGTTTGCGTTATGCGTTGCGTCGCCGACGCTGCGGCGCACAACGCAAATGTGAACGTAGCCTAAGTGATTGTCAGCAGTAGTCACATATGTCAATGGTATCATCACTGCCAAGAAAACAAAGACCAGCAAGAAGCCCCAGAGCGGCATCACATAGACGGTGGGGGACATATTTAAGGCAAGTGCAGGTTCTTGCATTATTTTATTAAAATTTTTTGCTAAAATTATTGTAAAATCCTTTAAAGGCTAATGTTATACTGTATATGCTGTATGTCAGATTTACTATATGGAATCTATAAGAATACAATCCATCATTCATACCCAGATACTCTACTTCAAGTCTTCTGCAGGAATCTAGACATGCCTGTGTGGCTTCTTTATAGCCGTAGTCCCCGGGCCACAGCTTAGTGGTGATCCACAGGTCTTCTCGCTTCACTCCACTTTCAGATATAGCTTTCCCAACCAAATCTTCATTGCCATATCGCTTAGCTGTATCGATGTGCCGAATACCACAAGATCTCAGAGCATAAAGCAGCGCACTGTGGGAATATCCTCCATGATGAGACATCCCTAGGAGTTAGATGCACAATTAGAACAGCACATATATTTTTGTTATAAAAGGAATTTTTCAAGACTATTTTTAATTTCTAAGGACCTAAAACTAACAGGCAGGTAGGTACTAACTATCTGCCTGTTCTACCTGGCGCCGGCATAAAGTTGTGACCGACCGCTCCCGCCGGCGATTCAGCTGCTCCATATCAACAGCGCAGCTCTTCCTCTTCTGGGCTTCTCTGTTGACGGGGCATGGCTGACGACTGCATGCTAATAGACTGTCGGCCTCCTGAAATTAGGCAGCAGTCATGCCCTGTCAACAGAACAGTGAGGGCAGAAACCGCTGCTCTGTGGACGCAATGTCAGCGGAAGCTGCAGAATCACTGGCAGGGGTGGTCTACAACTGTTCTACGCCAGGAAAAGTCGGCGCTGGGAACAACAGGCGGGTGGGTAGCAACTACCTGCCTGTTATTTTTTAGACCCAAAGTAAAAAAAAAAGTGAATCCTGCATTCAATTTAACTGAATTCTACTGTTCTATTGTATTCTAGATCCACCTCCCAGGTCACACTCACAGGAGTCCAAAAGGCTGGCATTGTTTGCAGGCAGTGGCATAACTTGAAAGTCAAGGGTGGCAACTATCACATGTCTTTAATAATACTGGACTTCTCAAATGGTACCTTTTGGACCCCAAAAGGCTTTTGGTACCAACCCCTGCACCCACGATACAGTAGTTACGCTCATGTAGGCTACTTTACTTTTTTCTTAAAGTGAACCTCTAAGCACATTTTCATGATTCATAAAATATCAAGGTGATTTACCATATAAAATGAGTTCATGATTTCACAATTATTTAGTAAGATTTCTGCAAATATTGGCTGAAACTGCATCTCAAACACTTCCTACATCTTCTGGCTTTGCACACAGTACGGTCAAAGAGGTTTGTCCAGCTTTGGGAACATTTTTTATATGCACAAACATTAACTTTTAGCTAAATCCTTTTTGTAAATGGATTCCATTAAACATTTTGCACCATTTATTTTCTATAGCCTCTGTGTTGAACTGACTATCACTGAGAAACGGTAAATGAGCTCATTCAGATTGAATGATGGGGAGTTTTCCACTTTTCTTTTATCTCTTTTTCTGAACTCCTCTCAGCTGATTTAACCCAACGGACCACATCAAAGTTAAATGTGCAAAGGAGCAAAAAAAAAACTGTAAAAGCCAAAAAGTGCAACATTGGGAACCCCTTTAATACTGAAAGCTCTCTTCACCCCTTCCGGTACTACTATTTATTTTCTGGTTCAAATTGAGGAAGCGGCTAAAATGGAGCAGAGAGCTTATTATTACCAGTGGTATGTGCAGAAAGCATGCAGGCAGAGCAGGATGTCTGTGAGGTGCCACTTCAGCCAATAGCTGCAAGGCAAGAAGTCTGTGGTGCCACTTCAGCCAATGGCAGAAGAGCAGGAAGTCTGTGAGCTGCTGCTTAAGCCAATAGCAGCAGAGCAGGAAGTGATGTCAGAGAATAAGGCAACTGCACAGGTACAACACAGTAAAATTCAGCCATTTTGTTATGTCTCATTTGAGAGACCACAGTGAGAAAATAACTGTCCTGGTATAATACACAACCCTAGAAAGTGCATTTTATTAAAGGGAACCTGCCACCTGTTTTTTCCCATTACTTACGGCCACTACCTTTCAGCCCCATGTGACCGCATTCTAAAATGCTGTATATATGACTCCAGTTTGTCTCGGAAAGGCAAAAATAATACCTTAATTATACTCCTCCATGAGGCGGTCCGATCAGATGGGTGTCGCTGGTCTTCATCCTGTGCCTCCTCTCTTCTTCTGACATTGTCCTCCTTCTCTGCTTCGTGTGACTGACGCGTCCTACATCATTCACACAGTGTTCCCCTTTGCGCTCCTGCACAGGCGCACTTCTCTCTGCCCTGCCGAGGGCAGATCAAAGTACTGTAAAGAACATGGGCCGGCGCTCTATGGCCTTCCCCCATGCATGCACAGAACAGTACTTTACTCTGCCCTCGGAAGGGCACAGAGAAGTGCGCCTGTGCAGGAGCGCAAAGGGGAACACTGTGTGAATAATGTAGAACGTGTCATCACACGAAGCAGAGAAGGAGGATGGCATTGCAAGAACTGAGGAGGCGCTGGATGAAGACCAGCAACTCCCATTGGACCGGACTGCCCCGTAGGTAAGTGTAATAAAAATGGTGGGTTTTTTGCCTTAAAGGGCAAATTGGAGTCATATATACAGCATTTTAGAATGTGGTCACATGGGGCTGAATGGTGGTGGCCGTAGGTTATATGGGTAACCTGGTGATAGGTTCCTTTAATTACAAAAATTGACCATGAGCTAAATATTAACAAAACAGTTGCTCTATAGAGTAAGCAAATTTGGTTTTCTCTTAAAATAAAAACCTCTCTCTATTCTGCGGAACCTACACAGCTTCCCGGATCCTTGTCGGAAGGTGCTAAAGTTGAGGGGGGTTTAAAGCAAAAAAAAATATTTTTCTTATCAGCCTGGCAACGTGCCTTGTTCATCCCGTAGCCGCTCCATCCCTTACCCCAGCTGCCTCACTTCCGCTCCTAGACTCAACATATGACAGCATTCCCTGTAACAGCAGCTCTGCGTGGGAAGGTTGTCGCCTCCCTGCTTACTTCAGTAACTACATCAGACCTCTTCTTTGTCACAGGCAATGTGTAGACATAGAAGGAGGCTGGCTTAGCTACTGGAAAAAAAGACATTCCACTGAACCTTATCATACTGCCCTACCTGACAAAAGAAACACTGTACTACCTCGTGCACACTCCCCTTGAGAAAGCACGTGGGTGAAACGAGCGTCGGGGCGTTTCTGTGCGTGGTGGCTGTGATCCATTATGGGTAAGCATTGATTCATATCCCTACTGTGAAACTTCCTTTATCCGGGTATTTATTTGACATATGACTATAACCTTATAGGATGGATAGTGAAGCTTATGTGGGAGTAGAGTAACATACGTATATGATACAATGCTATATGTCTTACCACCACTGCACATGAATTTTTTTCTTGATCATCTGAGATCCTCATATGATATGATGTAATTTTTTAATAATTAATGTTCAATAAACTTTATTGATTTTAGATTTTGGAGTATTGTAGTGGTCTCTGAGTATTTTGTACTCATCTTTTGGTTGTCAGACTTATTTGTCCACTATTTTTTGATTTGGTCAAATTAATTAACCCCTTCATGACCTTGCCGTTTTTTGCAATTCTGACCAGTGTCCCTTTATGAGGTAATAACTCAGGAACGCTTCAACGGATCCTAGCGATTCTGAGATTGTTTTTTCGTGACATATTGGGCTTCATGTTAGTGGTAAATTTAGGTCGATAATTTCTGAGTTTATTTGTGAAAAAAACGGAAATTTGGCAAAAATTTTGAAAATTTTGCAATTTTCACATTTTGAATTTTTATTCTGTTAAACTAGAGAGTTATGTGACACAAAATAGTTAATAAATAACATTTCCCACATGTCTACTTTACATCAGCACAATTTTGGAAACAAATTTTTTTTTTGCTAGGAAGTTATAAGGGTTAAAATTTGACCAGTGATTTCTCATTTTTACAACAAAATTTACAAAACCATTTTTTTTAGGGACCACCTCACATTTGAAGTCAGTTTGAGGGTTCTATATGGCTGAAAATACCCAAAAGTGACACCATTCTAAAAACTGCACCCCTCAAGGTGCTCAAAACCACATTCAAGAAGTTTATTAACCCTTCAGGTGTTTCACAGCAGCAGAAGCAACATGGAAGGAAAAAATGAACATTTAACTTTTTAGTCACAAAAATGATCTTTTAGCAACAATTTGTTATTTTGCCAAGGGTAAAAGGAGAAACTGGACCACGGACGGTGTTGTCCAATTTGTCCTGAGTACGCTGATACCTCATATGTGGGGGTAAACCACTGTTTGGGCGCACGGCAGGGCTCGGAAGGGAAGGAGCGCCATTTGACTTTTTGAATGAAAAATTGGCTCCAATCTTTAGCGGACACCATGTCGCGTTTGGAGAGCCCCCGTGTGCCTAAACATTGGAGCTCCCCGACAAGTGACCACATTTTGGAAACTAGACCCCCCAAGGAACTTATCTAGAAGCATAGTGAGCACTTTAAACCCCAAGGTGCTTCACAAATTGATCCGTAAAAATGAAAAAGTACTTTTTTTTCACAAAAAAATTATTTTAGCCTCAATTTTTTCATTTTCACATGGGCAACAGGATAAAATCGATCCTAAATTTTGTTGGGCAATTTCTCCTGAGTACACCAATACCTCACATGTGGGGGTAAACCACTGTTTGGGCACATGGTAAGGCTCGGAAGGGAAGGAGTGCCATTTGACTTTTTGAATGAAAAATTATCTCCATCGTTAGCGGACACCATGTCGCGTTTGGAAAGCCCCTGTGTGCCTAAACATTGGAGCTCCTCCACAAGTGACCACATTTTGGAAACTAGACCCCCCAAGGAACTCATCTAGAGGCATAGTGAGCACTTTAAACCCCCAGGTGCTTCACAAATTGATCCGCAAAAATGAAAAAGTACTTTTTCTTCACACAAAATTTCTTTTAGCCTCAATTCTTTCATTTTCACATGGGCAACAGGATAAAATGGATCCTAAAATTTGTTGGGCAATTTCTCCTGAGTATGCCGATAGCTCATATGTGGGGGTAAACCACTGTTTGGGTGCACGGCAAGGCTCGGAAAGGGGAGGCGTGCCATTTGACTTTTTGAATGGAAAATTAGCTCCAATCGTTAGCGGACACCATGTTGCGTTTGGAGAGCCCCTGTGTGCCTAAACATTGGAGCTCCCCTACAAGTGACCCCATTTTGGAAACTAGACCCCCCAAGGAACTTATCTAGATGCATAGTGAGCACTTATAACCCCCAGGTGCTTCACAGAAGTTTATAACGCAGAGCCGTGAAAATAAAAAAATAATTTTTCTTTTCTCAAAAAAGATTTTTTAGCCCACAATTTTTTATTTTCCCAAGGGTAACAGGAGAAATTGGACCCCAAAAGTTGTTGTCCAGTTTCTCCTGAGTACGCTGATACCCCATATGTGGGGGTAAACCACTGTTTTGGCACACGTCGGGGTTCGGAAGGGAAGTAGTGACGTTTTGAAATGCAGACTTTGATGGAATGCTCTGCGGGCGTCAGGTTGCATTTGAGGAGCCCCTGATGTGCCTAAACAGTAGGAACTCCCCACAATTGACTCGATTTTGGAAACTAGACCCCCAAGGGAACTTATCTAGATGTGTAGTGAGCACTTTGAACCCCCAAGTGCTTCACAGAAGTTTATAACGCAGAGCCGTGAAAATAAAAAATGTGTTTCCTTTCCTCAAAAATATTTTTTTTAGCCCAGAATTGTTTTATTTTTGCAAGAGTAACAGGAGAAATTGGACACCAAAAGTTGTTGTCCAGTTTCTCCTGAGTACGCTGATACCCCATATGTGGGGGTAAACCACTGTTTTGGCACACGTCGGGGTTCGGAAGGGAAGTAGTGACGTTTTGAAATGCAGACTTTGATGGAATGCTCTGCGGGCATCAGGTTGCGTTTGCAGAGTCCCTGATGTGCCTAAACAGTAGGAACTCCCCACAAGTGACTCCATTTTGGAAACTAGACCCCCAAGGGAACTTATCTAGATGTGTGGTGAGCACTTTGAACCCCCAAGTGCTTCACAGAAGTTTATAACGCAGAGCCGTGAAAATAATAAATGTGTTTCCTTTCCTCAAAAATATTTTTTTAGCCCAGAATTTTTTATTTTTGCAAGAGTAACAGGAGAAATTGGACCCCAAAAGTTGTTGTCCAGTTTCTCCTGAGTACGCTGATACCCCATATGTGGGGGTAAACCACTGTTTTGGCACACGTCGGGGTTCGGAAGGGAAGTAGTGACGTTTTGAAATGCAGACTTTGATGGAATGCTCTGCGGGCATCAGGTTGCGTTTGCAGAGTCCCTGATGTGCCTAAACAGTAGGAACTCCCCACAAGTGACTCCATTTTGGAAACTAGACCCCCAAGGGAACTTATCTAGATGTGTGGTGAGCACTTTGAACCCCCAAGTGCTTCACAGAAGTTTATAACGCAGAGCCGTGAAAATAATAAATGTGTTTCCTTTCCTCAAAAATATTTTTTTAGCCCAGAATTTTTTATTTTTGCAAGAGTAACAGGAGAAATTGGACCCCAAAAGTTGTTGTCCAGTTTCTCCTGAGTACGCTGATACCCCATATGTGGGGGTAAACCACTGTTTGGGCACATGTCGGGGCTCGGAAGGGAAGTAGTGACGTTTTGGAATGCAGACTTTGATGGAATGGTCTGCGGGCATCATGTTACGTTTGCAGAGCCCCTAATATGCCTAAACAGTAGAAACCCCCCACAAGTGACCCCATTTTGGAAACTAGACCCACCAAGGAACTTATCTAGATGTGTGGTGAGCACGTTCAACCCCCAAGTGCTTCACAGAAGTTTACAACGCAGAGCCGTGAAAATAAAAAATCATTTTTCTTTCCTCAAAAAAGATGTTTTAGCAAGCAATTTTTTATTTTCACAAGGGTAACAGGAGAATTTGGACCCCAATATTTGTTGCCCAGTTTGTTGTGAGTACGCTGATACCCCATATGTGGGGGTAAACCACTGTTTGGGCACACGTCAGGGCTCGGAAGGGAAGTAGTGACATTTGAAATGCAGACTTTGATGGAATGGTCTGCGGGCGTCACATTGAATTTGCAGAGCCCCTGATGTGCCTAAACAGTAGAAACACCCCACAAGTGACCCCATTTTGGAAACTAGACCCCCGAAGGAACTTATCTAGATGTGTGGTGAGCACTTTCAACCCCCAAGTGCTTCACAGAAGTTTATAATGCAGAGCCGTGAAAATAAAAAATAATTGTTCTTTCCTCAAAAATTATGTTTTAGCAAGTAATTTTTTATTTTTGCAAGGGTAACAGGAGAAATTGGACCCCAACAGTTGTTGCCCAATTTGTCCTGAGTACGCTGGTACCCCAAATGTGGGGGTAAACCACTGTTTGGGCGCACGTCGGGGCTTGGAAGGGCGGGAGCACCATTTGACTTTTTGAACGCAAGATTGGCTGGAATCAATGGTGGCGCCATGTTGCGTTTGGAGACCCCTGATGTGCCTAGACAGTGGAAACCCCTCAATTCTAACTTCAACGCTAACCCCAACACACCCCTAATCCTAATCCCAACTGTAGCCATAACCCTAATCACAACCCTAACCCCAACACACCCCTAACCACAACCCTAACCGCAACACACCCGTAACCCTAATTCCAACCCTAATCCTAACCCTAATCCCAACCGTAACCCTAATCCCAACCCTAACCACAACTGTAACCCCAACACACCCCTAACCCTATCCGTAACCCTAACCACAAGCCTAATCTTAACCCTATTTCAAACCCTAGCCCTAATTCCAACCCTAACTCTAATTCCAACCCTAACCCTAAGGCTATGTGCCCACGTTGCGGATTCGTGTGAGATTTTTCCGTACGATTTTTGAAAAATCTGCAGGTAAAAGGCACTGCGTTTTACCTGCGGATTTACAGCAGATTTCCAGTGTTTTTTTGTGCGGATTTCACCTGCGGATTCCTATTGAGGAACAGGTGTAAAACGCTGCGGAATCCGCACAAAGAATTGACATGCTGCGGAAAAAACAATGCAGCGTTTCTGCACGGAATTTTCCGCACCATGGGCACAGCGGATTTGGTTTTCCTTAGGTGTACATGGTACTGTAAACATGATGGAAAACTGCTTCGAATTCGCAGCGGCCAATCCGCTGCGGATCCGCGGCCAATCCGCTGCCAATCCGCTGTGGATCCGCGGCCAATCCGCTGCCAATCCGCTGCGGATCCGCGGCCAATCCGCTGCGGATCCGCTGCCAATCCGCGGCCGATCCGCGGCCGATCCGCTGCGGATCCGCGGCCGATCCGCTGCCGATCCGCGGCCGATGCGCTGCGGATCCGCTGCGGATCCGCTGCGGATCCGCTGCGGATCCGCTGCGGATCCGCGGCCGATCCGCTGCCGATCCGCGGCCGATCCGCTGCCGATCCGCTGCCGATCCGCTGCGGATCCGCTGCGGATCCGCGGCCGATCCGCTGCCGATCCGCGGCCGATGCGCTGCGGATCCGCTGCGGATCCGCTGCCGATCCGCTGCGGATCCGCTGCGGATCCGCTGCGGATCCGCTGCCGATCCGCGGCCGATCCGCTGCCGATCCGCGGCCGATCCGCTGCCGATCCGCTGCCGATCCGCTGCGGATCCGCTGCGGATCCGCGGCCGATCCGCTGCCGATCCGCGGCCGATCCGCTCTGTGTGCACATGCCATAACCCTACCCCTAACCCTACCCGTAACCCTAACCCTACCCCTAACCCTACCACTAGTTCTAACCCTAGTTCTAACCCTAACCCTAGTGGAAAAAGAAAAAAAAATATTTTCTTTATTTTATTATTGTCCCTACCTATGGGGGTGATAAAGGGGGGGGTTTATTTATTATTTTTTTATTTTGATCGCTGTGATAGAACCTACCACAGCGATCAAAATGTACTTGTAATGAATCTGCCGGCCGGCAGATTCGGCGGGCGCACTGAGCATGCGCCCGCCATTTTGGAAGATGGCGGCGCCCAGCGAGGAGACGGACCGACACCGGGAGCCTCGGTAAGTATAAGGGGGGGGAGATCGGGGCACGGGGGGGGCGTCGGAGCACCGGGGGGTGACATAGGAGCAGGGGGGGAGCGGGCAGGAGGACGGGGGAGCGGAGCACAGGACGGAGGGGACCGGACCCCATAACGGAGCACTGGGGGGGCGATCGGTGGGGTGGGGGGGGGGTCACTTCAGGTTTTCCAGCCATGGCCGATGGTATTGCAGCATCGGCCATGGCTGGATTGTAATATTTCACCAGTTTTTTAGGTGAAATATTACAAATCGCTCTGATTGGCAGTTTCACTTTCAACAGCCAATCAGAGCGATCGCAGCCACGGGGGGGGTGAAGCCACCCCCCCTGGGCTGAAGTACCACTCCCCCTCTCCCTGCAGATCGGGTAAAATAGGAGTTAACCCCTTCACCCGATCTGCAGGGACGCGATCATTCCATGACGCCACATAGGCGTCATGGGTCGGGAAGGTGGAGAAGCAAGTATGGTAATGCTTCTAGCCGGTGGTATTTTCTTATGCTATTGGAATCTTTATTCTGATACCTCGTGCACAGTATGGGTTCAGCATCAGCTATGAGTCAAGATGGAGCGGTGCAGGAGGATCGGGGATCCATGCCTAATAGGATCTAATAGGACTATATTAGTAATTATATAATAACTACTTAAAGCGGATTTAGCTGCATTAATCTTTCCCTAGGCTTTCTACATTCTTCTTTTCCTGGGCTTTCTACATTCTTCTTTTCCTGGGCTATCTATGTTCTTCTTTTCCTGGGCTATCTACATTCTTCTTTTCCTGGGCTATCTACATTCTTCTTTTCCTGGGCTATCTACATTCTTCTTTTCCTGGGCTATCTACATTCTTCTTTTCCTGGGCTATCTACGTTCTTCTTTCCCTAGAAAGCCCCTAAAACCTGAATGCTTTATGTATATGCACTATTTGGCACTGTAAATGTAAAACATACACTTGGATCAATGGAATTGTGCACATATGGGGAAGGGTGAGTGTGGCGTTTCCCCTGCCAGTACGAGGTTGGACAGTACAAAAGGGAATTATGTAATTGTACCACTTCTATTCTTGGAGGCAGTTTCTCAGCAGCGAGAGTTGGGCTCAGCTTGGTAGGATACAAGAGCTGCGACTTCTCAGGGACTGGTGGAATAATACCCAGAGAGGGATGAATGAAAAGCATTCAGAGACTCTGCCAACAGGCACAAACCCTTCTTGTGCACTAATGACTCTGGCAGAACACTCAGGGCAAGAAAACCTCAAATTCAAGGTCAACTTGTCAAGCAATGTGCTGTGCTAGATTACCACCGCGACCCAACTGTATACTACGCCATATGGCAAAAATGAAAATAAAGGCCAAGCACAGTATAGAAATCTTATACATAAATAAAAAATGGGAACCCAAGTCCTGGATGACATTCTCATACAAAAAGTAGTGCAGATGGAAAGTAATGGACTTGTCTAAGGCAACAAATCACAATCCAGATATTACATTTCCTCTTCGGGTTAGAAAATCAAAGTAGATATCTGGTCGGCAGCGACAGACGATGGACGGATCATCGTATCTGCTTGAATTTTCTATATACGTCTTAGCATCTTAGCTACCAAATAATCAATTAACTCTTTTATCACAACTTATTTTTTTCACTGTTTCCTTCTTACTAATGGTTTAAAGTGATACAAAAGAAAAGAAATAATAGTAATGAAGGGTGCAACAACACGTGAAAGAAAAATGCACTGGGGGCCTCCGCTAGTGATATCCACACTACAAAGTCACGGCCGCACGCCGCTCTGTCATCAAGGTCGCAGCGGCTTTCACATAAGGGCTTTTTCACACATCCAATTTCTTGGGACGTGTGCGATCCATTATTAGTCACAGACTCATTACAATCAATGTGCCTTTACATATGTCCTTTTTTGCAGACAGATTGTCCACAAAACCAAAAAAAGGAGACACGTTCTACTTTGATCATGTAAAAATAAAACAAAAGAGGATAGTACACGGATGTAATCCATTTGCTGCCCGTATTTTTCTCTTTAATGGGTAAGAGAAGCTAAGCAATATTATTCTTAAAATGAGAAAAGGGATGCAAAGAGGATTGCAAAATCTAACACATGGATCAAAAATGGATCCCGCATGCTGAAAAGAAAACCAGACCGTTTTTCATGTATCAGAAAAAAAAAACTGACACGTGAGACCGGCCTAACGGTCAGAAATTAATTATTTTAAATTGATTGAATACTGCACCCATTAAAGGGAACCTGTCACCCCCAAAATCGAAGGTGAGCTAAGCTCACCGGCATCAGGGGCTTATCTACAGCATTCTGTAGAATGGGCAACACCCATCGGATCGGACCGCCCGTCCAGGTGAGTATAATCTAACCTCTTTTTCTCATCTTTCAGGATACATCGGGGGCTTATCTACAGCATTACAGAATACTGTAGATAAGCCCCTGATGCCGGAGGGCTTAGTTCACCTTTGATTTTGGGGGTGACAGATGTTGGGTGTCGCGTTCCCGCCTCTGCACAGGGGGAATCTCGAACCATCTCTGCTGCGGTCTCCCATTCCTCTCCAGCCGCAGTGGAGCCTGCTCAGCGGAGACGTCGGTCCCAGCATCTGACTCAGGCTGATACTGTGCAACTGGTTACTACTGTTCTTCCAGGCTCTGCCTTTGTAGCCAGCGCTGATCAGCAGCGAGCAGATCTTTCTGGGACTAAGTCCTGCTTTTCCCATGCTGGGCATGCCCATGGGACGACCTCCCATTGGAGGTCGGGGGTCACATGCGCAGGTCCTGAAGCGGCTCCTGTCTGACCACTAGGAAGGTCCTTGAGTGCTAAAACTATAAAAGGTTCGCATGGCCGCACGGCCATGTGCTAGTATCAAACCTATGCTATGAGCTCAGCGCCAGTGTGGTCATGGTTGTATGTGGTCAGGGTTTGGCTGAAATAAGCCCCTAGAATACCGGCACCTCCGGTGAGAAGTTTTTGTGTATGTGGATTCAGGGCTGGTGTATAGCCATTAGAATTCCAGCTCCACCGGAGAGGAGTTGCTTGTGTGCTATTCTGACTGCATGACCACTGTTGGCTCTATTAGGTAGCTGTGATCTCCTATGAGGTTAACAGGGCACGGCGTTCTCTCCTACACGATGGACCCGGGTTGCGAACGCACCTACTGTTATATATATATTATATATATATATATATATATATATATATATACTGTATGTATATATATATATATATATATATATATATATATATATATACAGTTAGGTCCATATATATTTGGACAGAGACAACATTTTTCTTATTTTGGTTATAGACATTACCACAATGAATTTTAAACAAAACAATTCAGATGCAGTTGAAGTTCAGACTTTCAGCTTTCATTTGAGAGTATCCACATTAAAATTGGATGAAGGGTTTAGAAGTTTCAGCTCCTTAACATGTGCCACCCTGTTTTTAAAGGGACCAAAAGTAATTGGACAATTGACTCCAAGGCTATTTCATGGACAGGTGTGGGTAATCCCTTTGTTATGTCATTCTCAATTAAGCAGATAAAAGGCCTGGAGTTGATTTGAGGTGTGGTGCTTGCATTTGGAAGGTTTTGCTGTGAAGTAAACATGCGGTCAAAGGAGCTCTCCATGCAGGTGAAACAAGCCATCCTTAAGCTGCGAAAACAGAAAAAACCCATCCGAGAAATTGCTACAATATTAGGAGTGGCAAAATCTACAGTTTGGTACATCCTGAGAAAGTAAGAAAGCACTGGTGAACTCATCAATGCAAAAAGACCTGAGCGCCCACGGAAGACAACAGTGGTGGATGATCGCAGAATAATCTCCATGGTGAAGAGAAACTTCTTCACAACAGTCAACCAAGTGACCAACACTCTCCAGGAGGTAGGTGTATCAATATCCAAATCTACCATAGAGAGAAGACTGCATGGAAGTAAATACAGAGGGTTCACTGCACGGTACAAGTCACTCATAAGCATCAAGAATAAAAAGGCTAGACTGGACTTTGCTAAAAAACATCTAAAAAAGCCAGCACAGTTCTGGAAGAACATTTTTTGGACAGATGAAACCAAGATCAACCTCTACCAGAATGATGGAAAGAGAAAAGTATGGCGAAGGCGTGGTACAGCTCATGATCCAAAGCATACCACATCATCTGTAAAACACGGCGGAGGCAGTGTGATGGCTTGGGCATGACATAGGGTATATGTGAGTTCCGTGACCTGGAAAAAATTCCCCAATCCCCTTAAACAGTCCCCATGACCATCTAAAGAATAAACTTCTATCATACACAAAAACAGACTGAGACATATGTTGGATTTAATTGGCCACAGCAGCCATTTTATTAAATAAAAGATAACATAACTTTTATAACAACCCAGAATAGGAGGGGCGGTCCTCGAAGCCCCAAAATTATAGAACTCAGCCTCCCAAAATTCCACAATGTTCAGCCCAGGATGAGTCTTACCCCCAGCCGTAAAGCACCACCAGCTCAGGGATAGCTAACACCCAATCCTGGTCCACCGAACCCACCCCCATGCCAGGGGCCCATAAATCCACTTCACGCGGGATAACCGTACCGCGCCTTGTTAAATTCTCTTATGGGGGGTCCAGGACCTCTCAAGATCCCCCCCCCCCATTGAACCACCATTTACCATTTCCACCGACTTCGAGGACCTCCACCCCCGCCAAACTGCCGTGACAATAACCTAACAGCATTCACAGAACAAAATCAATACACTTAAACGTCTCTTAAAACAGAACCCGAAGAGGGCGTGGCCTGGCTGTGAAGGAGAACGGTCGCATATCTAAGGAGCTCCTGCTCAGCTCCTGATTTCCAAGGAGAACAAAAAGCCACACAGCGAGAAAATAACTCCTGTGACAGATAAGAAGCTCTGTCTGGCCCTGGAGCGGACTGCGGGGGGTCAGTGATCTTGTTCCGGCGCGGGACTCAGATTCAGAGAGGAGAAGGAGAAAGCAGGGGCAGCGGCGCCGCCATCTTTAACAGCTACACGAGCGGGGCATAAGCCGGACTGCAGCGGACACAGGGAGGTACGTGCCCCTCTCCTCCCAGCACCCCCTCTCCTGTCCTGGCTCACCGCTTGTGCGGCTGACCGCCTACCTGCGGTGGTGCCCATTCTGACACGGCGCTCCTGGCGGTGATTTGACGTGCTGGTCTGGCGCTGCTGGGACCCGTCCTCTGCTATACAGCTGTGCTCATGGATAGAGGACACTCCAGTCGGCGGCATTGCTGGACGACCTCATCCCTTGTGGCGGCACCCTGCTCCCCTGGCGGTCCGACGACTTCCTCGGATACCACCCTGCTGACAGTGTGAGGAGCTGGGGATTTCCCGCCAGTCCCGGCGCCATCTTGGAGTCGCCGCATGGTGCGAGAAGAGTCCCTGCACGTTTGAGGGGGAGACTGAGCCCTGCCGGGATCGTTCAACAACTGCAGCCTACAGCTGCACACCGTCTCCTGCTGCCCCATACCCACCTGCTTACCACCTACGGAGCTGGATGAACTACCTGTGGGAGGAGTGGATAATATCACCAGTGAACATAAATACAGGGAGCTGCATTCTATGTCAGGATCCCTTTTCATTTGCAGCCCATAAATGCAATTCATCTTCTGCTGCCCCATACCTATTTATCCAACCACCTAATACCCTTTTACTGATAGTAAGAAGACATTGCCTTTCAACTGGTGTTTTTGTGGGGCCTAATTGTACTTTTTCTTGCTGCCTCTATTTGCGTACTGAGTGATTTATAAACTGCTTTGCGAGACAACCTCACAGAGACATCCAGTGCCTAACCTGAACACTAGCATTGCAATCAGTATATTTTGGGGCACATGCGCGAAGCTTAATGACGGCGGTTTGGCGGCAATGAGCTTCGCCCCCCGTTAGGTCCATAACCACCCCTATTAGCACGCCGACTATTACAAAAAGAACATCAGAGCTCCTCTTACATATCCCGGACACCGGCACGCTACCATGCCGAAGAAAGGAGGCTCCACTCAGCCGGTAAGCCGCTCGATAGCAGATTTGCTGTCCGATTCTGGCAGCTCCAAAATGGCGGCCACGGCTCCAACCCCTGATATCACTAACACCCTCGCCGTGTGGCAGGACACTGCAGGGGACAGCGAAGAGGGGCTGGCACAGGAGGACACTGTAGTGCCTACAGCTATTCTTATAAAAACTCTCCAGGAGACATTCAGGCAGGAACTGACTTCTGCCATGAAATCAGTTACGGCACAAATGCAGGAGATACTGCAGCGCACCTCCTCATTAGAGGACAAAATGGATACGGTGGCAGATGCGCTTGAGCAAGATCAAGAACAAATAAGACAACAAATAGAGCGCATTCATGAGCTAGAAATTAAGTGTGAGGACTATGAAAATCGATCAAGGAGAAGCAATCTCCGCATAAGGGGTCTCCCTGAATCAATAGTGTCATTGAAAGAGACCGCATCTAACCTGTTCTCTGCCCTTCTCCCACAGGCAGACCCGACCATGCTACACATCACTAGGATACACAGAGCACTAGGCAAGCCAAGGTCTGATAATACTCCAAGGGATGTAGTCCTGAAATTACACTATGAAGAGACCAGAGACCTCATCTTAACAGCAGCACGGGACTCCCCAAATCTTCCTGGCGTTCCGAACTCAGTCCACCTATATGCTGACATAGCTCCTGCCACTCTAAACAGACGCAGGGAGTTCAGACCACTCACTACAACTTTGCAAGCTGCTAAAATAAGATATAGATGGGGCTTCCCATTCGCTCTGTCTTTCTCCCATGATAACAAGCACTTCACGTGTCGGTCAATTGAGGAGGGAAGACGTGTGATTGAGCAATTGGGCTTCAAGATACCAGACGATCCACAACCACTGCCTCAGAGGAAACCCAGACCAAATAGGGAGTGGAAAGAGGTCTCAAGAGTTACAAGAAGCCAACATGCAAATGTCACTTGAGAGATATTGAACAATGAGGCGGTCTCACTAAATTGTATCAGTCACTGTTTCCCTTAATACTTACGAGAGTGGAATATCACCTAGGAAAGAATGGTTCCAGTTGTTCGGATAGAGTTGGAGGGTTTTAATACCTCCCAAGGAGCTCATTTACATTTCCCCCCCTTACACCCCCCCTATCCCACTACCACCCCACCCCTCCCCCTCCTCTTCTCTCCTTCCCTCCTCTTCACCCATCTCCCCCTTACTCCTACCTTCCCCCTCTCCTACTACTCTCTCACACCCCCCCCCCTTTTTTTTTTTTTTTTTTTTCTCTATCTCTCTCTCTTTATATGTTATTTTTATTTTTTACGATTTATGCCTGCTGTTAATATGATTTGAAATGGAAAGTCGGCGCAAACATTATCACGGGGTCCAATAAGTTTGTGAAGTTATATCGCGGCCTCAATACGGATACCCGTAATATTTAACAATTTGAAGGGGTTGGACTTGTTGGGGGCTTTTACATGTTGCCCATTTTTAGTGAAGCCTGGTCGTTCCCACATAATATGGTTCACCAGTTCACTAAGTTATCTGGGCTTTTAGCCCATTTGATTATAAATGTATGTTCTGTGTTGTTTTGTTCTGTGTCCCTTCCTTTCCCTTCTCTTGTATTTGCTTTATGTAGGTTCGCAGATGTCTGCTCGGGGTGCTCTACCTCTATACACGGATTTCGTGTGGATCATTGCCGGGACATGTTCAGGGTTGGGAGAGAGCTCAGGGGTAAGCCTTTATATGCAACACTAACTCAATCTGTCTATGTGTAGGGTCTTATCCCACAATGTGAGGGGGTTTAATTCCCCCATCAAACGTAAAAAGGCCTTCCTGGACTATAAAAAACAGAATCCTGATGTCCTTTGTCTTCAGGAAACACACTTCTCCACCTCATCATGCCCGAAGTACTTTGACCAGAACTACTCTCGCGTTTTTACATCTTCAGGCACAAGTAAAACAAAAGGAGTAGCAATTTTCCTCAAAAACAATTTTCCAATACAGATAACAAATTCCCTATCAGATGATGAGGGTAGGTTCTTAATCTTACTAGGCACATTACAAGGGCAAAAACTTTGTTTAGTAAATAGCTACCTCCCAGCCTCGTCTCAAGTTCAGGTCTTTAAGTCCATTTTAAACAAGCTGGATAAATACTCCTTCCAGCACCTGATATGGTGCGGAGATTTTAATTTCACGATAGATCCAACATTAGACAGCAACGCTATAAGACGTACTGACATCACTAAAAATGAGAGGAAAAAAATTTCCCGATTATTAATGGACCATCACCTGGCTGACATATGGAGAGAGATGAACGGTAATAATAGAGGTTATACGTACTACTCTCCCGCCCACAAAACATACTCCAGAATAGATCTTCAGTTGACAAAAACCACCTCACTTCCCACAGTCCTATTCTCACGCCACGTACATTCAGCATGGTCTGACCATGACGCTGTACTCTCAGTATTCAAATTCAATGTATCCACCTCTAGCTTATATAGATGGAGACTTAACGAATCACTACTTACTGACCCTGTGATCACAAATACAATTAAGGACGAATTAATCGAATATTTTAAATTTAACTCCTCTGGTGATGTATCCCCTGGAACCATTTGGATGGCACACAAGAAATTTATAACGGGCTCAATAATTAAGTTGGCTGCTCAAAGGAAAAAAACGAGAACTGAACTACAAACCAGATTAGAAAATAAATTAGCAAAATTAGAACAAGCCAACCAGATGTCCACCTCTCTTTACCTTTCCAAACAAATTCAGGAGACTAAAACTCAATTAGATGCCATCCTCACCACTAGAACTGAGAAGGCCTTGACTTGGACGCGAGCCAAATTCTACAAATTCGCTAATAAGCCGAGCAAACTATTGGCCCGCAAGTTACGTTCTAGGGAAATGATCAATACAATTTTTTCAATAAAAGATGGTTCGGGGAGGATTTCGTCCCACCCAGATAATATATATAGAACATTCCACGAATATTACCAAAACTTATACACCCAGCCTAAACCCTTATCTCCTCACCCGATTCAACAATTTCTACAAAACCTCCACCTACCTAAAATCACAGATGCAATAGCTAAACAACTACACTCCCAAATATCTATGGAAGAGATTCAATCAGTTATCAAAGCATTGAAAAAGGGAAAGGCCCCCGGCCCTGATGGACTCACGGCCATTTATTACCAAAAATTTGCTGAAATTCTTTCTCCCCACATCAAAAAATTTGGAGATGCCCTCCTTCAAGGCTCAAAAATGCCCCCAGAGTTTCTGGTTTCCCATGTTACAATTCTACCTAAGCCAAAAAAAGACCATTTACTGACCAAGAACTTTAGGCCTATTTCTTTACTAAATGTGGATTTAAAAATATTCACTGCAATTATCACAAGTAGAATAAATCGCTTATTGCCCTCTCTTGTTCACAAGGACCAGGTGGGGTTCATCCCATCTAGGCAGGCCCCGGACAATATCAGACGTAATATAAACCTTATCCACACAGCAAACTCCCGCAGGGAACAACTTTTAATACTAGCCTTAGACATTGAGAAGGCATTCGACTCACTCTCCTGGAACTATCTCTTCCAAGTCCTATCTAAATTTGGTTTCACTCGGGAGTTTATAGAATGTATTAAACTACTCTATGACTTTCCCACAGCGTATCTGAAGCTCCCGACGTTGAGCCCTTCTCCCATATCTATTCAGCGTGGTACCAGACAGGGATGCCCACTCTCCCCGGCGTTATTTGCTCTGGCCATGGAGCCCTTGGCAGAAGCCATTAGAACAAATCAGAACATTACTGGATTAACTAACTTAGGCGAACAATACAAGGTTAGCTTGTTTGCAGATGACCTCCTTTTGACTATTACCAATCCCCATACAACAATTCCCAATCTCCTATCTCTGCTTAATATATTTGAAGACATTTCAGGGCTGAAAATTAATATAGATAAATCGGAAGCTCTTTTTATCAATACCAGCAAAACTATGCAGGATAATATCACCTCCCAATTTAAATTCACAAAGAGGGACAATTATTTAACCTACTTGGGAATAAATATTACAACAAACAGAGCTAACCTCTTTAAATGGAACTACACGCCACTTATCCAGAATCTTCACACTGACTTATCTGGGTGGGCTTCGCTAAACCTATCTTGGCTGGGTAGGATCCACACAATAAATATGGTGACCCTCCCGCGGTTTTTGTACCTTTTTAGATCTCTCCCAATACCGATTTCAGCTAAAACGTTCTCAGGTCTTCACGCCACGATCTCCAAATTTATATGGCAGAATAAAAGGGCTAGAATCCCCCAAAAATTAATGTTCTTCCATAGAAGACATGGTGGAGTTTCGCTTCCAAATCTATCCCTATACTATAAAGCGGCACAAATAGCACAACTAACAAGTATATGCGCCCAAAATACCAAGCCAAGGTGGGTTCATCTAGAGTCACATCTTATTAAGCCACTCTCATTGCCAGGCCTCATGTGGTCCACGGGAAAAATCCCCAAACAACTATGTATAACAGCACCTTATACTGCTCACTCTTTCAATCTTTGGAGAAGAGTTAGATTCAAATATTCACTGCAATCAGATCCCTCCCCATTAACCTCTATATTAGGTAACCCGATGTTCACTCCTGGTCTGGACTCACGTTTGTTCACTTGGTGGATATTCAGAGGGATTACCACAATAAAACACTTGTGTGACCCTTTCGGTGTCCTGATGGATAGAGCAGAATTCGTGAGGAAGTTTGAACCCCCGATTAGAGAAATAATGCGCATTAATCAGATTTTGCACTTTGCAGGTAGCCTAACTCATGGTAAACGCCCCGTTCCTGTTTCTGGTTATGAACAAAAATGCCTTTCAGACCCAATGGGAAGGGGGACAATATCTTTGCTTTACTCTATTATGAGCCCACCCCATGATATGAAGAAGCTGGGTTTCATGAGACGGTGGGAGGAGGAGTTGGGTGTCGAGCTGACGTTGGAAAACTGGAGGAGGTGTTGCGACACGCTAACTAAGGGCAGTCACCAGTCATCTCTAGTGGAAACCTCGATCAAGGTCCTTCATAGGACTTATCTAGTGCCAACTAAACTTCATAGCATATTCCCCAATGTCTCAAATTTATGCTATCGGGGATGTAACCTACCTGGGGACATGAAACATATATGGTGGACTTGCCCAGTGGTGTCCAACTTATGGCAAAAGATAAACCTTCTAGTTGACCAAATGGCGGGGAAAAAAACCAATCTGGACGCCTCTGTTTTTCTGCTGGGGGCGAGACACCCGTCTCTTCCCAAAAACCTGTTTAAGTTGGTTTCTTTTCTCTTTATGGCTACTAAAATTCACATTGCTTCGAAATGGAGGAACCCCACATTGTCGCTACGTGTGGTTAAGGAAAGGATGAATAACATTATGTTCTATGAACGCATTGAGGCCACTAGAAATGATATGTGGGATCAGTTCTTTAAGATATGGGGTCCTTGGATGGATCTGCAACCTAATTTGCACTTGAGTCAGACTCTTCATCTATCCCCATAGCAATTTGATTCTGTGGGGATAAAGTTTGTTATAAATTAAAAAGTAAATACAATTTCCCCTCTCCTTCATGTTCTTCCCTTGTGTTGTCTTTGTCTTGTCCATCCTTGTACCTATAAGGAATATGTGTTCTTATATTACTCAGTTATTGACTCCCCTGCAAGGGAGTTCATTCACATTGCAATTTCTTTTTATGAATATTGAAGTTGAAATTTCAATAAAACCTTTTTGAAACTAAAACAGAACCCGAAGCCTCATGGGCGACTTTCCCCCCCCCCCCCATTACCCTAATCAAAAGGGAGGGTGGGCGGGAGATTCCACACTTGTCACGCAGGCACCTAAAATGGATGCCTGCTTGAGGAGCGTGCCCCTTTTTATGTGCCCCCTCCCTGCAGTCCCCTGGTTCCACCCCCTTCATTCAAAAAATGCCCCTTAAGCCACCCCTTCAAATTCCAGTTAACCCTTACCACTGTACCCCCTCTAAACTGCTCCAGCTCCCCAGGTCCCACGTAACCCCGTCATGGCGGCCTCCCCTTAAGTGCCGTGGGCCCCACAGTACGGCCTTTCTTGACATAGGGTATACGTGAGTTCCGTGACCTGGAAAAAATTCCCCAATCCCCTTAAACAGTCCCCATGACCATCTAAAGAATAAACTTCTATCATACACAAAAACAGACTGAGACATATGTTGGATTTAATTGGCCACAGCAGCCATTTTATTAAATAAAAGATAACATAACTTTTATAACAACCCAGAATAGGAGGGGCGGTCCTCGAAGCCCCAAAATTATAGAACTCAGCCTCCCAAAATTCCACAATGTTCAGCCCAGGATGAGTCTTACCCCCAGCCGTAAAGCACCAGCTCAGGGATAGCTAACACCCAATCCTGGTCCACCGAACCCACCCCCATGCCAGGGGCCCATAAATCCACTTCACGCGGGATAACCGTACCGCGCCTTGTTAAATTCTCTTATGGGGGGTCCAGGACCTCTCAAGATCCCCCCCCCATTGAACCACCATTTACCATTTCCACCGACTTCGAGGACCTCCACCCCCGCCAAGAACACGAATGGCCTGACACCTTAGCCATTCATGTCCCTCCACACCTTCAAGCTTAATTCAATGCCACTGCGGATGGCCAAACACCACATATCATTTCCCACCGCGTTCAGGTGTACTCCATCAGCTCTCCAGTAAGCTCCTTGACCCGATTCCAAGTCCACATGTCTCACGGCCAACGCGCCATTCCTCACCATAAACCGAGATATGGCCCTGTTTATTTTAATCCGAGCCCTATTCACCCCCTCAAGGGACCTAGCACCTCGCCAACTTTTACGTGGAATGATGTCAGACCACACCAAAAGCACCTTTGGAAACATGACCCAGAACCTCAGGATATCAAATTTAATATCCTTAATCAGCTCCCTACAAGACCGTTTAGCCAAATCATTTCCCCCTAGGTGAATCACCACAATCTCCGGCACTCTATCCAGTCTAACGAAACGATGGAATTCCGGTAACCATTCCTTCCACACCATCCCCCTTTTACCAATCCATCGCAATGTCACTGTGTCTCGAGAAAGACCCAATTGACGACCGTCTGGACGAACAGCAGCACGCAACGCAGCCCACACCACATACGAGTGCCCCATGATCCAGACGAGCACCGGATCAGACCCTGCAACAAAGAAAGAAAATCAACAAACAATTAACTTACCACAACCCCTAATTCACAATAGGTTTGGGCGAACATACGACCGGAAGCTTGAAGATTCCCACCTCCCAATTCTCCGAACCACCTCCTCACCAAGGTCCAACCTAGCAGCTTCGGTCGCTGCCCCGATCCTGAACGAGTGACCGCTATATTGTGCTGCAGATAAGCCCGCTGCGGCCAAACATTTCCTAAATACCGAAATAAACTGAAAACGGGACAAGAAAGACCCATTTTCGTGCACCAAGAATGGCTCATCTAACACACCGCCCTTTGCCATGTACTCCTTCACGGATGCCACCGGGCACACTGGGGATCCTTCAACATTGAACAGCACCACTTTGCACCCTTTCCCGTACACGTCCGTTTTAGAGGCTTTAACAAACACCACAACCTTGTTCCCTTCAACATCAACGTTTTCTCTCAACAAAGTACCTTTTTTACTAACGGACGGGCTAACCAACTCACCTAACCGAAATGCCCCGAAGAAAGCCAAAGAGAAGGCTACCCGGAACAAAACCACTTCCCATTCAGAAAAACACACCTCCTGCAACTTCCGACCAATGGCTGAAAGCACCTCATAAGACACGGGTCGCCGCCCGTCCGAAGCCTTCCAACCTTTCTTCCAACCCCGAACAACTTGCCGAACCAAAAAGGATTTCGTTATGTCCTTACATCCCCTGCATTTAAGGTTGCAGGCTAGCCCCGCCAAAAACATATTCAAACGTGTAACCGACCAACCTGCCTCCCAATGATGACCGAGGAATAACAACAAACCATACTCCTCCTCTATATCCTGATCCAGACTTGACAACCAGGATTCCCACAGGCTCCACGCCTGATTATAATGAGACCAAGATGAATCCGCGAGCGATTTGGTAAATAACTCCGTTACAGCCCTCGCGGCAGGTTCCATAATTCCACCGGACACTCCAGACCCACGCTCTCCGCCTGTGGTGCCAAATCCCGGAAAAGCTGCCACTGAAATTGAGAAAGAGCAACAACTATTGGATCAGGTGCTGACAAGTCTACTTCAGATACAATCCAAGAATTAAACTTAAGACCCAGAAAAACCACGTGCTGCAAGACCTTCACTACTGCAGGGGTAGCTGCTGACAATGAGTTTACCGCCGTCACTGTTCCTACATGCTCGCAATGAAAAGAAATTTTCAAATTCCTCAACTTGTCGCCCCACAGGGACAACGCAACTGCCCTGGGGAACAAATGCAGCAGTAACCGATTGTTTGTCAACCCTTCCACTTTCCATTCTTCTGGCCAGGCCGCTGCCGACCAGCTACCCTGAAAGAACAGACCAAAGCCGCTCAGTTCAATGACATGAATCAAAATGCCCAAGGAGGCGGCATCTGCCACAGGCTGAATCCACAGAGATCTGCCATTGTACTCGTCAAGAAAAGCCGCCCACACCTTCAAATCATCCCGGAACTCTTTCTTTATCCTGATGAAATGCAAAGGGGACTTCACCCCTACCGTTGCCAAGGATAGGCGGCGGCAAAACGCTCGACCCATCGGCATGATCCTACATGCAAAGTTTAGTTTCCCTAACAATGATTGCAAACTGCGCAAGTTTATCTTCTTCAAACCAATCGCATTAACCACATCCTGACGCAACGCGGTAAGCTTATCTGCAGGTAGCCTACACTCCATCGCTACCGTGTCAATTTCAATGCCTAGGAAGCTCAACACTGTCACCGGACCAACTGTTTTGTCCTCCGCCAAAGGCACACCGAAGTTTTTTGCCACACTCTCCATTGTGTGCAACAAAATCGAACAATCTGCTGATTCCGCTGGCCCTATAAACAAAAAGTCGTCTAGGTAGTGCGAACATGAGCGAATCCCAGACACATCTTTCACCACCCATTCTAGAAACGTGCTGAAGGCCTCAAAGTAAGCGCATGAAATTGAGCAACCCATTGGAAGGCAACGATCAACAAAGAAGCCGCCATCCCAAAAACAACCTAATAAGTGCAAACTGTCGGGATGAACTGGCAACAAGCGAAAGGCCGCTTCAATGTCGGTCTTCGCCAATTTAGCCCCCTTTCCACATGCTCGAACCCACTCCATCGCTGAATCGAATGATAAATAGGACACCGAACTCAACTTGGGATCAATACCATCATTGACCGAAGATCCCTTCGGAAACGATAGGTGATGGATTAACCTAAATTTATTAGGTTCCTTCTTAGGGACCACACCGAGAGGTGACACCCTCAGGTTTGCAATCGGGGGGGGCGACAAACGGACCTGCCATTCTTCCCAGAGCAACTTCCTTATTCAACTTATCTGACACAACTTCCGGGAATTGTAACGCCGATTTCAAATTTTTTCTTTTTAAACTAACGTCCTGCTCAACACAAGGAATTTTGAAACCTTCCTTAAAACCGTTGCGCAATAAAACCGCAGCTGACCTATCAGGGTATCTACTTAGAAAGGCCTCCATCACGACCCACTGCACTGGAGTCACCCCTTTTTTCAGCTGACTCTCCAGCTTTTTGTCTGTTACCTCTGAAACATTTTGAGGCACTATGCACCCCCCCCGCACGATGAACACTCGTGCCTAAATTTGCACTTACTCCCGAATCTGCATACCCCATCATTGAAGGCGAAACACAGTCCCTTCTGCAAAGCCGCCGAGTGTCCTGACTGTCCCGAACTCCCGGCGCCCCCTTGAAACGGCTGGCTGGTCTGACATAAACGGGCTGGGACCATAACTCTCATCCACAACGCTATGTCCTTGTGATCCCACCTGATATTTGGCCTAAAGGCTTTCCGCTGACGAAACTGTTCGTCATAGCGTAGCCATCCCTGTCCCCCATAGGTCCTGTAAGCCTCCCCTATGGCATCTAAGTAACAGAATAACGCCGAGCAATTTTCCGGGGCCTTTTCCACAATTACACTAGCCATAATAGCGAAAGCTTGCAGCCAATTTGAAAATGATCTGGGAATCAGCCTAAATCTCCGTTTTTCCTCATCTTCTTTTTTGGAGTCCTCCCTTCTAAGTCTATCCAAGTTAAATCTCTCTAGGGGTAAAAGTGAAAATATTTCTATGTACTCCCCTTTCCAGATTTTTTCTCTAACTTCTTGCTTTAAGTGTGCCCCTAACGGGCCCTCAAAGCAGACATAGACCTCCCCCTTTGCTGCATCATCCAGTCGCGGGACGTCCTCCTTTTCCTTATCCTGCAAAGCTCCTTCACCTGACCCATCAATCAATGACCCGGGCCCTACGGATAACGCCGGTGCTGCTCCGCTATTCTCCCTTGATGAGCCCCCAGTATTTGACGCAGGACCCGCGCTGCTGGACGTACCCGTAATCTCGGTCATCTCTCTAGACCCCTCAAGTGATCCCGTATTACCTAACCAAGCCGCTGACGGCAAAGACCCTCTGCTAAGCCCGGATCCCCACAAGCCCGCTAGCTCCCCTAAACCTCTGAGGATTAAACCCATACCCCCACTAGCAACTCCCGGGGTAATATCAGTATTCCTAGCTTCAGGGAAAACTAAGCCTGGCATATTAACCATAGGGAAAATGTTCTCACCTAGCTGCCTGGGTGCTGTGAGCCCAGCAGCCGAAGATCCAGCTCCCAGCCGAAGGTATCCTGGATCCAGTCCGGCTTGATCTGCGATGTTGACCGCCGAGCTCCTGGCGGCCATATCCGTGTACTGGCGACCCGATGATGCCGACGACTGCCCTGGCGCTGCGGATGGGGAATAGGCCGAGCCAGCATCCTGCCGCCCGCTGGAAGATGTGTGGCTCCTTGCCACGGATACGTCCCTTGTACTGCCTCCCGAAGCGACGGAATGTCGCCTGCCTGAAACTGGAAAATCCCGGCCATCACCAGCAGAGGGCGCTGATCCAGGAAAATCCCGTCCACCACCAGCAGAGGGCGCTGATCTAGGAAAATCCCGGCCACCACCAGCAGAGGGCGCTGATACAGGAAAATCCCGGCCATCAGCAGCAGAGGGCGCAGATCCTATCACATCCTGGCCACCACCAGCAGAGGGCGCAGCTGTGCTGTAAGCTCCGCAACTGTGCGCTGCAGAGGGCCGCACGCTGATGCCAGGGCCAGCAGACTGCCGCCCGCATTGTCCCCGTCGCTGATGGGCCACCGCACCCGGCCCCCGCATCCTCGGCTGTCTCTGCCTCCCACGCTGAGCGGCGCCAGCGGACATGCTGGCGGCCGCTGCTCCGGCTCCTGCTCCAGTCGTACCTTGCCGCCCGGACACAGAAGGAGGGGAGGAAGGATCCGCCCCCCGTTGTAGGCCCCGCCGCACTGGAGGATTCCTCCCGGCGCTGCGCTGTGAGGTGGAGGGGACAGCGCTGCTTACCGGAGGGTCCCTGGAGGGGCTCCTATTTCGGCGCCGGGCCCTGGGGATCACGTCAGGGCTTAGGCGCGCCGGAGGCCTGGACCTCCGCGGCCGGCGCCCGACCTGCTGTGCCTGCGATGGAGCATCCGATGTCCCCTGGAGAAGGCTGTTGACAGAAGCATTCAGCCAATCTGTCCCCTGGGAGCTGGCTGCCGCCCGGAGACGCTGGAGGATTGCTTCAATTTCCATGCTGGTAAGTGTGACAGAGATTCCACACTTGTCACGCAGGCACCTAAAATGGATGCCTGCTTGAGGAGCGTGCCCCTTTTTATGTGCCCCCTCCCTGCAGTCCCCTGGTTCCACCCCCTTCATTCAAAAAATGCCCCTTAAGCCACCCCTTCAAATTCCAGTTAACCCTTACCACTGTACCCCCTCTAAACTGCTCCAGCTCCCCAGGTCCCACGTAACCCCGTCATGGCGGCCTCCCCTTAAGTGCCGTGGGCCCCACAGTACGGCCTTTCTTGCATGGCTGCCAGTGGCACTGGGTCACTAGTGTTTATTAATGATGTGACACAGGACAGAAGCAGCCGAATGAATTCTGAGGTATTCAGAGCCACACTGTGTGCTCAGATCCAGCCAAATGCAGCAAAACTGATTGGTCGTCGTTTCATACTACAGATGGACAATGACCCAAAACATAAAGCCAAAGCAACCCAGGAGTTTATTAAAGCAAAGAAGTGGAATATTCTTGAATGGCCAAGTCAGCCACCTGATCTCAACCCAATTGAGCATGTATTTCACTTGTTAAAGACTAAACTTCAGACAGAAAGGCCCATAAACAAACAGCAACTGAAAACCACCGCAGTGAAGGCCTGACAGAGCATCAAAAAGGAGGAAACACAGCGTCTGGTGATGTCCATGAGTTCAAGACTTCAGGCAGTCATTGCCAACAAAGGGTTTTCAACCAAGCACTAAAAATAAACATTTTATTTAAAATTATTGAATCTGTCCAATTACTTTTGGTCCCTTTAAAAACAGGGTGGCACATGTTAAGAAGCTGAAACTTCTAAACCCTTCATCCAATTTTAATGTGGATACCCTTAAATGAAAGCTGAAAGTCTGAACTTCAACTGCATCTGAATTGTTTTGTTTAAAATTCATTGTGGTAATGTCTATAACCAAAATAAGAAAAATGTTGTCTCTGTCCAAATATATATGGACCTAACTGTATATATATATATATATATATTCGATGCATTCCGCCAACCCTAACAACAGGTTCCCTTTAACAATCAGTAATCATGTTACAATCAATTTCTAAACATCCATTGGAAAGCCACGCAGACTTTTATTGTGCAGCATAATAACAGCCGCATCTCGACCAAGCAATGGCCTGCCTACCTAGAAAGCAATAGAAAATGATAAACTCTAGCAGTGTGTCTACAACACCCATGATCCTTCATCCGTATAGTGTGCATAAATAATAATATCAATAACAGACGGACTTAGTACCCAACAGATAACCCTCTGGCTTTATATTTATCTGGACATAGAAGAAAAAGTGCCACAACCAAGGGATCACATATTGTAATGAATGAAACATTATATAAAGGAAACCCGTCATGTCAAAAATGATATCTGATCTACAGGCAGGATGTCACAGAGACAGAGGAGCTGATCAGATGGAGATATATTTGTGTGTGAAAAGTTTCAGTAAAATTTGTACTTGCTTCATTGAAATCCCTGGTGTTTGTATGGATGAGTCCAGTGGGCGGTGCTGCTCTGTGACTGACAGTGTTCACTGTATGACGGTGTTCCCAGAGAGCTGTTAGTCACTAGTAGGACCGCCCACTGGACTTGTATGTGTACAGACACCAGGGATTTCAATGAACAAAGTATGAAAATTGTCTCTTCAGAGAGGAAGAAGACTAGAACTCTAGTGCCAGCTATTGGCAGTAGCAATCCTAACAGTCAATGTCGACCCTTTAACGAGCCTTGTCACATGACTTAGGATAAAAGCCAAACCAGAATCTCAATTTGCAGACCCTGTGTTTCGGGGTACTGCCCCTCGTCAGTGCAAAGTGGAGATCTGGTTTGGCTGAGTGAGAGGCGTCTGATAAACGATATTTCTTGGATTCCAATGAACAAAGTACAAATTATACGAAATCTTTTCCAACTCAAGAAACCTCCCTATGTCACTCTGCTGAGCTGTTTCTCTATACCACATACCATGAGTCCAGGGGCGTAACGACCGCGGTCGCAGCGGTCGCCATTGCGACCGGGCCCCGCAGGTCAGGGGCCCCGGGCCGGCAGGTCAGGGCAGGGCCGGGCTGGACATCGGGCACTTCTGGCAAATGCCAGAAGAGCCGATGCCAGTAGTGGGCCGCTGCACTGTTCCTCGCCGCCGCCGCCGCATTTAACTATACCGGCGTCTATGACACCGGTATAGTTCAATGCAATGATGGAGGAGAGCGTCACCTAACGCTCCCTCTCCCATCATTCCCCGCTCTGCCTCTGACAGTACACTGCGGGTGCGCGATGACGTCATATCATCGCGCACCTGCAGTGTCCTGGGCAGACTGCAGCCACCAGGAGCAGCGCGGGCAAAAGGAAAGGTGAGGAGAGTTTTTTTTTTTCTTTTTCACCGGACTGTGGGGCCATTATCGGGGGGGGGAGATGAGATGCGGGCTGTGCTCTATATACCCCTGTGCTGGCTGTGCTCTATATACCCCTGTGCTGGCTGTGCTGCATATACCCCTGTGCGGGCTCTGCTGTATATATCCCTGTGCGGGCTGTGCTGTATATATCCCTGTGCGGGCTGTGCTGTATATATCCCTGTGCTGGCTGTGCTCTATATACCCCTGTGCTGGCTGTGCTCTATATACCCCTGTGCTGGCTGTGCTCTATATACCCCTGTGCTGGCTGTGCTGCATATACCCCTGTGCGGGCTGTGCTGTATATACCCCTGTGCGGGCTGTGCTGTATATACCCCTGTGTGGGCTGTGCTGGATATACCCCTGTGCGGGCTGTGCTGTATATACCCCTGTGTGGGCTGTGCTCTATATACCCCTGTGCGGGCTGTGCTGGATATACCCCTGTGTGGGCTGTGCTGGATATACCCCTGTGCGGGCTGTGCTGTATATACCCCTGTGTGGGCTGTGCTCTATATACCCCTGTGCTGGATATACCACTGTGCGGGCTGTGCTGTATATACCCCTGTGTGGGCTGTGCTGGATATACCCCTGTGCGGGCTGTGCTGTATATACCCCTGTGTGGGCTGTGCTCTATATACCCCTGTGCTGGATATACCACTGTGCGGGCTGTGCTGTATATACCCCTGTGCGGGCTCTGCTGTATATACCCCTGTGCGGGCTGTGCTGTATATACCCCTGTGCGGGCTGTGCTGTATATACCCCTGTGCGGGCTGTGCTGGATATACCCCTGTGCGGGCTGTGCTGTATATACCCCTGTGCGGGCTGTGCTGTATATACCCCTGTGCGGGCTGTGCTGTATATACCCCTGTGCGGGCTGTGCTGTATATACCACTGTGCGGGCTGTGCTGTACATACCACTGTGCGGGCTGTGCTGTATATACCACTGTGCGGGCTGTGCTGGATATACCACTGTGCGGGCTGTGCTGGATATACCACTGTGCGGGCTGTGCTGGATATACCACTGTGCGGGCTGTGCTGGATATACCACTGTGCGGGCTGTGCTGGATATACCACTGTGCGGGCTGTGCTGGCACCCAACACCATGTTGCAGTGCAGGAGATTCCTGCAACAGTCCGAGGCGTATCTAGGGGAAGGGGGTGGGGGGGCGTCACGGAGGTAGGGGGGGGGGCCCCATTTGGAAGTTCGCACCGGGGCCCATAACTTTGTAGTTACGCCACTGCATGAGTCCTATGGCCCCGCTGCAAAATGTGGACCGGGGCTTCCACCAGCATGTTGATCAGATGTATGGGCACTTGCAATAATGTCCCCCACCCTGTAATAATGTCTCCCATTCTGTAACAAAGTCCCCCATTCTGTAGTGATCTCTCCCTCCCTGTAATAATGTCCCTCATCCTGTAGTAATGTCTCCCACCCTGTAATAATGTCCCCCATCCTGGCACCTATCCTGTAGTAATGCTCCCCGTCTTGTAATAATGTTCCCCATCATGGCCCCTTTATTTAATGATATCTCCTGTCCTAGGTTCCTTCCTGTAATAATGTGCTCCCATCTGGCGCTCTCCTCAAACACCTTTAAATACAAAATAATAAATCCTTCTTCTCACCTGTCTGCGTTCCTGCGGAGAGCAGCGCCCTCATCCTCCAGGAGTCGCAATACATTTCAGCTGACTGTGTGTCAGCGGGCCCCCTTACTCCACGGGCCCCCTTACTCCACAGGTCCCCTTCCTCCACGGGCCCCCTTACTCCACAGGTCCCCTTACTCCACGGGCCCCCTTACTCCACAGGTCCCCTTACTCCACGGGCCCCCTTACTCCACGGGCCCCCTTACTCCACAGGTTCCCTTACTCCACGGGCCCCCTTACTCCACAGGTTCCCTTACTCCACGGGCCCCCTTACTCCACAGGTCCCCTTACTCCACGGGCCCCCTTACTCCATGGGTCCACTTACTTCACAGATCCCCCTTGCTCCACAGGTCCCCTTACTCCACGGGCCCCCTTACTCCATGGGCCCCCTTACTCCACGGGCCTCCTTACTCCATGGGCCCCCTTACTTCACAGGTCCCCCATATTCCACAGGTCCCCTTACTCCATGGGTCCCCTTACTACACAGGTCCCCTTACTCCATGGGCCCCCTTACTCCACAGGTCCCCTTACTCCACAGGTCCCCTTACTCCATGGGCCCACTTACTCTACAGGTCCCCTTACTCCACAGGTCCCCTTACTCCATGGGCCCACTTACTCCACAGGTCCCCCTTACTCCACGGGCCCCCTTACTACACAGGTCCCCCTTACTCCACAGGTCCCCCTTACTCCACTGGCCCCCTTACTACACAGGTCCCCCTTACTCCACAGGTCCCCCTTACTCCATGGGCCCCCTTACTCCACAGGTCCCCTTACTCCATGGGCCCCCTTACTCCACCCTTTGTGACGGCGATCATTATGCCCTTGGTGACAGGTAAGGTATAATAAGGTAACCACTGCACAGTATAATTCCAGTGCCTCCAAGTGTTCACTCTATCTAGGTCCTTAGTGTACGGCAGGTGTCTATCTTATTTGATATGCATCATTATTATTTTCTATCTACATATTTATACATTTCACAGGTATATTATCAATTTTAATGCTATGGGGATGAAGTGATTAGTGAAACATACTTCACCTTGATGAAAGCAGAAAATGAAGTGTAAAGAATGTGGATATTTCACAGCATTTCGGTCTCCATAAACCTCTGTAATGCTTTCCAGAGGCAATGTGAGAGGTTTCCTTTCTTCCTTCCATTCCCACCGATTTTCAGACTAGCCTTCACCCCGGCCAAATTGTTCTCAGATGCGCGGTTCGCAGAGGTCTCCTTGGAGACGGGTGAAAAGAGACAGCTTTCTTCCATTGAAATCCAGGGCAACCGAGGGGCTGGGGGGCTCCTGACACAAATCAATTGCGATTTCTAGGGTCACTGAACTCATTTTAGTGAGTATAATATGCCAGGCTGAGTGTGAAAGGGTTATATGTACTCACAAAGAGGGTCCCTCACCGACTTCAAAGGCCCCTTCCTTTCTACCCGGCCCCCTTGTTCTTATATCCTATCCGCACTATAGCTATTGATACCCCGGAGCGGAGCCTTCCTTTCAAGACATCCATCAGTGCAAACACTGAGAGTACACGCAAAACACCACAAGTACCAGCACTCAGGGGAGGGAATATGTTGTTTCTCCCATTGGACTTGCAGCATATAAATAAATGGATAACTTGATGGAAAATGTTCTAAACTGATCACATTTCACACTAAATAACCATTGAATTCATTGTTCAGGTTATAGGTTTAGAACCTTAATAAGTATAGTTCTAGTATTTAGTATTTCTTGTGTAAGGAAATGTATTCGTAATTGCGATTTTCAGATTTTTTGGAGCTGGAACCTAATTCTCTCCTGGTTGAGATATACAGCTCTGGCAAAAATAAAGAGACCACCACATCAAATCCCTCTCATGGGCAGCCCAATCTCCAGACCTGAACCCCATTGAAAACCTCTGGAATGTAATCAAGAGGATGATGGATAGTCACAAGCCATAAAAGAAGAACTACTTACATTTTGCGCCAGGAGCAGTGTGAAAGACTGGTGGAAAGCATGCCAAGATGCATGAAACCTGTGATTAACAATCATGGTTATTCCACAAAATATTGATTTCTGAACTCTTCCTGAGATAAAACATTAGTATTGTTGCTTCTAAATGATTAGGAACTTGTTTTCTTTGCATTATTTGGGGTCTGAAAGCACTGGGGTTTTTTTTTCTCCTTTTCAGAAAAAAAATACAAAATGTATTGCTTAGAAATTCGGAGACATGTTGTCAGAAGTTTATAGAATAAAAGAGTAATTTACATTTTACTAAAAAATATACCTATATAGAGAAAAATCAAACATACTGACAATTTTGCAGTGGTCTCTTAATTTTTGCCAGAGTTGTATGTAGAGAAATAGTCCTTCATAGGTTTTGGAAAGTGTAATTCACTATGCTTTCAATACCAGATATATACATAGAAATACAGACTACATTTTACAATGGGAGTCATCAGGAGACGTAAGGAAGGCTACAGGCAGTCAGAGGCGCCGTTTGCACCAGGCTTGTGGAGTCGAAGTCGGAGTCGGAGCCCATTGTGGTGGAGTCAGAGTCAGTGTCATGGAAATTGAGGCGTTGGAGTGGGAGGATTGGCTTACCGCCTCCATGGCCCTGGTTTGCACTGCTAGGAGCGTAGGATACGTGTGATCATCTTCTGAACATGGTTTGCCCTGATGAATCAGTAATCAGTAAAATGTTTAACTTTGGAGGAAAAACTACTTATGGTAAATCACAATAAACAAGTTATTGCTCCCTAGGTCTAAACCTTGCTCTAATAATGTAGTATATCATCTGCAGATAATTGTGTCAGTGTCAGCATGCAAGGGAAGGGCTGGGAGCCCGCCATCACTAATGTTTCCTTCTAAACATTGTTTGATGTGACAAGTTTCAGGAAGAACGGATTCTCTCCCCACACCCATACAGATAAAGCGCTTCCTCTTTAGTGATAAAATAAACCTCTCCCATAAGAATTCTACAATACACCGGGTCTACAAAACATGGTAAGCACTCTGAATGCTAACAGGAGGCATAAAACACCCAGACTCTTACAATTCAAGTTTAGCCTGAATCAGTCAATCTATCCATCCTCACTGGTGTCATTAATTCACAGTACATGGGGACATAGGAATGGGCTGCCTTTTACTTTATAACACTAAAATACTGTACTTATTTCCTCTCCATGTCCTTTCCTTCTGTAGAATGCTTTCTCAGCTCTCCTTTAGATACTTTCTCTCCTCTCCACTGTAGATCTCTGTATATTGCACTCCCTGCTGCTATCGCTAATGCATTTACACTTCTGTTTATACACGTTTGTGTCCTTTCCATATTTTAAATGGACTGCACACTGTCCCATTGTAACACTAATGCAGATGCCCCTGCATGATCCCTCTCCCCTCCATTTAGGAACGCCAATATACTCACTGCCCCTGCTGCACAGGGAGCTCCCAGTGTCCTGCATCTGTGCACCTCACACAGGCTTTCCTGTGGTGCTCTTCTCTGCTCCTAAAGGGGCAGGGTGTACTTAGAAAATGCCCCCAGACAATAGCTGGGAGGCATCTTGTATAAAAGGCACCCTCCCTAGTAGGGAGGGACCTGTGCAACCCCTGTAGTTCCCTACTGTGAGGGTGTGCAACTGTATTGTCCTTCTGAGGCCAGGGCCAGGGCCTGAGCCTGAACCCCAGGTCCTTGTGTGGCCAGGCACTGAACCCGAAACCCCGGGTCCAAGTGTGATCAGAACGTGAACCTGAAACCGCACCTGGCAGTCCCTGAGCCTAAAGCCGCACCCGGCAGTACCTGAACCCTGAAGTCGCATTGGCGGTATCTGAAGCGTGAAGCCGCGCCGGCAGTACCTGAAGCGTGAAGCCACTCCGGCAGTACCTGAACCATGAAGCCACTCCGGCAGTACCTGAACCGTGAAGCTGCACCGGCAGTACCTGAACCGTGAAGCTGCACCGGCAGTACCTGAGCCGTGAAGCTGCACCGGCAGTACCTGAACCGTGAAGCCACTCTGGCAGTACCTGAACCGTGAAGCTGCACCAGCAGTACCTGAACCGTGAAGCTGCACTGGCAGTACCTGAACCGTGAAGCTGCACCGGCAGTACCTGAACCATGAAGCCACTCTGGCAGTACCTGAACCGTGAAGCTGCACCAGCAGTACCTGAACCGTGAAGCTGCACTGGCAGTACCTGAACCGTGAAGCTGCACCGGCAGTACCTGAACCATGAAGCCACTCTGGCAGTACCTGAACCGTGAAGCTGCACCAGCAGTACCTGAACCGTGAAGCCACTCCGGGAGTACCTGAACCGTGAAGCCATTCCGGCGGTATCTGAACTCTGAAGCAACACCGGAGGTACCTGAATTTGAAACCATTCTAGCGATACTTGAACCAGCACCAGTGTCTGCCCTGGTTAGCATTCCTGGGCCTGTAATGTCGGAGCCTACTCCAGTATCTGAATCCAGCCCTGTCTGTGACTCCGTGTCAGTATCCATTCTGCCCGAGGATCCAGAACCCGTGTAGTTTGAACAGAATCCGAATACTGTTCAGCTAGTTACTCTGAGCCCAGTCTTTGTCTGCGATCATGACCCTTGGGGTTAGCAGCTGCAGTACTGCGGACTGGCTGGCGTACCTGATGGTTACCTGCAGCTCAAGCCTGACTCCACCGTCAGGAGCTGTAGTGAAAATCAGATAATCGCTTAGCTACATCCCTCCTTTCACTCTTTGTTTCATTGCAGCCGTTTGGTAAACTCAAAAAAGTTATTTTTTTTCTCATTAATGTCCACTCTGCACCCCATCTTGACTGAAGAAAAAAACAGAAATGTAGATATTTTTGTAAATTTATTAAAAAAGAAAAACTGAAATATCACATAGTCATAAGTATTCAGACCCTTTTCTCAGTATTGAGTAGAAGCTCCCTTCTGAGCTAGTACAGCCATGAGTAGTCTTGGGAATGATGCAACAAGTCTTTCACATCTTGATTTGGGGATCCTCTGAAATTCCTCCTTGCAGATCCTCTCCAGTTCCGTCAGGTTGGATGGTGAACGTTGGTGGACAGCCGTTTTCAGGTCTCTCCAGAGATGCTGAATTGGGTTTAGGTCAGGGCTCTGGCTGGGCCAGTCAAGAATGGTAACAGAGTTATTCTGAAGCCTCTTCTTTGTTATTTTAGCTGTGTGCTTAGGGTCATTGTCGTGTTGGAAGGTGAACCTTCGGCCAAGTCTGAGATCCAGAGCACTCTGGAAGAGGTTTTCATCCAGGATATCTCTGTACTTGGCCACATTCATATTTCCTTCAATGGCAACCAGTTGTCCTGTCCCTTCAGCTGCAAAGCACCCCCATAGAATGATGCTGCCACCACCATGTTTCACTGTTGGGATTGTATTGGGCAGGTGATGAGCAGTGCCTGGTTTTCTCCACACATACAGCTTAGAATTATCACCAAAAAGTTCTATCTTCTCATCAGATTAGATAATCTTATTTCTCATAGTCTAGGAGGCATTCATGTGTTTTTTTAGCAAACTCTATGCCGGCTTTCATATGTCTTGCACTGAGGAGAGGTTTCCGTCGAGCCACTCTGCCATAAAGTCCCGACTGGTAGAGGGCTGCAGTGATAGTTTGCTTTATGGAACTTTCTCCCATCTCCCTACTGCATCTCTGGAGCTCAGCCACAGTGATATTGGGGTTCTTCTTTACCTCTCTCACCAAGGCTCTTCTCCCACGATTGCTCAGTATGGCTGCATGGCCAGGTCTAGGAAGACTTCTGGTGGTCTCAAATTTCTTCCATTTAAGGATTATGGAGGTCACTGTGCTCTTAGGAACCTTGAGTACTGCAGAAATTCTTTTGTAACCTTGGCCTTGCCACAATTCTGTTTCTGAGCTTCTTGGCCAGTTCCTTTGACCTCATGATTCTCATTTGGTCTGACATGCACTGTGAGCTGTGAGGTGTTATATAGACAGGTGTGTGCCTTTACAAACCAAGTCATATCAGTTTAAATAAAAACAGCACATCCACAGTGGTGATAGAGCTTCACATGTCTCCACATCACATCCACAGTGGTGATAGAGCTTCACATGTCCTCACACCACATCCACAGTGGTGATAGAGCTTCACATGTCTCCACATCACATCCAGAGGTGTATCTAGGGTTTCTGGCACCCGGGGCAAGAATTCATTTTGGTGCCCCCCCCAGGACATATGCCCCCCGTCAGCCCCATCATTGCCCTCTCCCCGTCAGCCCCATCATTGCCCTCTCCTCCTCCACCATCCACATCATTGCTCTCTCCCCATAAGCCCCATCATTGCCCTCTCCTCCTCCACCATCCCCATCATTGCTCTCTCCCCGTCAGCCCCATCATTGCCCTCTCCTCCTCCACCATCCACATCATTGCTCTCTCCCCGTCAGCCCCATCATTGCCCTCTCCTCCTCCACCATCCGCATCATTGCTCTCTCCCCGTCAGCCCCATCATTGCCCTCTCCTTCCACCACACACACGCCATTCATTTCTCTGCACATTACCCTGCAGTGCGATACACACACACACACACACACACACACAATACTGAGCCACACACACACACACACACATTCACACACACACACATTCACATACACACACACACATACACACATTCACATACACATTCACACACATTCACATACACACACATTCACATACACGCACACACACATACACACATTCACATACACACACATATACAAACATTCACATACACACACACACACCTCTCACCTCTCCTCGTGCTCTGCCGCAGCATCTCATCGCCTTCCTCTGACATAGCCGGCCGCTGAATGATGACGTCATCCAGCGGCGCGTCTGTGTGAGAGGAAGCAGGAAGACAGATCGCTGGGCAGCAGAGCTGCAGGGATTTCTCCCTGCCTGCCGCAGCCACCCTGCAGGGGCCCCCCTCCACCTCTGCACACGTTGGGAGCCGGCGCTCTGCAGCTTCTCTGTGCCGGCTGTCAGCTTGACAGTCGGCACAGAGAACAGCTGACTCCCAGACCAGGGGCGGCAGAATGCAGCCGCCGGGGGAGACACTGCGGACCGCCGAATTAGGCGGCCCGACTGCGCCCCCCTGCCGGCTGCGCCCGGGGCACATGCCCCGGCTGCCCCCCCTAGATATGCCACTGATCACATCCACAGTGGTGATAGAGCTTCACATGTCTGTACATCGCATCCACAGTGGTGATAGAGCTTCACATGTCCTTACATCACATCCACAGTGGTGATAGAGCTTCCCATGTCCCCACATCACATCCACAGTGGTGATAGAGCTTCACATGTCCCCACATCACATCCACAGTGGTGATAGAGCTTCACTTGTCTCCCCATCACATCCACAGTGGTGATAGAGCTTCACATGTCCCCCACATCACATCCACAGTGGTAATAGAGCTTCACATGTCCCCCACATCACATCCACAGTGGTGATAGAGCTTCACATGTCTCCACATCACATCTACAGTGGTGATAGAGCGTTGCATGTCCCCACGTCACATCCACAGTGGTGATATAGCTTCACATGTCTACACATCACATCTACAGTGATGATAGAGCTTCACATGTCCCCACATCACATCCACAGTGGTGATAGAGCTTCACATGTCTCCACATCACATCCACAGTGGTGATAGAGCTTCACATGTCGCCACATCACATCCACAGTGGTGATAGAGCTTCACATGTCCCCACATCAGATCTACAGCGCTGATAAAGCGTCACATGTCCCATCAATCCTGACATACGAGTACTGTAAAAAGACTATAGGAATGTGTGTGTATATCTACATATATACCACATAATACACTTCAGCTGTTGCAGAGCCTCAGCATATAGTGACGTGTACTTACATATACATCACATAATACACCTCAACTGCTGAAGAAACTCAGTCTATAGTGATGTATATCTACATATATCCGTCATAATATACCTCAGCTGCTGCAGAACTTCAGTTTATGGTGACGTGTATGGAAGTGTGTGTATGGAGGGGGAGCGGTTACACCAGTCTCTGTCAGACAGGAAAACTCTAGTCGGGGTGTGAACAGCTCCCTCCAGAATCAAAAAACAGCTGCTCACGTGACTGTGTGTGATACCTAGGACACCATGCAGATTTGTAAGCATACTGCGTCCTAGGTACACACACAAATTATACGGAAAGCACGGACAACACCTTTAAGGGCTGATTCAGTTGGCCATTTCTTTGGTCAGTGTGCTGATTAGACATCATACTGATCCAATAATAACTAACGTGCCTGTACTCGCCAAATGCTTTTCACACAGATCAAATACCGCAGCATGCACTGGTCTGATCCGACTTATAGACCAGACTAGTGCATGCTAATAACAGGCAGCTCCAGTCTGTTACACACCGCCCGTCTTCTGTGGGCTTCAGTCCCTTCCCTTATAGCCGCCACGCTTTGCTATGCACCATGTTGGGTCTTCCAAGTGGCTGGCTACTTCCCAGTGACATCATCTCCCAAGGCCTTTTAAGGTCCATAAAGGCACCGTCATGTCTGAGTATAGAGACTGTAAAGGTACCGTTACACTAAGCGACGCTCCAGCGATATAGACAACGATCCAACCTAAACTAGATCGCTGCAGCGTCGCTGTTAGGTCGCTGTAGAGACGTCAAACACAGCAGCTCCAGAACGATGCAGGAGCGATCCTGTGACGTAATGGCGACTCACTTATCGTTCTCACAGGTCGTTAGCTCCATGTAAAAACATTGCTGACATCGTTGCTTTTGCTGTCAAACATGACGATACACGCCGATCTAGCGACCAAATAAAGTTCCAGACTTCTAGCTCCGACCAGCGATATAACAGCGGGATCCAGATCGCTGCTGCGTGTCAAACTCAACGAGATCGCTATCCAGGACGCTGCAACGTCACGGATCGTTGTCGTTCTCGTTGGAAAGTTGTTTAGTGTGAAGGTACCTTAAGGTGTTCAGCTGCCGTTTATTTGGAGTTTGCCACTATCCAGCTTCTTTTGTTACCATCATCTCTTCAGACTCTTGTAACTTCTACAATTTGTATCAAGTGGTCTACAAGACATACTGGTAAACCTATTGTTTGCCATAAGTATTGTGAACTGCTCTTTGAGGATATTCACATTACGTTGCAACCTGCTGTGGATAATTCAACTTGTTTCTGTGTCCTCCTAATTAACCTATCATTTGCTGTAAGCATTACAACTGGTATTACAATCTGTTCACATGACACTACAATCTGCTGCGGTTGCTACAAACTACTAGTGATGGGAGACCACGAAAATGCTCAGGTTCTCATTACTCGTATCTAGCAAATCGTAATGCTTGAATGCTCGTTTCAAGTAACAAGCATAATGGAAGTAAATGGGACACGCAAGCATTTTTCTAACATTCTACCAGGAGGTCTGGCGGAATCTGGAAAAACACTAAAATGGATGGAAACACCACTGAAATGGAGTGTGAACAGCATGGGGAAGACCCCTGGACACATCTCTGACTTCCAGGTCGCTGCTGGGAACAATGTTGTCAGAGTATTAAGCCACTTTTAAGGACTGACAATAAAACATCCGAAACTGAAGATTAAATGGATTTTACAGGAAAAAAATGTTAGGAAACATTCTTTCCTGCATAATGACTTGTATATAACGCAAAATAAAAAAGACAAGAAAAAAAACGCCATCTCTCACTATATTTCCCTGTCATTTTTAGCAATACATAAATAATTTTAAAAAAATTACTTGGGGGTCCCCCCTATTTTTAATAACCAGCTAAGGAAAAGTAGGAAGCTGAGGGCTGATATTATCAGGTTACGAAAAGCCATGGTTATTGTCCCCTTCCCATCCTAAAAATACCAGACCCCTGCTGACCCAGAAATGGCACATCACATCAGTTGTGTCAATTCTGGTGCCCTGTCTCAGCTCTTCCTGATCGCCCTGGTGCATTGGCAATCGGGGTAATTGGATTTTTGGGGTAGATGACAGCTGAGATTTGTCAAAACTCACAGCTGCAATCAAGCACTGAGAGGTGTTAGTGTGACATCTCCATTACTAACAATGGAAGTAAAAATTAATAAACACACACACAAAGAAAAGTCCTTTTTTTAAAAAAAAAAAAAGCCCAGACACCCTCTTTAACCAATTTATTTCCCCAAAAAAACTCACATCGGTCCATCGCAGTCCAGTGAATCCACCGTAAACCACATGTCCCACAACGAACCCCGTTCAAAATGCCATCATATATCATATAGGGCCCGTTCATATACCAGGGCTTCGTATGCTGCCACACCAGCCCACTGCCGGATCTCTCAGCGCTCCCCGATAGCTGGCAGTGTCTGTGACTGACAGTGATGTCAGTAGGGTAACCGCCGGTCACAGATGTTTTTCCCACGCTGTCACACAGCGTCTGTGAACGGCGGTAACCTTCCCGACATCACAGCTTGTTACAGTTTCCGGCTCTCGTGCTACCTTCCTTGTGAGAACAGGCAGCGGCAGCTACAGAATCTCAAGCTTCGTTCTGTGAACGAGGCTTCATATGCTGCGGACGTCAGAACAGTGACCGTGGCGATGTGGACTACGTCAGACCTGCATGGGACCTTTACTTTATAATAAATGAAAACACCTATATGTATCCTATATATACACACCATGAAGGGAATAAATAGCTAGACAACACCAAAAGAAATCATCCTTCACACGATATCAAGTAAAAACCATAAATACTTTATTGACAATTCCTATAAAAGTAAACAGTGATAGATAAAATCCACAACACAGGAACAAAAGGTGGGCTATCCAGGAAAAATACTCCAAGTATAATGATAACTAAATCCTGATAAATCCTAATACATAACATACAGTGGGGCAAAAAAGTATTTAGTCAGTCAGCAATAGTGCACGTTCCACCACTTAAAAAGATGAGAGGCGTCTGTAATTTACATCATAGGTAGACCTCAACTATGGGAGACAAACTGAGAAAAAAAAATCCAGAAAATCACATTGTCTGTTTTTTTATCATTTTATTTGCATGTTATGGTGGCAAATAAGTATTTGGTCAGAAACAAAATTTCATCTCAATACTTTGTAATATATCCTTTGTTGGCAATGACAGAGGTCAAACGTTTTCTGTAAGTCTTCACAAAGTTGCCACACACTGTTGTTGGTATGTTGGCCCATTCCTCCATGCAGATCTCCTCTAGAGCAGTGATGTTTTTGGCTTTTCGCTTGGCAACACGGACTTTCAACTCCCTCCAAAGGTTTTCTATAGGGTTGAGATCTGGAGACTGGCTAGGCCACTCCAGGACCTTGAAATGCTTCTTACGAAGCCACTCCTTCGTTGCCCTGGCGGTGTGCTTTGGATCATTGTCATGTTGAAAGACCCAGCCACGTTTCATCTTCAATGCCCTTGCTGATGGAAGGAGGTTTGCACTCAAAATCTCACGATACATGGCCCCATTCATTCTTTCATGTACCCGGATCAGTCGTCCTGGCCCCTTTGCAGAGAAACAGCCCCAAAGCATGATGTTTCCACCACCATGCTTTACAGTAGGTATGGTGTTTGATGGATGCAACTCAGTATTCTTTTTCCTCCAAACACGACAAGTTGTGTTTCTACCAAACAGTTCCAGTTTGGTTTCATCAGACCATAGGACATTCTCCCAAAACTCCTCTGGATCATCCAAATGCTCTCTAGCAAACTTCAGACGGGCCCGGACATGTACTGGCTTAAGCAGTGGGACACGTCTGGCACTGCAGGATCTGAGTCCATGGTGGCATAGTGTGTTACTTATGGTAGGCCTTGTTACATTGGTCCCAGCTCTCTGCAGTTCATTCACTAGGTCCCCCCGCGTGGTTCTGGGATTTTTGCTCACCGTTCTTGTGATCATTCTGACCCCACGGGGTGGGATTTTGCGTGGAGCCCCAGATCGAGGGAGATTATCAGTGGTCTTGAATGTCTTCCATTTTCTAATTATTGCTCCCACTGTTGATTTCTTCACTCCAAGCTGGTTGGCTATTGCAGATTCAGTCTTCCCAGCCTGGTGCAGGGCTACAATTTTGTTTCTGGTGTCCTTTGACAGCTCTTTGGTCTTCACCATAGTGGAGTTTGGAGTCAGACTGTTTGAGGGTATGCACAGGTGTCTTTTTATACTGATAACAAGTTTAAACAGGTGCCATTACTACAGGTAATGAGTGGAGGAAAGAGGAGACTCTTAAAGAAGAAGTTACAGGTCTGTGAGAGCCAGAAATCTTGATTGTTTGTTTCTGACCAAATACTTATTTTCCACCATAATATGCAAATAAAATGATAAAAAAACAGAAAATGTGATTTTCTGGATTTTTTTTTCTCAGTTTGTCTCCCATAGTTGAGGTCTACCTATGATGTAAATTACAGACGCCTCTCATCTTTTTAAGTGGTGGAACTTGCACTGTTGCTGACTGACTAAATACTTTTTTGCCCCACTGTATGTGCCAAGTGACCATGTACATATATGCAAAAAAAGAGGTAAAAAAAGAGGTAAAAAAACACAGTATAAAGTAAATACAAAGTGTATATAATATTACCTATGGAGCGCTCCTGGAGACCCACCACACCCGACGCGCGTTTCGCAATGAAATGCTTCGTCCAGGGGACGAAGCATTTCATTGCGAAACGCGCGTCGGGTGTGGTGGGTCTCCAGGAGCGCTCCATAGGTAATATTATATACACTTTGTATTTACTTTATACTGTGTTTTTTTACCTCTTTTTTTGCATATATGTACATGGTCACTTGGCACATATGTTATGTATTAGGATTTATCAGGATTTAGTTATCATTATACTTGGAGTATTTTTCCTGGATAGCCCACCTTTTGTTCCTGTGTTGTGGATTTTATCTATCACTGTTTACTTTTATAGGAATTGTCAATAAAGTATTTATGGTTTTTACTTGATATCGTGTGAAGGATGATTTCTTTTGGTGTTGTCTTTATAATAAATGGGTAAATGAGGGGAATTGTCGGGGAGTGTTTTTTTAAATAAAGGACTTTTGTGTGTTTATTTGTTTTTAAATAACTTATTTGTCAGTTAAGCCGATATAAATGCTTAATAAATATTCATTGCTTCCCCCGCCCATCTTCTGGCGCTGAGAGACGGGAGGTGGAAGTAGCGAATAGTCATTTTATCCTCTGATTTTAGAGGTCAGTGGGTCGATAATTGGCTCCCGGGTCTTAGATAGACCTGATGATGCGATGCAGCAGGCCAATCACAGTAATGCCAGTAGCCAAATGTTTTTGGCTGGAAATTCGAACACGTTGATTGGCTGCCTAACAGCCGTGAAATATGCAGGACAGGGACTCGTGTATTGTGCTCAAGCACCCCCGATAGTTGGACGAGTAAAGAGTGTATCCGAGCACCCTAATGCTCGATCGAGTAACAAGCAGTGCCGAGCACGCTCACTCATCACTACAACCTACATCTAAGCTGTTTCACATTTGCCATTTTCCTCTTCTTCTTCCCTCCGGGTTTTGTGGCTTCTGATGTGTCCTGCTTCGCTTGTTTGTCTGCCATATACCATAACCTATGATTTGGGTCCTTTCTGTTCCACATGCTTTCTAGCCTGCGGAGTCAAACCCAGGGTCCGTGTGTTCACCTTGACCAGGACTTCATAAGTTCACATCACCAGCTGAGCGTTAACACAGCCATGTCTGCAATTTGCATAAGTCGCTGGCCTAGACTGGCCATCTAAACCCGACCTAACACTGGGGGGAAGGGTGGGGAGAGCAGAGATTTGCAGTCAGTACCAGGAAAAGGAACTCTGACGGATTTATAGCAGTTTTGCAAAAGGAGGCAGATAGAAAAATGACTATTTATTTACCGTATTTATTATGTATTGCTGATACAGCCAGGGCTGTGGGGTCGGTAAGCCAAACCTCCGGCTCTGACTCCTCAATTTCCATGACACCGACTCCAACTCCGACCACCAAAATAGGCTCCAACTCCAACTCCACGACTCCACAGCCCTGCCAGGGCTATGGAGTCGGAAAGCCAAACCTCCGACTCCGACTCTTCAATTTCCGTGACACCGACTCTGACTCCACCAAAATGGGCTACAACTCCACGACTCCAACTCCACAGCCCTGGATGCAGCGCTATTATATTCCGCAGCGCTTTACATACATTATCATCACTGTCCCCGTTGGGGCTGACAATCTAAACTCCCTATCAATATGTCTTTGGATGATGGGAGGAAACTGAAGAACCCGGAGGAAACCCACGCAAACACGGGGAGAACATACAAACTCCTTGCAGATGTCCTTGGTGAGATTTGAACCCAGGACTCCAGCGTGCAATTAGCCAACACTCTGCGGCTGCAAAATGGTAGAACATTTTTAATTAAGTCTATTTGTAAAATTGCTTAACTTTGCATTTAGGAAGAAAGTAAATATTAAAATAAACATTTTGTGTGAAGTTGTATATAGCCTTTAAAGGGAAATTGTTCCCAGATTTCTAAACATAATGACATGAAGACTTATAAACTGCATTTCACAAATGCTCTTCTTTAAAAATGACCATTTTCTCCTTCTGGCATCTAAAGGAGTTTTATCTTAAGAAGTTTTATCTCAACACTGTGTAAAAAGCTTACCAGGAGTTATGAGGGCAGTACTGAAGCTGCTCAGACTCTCTGTCCTGACACTTAGCTTCCCACTTCTCTTTAGAACATTCAGCCAAACATTTGGCAAAAAGCAGGTTCTAACCAGGAGGCATCCATCATATTAGGAAATCATTTGAAATCATGCAGTTAAAAACTATGATCAAATTTATTAAGGTGCTACACATTTTAAAATCGTGCCAACTACTTAGGGGTTTAGGGGTCAGGCACATAAAAACTGACAAGCCATACACAAAGGAAGTGTCAGTGATGTCAACTGACTCAATCACTTGATCAGAGATGTAAAAAATTACAATAGCAATAAATGTATAAAAAGTACAACTATAATAACATACAATAAATAAATTACTAAAAGCATGTATCAAAAAATATATTTTTTTAAATATTAAACATATACACACATGGACAAAATTGTTGGTACCCTTGCGGTAAAGTAAAAAAAAAAAAAAAAAAAAAGAACTATGATTTTCCTTTTAATTTATGGAATATTAACAATTGAGAATCAGCCATTCTTTCCAAATTGTGGTTTAACAGAACAAAATGTAATAAAAAAGAGCCAAACTAATGAAAATGGCCCTAGTAAAGATTAACCCCTTTACCCCCAGAGGTGGTTTGCACGTTAATGAGTGGGCCAATTTTTACAATTCTGACAATTGTCACTTTATGAGGTAATAATAACTCTGGAACGCTTCAACGGATCCTGGCGATTCTGAGAATGTTTTTTGTGACATATTGTACTTCATGATAGTGATAAAATTTCTTTGGTATGACATGTGTTTATTTGTGAAAAAAACAGAAATTTTATGAAAATTTGTACAATTTTTGCAATTTTCCAACTTTGAATTTTCGTGCCCTTAAGTCACAGAGATATGTCATAAAAAATAGTTACCGTATATACTCGAGTATAAGCCGACCCGAGTATAAGCCGACCCCCCTAATTTTGCCACAAAAAACTGGGAAAACTTATTGACTCGAGTATAAGCCTAGGGTGGAAAATGCAGCAGCTACCGGTGAATTTCAAAAATAAAAATAGATGCTCCATACCGTTCATTATGGCCCCATAGCTGTGCCATATAGTGCTCTGCACCGTTCATTATTGCCCCATAGCTGTACCATAGAAAGCTGTGCCATATAGTGCTCTGCACCGTTCATTATTGCCCCATTGATGTACCATAGAAAGCTGTGCCATATAGTGCTCTGCACGTTCATTATTGCCCCATAGCTGTGCCATATAGTGCTCTGCACCGTTCATTATTGCCCCATAGATGTACCATAGAAAGCTGTGCCATTGCTGCTGCTGCAATAAAAAAAAAATGACATACTCACCTCTCTTGCTTGCAGCTCCTCAGCGTCCCGTCCCGGCGTCTCTCTGCACTGACTGATCAGGCAGAGGGCGGCGCGCACACTATATGCGTCATCGCGCCCTCTGACCTGCACAGTCAGTGCGGAGAGACGCCGGGAAGATGGAGCGGCGCCCGGCGTGTGGAACGCGGACAGGTGAATATGTAATACTTACCTGCTCCCGGCGTCCCGCTCCTTCCCCCGGACAGCTGGTCTTCGGTGCCGCAGCCTCTTCCTCTATCAGCGGTCACCGTTACCGCTCATTAGAGAAATGAATATGCGGCTCCACCCCTATGGGAGTGGAGTCCATATTCATTTCTCTAATGAGCGGTCCCATGTGACCGCTGAACAGGGGAAGAGCTGCGGCACCCGGAGACCGTGGGTCTGCAGGGACAGCGCCAGGAGCCAAGGAAGCAGGTAAGTATGCCTCAGCGCCCTCTCCCCCTCACCCGCCAACCGTGACTCGAGTATAAGCCGAGAGGGGCACTTTCAGCCCAAAAATTTGGGCTGAAAATCTCGGCTTATGCTCGAGTATATACGGTAATAAGTAACATTTCTCACATGTCTACTTTACATCAGCACAATTTTAGAACCAACATTTTTTTGTTAGGAAGCTATAAGTGTTAAAAGTTGACTAGCAATTTTTCATTTTTCCAGCAAAATTTACAAAACTATTTTTTTAGGGACCACCTCATATTTGAAGTCACGTTGAGGGGTCTATATTATAGAAAATACCCAAAAGTGACACCATTCTAAAAACTGCACCACTCAAGGTGCTCAAAACTACATTCAAAAAGTTTAATAATCCCTTAGGTGCTTTGCAGGAATTTTATGAAAAAAAAAATAACATTTAACTTTTTTTCACAAAAAAATGATTTCAGATCCAAATTTGACAAGGGTAAAAGAAAAAATGGACCCCAAGATTTGTTGTGTAATTTCTCCTGAGCATGATGATACCCAATATGAGGGAGAAAACCACTGTTTGGGTGCATGGCAGAGCTCAGAAGGGAAGGAGCATCATCTGACTTTTTAAATGCAATATTTGCTGGAACAATTGGCGGATGCCATGTAGCGTATGGAGAGCTTCTGATGTGCCTAAAAAGTGGCATCCCCCACAATTTACACCATTTTGGAAACTAGACCCCACAGGGAACTTATCTAGATGTGTGGTGAGCACACTGAACCCTCAGGTGCTTCACAGAGGTTTATAACGTTGAGCCGTAAAAATAAAAAAATATTTAATTTTCCCCACAAATATGTTTTTAGCACAAAATATTGCATTTTTATTGCACCATACAATTTGTTCTGCAATTTCTCCTTAGTACGCTGATACCCAATATGAGGGAGAAAACAACTGTTTGGACACACGGCAGGGCATGGAAGGAGCATCATTTGACTTTTTGAATGTAAAATTTCCTGGAATCATTAGTGGACGTATTTCAGAGATTTACATGGAAATCCTGATGCAAGCACTCAGCGTAGAGCGCAGGATAAATGTGCGCCGAGACCTTACTGCGATTTTTGGGAGACAGAATGAAAAAAGTAACAGCAGAGGAAGAATTGATTTTATATTTTACACGGTTCCTCATGCGATATAAGTGATTAGGCGACTTTATTCTTCAGGTTGGTGCGATTACAGTCATACCAGATTTATATCGGGTTTTTATGTTTGGCTGCTGTCACACACTAAGGGTATGTTTCCATGGTCAGGAATGGCTCAGTATTTGCTCAGGATTTGACGCAGGTGAAATCTGCATCTGAGGTCACTAGCAGGTCACCTGCGTTTTTGGTGCGTTTTTTCATTACATGCGTTTTTTTTGTCACTTGAAATAAAAATTATTGAAAGTTGGCTTTTGGGAAAGAAAAAAAAAGTGATTTCCTGTTTGCAGATAGGGCACGTGCACACAGTCAGTAAAGGCTGCGTCCAACCCGCAGCAGCCAGATGTTACAGCGTAGTGGATGGGATTTCATGAAATCCCATCTCCACTATGCACTCAAAGACGCAGGCAGCAAACACTTGCAAGTATGATGCGAGACACTCGCATGAGTGTCTCGCATCATCAACTCCTGCCGCCAGTACTCGGGACCAATGTGTGCGGCTGCATAGAAATACATGCAGACGCATACTCCGGTCCCGATTGCTGATGCGAGAGACTCGCGCGAGTTTCTCACATCACACTCGCGAGTGTGACACCGGCCACACAGGAATATGTAATGTCCTTTCCTTTTTTTTTTACTAAATAAATATTTTTTTTTTTTAAATGGCGTGGGCTCCTGCACAATTTCCAAACCAGCAGAGGGAAAGCCAGAGACTGGGGGCCGATGTTTATAGCCTGGGAAGGGGGTAATACCCTTGGAGCTTCCCAGGCTATATCAGCTCACAGCTGTATACTTAGCCTTTACTGGCTATTAAAATAGGGGACCTCCAAAAAAATGATGTGCGGTCCGCCTATCTACTATATAATTGTCTAAGGGTCACTTCCGTCTGTCCTTCTGTCTGTCTGTCTGTCACGGATATTCACTGGTCGCGGCCTCTGTCTGTCATGGAAATCCAAGTCGCTGATTGGTCGCGGCAAAACAACCACGACCAATCAGCGACGGGCACAGTCCGGTGGCAAAATGGCCGCTCCTTCTTCCCCGCAGTCAGTGCCCGCTCCATAATCCCCTCCAGTCAGCCCTCACACAGGGTTAATGGCAGCGTTAACGGACCGCGTTATGCCGCGGAGTAACGCACTCCGTTAACGCTGCTATTAACGTTCCGGTGCCAAGGATGCTATGCGAGAAGGACCTGTCATGACGTCACGGTCATGTGACCGCGATGTCATCACAGGTCCTGTGCTCATACCAACCCTGGGACCGGAAGCTGCCGCGTGCACCGCACACAGGCGCCAAGACTTTAAGGGGCCTTCGGAAGGTGAGTATATGTTTATTTTTTATTTTAAGTCTTTTTTTAACCACGCATATAGTGCCCACATTGCTATATACTACGTGGGCTGTGTTACATACTGCGTGGGCTCTGTTATATACATCTCTGTGCTATATACTATGTAGCTGGGCAATATACAACGTGACTGTGCAACTAACTACGTGGCTGTTCAATATACTACGTGGCTGTGCAATATACTATGTGCTCTGTGTTATATACTACGTAGCTGTGCAATATACTATGTGGCTGTGTCGGTTCTGTTATATACTACGTCGACTGTGCAATATACTGCGTAGCTATGCAATATACTACGTGCCTCTACAATATATAGCTAAGGAGAACTGTGAGTCATAAATTACCAAAAAGTAATCTTAAATAAATTTTATTGAAAAGTTTAAACATAGAACAATGAAAACATGTACCATAATAAGTGAAATTATGTGATAAATCCGTAAGTACATCCAAATAACCAAAGATCACGGAACAGGGCACTGCTGGGTATACAAAAATGTCTGCACAAAAGGTATAACTACAGTATCGCCATCAAGTCTGACCATGTGTGAATAGGCTATGGTGCTTCAGCAAGATTAAAGCCACTGCATTCCATGCCCGTAATATTACCACCTGCCTATCAACAGCCAGACTCCAGTGTATATAATAAATAAGTTAAATGAAGTTACCCATATCAATGCAGCAGGTCCCGTCCCGGTCCCAGTAATCAACCCCAACGCGCGTTTCGCTTCTGGTAAATCCAGCTTCCTCAGGGGGTGTAAATCCACGCCCCGAGGAAGCGGGATTTACCAGACGCGAAACGCGCGTTGGGGTTGATTACCGGGACCGGGACGGGACCTGCTGCATTGATATGGGTAACTTCATTTAACTTATTTATTATATACACTGGAGTCTGGCTGTTGATAGGCAGGTGGTAATATTACGGGCATGGAATGCACTGGCTTTAATCTTGCTGAAGCACCATAGCCTATTCACACACGGTCAAACTTGATGGCGATACTGTAGTTACACCTTTTGTGCAGACATTTTTGTATACCCAGCAGTGCCCTGTTCAGTGATCTTTGGTCATTTGGATGTACTTACGGATTTATCACATAATTTCACTTATTGTGGTACATGTTTTTATTGTTCTATGTTTAAACTTTTCAATAAAATTTATTTAAGATTACTTTTTGGTAATTTATGACTCACAGTTCTCCTTAGCTATATTATCATTATTTGAGTCGCCATTTGGATGTTTTTGCTGATTTATACTGATGTTCTGTTGGTATATGTGCCTCTACAATATACTACGTGGCTATGTTATATACTACGTGGCTCTGCTATATACTACGTCGCTGACCAATATACTACATAGCTGTGCAATACACTACGTAGCTGTGCAATACACTAGGTGACTGTGTTATATACTACGTGGCTGTGCAATATACTACGTACCTGTGTAATATACTACGTGGCTTTACAATATACTACGTGGCTATGTTATATACTACGTGGCTCTGCTATATATTACGTGGCTGACCAATATACTACATACCTGTGCAATACACTACGTGGCTGTGCTATATACTACGTAGCTATGTTATATACTATGTACGCTGTGTTACATACTACGTATCTATGTTATATACTACGTCGGTTCTGTTATATACTACGTCACTGTGCAATATAGTACGTAGCCTGTGCTATATACTACCTACATATTCTAGAATACCTGATATGTTAGAATCGGGCTACCATCTAGTAATTAATAACCAGCAAAGGCTAGGCAGGCAGCTGTGGGCTGATATTAATAGCCTAAAAAGGGACCATGGATATTGGCCCCCCTGGCTACAAACACCAGCTCACAGCTGCCCCAGAAATGGCGCATCTCTAAGTTGCGCCGCCAATTCCGGCACTTAGCTTCGCTCTTCCCACTTGCACTGTAGCCGTGGCAAGTAGGGTAATAGTTTGGGGGTTAATGTCACCTTTGTATTGTAAGGTGACATCAAGCCCATTAGTAATGGAGAGGTGTCAATAAAACACCTATGTATTACTAATCCTATAGTTGTTACAGGTTAAATAAATACACAGCCAGAATAAAGTATTTTAATGAAATAAAACACCACACGGTTTTCCTATCTTTATTGTTCTGCTAATTCCCTGAATCCCTCGATCTCCTGCAAAAAAAATAAAATAATAAGCCAACACAAATACTCCCTGTTCCGACACAGTCCTTAATAACGAGTGTCCCACGACGAGTCCAGTTCTGCTACATCTGGATGCCTGACATCCAGATGTAGCAGAGCTTTTAGATGACCGAAGGAGATAACTCTCCGGCGGTCACCTGCACTGCAATTTTAACAGTCAGCTGATCGTGAGAACCAGCCTAGTGATCGGAGGTAACCCCGGTGGTCACGTGCATGGCAGTTCTCGCGATGAGCTCAGTCACCGCGAGAACTGCAGTGGATGCGGACTTCCGGCGGTGTAACAAGTAAGATTATATTAGTTCGCATGCGTAGTAACCTGGGTTTCCGCAGTTATTACGCATGTGACTAATAATTAGATGCGTTTTTACCACATCTAATGATAGTCAATGGGAAATTTACACAGCGGGGATGCAGCGTCAAACCCGCAGCGTTTCTTGACCATGGAAACATACCCTTATTTTTCCATATTTTGTCCCACAGAGTCATGCCGCAGGGTCTGCGATCCAAAGGCAGAGGGGCTGTCAGCCCTCTGCCGGTTCCCAGAATGCTGCGATGTCGTTCGATCCCTGCATTTCGGGGGTTAAAGTGCCGGGAGCTGTGCGTGACCGGTCCTGGCACTTAGTTCCGGGCGATTGCTTAGACGTAATAATCCGTCCCTGGTCAGATAGACCCAGGTCACATGGATGGATTATTTTGTCTAATGTTAGAAAGGGGCTAAACATAATTTAACCATAGGAACATGTTAAACTAAAGTGTGTTCTATATTTAGCATCACACAAAGTTGTCATCAGTCAGTCTGTCTATTTAGAGGGTGAAAAGTAGTCACTGTGCTGTCTGGTATCATACTGTGTACCACAGTGAACATATACTAAAGAAAGCTAAGGAGAGAGTTGTCTCAGGCAATTGGAAAGAAAATTATAGACAAACATGTTAAAGGCTATAAGACCATCTCCAAACACCTTGGTGCTCCTGTTACAGTTGCACATATTATTCACAAGTTTAAGGTCTACAGGACTGTAGCCAACCTCCCTGGACATGGTTGCAAGTGGAAAATTGATAACAAATAGAAGAAGCGAATAATATGAATGGTAACCAAGGAGACAAGAACAATTTCAAAAGAGATTAGAGGTGAACTTCAAGGTCAAGGTGCATCAGTGTCAGATTGTACCATCCGTCACTGTCTTGTACAATGTGGAATTTATGTAAGACGACGGAGGAGGAAACCTTCAGCATCCCCATGGACACTTCCCACTCATCTGTCTGTAAGCTTCTATCTCTCACTTCCTCTTTCAGCCTCACTCAATGGTCTTCTTCAGTCATTCACAAAGATAGCCACACATCAGTCCTCATCTTTACCCGCTTCTGTTCCCTATCTAACCTCTCTAACTCATCTCTCCCTTTTTGTGACCACAACCTACTTACATTCTCTTCATTCTCCTCTCCAGGTGCACAATCCCCACACCACAAACTTACACAACCTCACAGAAATCTCAAACACCTTTACACCCACTCTGTAAATCCCTTCTCCCTCTTGCAGACATAAGTTTCTTACACAATGCAGATACCGCTGCTGCTTTATATAACAGAGCAACAGCTCACACATACCAAAGCTCGCACAATCAACAGGCAACCCTGGCACACCAGCCTGACTAAAGAATTGAGGCGGGCTTCCAGGGGTACTGAGTGGAGATAGAAAAGATCCCACTCCAATAATGAACACGTCATCACATTCAAATAGTCCCTAACTCCATTCAAGACCACAGTCACTGCCACAAAACACACCTACTTCTCGTTTCTCATATCCTCTCACAACCCTAAACAACAATTCAACACTTTCAATTCTCTCCTCCATCCTCTTGCACACATCCCTCTCCTCTCATCTCAACTGAGTACTTTGCCTCATTCTGCAAGCAGAAGATTGATAACATCAGACAAAGCTTTGGCCTACAGTCCCCACAGACCCTCCTAATAACTACTCAGCCCTCCTCCTCCAAAAGCAGCTTCTTCGCCTTTATGGAAGATCAACTTTCCTCTCTACTCTCCAGATCACATCTCACCACCTTTGCACTTGACGAGATCCTGCCCCACCTCATCCCAAACCTGACCACAGTCTTCACCCCAACCCCAGCCCATCTCTTCAGCCTATCACTAACAAGTGGTGTCTTCCCTTTTTGTATCAAACATGTCTCCATCACACCCATCCTCGAACGGCCCTCCCTTGACCCAGCCTCTGTGTATAGCTATCTCCCCATATCACTTCTCTCCTATGCCTCAATACTAATGGAACAATATGTCCATCTTGTACTGTCCTGATCTGATCAGCTGTCATGTGCTCCTAACAACTGCAGGTGGAATCGCGATGCACCCGTGGCTGTTAATATGTTAAATCTCGCTGTGAATCTCTGACAGCAGCATTTAACATGCACGCGCCAGAAGCGCATCGCAAATCACGCCCATCGGAGCCCGTGTCACATGACCGTGGGTTGCTGATGGGTTGGCATAACAACCCGTGGTCTGCAGGAGACCCCTGTGGTTGTCATAGCCCAGCAGTCGGCACTTATAGCAAATGCGCATTTCTGCTACACAGAGCAGTGCTGAAGCCCTGCTCTTTGTAGCACAAGCGATCAAATGATCGCAGCTTCTAGTCTCCCATGGAGACTATTGAAGCTAGTGTAAAGTGAAAAAAAAATGTTATTAAAAAAAAAATACAAAATAGAAAAATTCAATTCACCCCCCATTCGCCCCATTCAAAATAAAACATTTTGGGGCATATACAGTAATGCTTTTTAATTTATTTTTATTCAGATTTTTTTTTCAATTTCTCACAGTGATCTGTGGTGAGCTCACTGACTTTTTCTCACGGTGCTGAAGTCACTGCGGTTCAGCCCTGCTGGGAACGCAGCCTCACTGACCAGCAGTAACCTCGATTACGTCACCGCTAGTCACTGAGGCTGCGCTCATAGCAGCTCATTCATCAGTGGTTCTCAGCCTGGACAGTCGCATCTTGGCACCGTCCAGGTTGAAAACTGTTTATCCCCAGACATGGATTATGGCGTGGGACAAACAGATGAAGGATATTGTTGTTTTTTATTTTTGTGTTATTATATGACACAAATTCAGTGGAATTAGGCATTAGGGGGGTATAACTGTGCTTGTTTTTAAATAGAAAAGGATAATTGTGTTTTATTTTATTTCAAATAAAAGACTTTATTAAGGCTGTGTCTTTATTTACTATATAACTATAGGATTAGTAATGGATAGGTGTCTTATAGACGTTTCCCCATTACTAAGCTGTGGGCTTGATTTCACCTGACAATACAAAGGTGACATCAACCCCACAAATATGAACCCCACTTGCCGCCACTACAGGGCAAGTGGGAAGAGCTGAGTATAGCACCAGGATTGGGGCATCTAATACAGTAGATGCACCTTTTCTGGGTGGCTGCCGGCTGCTGTTTTTAGGCTGGGGGACATATCCATGGCCCCTTACCAGCCTGAGAATACCAGCTCCCCAGCTGTCTGCTTTAGCTTGGCTGGTTCTCAAAAATGGGGGGAGACCACACACATTTTTTTTTTTAATTATTTATTTAAATAATAAAAAAACGCATGGAGACCCTTCTATTCTTGATATCCAGCCTTGCTGAAGCTGACAGCTGAGGGTTGCAGCCCCCAGCTGCAGTTTTGCCTGGCTGGTTATAAAAAATACAGGGGAACCCACACCGTTTTTTTTTTCATTTATTTAGTTATAGCACAGGCTGGTCAATAAACCCATAAGGCTACTTTCACACTAGCGTTAACTGCAATACGTCGCAAGTGCGTCGTTTTGCCGAAAAAACGCATCCTGCAAAAGTGCTTGCAGGATGCGTTTTTTCTGCATTGACTAACATTAGCGACGCATTTGCGACGCATTGACACACGTCGCAACCGTCGTACGACGGTTGCGCCGTGTTGTGGCGGACCGTCAGGAGCAAAAAACGTTACATGTAACGTTTTTTGCTCCCGACGGTCCGCTTTTTCCGACCGCGCATGCGCGGCCGGAACTCTGCCCCCACCTCCACGCACCTCACAATGGGGCAGTGGATGCGCTGGAAAAATGCATCCGCTGCCCCCGTTGTGCGGCAGAGACAACGCTAGCGTCGGGGACCTCGGCCCGACGCACTGCGACGGACCGAGCCTGACGCTAGTGTGAAAGAAGCCTAAGCTGCTCCCTGCTTTTGCTGTTATCAGGTGTACACAGCTCTCAACATTCTTCCCTGCTAAAAATAATCTCAGCATGAGCAGGGGAGAATGATGAGAGTTGTCTTCAGCATGTGGCGCTGGGGAACAGCGCAAACAGTACCGCTGATTCCAGGTGCCGCTTCACGTGATACTGATGCGGCACAAGGGCGACACATGGTTGCCACAAGAATTACACACACGTACACTGACATTTCTGATACTGTTTTTTCTGGTACCAGGAAAATCAGGACTTGTGAATGAGCCCTTATTCTGGAGTAAAAATGGTTCTAAGGCGACGTTCACACGTTCAGTATTTGTAAGCCAAAACCAGGAGTGAACAATCAGAGGAAAAGTATATTAGAAACACGTCACCACTTCTGTATTTATCACCCACTCCTGGTATAGGCTTACAAATATGGAGGTAAAAAAAACTCACCAAATACTAAACATGTGAATGTGGCCTAATAGTCACTTTTTGGTTTGTTCCTTAATCATTATTTAACTTGTGCTTATCTTAAGTTACTCTGCTGTGTTTTTTTTGTTTTGTTTCGTTTTGTTTGGGGGGGGGGGGGGCATTATGAGCTTGATTTTAGTTATCTAGACATTTTAGCCCAATTTATCATTGGCAACTTTTCAAATCATTGCTAAATATTTTGCAACTTTACTTGCACGCAGTTGAAGGCTAATGTGTGACATTTTAAAGGGTTGCGCAACTTTTTGCTTTAAAAAGGCACAAAAAAAAGTTGAGAAGCAAAAAAATAGAACATCTTTGATTTTGTGCAAAATTCATCAACCAGCATTTTGAAGAACAGGAGGCAGGGATTTCTTACAAGTACGCACGCCCCGGAGCCTGGAAGAAATCATTAGCATAAAGACAGAATATAACATTTCTTCACAAGACATAAACCCTTTTTTCATTTTTGCGTTTTCGTTTTTCGCTCCCTTCTCTGCCTGCAGGTATACACACTGCATGTCTGCTCACAAGAACGCCGGGAACACAGGATAATCCTGACAGTGTGCACATCACACGCTATCATGACGGAAGTCTGCAATCACATAGCCACCTGTTTAAATTAGTACACCCCTTATATACTCTATAACAGGACATGATGGGAGTTGTAGTACCAACAAGACTGGCAGAGCACAAGCACAGGTCATCATGGAGCAGAATATTCACACACAACTCACCCAGACCAAGAATAGGGATGTTGTGTCCGCTGGAAAGAGGAGCTGTGGGGATATGAAGGGGAATAGCCATGTCCTTCCCTCCAGATAACTGTACAATGCAAGCATCGTGTGTTAAGACTCAGACTGCTTTCTTTTTTGTTTATTTACAAGCTTTATTGTAACTCACAGAAAAATAAAAGTATATTGGAAAGTATTTTACCTAAATAGACATTATCCTTCTCCTCACTCCAGTCCCTCGGTAGCAGCAGTGAAGTGTAGACTTCTGCCCTCACTAAACATGGCCGCCGCGCTCTCCCACGCAGCTGATCTTACCACACTAAAGATGGCGGCGATCGCTGCAGTAAGGATGCTGTGCCAGTAGTTACTATGGACGGCTAGACATCACCCCAGGTCAAAGGATGCTGCTTACGACAGCCGTATTCCGCGGCGGTGCTGCAGCTGTCAGCGTGTTTGTATGGAGACTGACATCTAACACATTGGTGGCTACCTCAGACCCGAGTTCTGCCCAGGACACTGCTGACTGCGGACCATGCTGTACCTGATCGGCCTGGGGCTGGGGGATGCGAAGGACGTGACCGTGAGGGGCCTGGAAGTGATCAGGAGCTGCTCCCGGGTCTATCTGGAGGCATACACGTCTATACTGACCGTGGGCAAAGAGGCTCTGGTACGGGCTGGGCACCGGCGTGTGACTGCATGGTGCGGCCATCACTGCACGTGTGTGGGCAGGTACTGTGAGGGCGATCTGCTGCCCTCCATGTGTGTAGTGTGGGTGCTGCCCTCCATATGTATAGTGTGGGTGCTGGCGGCCAAGGTCCGTGTGGACAGTGTGGGTGCTGGCGGCCGCCTTCCGTGTGGACAGTGTGGGTGCTGACGGCCGCCGACAGTGTGGGTGCTGGCGGCCGCCGTCCGTGTGGACAGTGTGGGTGCTGGCGGCCTCCCTCCGTGTGGACAGTGTGGGTGCTGGCGGCCTCCCTCCGTGTGGACAGTGTGGGTGCTGGCGGCCGCCGTCCGTGTGGACAGTGTGGGTGCTGGCTGCCGCCGTCCGTGTGGACAGTGTGGGTGCTGGCGGCCGCCGTCCGTGTGGACAGTGTGGGTGCTGGCGTCCGCCGTCCGTGTGGACAGTGTGGGTGCTGGCGGCCGCCGTCCGTGTGGACAGTGTGGGTGCTGGCGGCCGCCGTCCGTGTGGACAGTGTGGGTGCTGGCGGCCGCGGTCCGTGTGGACAGTGTGGGTGCTGGCGGCCGCGGTCCGTGTGGACAGTGTGGGTGCTGGCGGCCTCCCTCCGTGTGGACAGTGTGGGTGTTGACGGCTGGCAGTGTTGTTACATGCTGCAGAACTGACCATCATGCTTCTGCCACATGTGTGAATTGTGAGGGATGTGATTGACATGCTGTGGACGGCACATATGGCCGCTGGTCTGAGGTGTGCTGTACCACTTATTACTTTATACAGTGCATGGTTTGCTCCACTTTCTAATATTTTGTGGCTGTTATTAATGTATAATCACGGTTTTGTTTTTCTACTTGTACATGTGTTTTGTTAGAAACTCCTTGGTAAAACTCTTCCGGCGCAGTCAGATGGACATATTACTCGTGCAGTCCCGTGTCTCACCTGACAGTGTGGTGTTTGCTTATGCAGCTGTCGGGCTCGGGTCAGGAGAGCTGCCGGTCTGTCCGAGCATTGCAATGCCATCCTCACCTCAGTAATAAGCCCGTCTGACTGCGCCATTGAGCTGGGCTCAGACGGGGGCATATTACGCGCTGTGTACAGATCCAATCCAAACCCACAGCCTCCTGAAGATTGAGATCCGTGGTCAGTCCAGGCAGTGCCATCTGTACATGGACCATGAGGTCCCCCCTGTCTGAACCAGCCTAAAAGTCTGCAGCAAAATCTCCAGGGTCCGCTTCTGATTCCTGCTACAAACACACTTGGGATTTTTCACCTAGAATCCCTCACTGTTCTTCAGCTTTTTCCTACACTGTGGGCTGGAATCATTGTGTATGTGTGTGTGTGGTTAATTTTCATTTTTTTTTTGTTGTGATATTTCACAAGACCATCAACAATTTCATCAAAATGTGATGTTGATGAAAAAAGTTTTTTCAAAAAGTTGATGAATTTTGCACAAAAAGTTGCATATTCCGCTAAAATTAAAAAAAGACCGAAGTAGTTTTTAGTTAACAATCCATGAGCCTCTTCATGAATCAGGACTGTCTGATTCCAGCACTTCTACTCATCGACGCCGGTGTGGCCAATGCCAGTCTTTATGTATCAGGCCCATTTATGTTCATATCCAGAGGCTGAAATCTTACTCCAGTCAGGAGCCGGTGTACAGAATGACACCGTCCCTCATGAATTAGATGAGCTGTGGCGTCTCTGCCCGCCATGCTTCATCTTGTCCCATTTTGGCAGAGCTGGTAAAAACTTGTAAAAAAAAAACACCGACCGTCTTAGGCCTCTTTCACACTTCAGTCTTTTGGCGTCAGTTTGAAACCGCCATTTTCGTCAAATAGCGGATCCGCCATTTTTTGGGGGCGGTTCCGCTATTTTTCCATAGACATGCATTAGCAACGGATTGTGGCGGATGGTCGTCCGTTCCATGCGACGGATCCGTCGAGAATTGGCGAACGTCATCTAGACATTGACGGACATTGTAACGTTTTTTGTCTGCACCGAAATGGCGGTTCGCGACGGATCCGTCGCATCCGCCATTCCATAGAATGGCCGCCTATGGGCGACGGATCCATCGCGACCGTCATTTCGGCGGATCCGTCACCCCAATCCGCTTTTTCAATTGCGCATGCTCCAAAAAGTAGATACTTTTCCCAGACAACCCCCAAGTAATGGATCCGTCAAAAAAGCGGATCTGTTAGAACAGTTTTCTCAACAATTGTGACGGATCCGTCACTATGTCGGAGCAGACTGACGCCAAACAACTGAAGTGTGAAAGAAGCCTTAGAGTACAATGAGCGCAGAATAGTGCCAGTACCGATGTCCACTCTGCTTCCGCAGGAGGATTTCTATGGCCGGGAGCTGATCCTTGCTGACCGGGAGACCGTGGAACAAGAAGCTGATGACATTCTCCGGGACGCTGCTGTCAGTGACGTCGCCTTTTTGGTGGTCGGGGATCCATTTGGGTAAGAGTACAAGCCCTTCCTATTGATACCTTGTCGTGTAATATCTGCTCATAATTCCTGCTAAACCTATTTATGGGAATATTTCTTTCAAAACTGAAAATTGGAAGGGGGGGAACAGTTGGCCTAAATCCAGAGCAATCCAGAAAAGAGCACAAGATAATGGGACCAATTCAGTTGCCGAATATTGAGATTGTTGTACGTATGTGCCCTGTTGTGTTGCAACACAAGCATGCCTGGGTTATGGCATACCGTGCCTTGTAGTTGAAAATTGAAGAGAGACATTTCCTCACCCATTTATTCCCCTGCCATCTACACTCGTGATCTCTGCATACAATCACTGACCCCTGCTCTCCGACATATTAAAGGGAATCTCTCACCAGGTTTTTGCTACCTCATCTGAGTGCGTCGTAATGTAAAGAAAGAGACCCTGATTCCAGCGATGTATCGCTTAGTTTACTGGGTGCAGCCGTGGTGACACAGTCGGCATTTATTTCTCGCCTCATTGGGGGACACGGGTAACCATGGGTGTATGCTGCTGACACTAGGAGGCTGACACTATGCAAATAAAGAAGAAGCAGCTCCTCCCTGGCAGTATACACCCTCCAACAGGCACCAGGCAACTCAGTTGTTGCTTAGTGTCTGTAGGAGGCGGACCTGGATCTAACACCAGATCCGCATTTTCTTTTACAGGGATTTGTTGTGTATTAACCTTTTCCCTCCTTCTTATTCAAACCTGCGGGCGCTAGTGCCTGCCATTTTTTTTTTTTTTTTCTCTCTCTTTCTCCCGGCTTCTTTTTCCTTCATTCGGCACTTACGTGCCCTCTTGTGGCGGCCTGCATTATTGCGGCCGGGAGTTCAGCGCTTGGGGGCGTTTCTTATGCATCCCCCCTTCGGCGCTTGTGCACGCCCACAGCGTCGCGCTGTCTCCGCGCTCTTTCTGCGTCTTCCTGCTTCCTGTCAGCGTATGCTCACCGAGTGGGACACAGAATTCTCGGGGGAACACAGGCACAGGCTCCTGCAGGTACCGCTGTCGCTGTCCTTCGGCAGGCTCAGCGCTACTGCTCTCTCGGGCTCTACTCCTCCTGGCAGTATTTCTCCTCTTCTGGACAAGGTAATATCCACCTATGTCCGACCCCACTACGGCCTTTGCCACTACGGCCATCCATTACGCCTGCACTCTCTGCAAGAAAAAGTGGGCCTCAGGTCAGCCTTACCCTTTCTGCCCGTCCTGCATTCCTCCCACCATGTCAGCTCCCCTGGAAGCTCCTAGGTCCCGGGATGAGTGCACCCCCCCGGAGTGGGCTGTTGCAATGTCTCAATCAGTGTCTGACCTGACTAAGGTATCTCAGTCCCTGGTCCAGGCACTTGAACGTATCCCGCTTCTCTCTAGTGCCACGAACGCTTCACACGGCGATTCGCTCGCACCTGTCCTAGACTCTCACAGAGGCAGACCGGACAAAAGAGACAGAAAAAGGACCTTATCTAGATCCTCCTCCAGTTCCCCGGACCACATCGGGATACCCCTATCTGCCCGTTCCCCCTCTCCACAGGCGGACCTCGGGTCTGACGTAACCTCTCAGTCGGAATCTGACTCGGATGCAGATCAGACTTCCGGAACACAGGATATGGTCGATAGCCTTATTTCAGCTATCATTCAGACGCTTGATCTTAAGGAGATTGAGGCAAGCTCTCAGGATTTAAACGGAACAAATGTCCCTCTAGGGTTTTTCCTAATCACAAGGAGTTTGACAACACTACCTCCACTCACTTGGAAAACCCTGGTAAGCTTTTCCCTGGCAGGAAACGGCTAGACGTGTTATACCCTTTTCAGTCCGACCTGGTCTCCAAATGGTCCGAGTCTCCTAAGGTCGACCCGCCCGTGTCCAGGTTATCCTCACAGACAGTGCTGTCTATCCCGGATGCGGCTTCCCTTAAGGACCCCACGGACAGACAGAGGCGCTAGCAAAATCGGCATTTGAGGCCTCCGGAGCCTCCCTTTGCCCTAGTTTTGCCTCGTCATGGATAGCCAAGGCTGTATCAGCCTGGGCCAAGACCCTGCGCAGGGGCATTTTGGCCTCTGCTCCTGCTGAGGAACTGTCTGATTTGGCGGATCAGATTTCTCTTCCAGGAAAATACCTCATGAATGCCTCCCTTGATGCAGCAGCCTGCTCCACCATGGCTAACGGCAACATTGTGGCCATTCGCCGGATTCTCTGGCTAAAGGCATGGAACGCTGACCCCGCCTCTAAGAAATCGCTCACTGGTCTGCCCTTCCAGGGTTCCAGGCTCTTCGGCACGCAGCTAGATCAAATGATCTCAGACGCTACGGGTGGTAAGAGTACCTCCTTACCCCAGTCCAAGCCAAAACGTCCCTTCAACAGGAGGGGCCCCCATTCCTTTTGTCCCTTTCGGTCCTTCGCCTCCTCAGGAAACCCCAACCAGGACCGTTCTTCCTCACAAGGGGACCGAAGGAAACCTTCTTTCAGGCCCCTGCCGCGCTGGAGAGCTAAGAGCCACCCCGCAAAACCATCTGGATCTCGGGGCCACAGGTTTTCTAATAAATGATGGGTCGCCCCCACCTGGAAATCCTTCCAGGGTGGGAGGCCGCCTTCTTCTGTTCTCAGAGGTTTGGCTATCAGTAGTCGATGACGCCTGGGTCAGGGAGATCGTCACGTCAGGCTACAAAATAGAATTTTCTTCGCCCCCAGGAAGTCGTTTCCTCCTCTCTCGTCCTCCCAAACAGCCCTCTCATCTCACATGGCTTCTCCAGGCCGTCGATTCGCTCCTCGCCTCAGGAGTCGTAGTGCCGATGCCTTATCGCGAGCAGTTTTCGGGTTTTTACTCAAACCTGTTCGTGGTTCCAAAAAAGGACGGCGCTCTCCGTCCGATTTTGGATCTCAAGCGATTGAACCGCCATCTTCGGATTCGGCACTTCAGAATGGAATCTCTGCGTTCAGTGATCGCGTCCATGGAACCGGGGGAGTTTCTGTGCTCAGTGGACATTCGGGATGCATACCTTCACGTTCCGATTTGTGTACAGCATCAGAGGTTCCTCCGGTTCGTGATCCAAGAGCATCATTACCAGTTCACGGCCCTCCCTTTCGGGCTGGCGTCTGCTCCCAGGGTCTTTACGAAGGTCATGGCAGCTGTCATGGCCATTCTGCGCTCAAAGGGGATTTTGGTAATCCCATATCTCGACGACCTCTTGATCAAAGGCTCATCCCGTCGGGATTGCTGCCAGAGCCTCCAGCTTACTCTGGACACTCTGGTTCGCCTCGGCTGGATAATCAACTACCAGAAGTCTTCCTTGATTCCATCCCAGCGTCTGGAGTTCCTAGGCATGGAATTCGACACCTTTCGGGCTCAGGTCTTCCTCCCCAAGGAGAAGTTCCTTTCTCTTCGTTGGGGTGTCAGGGCGCTAAAGGGCCCGAACCCTCTGTCCCTCCGCCTCGCCATGAGGGTTCTGGGGAAAATGGTCGCTTCTATGGAAGCAGTCCCCTATGCTCAGTTCCACTCTCGTCCCCTCCAGCTGGCCCTTCTGTCTGCCTGGGACAGGAACCCGCTTTCCCTGGACCGTCCGTTTCGCCTCTCTTCCAAAGTGAAGCAGTCTCTCTCTTGGTGGATGCTGTCCACCTCCATTCTGCGTGGGTGGTCTTTTCTCCCTCCCTGCTGGGAGGTGATCACCACCGACGCCAGTCTCCAGGGTTGGGGAGTGGTCTTTCTCCACCTCACAGCCCAGGGCCGCTGGACTGCTCAGGAGGCGTGCCTACCTATCAACCTTTTGGAAATCAGAGCCATCTTCCTAGCCCTCATCCGCTGGGAGTCCCTCCTCTCGGGAAAGCCGGTCCGCATTCAGTCGGACAACGCCACAGCCGTGGCTTACATAAACCACCAGGGAGAGACTCGCAGCAGTCAAGTCATGTCGGAAGTGGCAAAAATTCTCCTTTGGGCGGAGGGTCACGTTCCCTCTCTGTCAGCCGTCCACATCCCAGGGGTGGACAATTGGGAAGCCGACTTTCTAAGTTGGCAGGGCATCGTGGCGGGCGAGTGGTCTCTTCTTCCTGCAATCTTCAGGCAGATTTGCCAGCGGTGGGGCGTTTCAGATGTCGACTTGATGACCTCCCGGGCAAACCACAAGATTCCCCAGTACGTTTCCAGATCTCGGGATCCGATGGCCATCGGATGCGACTCTCTCGTGATCTCGTGGGCCCAGTTCCAGATGCCCTATCTGTTCCCGCCCCTCCCCTTGATCCCAAGGGTCGTAAAAAAGATCAAGACAGAAGGGGTTCCCGTTCTCTTGGTAGCTCCAGATTGGCCTCGCAGGGCCTGGTATGCGGAGCTGGTGGACATGCTATCGGACGTTCCGTGGAGGCTTCCGGATCTTCTGGACCTTCTTTCACAGGGGCCCCTCTTCCACCCGAATTCTCGGTCTTTGAATTTAACGGTATGGCCGCGGTCCTGAAGAACGCGGGTTTTTCTAATATCGTCCAGACTATGATAAGAGCGAGAAAGCCGGCTTCGTATTTACCACAGATGTTGGAAGGCCTTTTTCCGGTGGTGTCAGGACAACAATCTGTTTCCTGTGACTTTTTCCCTCCCTTCCATTCTCAGCTTCCTTCAAACGGGTCTGGATTCGGGTCTTTCTCTTAGCACCTTGAAGGGTCAGGTCTCCGCTCTATCCATTCTTTTTCAAAGAGACCTGGCTTCCCTGCCTCAGGTGAGAACCTTCATCCAGGGGGTCGCTCATATAGCTCCCCCTTATCGTTCTCCTGTCGAGCCTTGGGATCTCAACCTCGTCTTAGACGACCTCCAGCGTGCGCCCTTTGAACCAATTCAGGACATTTCCTTCTCACTTCTATCCTGGAAGGTAGCCTTTTTGGTTGCCATCACCTCCATTAGAAGGGTGTCAGAGCTGGCGGCATTATCCTGTCGTTCTCCCTTTTTAGTCCTGCACCAGGACAAGGTGGTTCTACGGCCGGTTCCTTCCTTCTTACCGAAGGTAGTCTCATCTTTTCACATCAATGAGGACATTGTCCTCCCTTCCTTTTGCCCTTTCCCGGTTCATCCCTTGGAGAAATCTCTTCACAAGTTGGATGTGGTCAGGGCTATCCAGATTTACCTCGCCAGAACTGCCTCTTTTCGTCAGGCCGATCCTCTGTTCGTCGTCTTTGATGGGCGTCGAAAGGGACTCCCTGCCTCCAAGTCCACAATTGCTCGTTGGATCCGTTCGGCGGTTCTGGAGGCATACCGTGTCCAAGACAAACAGCTCACTTCGGGGGTGAAGGCTCACTCTACCCGGGCTGTGGGTGCTTCCTGGACAGTTCGTCACCAAGCTTCGGCTTTGCAGGTTTGCAAGGCCGCAACGTGGTCATCCATCCATCCATCCATCATCCATTCACACCTTTGTCAAATTCTACAAGGTGCATACTCAGTCTTCCGCGGACACTAGCCTGGGTAGGAGGATACTGCAGGCGGCGGTTTCTCACCGGCCGACCTAACTCCTCTTTTACCCGCCCTAGGGACTGCTTTTGGACGTCCCATGGTTACCTGTGTCCCCCAATGAGGCGAGAAAGAAAGAGGGATTTTTGGTTCTTACCGTAAAATCTTTCTTGGAGCCTTCATTGGGGGACACAGCACCCTCCCTTGAAGTTGTACCATGTTGGCTAACGTGCCGTTGTTGTGGGTTGGTACATAGGTTGAGTTTTATATTACCTGTTCCTACTACTGCTTTTGCACCAACTGAGTTGCCTGGTGCCTGTAGGGTGTATACTGCTGGGGAGGAGCTACTTCTTCTTTATTTGCATAGTGTCAGCCTCCTAGTGGCAGCAGCATACACTCATGGTTACCTGTGTCCCCCAATGAAGGCTCAAAGAAAGAGATTTTACGGTAAGAACCAAAAATCCCTCTTTTTAGATTTAACATGAAGCAGAGCTCAAAAGCTGCCCCCGTCTGCTCCAGGCTGTCATTATATATTTTCTATAGACAGTGAGCTGCTTATCACACAAGGGGGCTGAGTCGGACTTGCAAGCGAGCTCCAGCTAGTCACCGCAATGATAGTGTAAGTAAATAACAGCGCAAAGCGTGACATGTGATACATCATTGAATTCTGTGTTTCAACCCCTACCTCATGCTGTCCTCAGATTACATAGCAAAAACCTGCTGACAGATTCCCTTTAAGCCCTAATGCTGGCCAGAATTAAAGGAACCTGTGCACAAAGGCCCTCATTAAATCTTACAGCAGCAGTAGAATCTGATCCAAACATCTCGGAAGCAATCATCAATCCCGGTTACGGTTTTTTAACCCCTTTCCGACCACCATGCTTGTACAGTGTATCAGAGCGGACTGGGGAGCTGAGCCTGCACCATACATACATATATATAATAACCTGCAACTGGGGACCTCAATGACTGAAGGGGAACCACCCCTTTAAGAGACCTGTATACCTTGAGCAGATGTCATGGCTGCCTCTCCTATACACATGTATGGTTTCTTAGCTGAGCGTGCATGTGTCTTCACTTGGGGGGTGGTAAATCTGCGGCCTTCAGACTCCTGGCATTTGGGGGTCTTCGGCCACCTAGTTGCCGGATAATGGCCATTTCTCATCAGGTCTGCAGATGTCGCTGACCCCCATTATGAGCGGTGGATGCTGTGTAGTAACGTCGCTCCCGTCTGCAGCCCCTCAGCTCATTCTGTACAGCCAGACAGTGCGACCTGTTATATAACCGCTTCCCAGGCAGCAGCGGGGGGTCCGGGGCTCCTATTAATTTCCTCTTGAGATGCATTGGGGGAATGTTAGATGAGACCTAAAAATAAAGCCGCGTGTAGCACGCAAAAACATGAATATATGAAAGAATAAAATTTGCATGTACGAAGCTCAGACTTATCAGGAATGGGGGTAAGCAGCCCAGCTTTGTACTGGTCATGGGTCAATATTGACCGGTCCCAATATTCCAGCTGCACCAGTGTGACCCCAGTGATTATCTGCTCTCAGCTATTTCTAGTTGGACGCTGATTGATCGTCACACACTGAATTATAATTAGTCATCATATCCCCCCAATGGGCGGCGATGATCTGAATGATGAGTATCCCACTTTACAGCATGTGCAGACCCCTGACCCTTCCAGAATGAGACCCTGCCTTCTGTAGATAAAATGGCCTTCTGTAGATAAAATGGCCTTCTGTAGATAAAATGGCCATTTGTGCCGGTCCCAGCTGTGTCCGCACACTGGTAATGATGCACGTAGTGGTCACTTTGTAGTCCGCACATGGTCTCCTCTCCGCCATCCCCGGATTTCTTGTGATAAGCAGTAATCATCTATCTTAGTAGGAAACCTTGTGTCGTCTCGTTACACACTTCTTTTTTTTTTTTTATTCTCTTTTTAATTTTGGATTCTATTATAGTTTTTATTTCATTTTTATTTTTTTATTTTTTTTTGTATTATTGTGAAGTTCTTTATTGCATATTAGGTTATTTTTAATGAGGGATTTGTGTGATCGGAGAACAGGTGGCTACCCGACCTATCGGGGTATCTGGAGAGGTCAAAGGGCACTTCATTTGGGAAAAAGCAATACCACATCAAAACAATCAAGTGCAGATCAGGATGATGGGACATCTTGATTAATAGGTCTGCACCGTAGATCACATGCACGAAAATTCTGTGTTGCCTTCATTAGATTTTATTTTATTGTCCCTTAGCAATGGATCAGTGAAACATGGATCTGATACTGAAGTATAAATATGCCGTCCTTGTTTCATCTGTTTAACTAGACTAGCCATACAGCTAAATGGCCAAGTCCGATCCATAAAATGGTTGAGGATAGGCTCTGCTCGGAGTCTCTGACCCTTTTTCAAAACGGGTGTGTGTACGATTTGATAAAACACTATAGGTCCATGTGTCTGAACAGAACATATGAACCACACAATGGATGTGTGAATCAAGCCTTAAGCAATTACATTTAAAAAAAAAAATTTTAAAAAAAGAGGCTGACCTTACTGGACAACGCTGGATATGAGCGGATTGATTTGTGCGACCCTGGTGAGGTGAAGCCCCTCTTTCTTAGCAGTTGTCCTCTGTGTGTCGGCAATAATATTAATAATTATTTTATTTCTATAGCGCCAACATATTCTGCAGCACTTTACATTTCAGAGGGGACATGTACAGACAATAAACATTACAGCATAACAATAAACACATAGATCAGCAGATACCAAGAGGAGTGAGGGTCCTGCCCGCAGCTTACATTCTATGAGGAAATAAGGGGGACCCAAAAGGTGGATGGTAACAATTGCTTTCGTTGTTCGGACCAGCCATAGTGTAAGGCTCGGGTGTTCATGTAAAGCTGCATGAACCGGTTATCAGCCTAAGTATGTAGCAGTACAGACACAGAGGGCTATTAACTGTATAAAGTGTATGAGAACATGATGTGAGGAACCTGGTTATGAAGAAAATTTTGAATGGGCCACAAAGGGATAGTTAGGGTAATGCGTTGAGGTGGTAGGCCAGTCTGAACAAATGCGTTTTTAGGGCACACTTAAAACTGTGGGGATTGGGGATTAATCGAATTATCCTGGGTAGTGCATGCCAAAGAATTGGTGCAGCACGCAAGAAAGCTTGAAGATAAGAGTGGGAAGTTCTGATTATTGAGGATGTTAACCTCTGGTCATTAGCAGAATGGTGGGCACAGGTAGGGTGGTAGGCTGAGACGAGGGAGGAGATGTAGGGTGGTGCTGAACTGTGGAGCACTTTGTGGGTGAGAGTGATAGGTTTATATTGAACTCTGGAGTCGATGGGTAACCAGTGCAATGACTGGCACAGGGTAGAGGCATCGGTGTAACGGTTGGTCATAGCTCCTAGATTGGCTGCCATCTCTGATGCCAGGCACATGGATGCTGATTCATCTTTTGAAAACAACCTTTTAAGATGTAACATTGAAATCCCTGTATACATTACAACATATTAGCTATATATCTATTATATGTATTATTCTTTCTCGGGCTTCTTTCACACATCCATCAGTACGGGGCCGTCGCAAACCGTCGGCCCGACGTACCGACGGACGTTGTGCTAAATGTAGCACAACGTGGGCAGCAGATGCAGTTTTACAACGCATCCGCTGCCCATTGTGAGTTCTGGGGAGGAGGGGGCGGACCCGACACACAAAAAAACGTTACATTGAACATATTTTTGTGCATCGCGGCAGCCAAAACACGACACATCCATTGCTTGACGGATGTGACGTGTGGCCATACGTCGCAATGCGTCACTAATGCAAGTCTATGGAGAAAAATGCGTTTTTTTCTCCAAAACAACGCATTGTGACGTATCCCTAAAGACGGAAGTGTGAAAGTAGCCTTACTTTTTTTTTTTTTTTTTTTTTACCTGTGTTCTACCTGTATTTTTATTATGTATTTCTTTCCAGGGCGACAACACACAGCGATCTAGTCCTGCGAGCTGCTAAGGCAGGAATCCAGCATCGGGTCATACACAATGCGTCTATACTGAGCGCCGTCGGCTGCTGCGGCCTGCAGGTGAGCGCCCAATTTTATCTTGGGAGTAGATTTCAGCCTAAAACGACACTGACTGGAGTCACAATATGGCAGGCACCAAGGTCTGTGCAAGAGTTTTCAGTCTTTAAAGTTGAGCTTCGGGGTTGTAAGGTTTTTCCCATTTTTGTATATACAGCTTAATTAATGAGAAATGTTTTGGCAACTTTCTTTGGGGAGGAATTTATTTACATTGATGTTTGCTGTACCAGTCTTTAGCTAAAGTTGAAAATGTCAAGACAATCTCTCAGCAAGATTTCCAAACTGTTCATATGTTCGTCTAGCTCTTTCAAACACAAGTCCAGCAATACCTTTACATGACCGGTCCGTTCCTCCTTTATGGAGAAATCAACATTTGATTTGATATGCAAATTAGGCTGAAGATCTAAAGTCTTTGTCACTCCAGCTCTATTCTCAGCCCATTGGTGTCTTCTCCTGCTTGACTGATGGCTTCCTTGCCTGAAGTCACACCGCATAGAGGCTGTCAACCAAACAGGAGACAGAGGTACTGGGAGGGGAATAGAGCTGGAGTGACGGCGGCTTCAGAGCTAACAAAGCTCTTCAGCCTCAATTGCATATACATTGAAACGCTGATGCCTCTTTACGGAAGAGTGGATTGCCCACGTAAAGATATTGCTGGACTTGGCTTTGAAAAAGCTAACTGCATATGTAAATATCTGTTGTTTTTGGCCATGTCCCTTCTGCTAAGCCCTACCCACTGATTTTCAATACTTTTTTAAGAAGTGGGGAAAAATAATGCAAATTGCTGCCCAGATATGGCAGGCACAATGAATTGCAAACTTTTTACATCACAAGAGTGGCTCACATGGCTTAATAAGTTCAGTCTTTAAAGGCATTGTCCAGTACTAGGACAGCCCCTCCTCGCGCTAAGCAAATGCCCAGGTCTATTATTTGTAAAAGGGCTGCAGCCTTTATAAAATAGAAACTGGATTAATGATGCCAGTCCTGCATTATCAGTGCAATTTTTGCAGAATAGAAGGACTTTTTGGTGACCTCATGGTGATGTTACCAAAGGTCTTTAACCTTGTAGGTGCCAGAAGAGCCTGGTATGTGCTCTGTGTGTGACGCACAGCGTGTGTACCATGCAGTATGTACATGTAGCATCCACAGTTAATAAATACCGGCAGAAGAGACAAAGATTCGTAGGAATAAATGTTGGCAATCGGCCAATGAACGAGCAAAATTCTTATTCATTGAATGATTGCATTAGTTATGGCAGAATAAAAATCCTCCTCCTCGGCAGCACATTGCTCGGTGTAGAGAGCATGACCTGTAGTCTGTTAGGCATTGCTTGTGATGGTGCCATATGTTAGTATTTGGGGTCCCCAATTTTCATTTTTGCCCAGTTCCCCACTTTGTAAATCCATCTTTGATATTTGCTGATTGTGTATACATCCATAGCTACAAGGGTGCAAGTCCCCTCGTGATGCAGAACAACCCCTTTAAGGAAGCCATGCACTTTTAATTACCATCAGCTGTTTTTTTTGTTTTTATTGCGGCACTGGACCACCTTCTAATGTGTTTGGGGCCCCTCAACTCTCCCCCGATGGCAGATGTCTTTTTACGGGGTCAATCCTTTCTGTGTTCAGGGAAGATGAGCAGCTACCAAAGTTGTCTGTGGCGTGAATATGGCTCCGGCTGCCCGGGTGATGCTGGGTTGAGGAATCTTATGATAGATTTTTGCCCTGCTTGCTCTCCAAACCACGCGATCTAACATCGGAGGGAGGAAATATGCATAAGAGTGTGGTAGACAACCAGGTGGGACATGCCCAGCTTTCTCCTAAAAGTCTTGAGTTATATTTTGATTTTTTTTTTCTGATTCTTATATTCATTTATCCTAAGCAACAAGATTGAGATCTGTCATCATTTATAAGCCTGGAGTAAAAGCTCTAAGAAGATCCATCTGCAGTTTTTTGGGGCTGGCCGAGCAGAAGGAAGAAGTTTCCAGCAATGGAATCCTATTCCTTCCTAACTTCAATAATAAAGAGTGAAGAACCAAATAATTCTACTGAAGGAGGAACATAGTTTTTACATTGAAGAAGAGCTCCCATCAAACATTTTATTACATAAATTTATGTCTAGGTAGTGTAAGATCAGTGATCTAGTCAACAATTGCCGTCTTCCCCAGTTTCCAGCTCTGCTCCAGTCCACTTCTGGGTTTCGTGACTTCTATTCTGACTTGCCGGATCACACTGGGGTTTATGTGAGCGCCTGAAATGGCTTTAATAATATAAGGCCACAGCACGTCAGAGCAAGACTCCATAGACTTACATTGGAGAAGACTTTCGGGTTATGCTTAAACCGCAGTGTGATTTGGAGAGTCGGAATAGAAGTCACGTGACCCAGAAGAGGACTGGAGCGGAGCTGGAAACGGGGGAAGACGGCGATTGGTAAGTGTAATAGAATATTATATTACAAAAAAAGTTTCATGGGACTGCTTCTTTAATACATTTTTCTGGTTTGGGAACCGTAGCTATATCATTACAAACCATTTGTTGGTACTTGTAATATCTTTTAGGAGTTTTTTTGGCATCATAGCCTCGTGGTGATGACGAAGTGGCTGATCCTCTTACATTTACACCTCTTGGTGCTTGCTTTTTGCATTCTCGGGTGAATGTAAGAGATTGAGTCGCTTGGGAAAAGAAATGGATGATGGTGTCCAGTAAAAGTGGTGATAAATAATTGTAATTTATAGGCACAGTAAGTTTACCCAGATTTTCTGTAATTATTACTGAGGTGGAAGACAAAAGGAAGCACCAAACAAGTAGCCATAAATTAGGTTTCTCATGTAAGCAGTGATGGGAAGAAGCTGTGCTCAGCCCGCAGCTTGGGACTAAGAAAAGAGCAGCGGGATGGCGGTGAGCATCTGCTAAGCAGCAGGGCACTGCTCGGAGAGCGCCGCAGGCTATTCGCTTACACGCACGTGCTCCCTGGAAAGCAATGTGTTTCCTGTTGATAGAACAGCAGTATAGATACTTCCAGGCTCTGGTCAGGACAGACATAAACCATGAGGGAAATAGATCAGAAAGTTCTTTTATATATCAGTCAGTTCTAGGTCAGGTTTTCGGCAGGATATACAGTGTAGACCAAAACTTTGGACACACCTTCTCATTTAAAGATTTTTCTGTATTTTCATGACTATGAAAATTGTACATTCACACTGAAGGCATCAAAACTATGAATTAACACATGTGGAATTGTATACTTAACAAAAAAGTGTGAAACAACTGAAAATATGTCTTATATTCTAGGTTCTTCAAAGTAGCCACCTTTTGCTTTGATAACTGCTTTGCACACTCTTGGCATTCTCTTGATGAGCTTCAAGAGGTAGTCACCGGGAATGGTTTTCAATTCACAGGTGTGCCCTGTCAGGTTTAACCCCTTCCCGACCTTTGACGCATACGCTGCGTCATGAAAGTCTGTGCCAATCCGACCTATGACGCAGCGTATGCGTCATGGAATGATCGCGTCCCTGCAGATCGGGTGAAAGGGTTAACTCCGATTTTACCCGATCTGCAGAGACAGGGGGAGTGGTGCTTCAGCCCAGGGGGGGTGGCTTCACCCCCCCCCGTGGCTACGATCGCTCTGATTGGCTGTTGAAAGTGAAACTGCCAATCAGAGCGATTTGTAATATTTCACCTAAAAAACTGGTGAAATATTACAATCCAGCCATGGCCGATGCTGCAATATCATCGGCCATGGCTGGAAATACTCAAGTGACCCCCCCACACACCCACCGATCGCCCCCCCCAGTCCTCCGTTATGGGGTCCGGTCCCCTCCGTCCGCCTGCCGGCTCCCCCGTCCTCCTGTCCGCTCCCTCCTTGTTTGTATTCACCCCCCCCTGTGCTCCGATCCACCCCCCCACCACCCCTTCATACTTACCGATCCTCCCGGTGTCCGTACGTCTCCTCGCTGGGCGCCGCCATCTTCCAAAATGGCGGGCGCATGCTCAGTGCGCCCGCCGAATCTGCCAGCCGGCAGATTCCTTACAGGTACATTTTGATCGCTGTGGTAGGTTCTATCACAGCGATCAAAATAAAAAAAATAATAAATAAACCCCCCCCTTTATCACCCCCATAGGGACAATAATAAAATAAAGAAAATATATATATATTTTTTTTCGTTTTCCACTAGGGTTAGGATTAGAACTAGGGGTAGGGTTAGGGGTAGGGTTAGGGTTACGGGTAGGGTTAGGGGTAGGGTTAGGGTTATGGCATGTGCACACAGTGCGGATTTGGCTGCGGACCCGCAGCGGATTGGCCGCGGATCCTCAGTGGATTGGCCGCTGCGAATTTGCCGCTGCGAATTCGTAGCAGTTTTCCATCAGGTTTACAGTACCATGTACACCTATGGAAAACCAAATCCACTGTGCCCATGGTGCGGAAAATTCCGTGCAGAAACGCTGCGTTGTATTTTCCGCAGCATGTCAATTCTTTGTGCGGATTCCGCAGCGTTTTACACCTGTTCCTCAATAGGAATCCGCAGGTGAAATCCGCACAAAAAAACACTGGAAATCTGCTGTAAATCTGCAGGTAAAACGCAGTGCCTTTTACCTGCAGATTTTTCAAAAATCGTGCGGAAAAATCTCACACGAATCCGCAACGTGGGCACATAGCCTTAGGGTTAGGGTTGGAATTAGAGTTAGGGTTGGAAATAGGGCTAGGGTTGGAAATAGGGTTAAGATTAGGCTTGTGGTTAGGGTTACGGATAGGGTTAGGGGTGTGTTGGGGTTACAGTTGTGGTTAGGGTTGGGATTAGGGTTAGGGTTGGAATTAGGGTTACGGGTGTGTTGCGGTTAGGGTTGTGGTTAGGGGTGTGTTGGGGATAGGGCTGTGATTAGGGTTATGGCTACAGTTGGGATTAGGATTAGGGGTGTGTTGGGGTTAGTGTTGAAGTTAGAATTGAGGGGTTTCCACTGTTTAGGCACATCAGGGGTCTCCAAACGCAACATGGCGCCACCATTGATTCCAGCCAATCTTGCGTTCAAAAAGTCAAATGGTGCTCCCTCCCTTCCAAGCCCCAACGTGCGCCCAAACAGTGGTTTACCCCCACATTTGGGGTACCAGCGTACTCAGGACAAACTGGGCAACAACTGTTGGGGTCCAATTTCTCCTGTTACCCTTGCAAAAATAAAAAATTACTTGCTAAAACACAATTTTTGAGGAAAGAACAATTATTTTTTATTTTCAGGGCTCTGCGTTATAAACTTCTGTGAAGCACTTGGGGGTTGAAAGTGCTCACCACACAACTAGATAAGTTCCTTGGGGGGTCTAGTTTCCAAAATGGGGTCACTTGTGGGGTGTTTCTACTGTTTAGGCATATCAGGGGCTCTGCAAATGCAACGTGACGCCCGCAGACCATTCCATCAAAGTCTGCATTTCAAATGCCACTACTTCCCTTCCGAGCCCCGGCATATGCCCAAACAGTGGTCTACCCCCACATATGGGGTATCAGCGTACTCACAACAAACTGGGCAACAAATATTGGGGTCCAATTTCTCCTGTTACCCTTGTGAAAATAAAAAATTGCTTGCTAAAACATCTTTTTTGAGGAAAGAAAAATGATTTTTTATTTTCACGGCTCTGCGTTGTAAACTTCTGTGAAGCACTTGGGGGTTGAACGTGCTCACCACACATCTAGATAAGTTCCGTGGGGGGTCTAGTTTCCAAAATGGGGTCAATTGTGGGGGGTTTCTACTGTTTAGGCATATCAGGGGCTCTGCACACGTAACATGATGCCCGCAGACCATTCCATCAAAGTCTGCATTCCAAAACGTCACTACTTCCATTCTGAGCCCCGGCATATGCCCAAACAGTGGTTTACCCCCACATATGGGGTATCAGCGTACTCAGGAGAAACTGGACAACAACTTTTGGGGTCCAATTTCTCCTGTTACTCTTGCAAAAATAAAAAATTCTGGGCTAAAAAATATTTTTGAGAAAAGAAAAATTATTTTTTATTTTCATGGCTCTGCGTTATAAACTTCTGTGAAGCACTTGGGGGTTCAAAGTGCTCACCACACATCTAGATTAGTTCCTTGGGAGGTCTAGTTTCCAAAATGGGGTCACTTGTGCGGGAGCTCCAATGTTTAAGCACACAGGGGCTCTCCAAACGCGACATGGTGTCCGCTAATGATTGGAGCTAATTTTCCATTCAAAAAGCCAAATGGCGTGCCTTCCCTTCCGAGCCCTGCCGTGCGCCCAAACAGTGGTTTACCCCCACATATGGGGTATCATCGTACTCAGGACAAACTGGACAACAACATTTGGGGTCCAATTTCTCCTATTACCCTTGGGAAAATAAAAAATTCTGGGCTAAAAATCATTTTTGAGGAAAGAAAATTTATTTTCATTTTCACGGCTCTGCGTTATAAACTTCTGTGAAGCACCTGGGGGTTATAAGTGCTCACTATGCATCTAGATAAGTTCCTTGGGGGGTCTAGTTTCCAAAATGGGGTCACTTGTAGGGGAGCTCCAATGTTTAGGCACACAGGGGCTCTCCAAACGCGACATGGTGTCTGCTAACGATTGGAGCTAATTTTCCATTCAAAAAGTCAAATGGCACGCCTCCCCTTCCGAGGCTTGCCGTGCACCCAAACAGTGGTTTACCCCCACATATGAGGTATCGGCGTACTCAGGAGAAATTGCCCAACAAATTTTAGGATCCATTTTATCCTGTTGCCCATGTGAAAATGAAAGAATTGAGGCTAAAAGAAATTTTGTGTGAAAAAAAAGTACTTTTTCATTTTTGCGGATCAATTTGTGAAGTACCTGGGGGTTTAAAGTGCTCACTATGCCTCTAGATAAGTTCCTTGGGGGGTCTAGTTTCCAAAATGGGGTCACTTGCGGAGGAGCTCCAATGTTTAGGCACACGGGGGCTTTCCAAACGCGACATGGTGTCCGCTAACGATGGAGATAATTTTTCATTCAAAAAGTCAAATGGCGCTCCTTCCCTTCCGAGCCCTGCCGTGCGCCCAAACAGTGGTTTACCCCCACATATGAGGTATCAGCGTACTCAGGACAAATTGTACAACAACGTCCATGGTCCAGTTTCTCCTTTTACCCTTGGGAAAATAAAAAAAATTGTTGCTAAAAGATCATTTTTGTGACTAAAAAGTTAAATGTTCATTTTTTACTTCCATGTTGCTTCTGCTGCTGTGAAACACCTGAAGGGTTAATAAACTTCTTGAATGTGGTTTTGAGCACCTTGAGGGGTGCAGTTTTTAGAATGGTGTCACTTTTGGGTATTTTCAGCCATATAGAACCCTCAAACTGACTTCAAATGTGAGGTGGTCCCTAAAAAAAATGGTTTTGTAAATTTTGTTGTAAAAATGAGAAATCACTGGTCAAATTTTAACCCTTATAACTTCCTAGCAAAAAAAAAATTTGTTTCCAAAATTGTGCTGATGTAAAGTAGACATGTGGGAAATGTTATTTATTAACTATTTTGTGTCACATAACTCTCTGGTTTAACAGAATAAAAATTCAAAATGTGAAAATTGCGAAATTTTCAAAATTTTCGCCAAATTTCCGTTTTTTTCACAAATAAACTCAGAAATTATCGACCTAAATTTACCACTAACATGAAGCCCAATATGTCACGAAAAAACAATCTCAGAATCGCTAGGATCCGTTGAAGCGTTCCGGAGTTATTACCTCATAAAGGGACACTGGTCAGAATTGCAAAATACGGCAAGGTCATTAAGGCCAAAATAGGCTGGGTCATGAAGGGGTTAATAAGTGGGATTTCTTGCCTTATAAATGGAGTTGGGACCATCAGTTGTGTTGAGCAGAAGTCTGGTGGATACACAACTGATAGTCCTACTGAATAGACTGTTAGAATTTGTATGTAAGGTCATGCACTTGGGTAGAAGTAATAAGATGTATAACTATGTGCTTAATTCTAAAACTCTGGGCAAAACCGTGAATAAAAAAGACCTGGGTGTATGGGTGGATGACAAACTCATATTCAGTGGCCAGTGTCAGGCAGCTGCTACAAAGGCAAACAAAATAATGAGATGTATTAAAAGAGGCATAGATGCTCATGAGGAGAACATAATTTTACCTCTATACAAGTCACTAGTTCGACCACACTTAGAATACTGTGCACAGTTCTGGTCTCCGGTGTATAAGAAAGACATAGCTGAACTGGAGCGGGTGCAGAGAAGAGCGACCAAGGTTATTAGAGGACTGGGGGGTCTGCAATACCAAGATAGGTTATTACACTTGGGGCTATTTAGTTTGGAAAAACGAAGGCTAAGGGGTGATCTTATGTTAATGTATAAATATATGAGGGGACAGTACAAAGACCTTTCTGATGATCTTTTTAATCATAGACCGGTGACAGGGACAAGGGGGCATCCTCTACGTCTGGAGGAAAGAAGGTTTAAGCATAATAACAGACGCGGATTCTTTACTGTCAGGGTATGTGCACATGTTAGGATTTCTTGCAGAAATTTCCTGAAGAAAACCGGAAATTTTCTGCAAGAAATCCGCATTTTTTTTTTTGCGTTTTTTTTTCCGTTTTTTTCACGTTTTTTTAGCATTCTGCAAGCGTAATTAGCTTGCAGAATGCTAGTTTTCCAAGCGATCTGTAGCATCGCTTGGAAAACTGACAGGTTGGTCACACTTGTCAAACATAGCGTTTGACAAGTGTGACCAACTTTTTACTATAGATGCAGCTTATGCAGCATCTATAGTAAAAGATAGAATGTTTAAAAATAATAAAAAAAAAAAAAAAAAAAAATGCTTATACTCACCCAGACATCTCCTCACCGGCGTCCGTTCCTCTTCCTATAGCTGGTCTGTGCGCACAGGACCTTCCGTGACGTCACGGTCACGTGAGCGGTCACATGACCGCTCACGACCAATCACAGGACAGTGACGTCATCGGAAGGTCTTTCACCGCACACCAGCTACAGGAACCGAAGCGGCAGCGTGCAGCTGAGAGGCGGGAAGACATCGAGGGTGAGTATAGGACTATTTTTTATTTTAATTCTTATTTTTTGACCAATTATATGGTGCCCAGTGCGTGGAGGAGAGTCTCCTCTCCTCCACCCTGGGTACCAACCGCACATAATCTGCTTACTTCCCGCATCGTGTGCACAGCCCCGTGCGGGAAGTAAGCAGATCAATGGACCCCTAGGTGTGCGGAATCCCCTGCAATTCCGCATTTTAATGAACATGTTGCTTTTTTTTCCGCAATGCGATTTTTTTCACGGAAAAAAAGGCTACATTTGCACAAAAAATGCGGAATACACTTAAAATAATAGGAGGCATATGTAAGCGTTTTTTTTCGCGTTTTTATCACGTTTTTATAGCAAAAAAACGCGAAAAATACTTAACGTGTGCACATGGCCTAAGAGCAGTGAGACTGTGGAACTCTCTGCCGTATGATGTTGTAATGAGTGAGTCATTACTTAAATTTAAGAGGGGACTGGATACCTTTCTGGAAAAGTATAATGTTACAGGGTATATATATTAGATTCCTTGATAAGGCGTTGATCCAGGGAACTAGTCTGATTGCCGTATGTGGGGTCGGGAAGGAATTTTTTTCCCCATGGTGGAGCTTACTCTTACCACATGGGTTTTTTTTGCCTTCCCCTGAATCAACATGTTAGGGCATGTTAGGCTATGGGTTGAACTAGATGGACTTAAAGTCTTCCTTCAACCTTAATAACTATGTAACTATGTATTATGGCAAGAAAAAAGCAGCTAAGTAAAGAAAAACGAGTGGCCATCATTACTACAAAGAAACTGGCTCACATGAGGACCGCCCCAGGAAAAGGAAGACCAAGAGTCACCTCTGCTTCTGAGGATAAGTTTATCCGAGTCTCCAGCCTCAGAAATCGCAGGTTAACAGCACCTCAGATTTGAGACCAGATCAATGCCACACAGAGTTCTAGCAGCAGACACATCTCTACAACAACTGTTAAGAGGAGACTTTGTGCAGCAGGCCTTCATGGTAAAACAGCTGCTAGGAAACCACTGCTAAGGACAGGCAACAAGCAGAAGAGACTTTTTTGGGCTAAAGAACACAAGGAATGGACATTAAATCAGTGGAAATCTGTGCTTTGGTCTGATGAGTCTAAATTTGAGATCTTTGGTTCCAACCACCGTGTCTTCATGCGACGCAAAAAAGGTGAATGGATGGACTCTACAAGCCTGGTTCCCACCATGAAGCATGGAGGAGGAGGTGTGATGGTGTGGGGGTGCTTTGCTGGTGACACAGTTGGGGATTTATTCAAAATTGAAGGCATACTGAACCAGCATGGCTACCAAAGCATCTTGCAGCGGCATGCTATTCCATCCGGTTTGCGTTTAGTTGGACCATCATTTATTTTTCAACAGGACAATGACCCCAAACACCCCTCCAGGCTGTGTAAGGGCTATTTGACCAAAAAGGAGAGTGATGGGGTGCTACGCCAGATGACCTGACCTCCACAGTCACCAGACCTGAACCCAATCAAGATGGTATGGGGTGAGCTGGACAGCAGAGTGAAGGCAAAAGGGCCAACAAGTGCTAAGCATCTCTGGGAACTCCTTCAAAATTGTTGGAAGACCATTCCTGGTGACTACCTCTTGAAGCTCATCAAGAGAATGCGAAGAGTGTGCAAAGGAGTCATCAAAGCAAAAGGTGGCTACTTTGAAGAACCTAGAATATAAGACATAATTTCAGTTGTTTCACACTTTTTTGTTAAGTATATAATTCCACGTGTTAATTCATAGTTTTGATGCCTTCAGTGTGAATGTACAATTTTCATAGTCATGAAAATACAGAAAAATCTTTAAATGAGAAGGTGTGTCCAAACTTTTGGTCTGTACTGTATGAATGTGGGTGACAGTCACTTTTGGAAGTATATCTCTGTAATTGGACAGTTGGAGGGGTTGCTCTCATGTTGTATAATCAGGAGCACAGCTCTCCTCTGCCTCCCTGCTTCCTGCCTTGCCGGGGGGCGGTGCGCTCCTGAAGATTGACAGTGCGGGACCAGCAGAATGGCCGCGCCAACTGATCCGGTCCATTATGTCTCCTAGATGAGGCAGCTTTTGCCTCTGAAGCACGGAAAAAGCAGAAAAAAGGAGTGCATGTAAAACATATGGTATCCAAAAATGAGGAAAGACCCGTAAAAAGTTAAGAATATGATTCCTTACTATATAGTAAATAAATATCAAAAAGGCAGTGAACAAATGCATTATTGGTGTGCAGTGGACCCATGTAGTTAAGATGGTGGCAACACAGGTGCAAAATACTGATGAGACAACCACTCAACTTACCAATCCATGGAGGGGGTGATTGCTTGGCATCTTACTGCACAATGGAGACTTGTATGCGGCACTACGCCGAAAGTGATGTCAAATAGTAATTAAAGGGATCCTGTCACCCCCCAAAGTCGAAGATGAGCTAAGCCCACCGGCATCAGGGGCTTATCTACAGCATTCTGTAATGCTGTAGATAAGCCCCCGATGTATCCTGAAAGATGAGAAAAAGAGGTTAGATTATACTCACCCAGGGGCGGTCCCGCTGTGGTTCGGTCTGATGGGTGCACTACAGTACTTTGCTCTGCCCTCAACAGGGCAGACAAAGTACGCCTGCGCCGGAGCCGCAGCATGAAGACAAGAAGAGGACGTCATCGTAAGAAGATGGGAGACCCCAGAACGCAAAGCCCATCGGATCGGACCGCCCGTCCAGGTGAGTATAATCTAACCTCTTTTTCTTATCTTTCAGGATACATCGGGGGCTTATCTACAGCATTCTGTAATGATGTAGATAAGCCCCTGATGCCGATGGGCTTAGCTCACCTTCGATTCCCTTTAATGAGAAAAGTGCAACGCGCACGCACATATAATAATGCAGTGTAAAAAGACTACATAAGAGGCGAGCGGGGACACTGAGCTACTATAAAGTGCAATGTGTGCTCAGACCCTCCTCGCAGCAGTGATCCCAGGGGGGACTCTGGTAGGATGGGTATTTTGTACATATCAACAAATTCAGGCTTTTTGCTTTTTAGAGTGAAAGTGTCATCAGAAAATTACTAATTCTTTAAAAGTGTATTTTTTAATTTTTCTCCTATCACAAACAGTATTCAAAAAATTATATAAAAATCTTGCAATTTTCCCTCTGGCCACTAGGGCTTTTTTAGATTCCTACTTCCTGTTCATTCATTATGTCTACATACTCATTAGCAGCAATGAGTGGACTCTGACCCTAGCTTTTGTATTAACGCATCTCCTGAGTGTGTGCAAGGATATTTTGAAGGTAGGTGGAAGCAGAAGTGACGCTGCCTAATGTGATTGGTGGATCCTGTGTTACCATCTGGGTATAGAGGGGTTACCTGTCATTGTAATCCTGCCTGCAGTGATAATGTGAGTGCTAACAAGTCTTCTGAAAAAGAAAAAAAAACTAAAGGGATTGTCATTAGTTTTTTACTATGCAATCTTAGAGCAGAATGATGTAGGGGCAGAGACCCTGATTCCAGTGATGTCACTTACTGGGCTGTTTCAAAAACGTTAATGCTTTTTCAACAGGAGATTATCACTAGTGATGAGCGAGTGTTCTCGTTGCTCGGGTTTTCCCCAGCACACTCGGGTGGTCTCTGAGTATTTGTTAGTGCTCGGAGATTTAGTTTTCATCACCTCAGCAGCATGATTTGCGGCTACTAGCCAGCTTGATTACATGTGGGGATTCTGTAGCAGCCAGGCAACCCCCACATGTACTCAGCCTGGCTAATAGCTGTAAATCATTCAGCTGCGGTGATGAAAACTAAATCTCCGAGCACTAACAAATACTCAGAGGTCACACGAGTGTGCTGGGGAAAACCCGAGCAATGAGTATACTCGCTCATCACTAATTATCACTTCAGGACTAGGTGTCAACTGCTCTGTGTAACCCCGCCATCACCACTGATTGGCAGCTTTCTGCCTATGCACAGAGTACACAAAGCTGCCAATCAGTGATGTGGGTGGGGTTATACACAGCTCAGCATTTAGAGAACTGCTAGATCTGCAGCAGATAAAACTGTGATTGTGTCAAAATGATGGCATGCAGACTTACAAGTGATCCATCACTGGTATCAGGGACTCTGCTCCTGCATCATGCTGCTCTCGGATTACATAGTACAAAATTTTGCTGACAGAATCCCTTTAAAGCAAAAGCTTGAGTGAAACACTAGACCATTTTCTGATAAATTCCTTTTCTTGAATGTCTGACTATACGGAATCGCTATATACATGAAGCAGACGGCCAGTGGTCGCCCCTGTATTTACTTTATACGTGCTGTAGGGTCTTGCCCTCTGACCCTGCCGCACACCCCTGACCGCTGCCTCTTCGTGATCCTCCATGTTTTCTGTAACTTCTCTGTTGTGGTTTCTCTACCTTGTCGCCTGCTGACATGTTCCCCTTTGTGCCGTGGGCAGGAAGCAGCTGTTGTAGATGTCGCCGGTGGCCCTGCGCTGTGATTGTGGCAGCGCTCTCTCCCCGATAGTTTATTCTTATCAGTCATATGTTAAATCCTCTTTGTAGTGAAGGACTTACTGCTTCAGTTCTGCTAAGGTTAAGATGAGCATATGTCAGTGCAGAGGTCAGCACGGGAGCGCCTGGGGCCCCTGATGGCTCTTCAGCATGGCGGAAAGTCAAAGACTCCTCTGTTCTGGAGCTTCGGTTTATTGATGCACATAAAGAGCCGACGTCTTTATATTTACAAGACATCTTGTCTGCAGAAAACATAGCATCTCGGGCTACAAATCTTCAAGTGATGGCACGAGTTTCAGGAGGACATTGACATTAATGTGCATCTGCCACCGGACAGAAGAACTTTCCAAAATGGACTTCTGAAGGATGCCCTAAAGAGGCAGGAGGCACCAAAAGAACAGCTACCCCCAACCCTACAATGGTGTGAAGAAAGGAACATACAGTATATATTTGTAGTGGCATCATCCAAAACTACAGCGAGTTAGTGATCGATCCGACCTCCATCTGTTATCCGGCTCCAGTTACATCTATGAGAACCTTTTAAAGGGACACTTTTTGTATGTGTAGAATGGCAGGCCGGGGTAGGAGTCTGCCTAAACGTACCCGTGTGTAGCATTTTAGTTGCAGCATGACCCTAAAAATGAAGTTTATTCTGGTGTCTGAAGTTCTATCCTCCCTGCAGTCGCTCGCTTCCCATCATTGGGGCGGTGCGGGGAACAGTCACAGTGAGCGCAGTTATCACTCCTGGGAACTTATCCGCCGCACATGAGGTGGAGCAGACTGTCAATCACAGTGGTGGGGAGTGACTACAGTGTGGTCACAGTGTAGAGAGCGGTAACTGTAACAGCCCCTGCACCACCTCGAGGATTGGAAGCAAGCGGCTGCAGGGAAAATGTAACTTTCTCCCTGTACCCGCTGCTCCAGTTAGACAGCCAGACATGATTTCATTGCTATTTACCTGCAGATTACTATTGCTGCATTTATAGACGTGACCGGTTCCCTTTTAAGAGGCCAAGAGTAAGCAGAACAATAAATCTCCCATGTATTCTGTATTGCAGCTTTACAATTTTGGAGAGACGGCCTCCATTGTTTTCTGGACTGACACGTGGAAACCGGAGAGCTTTTATGACAAAATCCGGAGGAACCGACTGAGTGGATTGCACACCCTCTGCCTACTAGGTAACACAGATCTAGCGCGGCCTCTTTGCCGGGTTGATCTTTCCCTTTAATTTTCTGGAGGTTGTGTTTGCCGTAATTTGTTTGCAGCTCTTTGCCAAGGTGATCGGCTACCGCTGCAGACGGGCAGTGGTGGCCACACGTTCAGTGCTTCCATAGAGGCTGGGTGACGGCACCCTCCTGAAAATAAGATTGCTCCAACCCCGTAAGCTAATCCTGGCCGTCGCCATGAGCGGACATCAGGAGCACGTTCTCCTACAGCTTTGCTCCTTCCTCTTTTGTTGCTCCAGAAGATTGTTAATAAATCTGAGCATCTCCATTGTCCTTGTGAGAGGGGCGTGTCCCCACAATAGCACTGATTGGACACCATCACTGTCTGGGGACACACCCCCGACTAGTGTGCAAACCCCGCCTCTAGGGCATTAAGGGGAAAGGTCAACACCCAGTTGTCAATTTATTACACATGTCCTAGAGGAATTATGGAAGAATGGCACAGCGTGCAAGTAAGGGAACGTGGAGGAGTTTAGTTTTTGGTGTTCCTATTATTAATGACACTTTTTTTTACCATATTTAAGTTTCACAATAAAAAAAACCACTATGGACCCGCACCGCTTGGGTCACTATGGACCCGCACCGCTTGGGTCACTATGGACCCGCACCGCTTGGGTCACTATGGACCCGCACCGCTTGGGTCACTATGGACCCGCACCGCTTGGGTCACTATGGACCCGCACCGCTTGGGTCACTATGGACCCGCACCGCTTGGGTCACTATGGACCCGCACCGCTTGGGTCACTATGGACCCGCACCGCTTGGGTCACTATGGACCCGCACCGCTTGGGTCACTATGGACCCGCACCGCTTGGGTCACTATGGACCCGCACCGCTTGGGTCACTATGGACCCGCACCGCTTGGGTCACTATGGACCCGCACCGCTTGGGTCACTATGGACCCGCACCGCTTGGGTCACTATGGACCCGCACCGCTTGGGTGAGGGTGGCCACCCTCCTGTGTTGTAAAGCCAATTCTTAATTTCTTAAATTCTCATTAATTCACATGGCAAGTCTGGCCTCTTTTCACCCCAATAACTGCTTATACAAAGTGGCTGCGGAGGTGTAAAGTAAGTTGTGCCACTTTTCTATGTATTTTTGTTAAACTGAAGCAGACATACTTTAATCTTCGTTGTATGTATCCTTTACTCTGGTAACACTTTTTTGTATTTTTTTTTTTTTTTTTACAACAGATATAAAGGTGAAGGAGCAATCCATAGAGAACCTTATGAAGTGAGTGTTTATCCTGCAGTAGAAAATATATATATCTTTCCTGTATCCTGCAGTAACTATTGCTATACTGACAGCAGCCCACCAAAGCAGCGCTGGACCTTTAAATCCCATATATGTTTATACTGACCTCTGCTGGACAATTGGAGAACAGCAAAACGTAACTCGTCCATCTCATTAGTCGGTTGATCAGTAGCACCTGACGTGCGCTGCGATGAGCGGTCCCTGCCATGATTTGGACATGTAAAGGTCTATGTACATCAGTGTACCCCAACTTCAGTCCTCACAGCCCCCAACAGTTCATGATTTCATGATTTCCTCAGTATCCTCACAGAGGATAATTCCATATCTGGGCAATGCTAAGGAAAGCCTCTGTTGGGGGCGCTTGAGGACTGAATTTGGGGAATACTGATGTAGTCAAATCCATTATTCGTGGTATTGATTAAACTGCATGGTGTGTTCTGGCAGCGTTTAGGAACAATAGAAAGTTTATTAAAACAATATGGAAACCATGTAACATCTGGTTAGTTAGGCGCTGAGTCCACATCAGTCAGATTGGCTCTGGATAATTCTGCATTGAATTTGAGCCAAAGTCCTCATCATTTCTTGCTGATTTGGGGGCAGATTTTCTTCTGCAAATTAAAACCAATGACCTGGAGTAAAACAAAATAAAACCAGTCTTCCCACCATCAGCCGTTCCCATGATGAGGTTTCTCTGGCCCCCCGCTGGTCCTTGAGTTTCCGGCTCCAGCCATGATCTCTGAAGCCTGGGAAGGGGCCAGTAAACAGATATCAGGAGAGAGGCCTCAGACTGGGGGCTGCAGGAGACTCGGAATTTGAGGGGGTTTCTTTACTGTTTATTTTAGCCACTTTTTCTACACTCAAGGCTCCACAGTACAAAGATCTGATTACAGATTTTCAGTTCCCAATCAATGTCAATATGAAAAATCCACAACCATTTCATGCTCCTTTTCCACAGTAATGACCATACTGAAGGTGTAGGAATCTGCTGAGGGATTATTTGTTATTCTTCTATTACAGAGGGAAAAAGGTTTTCGAGCCCCCACGTTACATGAGCCTAAATCAGGCAGCGGAGCAACTTCTGCAGATTGTACAGAACAGGAGAGAACTGGGAGAGGAGCTGGGTGAGTATAACGTGCCCCCGTGGGCGCTGGGCCGTATGGGCTGCGCACTGTACAGTGAAGATCTGCGGAGAGCTGGCGCCCATTACCATTGTAAGAGAACCTTGTTCACACTAGAGAATCTGTTTGTACAGGATTTATGATGGATCATTAGTGATCTGTTCTTATTTCATTCAATTTTTCCATCAGATTTCCATTGTCTTTGAGAATATGAATAGTGGAAATGTAAAAAAAAATGATTCATCTAGCAGATTATCACCTATCTATCACAGATCCTGTGTAAATAGAAGGGATGGGTGGCCCTCCATAGAGTGGGTGCTCAGGTTGGATTCCACCCAATGCACTGAATATAAAGAACCCGCCACTCCACTTTGGGTTCTTTATATTTATTCCTATGACAATAGAAGTCCCGATACCACTGTAAACTGTGCCCAACTCCACACGTTTTTTGTTTGCTTTCACGAGTCATGCTAAAGATACCTTTAGTGAAAGACTTTGTCCACAAAGGACATATCTACAGGGAATTTTCTACAGTGACTCTACAAGGGCAAAATCCAGATCAAATTGTGCTGATTTTGATGTGAAAGTCATGTGGATTTAACACTGATTTCACCTTTTGCATTGCTAAGGTTGAAGTCGGCAGTGAAAAATTCACTTCTCTTGAATGTAAAGATTAGTGATGAGCGAGTATACTCATTACTCGGGTTTCTCCGAGCATACTTGGGTGTCCTCTGAGTGTTTCGGCGTGCTCGGAGATTGTTTTTGTCTTCTCAGCTGCATGATTTGTGGCTGCTACACAACCTGAATACATGTGGAGATTTCCTAACAAACGGACAATCCCTACATATATTAAGGTTGTCTAACAGCCGCAAATCATGGAGCTGCGGCGACTCAAACATACGAAGATACTGGGAGAACATTCAAGCATGCTGGGAAAACCCGAGCAACGAGCACACTCGCTCATCACTAGTAAAGATGAGATTTCAAAAATCTCATTCACAAAGTTCCTATGTAAATGCTAATTTTTTGCATCAGATCTGCGGCTTCTAGACCTACCTCATGAGTATGTTTTTGGCCGGCTCCAGGTTGTCGTTGCCCTTGGGCGAAAGAGACTGAGGGCCCCTTTAACACATGCCACAATTCACGATGCACAGATACAGCAGAGAAATATAGGTATAGAGCAATGCTGAAGATTCCACTTCTTACATTACATGAGTGCAGGGGCGGACACTGACAGCTTGGTGCAGATACATTGGCTGCCCAAGCGGTATGTCCGCCCCTGCATAAGTGATATCTATTGTAAATTCTACAATAGCTCAGAAACTGGACAGTACCGTCCTCCATACAGTATTATGGACCCCATATATTGCTCCATACAGAATAATGGCCCCATATAATGCTCCATACAGAATAATGGGCCCCATATATGGCTCCATATAGAATTATGGCCCCAAATAATGCTCCACATAGAGTATTGAGCCCCATATATTGCTCTATATAGAATAATGAGCCCCATATATTGCTCTATACAGAATGAGCCCCATATATTGCTCTATACAGAATAATGAGCCCCATATATTGCTCTATACAGAATGAGCCCCATATTTTGCTCCATACAGAATGAGCCCCATATATTGCTTTATACAGAATGAGCCCCATATATTGCTCTATACAGAATAATGAGCCCCATATATTGCTCTATACAGAATGAGCCCCATATATTGCGCTATACAATATTATGGACACCACATAGAGCCCCATATATTGCTCCATACAGTATAATGAGCCCGCTATATTGCTCCATACAGTATTATGGGCACCACATAGTGCTCCATACAGAATAATGAGCCCCATATATTGCTCCATACAATATTATGGGCACCACATAGAGCCTCATGTATTGCTCCATACAGTATAATGAGCCACATATATATTTCTCCATACACGATAATGAGCCCCATATATTGCTCCATACATTATTATGGGCACCACATGGTGCCCCATATATTGCTCCAGATAGAATAATGGAACCCGTATATTGCTCCATACAGTATGAGCCCCATATAACGCTCCATACAGTATGAGCCACATATATTGCGCCATACTTAATGGATCCCATATAATTTTCCATACAGTATATGATGGGCTCCATATATTGCTCCATATATAATGGGCCCCATATGACGCTCCACTGTATAATGGGCCCCATATATGACGCTACACTATGATGGGCCCCATATATGATTTTACAAACATAACTGAAATGCTCACTGGCCGCGGCTCTGCTCTGGACTCGTCGGCATCTTCTGGCTCTCTGCACTGACTGTTCAGGTAGAGAGCGCACAGACATGATGCCATTGCTTCCCTCTGACCCAAACGTCACAATTGGAAGACACCGCAGCGGGGAGAGGTATGTATCGCAAGTGCTGGGGCCCTGCACTTGCAGGCACTGGACCCCCTTTGCATGCTGTGCGAATAGGGAATAAAAGGTAGAAAACCAGACAAACAGCCACTGATCTGCACGGGAATATCCACTGGCCAAACAGGATCTGGTGCAATATTCCTCCTGTGCAAGATTTCAAGGATTTTTTTTTTTAATCTTAGAAGACGTTAGCTACATGACCCCATCTTATTAGCGGCATTATTTAATGTTCCATTCGTATCCTTTTGGCGTGCAGATGCCACATCCTGCATGAGGTCAGCGACACACCCAGGCCCTTGAGACTGACAGCACAGGATGGGCTTCCTCCATCCTTAGCCGAAACGGCAGAAATTGCCATTTGTAAACACCTCCTTATCTCCCGAAGGAACTGACATGTCTGCCCTCATCTCCTCCTCTTGGAAGAACGTCCTTCGATGTTGTGTGAACCGTGTCAAGCACCTTCTTTACTATTGCATCAATCACACGGCTGCCCGGAATAAAGGATTTTATTGCGATGCCACCTAAAATACCAAGGATTTGCATGTGTGCCCGTGATTCTAGATGTAAGGGGAAGTGAAAACAAGTATTGAAATGTTTTATTAATTGACATGTGGGAACTGAGCTACATAGAAGACTGTATTGTGGTACAAATAAATGTTTCTGTTCTGGCCCCCAGCTCTAACTGAGAACACAATCTGCGTGGGACTGGCCCGCGTGGGGGCATCTGACCAGCGTATAGCGGCGGGCACGCTGCAGCAGCTCAGCACGGTTGACTTCGGAGGTCCTCTTCATTCCCTGGTGATAAGCGGCTGCATGCATCCCCTAGAACTGGATATGCTAAGACTGTTTGCCGTGGAGCCCTCTAGTTTCGATCAGATAAACGTGGAGGACAGCTCGACATATCTGTCATCATAGACCATCTGCGCCGAATCCGCACCCCTCACTGCTGAGCCGCCCCCTGTGTAGGGGGCAGCACACGGTGCTCTGTGCGTGTCCCCCCCATCGTGTTACTGTGCCACTCACTAGTGATATAGCCGTATACTAGGGATGCACCAACTCCACGTTTTTATTAATATTACTCCAGATATGGACCAAACCCTGCAAGATGCCGCATGTTGGTGCATCCATAATATATGCTCAAGCACTTTAATAGAAACCTATTCCACCATGTCCATCCTTCACTGCGCTACTGGTATTTATTTGGAAACACAGGGATTTTCCAGGAAAACGTGTTCTTATGCTTACAAATAAACTGATCACATTTTCAAAGAATTTTCATTGGTGTTCATCTCCTTTTTGTAATTTACCTGTGAGGTTAATTCGCACCTATTCATGTTTTTGTTTGTTTTTTTTTCCCCACAACCAGTTAACGGGGTGGTCTCCATTTCGTAAAGGGAGTCGGCACCAACAATGCTCAAATGTAAACCATTTATTCATTCGTATAGGGAACTCTGGACCCTATAAAAGAAAAAAAATTAGATTTGAGCTACAGATATTTCTGTGCAAAAACATCATTATTACACCCCCATTATTTACCATCCTCTGCTCCTCCCCTTACGTTGATTGACAGCACTACAAGGAGCACTGCGTATATTGAATCCTCATCCCTCTGCACTCACCGACACCGCAGGAGCTGAAAACGCACCCTCTGATCACCTTGTCCAGTCTGTAGTGGTCTCTTGCTGCACACAGGATCTCGCAGCAGCAGCCAATGCTGACAGCTGAAGGAGGTGACTCCTGACAGTGTGCGCTTAGCTCCTGCAGTGTCAGTGTGTACTGTAAAATCTATACCACAAATGACTTTTATAGGGGCTACATCCCCCTATATAAATGTATAACTGGCTTAATTTGAGTATTGGGAGGGACAGACTCCATTTTTAAATGGGTAAAAATTGTGAAGTGCTTGTAACAAAAAAAAAAAAAACAACTTTGCAATTTACTGTCTATTAGAAAACCGATCTGTTCTCAAGAACGGAAGGATTTTTCACTTTGTAATTTACTGTTCATTGCCTAGACTGTCTCTGATAATCTGCAGAGGTGGTCGGTTGCTTAGACAACGCACTTTTGAAAGCTGCTGTACTATTTGCACGTGCAGCTCTGACGCTGGCCAGATCACTAATGCCGCTGTGCTCCACCAGTGTTGCAGTGGCTAGGCTGCCCTATCATTGCAGTGTGGGAGAGTGTAGCTGTGCGATCATCACACACAGGGGCGATAGAAACTCCTATTGCAGTTACTGATGATTACTGCATGGCTACTGTCACACACCTGGTGGGAGAAAAGAAGGTGCATGTCTCTTCTATGAAGCACCTCCTGATTTTAAAAAATTTTCAAAATTACAGTAGGCACCGTCCAATCAAAAGGCTGCAAAATAATTTTTTTTTTTTTTCAGGAACTGATCCTAGAGTATTGTCTTCTCTGGATATACCTGATGGGTGAGGCTCGAAAGAGCTGGAATGACAGCCTTCATTAAATGTTAACATGTGTTTCTTGCTTGCGTAAAACATAATTTTTGGGGGCATTATTTAACATGCACATGCCAGAATGGGCTAACCGTGGCTCATGGAGAAGAGCCGTCTCCTGACTGGCGCCAGATAAACCAAACTGAAGAGAAGTAGAGGAGTAACGTCCGAGCTCCTTCATGAGTCCCACTGTTACTGGTGGGGGTTCAGTCATGCGAAGTGCAGGTGACCTGATCGTTTTTATATACCTGATTAAAAAGGAGAAAGTCTGCGTCCACATTGTTCTAATGAGCCAGACATTCGCCTTCATCACGTCACTAATCACTTACAGGGATAGGGGGAAAGTCTTTCCTATGTCAAAGCATATAGATATTGCACAGCGTCAGATAGGGGCTGTCAGGCCATGAAGGAGCGTAGTGTAATAAAAGCTGCTTCTGTCTCTCCCTCTCTCTAAAATGTATGATGAAGAATTAAGATTTCCCTTCACTGCAAATAATGAATGAGATTAGGACAACGCCGGCTAACCCCATAGTATCCCTCCTCCATCAAATGTTACAGCTGTCACATTGCAGTAAGGTCCCGTAATACACAAAGCCACAATTACCAAACCCATCATCTGTCAGAGAAGTGTGATCCGTCACTCCGCATAAACATGTTTCCACTGCTCCGGAAATGGCAGCTTTACACCACTACATCCGATGCTTGGCATTGTGCTTGGTGGTGTAAGGCTGCATGCAGCTGTTCAGCCATGGAAGCATTTGCTGCACGGTTTGTGTTGATGTTGATGCCAGAGAAGTTCTGGACTCTCCAGTTATGGAATCAGTAGAGCGTTGGTGACTTTTATACCCTCGGTGACCCTGATCTGTAACTTTACATGTTCTCGTGTTGTGGTCGAGTTGCTGATATTCCTTCCACTTCTCCATAATACCTCTAACTCATTAACACATTTAGGAAGGAATTCAAAGCACTTGTTATACTGGGGGCTATTACAGGACAGTACAGGTGTCAGTGGGCTGTTAGAGCGAGCCATTCTTTCACAAGTGTTAGTGAAGGCAGACGGCATGCCGAAGAGCTGGATTTTATAAACGGGGGCAAAGAGACTCAATGAAAAACCTGAGTTCAGTGATTACAATGTGGATCTTAATACTTTTGTCCCCTGAAATATACAGTATGCATTCCATGTGTTTCCTCCCATACAGCGTATTTTTGACACTGGGATTATTTTGTATTCCCCACTGGAAACTGATGTGAATCATGAATCTTTGTACAGCATTGTACTACCCCAACCCCCAAAATTGGGACACTGTGTAAAATGTAAGGAAAGCGAGAATGGAATGATTTGGAAATCTATAGACGTGTTTTAATCACAACAGAATGTAGGACACAGATCAGAAGGATATTTTTTCATTTAGGTAGAAAAAATGAACTTGTTTAGAAATTGACAGCAGCAAAATATCTTGAAAAAGTTTGGTCAGGGCCACATCTACCATGGTGTGCCATCTCCTCTTCTTTTTACAACAGTCCGTAAAGATCTGGGAAGTCAGGAGACCATTGCTGGAGTTTTGGGAGACAAATGATGTCCCATTCTTGTCTGATGTAGGATTGTAGTTACTCAACAGTCCTGAGTCTTTGCCGGGTTTTTCATTTCATAACGCACCAAATGTTTTCGTTTTGTGAAAGTTCTGGACCGCAGGTGGGCAATTCATCATCCAAACTCTTCTTCTGTTCTAAATGATCTTTGGATTGTGTTCCTATATGGCCTCTTTTTTTTTTTGCATGATAGAGCTTGAACTTGCACGTGTTGATTGCACAGTGATCTGTGCACATAGACCATGATTTCTGGTAGTATTCCTGAGCCCATTCAGTGATTTACATGACCAAACCATGCCTGTATTAATACTGTGCACATTTAGGGCCTGTAAGGATTCACTCTCCTTGGAATTGGGTCTTGGGCAATGCAGTTTTGGTCCAAACATGTAGTTTTTAATGCTTTCCACAGGTTGCTCAGCAAAAAAACTTACTAACACATCCATTGCCTTATTCAGGTACTAACTAAATAGAACCGACCCTGGCTTCTCACACACTGGTGATCTAACCCCAGATGTCAAGCAACGATTAAAACTTGCGATTCTCTACACATGGGCTGTGCGGAATCTTCTAGGAGAGGGAGTCTGTCCCGTCTTTCTCTTCAGCTCCAAGACACATCCAGTCTGGTCAGCTTCCCTGAGCTGACTGACAGATGAACGCGTAGGCTGTTTATATGCAGAGCTAGCCAGGTGTACTAATTTAAAGGCTACAGAGCTATGACTTAACCCTGCAGGCTGTAGAAATGGAGCATTGGATAATGACTGCCTTGTGCACATAATAATAATCTTTATTTATATAGCGCCAACATATTCCGCAGCGCTCTACAGTTAAACAGTTTCAAGCACAACAGTCATAAGTAACAACATTAACAGTAATATGATTAAAGAAAAATAAAACAGCCCTGCTCATTAGAGCTTACAATCTGCAATGAGGTAGGGGAGGTGGGTGCACATGGATTTGTCCAGAATCTCTGAATCTTTGGATGATCTTATGTGTTGTAGAAGGTTGGATATTCAAAGCCTCCCCAATTTTACACTGAGGAACATTTTCTGAAATTGTTCCATAATTTCTAGACGCAGTTGTTCATAGATTTGTAGACCTCTAACCATCTTCGCCTCTGTGAGACTTTGCCTCTCTAACATGCTATTTTCTCTAGTCACCTTCCACAACGGCATTTGGAGGTTGTCTCTTTGCCCTAATGGGGAACAGGAAATACAGAGAGGTAAAAAGGACCTCCCACCTCCCACTTGCCAATGTCTTTCCTGTTCCCCATGGGACAGGGAGAGGTGTTCCATGTGCTGTAGTGGCCGGCTACTGCAGTACCTTGTACAGGCTTTGCCTGTTAGACGGGCAGCTGGTGGTCGCTCCTAGCCTCCTCCGGTGCTGCTCCCGTCGTCCTGCGTGCAGGTACCTCGGGACCCCTTCCCGGCCTTCCTACACCCCCAAGAGGGCAAAGCAGGCCTGGGATCCCCAGCCGAGCTCCTCTCTGAGCTTCCCGGCTTCTCCTCCATAGTGCTCGGCGTTCCGGAAGTGACATCGGCGGTCGCGCACGCGCGTCACTTCTGGTTTTCGTATCTCCCTGAAGCCGGTACTTCCGGGTTTCGCCGGCCGGCATGTCAGGCCTAATGGCGTCTGACACATGGATCCAGGAGGGGGAGTGTACGATCGCTGGAGGCAGGTGCTGGGACGGAGGTCTATAAAATCCTGCAGAAGTCACCACTGAGGTAAGGCTGAATACCCTCAGTATGGATGGCGTCTGCAGAGCCCAGTGCTGCCCCGCTACAGTGAGTGTATGCAGGGATGGGGTCCGGGAGGTAATCCCCCTAAAAGGTACTATCTGTCCTCACTCCTCTTTCCCTTTTATTTTAGGGAGAAAAGTCTACCCCTAAAGCCGCCTATAGAAAGAAGTGCCCGGTCTGTAATACTAAATTCCCTCCTCTCTGGGATAAAAAACTCTGCCAGCCATGCACTGACAGGATAGTAAAAGCCGAGCAACCATCTCTGTTAGGCTACTTTCACACTAGCGTCGGGAACAACCCGTCGCTGCGCGTCGGGCCGACGTTCCCGACGCTAGTGTGGTCTCCGCCGCACAACGGGGGCAGCGGATGCATATTTTCCACGCATCCGCTGCCCCATTGTGAGGTGCGGGGATGTGCGGGGAGGTGGGGGCGGAGTTCCGACTGCGCATGCGCAGTCGGAAAAAGCGGACCGTCGGGAGCAAAAAACGTTACATGTAGCGTTTTGTTTTCCCGACGGACCGCTACCATACGCCCAAACGCCGCCAAACGCATTCACCGTTTGGAAATGCGTCGCAAATGCGTCGCAAATGCGTCGCTAATGTTACTCTATGACGAAACAACGTATCCAGCAAAAACTTTTGCTGGATGCGGCGTTTCGCAAAAACGACGCATTTGCGACGTATTGCAGTTAACGCTAGTGTGAAAGTAGCCTTAGATGAAATACGCTCTCTTGTAAAACAGGAGGTACAATCTTCCTTGCAGGTTTTACTTCTCCGCCACCACATTCTCCAGCTAAAAAGAGGAAGATGCAGGTTGTGGAATCTGATTCTGATTCAGACTTCTCTCATACCTCGTCCATTGGTTGGGAAGATCCGGTTTCACCTAAGGCTGAGGTCAGAAAATACCTCTTCTCCTCAGAATACATTGAGGATCTAGTGTCTGCTGTTCGTAACACTGGGACTAGAAGAGGAATCTGAACCACAGTCCATACAGGATCAAATGTTCGGTGGGCTTAGATCGGAGAAAAGGTTGGGGTCCCCAGTACACGCTAATATCATTAGTATGATTGATCAGGAATGGGAACTACCAGGAAACGCCTCAGCACCCCCTCAGAAATGAAACATAGATTTCCTCTAGAGGGTGAATTTGTTAAATTGGACATTCCCAAGGTTGATGTTCAGGTGGCTAGAGTTGCGAAGAGAACAGCGCTCCCTTTTGAGGATTCATCACAATTGAAGGATCCAATGGATAGGAAGATTGAAAGTCTTCTGAAGAAGTCAGGGAAACTTCTACATCTGTCCTTAAGGCTAACATTGCCTCTATTTGTGTAGCTAGGGCCCTCTCCCGTTGGTCCCACAACAGCAGCAGCAGCAGCAGCAGCAATCCCAACAGGACAAACAATGACTCCGACCCGGTGGGGGGGGGGGAAGACTCTCAAAATATGCTGGTCAGTGGGAAAACATCACCAGTTCCCACTGGGTACACAATGTTATCAAAGAGGGCCTATTGATAGTTAATTTACTCCCCCCCCCCCCCCCCTCAGGGTCTAAAAATTACTACCCTTCCAACATCAAAAGATCACAATTTATTAACATTAGGTGTCCGGGATCTTGTGAAATCAAACGTGATCTCCCCAGTGAAATATCGCAAGTTCAAGATGGAGTCTGTAAAATCAGCCATTCCTCTGATAGGGCATCACTCCTTTATGGCAACCATCGACCTAAAGGATGCATATTTTCACATTCCTATTCACCCGAGACACAGAAAATATCTCAGGTTTGCGATACAGGGGAGTCGTCAAGTGGAGCACTATCAGTTTGGAGTCCTTCCCTTCGGCATTTCATCAGCACCAAGAGTGTTCTCCAAGATAATGGCAGAGGCGGTCTCATTTATCTGGAAACAAGGTGTCGGTATAGTGCCCTGTCTGGATGATCTCCTGATAGTAGCTCCCACCGAGATGACCCTGATATCCCATGTGTCAACCACTTTAGGGTACTGTTTCACAGTGGCACTTTTGTCGCTACGACGGTACGATCTGTGACGTTCCAGCGATATCCATACGATATCGCTGTGTCTGACACGCAGCAGCGATCAGGGACCCTGCTGAGAATCGTACGTCGTAGCAGATCGTTTGGAACTTTCTTTCGTCGCTGGATCTCCCGCTGTCATCGTTGGATCGGTGTGTGTGACACTGATCCATCGATGCGTTCGCTTGTAACCAGGGTAAACATCGGGTTACTAAGCGCAGGGCCGCGCTTAGTAACCCGATGTTTACCCTGGTTACCATCGTAAAAGTTAAAAAAAAAAAAAAACAGTACATACTCACATTTCGGTGTCCGTCAGGTCCCTTGCCGTCTGCTTCCCGCTCTGACTGACTGCCGGCCGTAAAGTAAGAGCAGAGCACAGCAGTGACGTCACCGCTGTGCTGTGCTTTCACTTTACGGCGGCACTCAGTCAGTCCGGGAAGCAGACGGCAAGGGACCTGACGGACACCGAAATGTGAGTGTGTACTGTTTTGTTTTTTTTTTACTTTTACGATGGTAACCAGGGTAAACATCGGGTTACTAAGCGCGGCCCTGCGCTTAGTAACCCAATGTTTTACCCTGGTTACCCGGGGCCTTCGGCATCGTTGGTCGCTGGAGAGCTGTCTGTGTGACAGCTCCCCAGCAACCACACAACGATTTTCCAACAATCACGGCCAGGTCGTATCGCTGGTCGTGATCGTTGGAAAGTTGCAGAGTGTGACAGTACCCTTAGAGATATTGAGGTTTCCACTAACCACGATCAAGTCAGATGCCAGCAGGAGGGGCTGGGGAGCCATGATAAACCATGTTCCTTATCAAGGTCTTTGGGACCAGTCGATCAGAGGGAAATCTTCAAATTTCAGAGAGCTCAAAGCCATGGAGGAGGCCCTGTTAGCAGCAAGTCGTCAGATTTCTGGACAACATGTTCAGATATATTCAGACAACATGACCACGGTGGCTCATATCAAGCACCAGGGCAGTACAAAATTCATCAGCCTAAAGAAAATCTCCGCTCAAATTTTTTGTTAGGCCGAAAAACGCTTATTGTCCCTGACGGCAATTCGCTTGAAAGGTTCTGCCAATATTCAGGCAGATTATCTGATACATTCAACATGCTAGTACACAAGTGGGGTCTCCCAGAAGTCAACCTCTTTGCCTCTCACCAAAACGCAAAAGTCGAAACTTTCTTCTCCTTGAACTCAAGAGGCAATCCCAGAGGAGTGGATGCCTTAGTCCAGAATTGGCATTTTCATCTAGCTTACGCGTTTCCACCAATCCCAATTCTTGCAAAGGTTCTACGGAAGATATGGATAGAAAGGACCCTGACTATTTTGATAGCTCCATTATGGCCCAAAAGAAGTTGTTTCAACTTGATCATCCAGCTACAGGTGGACGGGCCGGTAATGTTACCAGTAAAAGACAATCTCCTCTCTCAGGGACCCATTCTCCACTCAGACCCTCAGAGATGGAACTTAGCGGCGTGGTTACTGAAGCCCAGGTGCTGAAAGCAAAAGGGTTATCAAACCCCGTCATAGCTACCCTGCAAAAATCCAAGAAACCAGTAACAAACGCCATCTATAATAAGGTCTGGAAAAAGTTTTCATCCTTTTGTCTATCTAACCTTCCAGACCCTCTCAAGCCAAATATACCTAGGATACTAGATTTCTTACAAAAAGGCTTAGAGATCGGTCTTAGACCCAGTACTCTGAAGGTCCAGGACTCTGCGCTCAGCTTTGTCTTTGACCAAGATCTAGCAGGTCATCGCTGGATCAAAAGATTTATGACCTCAGCAATTTGAATGAACCCTGGAAAACAGATTATAGTTCCTCCGTGGTATCTCATTGTGGTGCTCCAAGGACTTACAGGTCCACCTTTTGAACCTTTGTCTTCCTGTTCTCCACAAAATCTTGCATATAAAACTGTTTTTTTGGTAGCCATAACTTTGGCTAGAAGAGTGGGTGAACTACAGGCCTTATCAATAAGAGAGCCTTATCTACTGGTTAGAGAAGATTCAATAGTGCTTCATATTGACCCATCTTTTCTTCCAAAAGTAGTCTCTGAATTCCACCGTTCCCAAGAGATCGTTCTACCAACTTTTTGCCATAAACCTGAAAATTCGGAAGAAAGTAAATTCAACACTCTTGATGTTCGGCGTATTATCTTACACTACTTAGATCAGACCCGCGCTCACAGAATTGATCATAACCTTTTTGTCCATCTCTCAGGACAAAATAAAGGGAAGAAGGTAGCTAAAAGTACCATTGCTACCTGGATCAAAAAAGCTATAACACAAGCTTATCTTGCTCAAAATAAACTACCTCCAGTAGGGATCAAGGCTCACTCAACCAGATCTACATCAGTTTCCTGGGCAGAAAGAGCAGGTGCATCTCCGGAGCAGATCCTCACATCATACCTTCTCCAAACATTATAGATTTGATGTGTTGTCCAATAAGGACTTAATCTTCGGCCGTAAGGTTCTCCAGGCCATTGTCCCTCCCTATTGCCAAATTAGTTGGTATTCCTCCATATGCCGTCGTGGAAGGTGACTAGAGAAAATAGAATTAGACTTACCTGTAATTCGGTTTCTAGGAACCTTCCACGACGGCGCTAATTTCCCACCCTATATATATTCCTGGATTAAATCTGGGATTCAGAAGGTAAACCGGTGCTATGGTCTCAGTTGTAAGTCACTGAGAGGTCCTTTTAACCTCTCTGTATTTCCTGTTCCCCATTAGGGCAAAGAGACAACCTCCATATGCCATCGTGGAAGGTTCCTAGAAACCGAATTACCGGTAAGTCTAATTCTATTTTTATACAGTCATGTGGCTTGAACTTTGACCCTCCAGCTGCTTTTGATTTTACTTACTTTTCCACCAGACTTTTGTTAACCATTTCCCAACTTTTTGAAAGTGTGTTGATGCCATCAATTTCTAAGTTAATTCATTTTAATTTCAGACATGATGCTTTGAGGAGCATGTGCATTGTTATGTTTTAAGGATGGCTATATCTGCCTTTCACCTGTATGTTCCAGGGTTTGGGGTTACATATAGGGGAAATCGGGGCGATTTAGGGACAGCCACCATTGAGTGGGGGCGCCATTTATCACTTTTTCATTAGGGTGCCAACCTCCACGGCAAGGTAGTAAAAGTGAATGTTTGGCGCCCATTAAAAAAAAACAAAAACAGTGTTGGTACTCGCTGTCCTGGGGCCCACATGTGGTTGTTATAACTGGCGCCCACTCAGTGCTGTTGTCACTGTCCCCACTTTTAGGCAAATCGAACATCAAGAGGAAGTGAGCGATCAGACCTAGCCCTGACTTCCTCTTGATGTTTGTTTTGTCTGAAGGCTGGGACAGTGACACCAGCACTGATTGGACACCGGGCTCACGTATCATAACCGCACAGGAATGTACATATCGACATCGGCACGGGAGGGGAGTATACGTTGTTTTATTGTGGGGAATGAGAAGATTGTCCAAGTAGCGGACAACTTGTTTAAGTTTTGTCTGTGTGTTACACGGTTTGTTTTAATGCATATCTAGTTATATTAGTCTTTTAAGGGTTCTTTTCCACTTTTGATTACCCTTTCATATATATATTATACCAGATTGACCATCTAAAAAAAAAAATTCCAAATGAAATGGAAAAAAAGTAACTTTCTAGTTCTTCACTTCTGTTGTGTTTTATGTTCTGCTGTGAATAAACCATGGCTGTATGAGATTTAAATCTGATTCTATTCTTGTTTATGCTTACATTTTACACATTACACAGTGTCCCAGTGTTTGGGATTGTAGAATATGTTGGAACTATAATCCATATAAATAGCTAATATTGTGACTTCTATAAATCTACAATTATAATGAAATTGCAGATCATTGACAGTCTAAAAACTTTCTATTTATTAAAAAACTAATTTCAAACACATAAATAATGTAATATTATATAGATTAAACAAATAACAGTAGAACAAATGGCCTTGACACACGTTTCACCACTAAGATGCGGCTTCTTCAGGAGTGAAATGACGCTATTTTCTTTTATTTGTTTAATCTAGAACATAGAATATAATATAGTATATCAATCTAGCATGATACATGGACATCCTTTTTCATTTCCTATTTTATATGTTCATCTTAGAAGTTGTAGTATACTGAGATACATATGTGGATCTTTATGGAAATTCATACCATTGTATATTTATATCCTTCACATTGATTTGGTCTCATGTGGGGTATTTGTCTACCGTGTACAGGCAGGTTTGTCCTCCTTTTCCAGCCCTCTTTCTTTGTGTTACATTGTATCTAGTATTTTTTCTTTATTTCATGTATTTGAAATATTTAATAAATATAACATTTTTATACTCAGTCAGTGGTTTACAATTGCCTTACACTTGTAGGTTTATGCATGTATTGGATAACAATTTATATAGCCAACTAGCATGGTAACAATTAATATTTCAGAAGTCTGTACCACTAGTCAAAAAGGACATAAAGACCTATCATCGAATACATACTGACAACTTGAAAAAGATGATACACGGTCTGACAAAATATCATATAAAATATATAAACTTTATTGAAATTAGTTTAAAACAAATGCATGGAAGGTGATATAAGCAATGGCGCCACAGCGGAGGACGCTGCAGTAATGAACAGGGGGCGCGTGCACGGGCATACCAGTCCACAAAAATATCATAATCAAGTGCTCATACATATACGGGCAAACTCCAGAAAAAAATCAATATAATATTTGTAAATTAACCTAAAAAATAAGGGAGCTTGACGAAGATTTAACACCGAAACGCGCGTTGGGGCGGAGGCGCCTTCCCGGGATTCCCAGTCCACTCTGCGGTGGGTACTAATCTGCGGCGGTTTTCCTTTTTCATGTTGCAGACCGTTAGTCTTATACCCAATGTGGATTTCTATATAGTCCACTGTCAAGTTATTAACAGTTCTATGACTACGGCCTGTGGTAATTCTTTCTGATTACTGCCAGCAGCTTGCTTTCCCATCTTAAATGTCTATATGTAAAATCTTCCTTAAAACCCATCCTGCGTGATAATATAGGTGAATTTAATGAAAATGTAGAGTCCCTGTGGGTGGAGATAAGGGGAGGGGGAAAAAATAATAAATTACTGATAGGGATTTGTTATAAATCTCCAAAAATAATGGAAGCAATGGAGAATATCCTCGTAAAGCAAATAGATGAAGCTGCGACTCAAGGAGAAGTCATTATTATGGGGGACTTCAACTACCCTGAAATAGATTGGGGAACAGAAACCTGCAGTTCCAGCAAAGGTAATCGGTTTTTGACAACTATGAGAGACAATTACCTTTCACAACTGGTTCAGGACCCAACAAGGAGGGGGGCACTGCTAGACCTAATATTAACCCCTTAACGACCGCCGATACGCCTTTTAACGGCGGCCGCTAAGGGTACTTAATCCACAGCGCCGTTAATTAACGGCGCTGTGGAAAAAGTGAATAGCGCCCCCCAGAGTCGGATTTTCTCTGGGGTCTCGGTTGCCGAGGGTAGCCGAGACCCCAGAGAACATGATTCGGGGGGTTTTTACCGACCCCCGAGTTGCGATCGCCGGTAATTAACCGTTTACCGGCGGTCGCAACAAAAAAAAAAAAAACGCGATTTGCCGTTTAATTTCTCTGTCCTCCGATGTGATCGCACATCGGAGGACAGAGAAATGTGGTCCCCGATGGCCCCCAATAGCCCCCCAATACTTACCTACCTCCCCCGGTGCTCCTCGTGTCTCCCCATGGGCGCCGCCATCTTTTTTCCGGGAAAAAATGGCGGGCGCACGCGCAGTGCGCCCGCCGCCCGGCACCCGGATGTTCTTTGGGGTCTCGGCTGCCGGGGGTAGCCGAGACCCCAAAGAACATGATCGGGGTCGGTTTGCACCGACCCCTGCTTTGCGATCGCCGGTAATTAACAGTTTACCGGCGACCGCAAAAAAAAAAAAAAAAAAGCGATCAGTTATTTCTCTGTCCTCTGATGTGATCGCACATCAGAGGACAGAGAAATAGGGGGATTCGGGGACCCTATCATACTCACCCGGGGTCCCTGGGTCCTCTTCTGTCTTCTCCTGCCAGCCGGCTTTTTCATCATGGCGGGCGCATGCGCAGTGCGCCCGCCATCTGCTGCCATCTGCCGGCCGGCAGGAGAAGACAAGTTGGGGCTAAAATTAGGGTTAGGGTTAGGGTTAGGGTTAGAGTTAGGGTTAGGGTTAGAGTTAGGGTTAGAGTTAGGGTTAGAGTTAGGGTTAGAGTTAGGGTTAGGGTTAGAGTTAGGGTTAGGGTTAGTTAGGGTTAGGGTTAGAGTTAGGGTTAGAGTTAGGGTTAGGGTTAGGGTTGGGGCTAAATTTAGGGTTAGGGCTAGGGTTAGAGTTAGGCTACTTTCACACTAGCGTTTTTTGGCTTCCGTCGCAATGCGTCGTTGGAGAAAAAACGCATCCTGCAAAAGTGCTTGCAGGATGCGTTTTTTCTCCATTGGCTTGCATTAGCGACGCATTGCGACGGATTGCCACATGTCGCATCCGTCGTGCGACGGATGCGTCGTGCTTCGGCGGACCGTCGACACAAAAAAAACTGCATGTAACTTTTTTGTGCGACGTGTCCGCCATTTCCGACCGCGCATGCGTGGCCGGAACTCCGCCCCCGCCTCCCCGCACCTCACAATGGGGCAGCGGATGCGTTGAAAAAACAGCATCCGCTGCACCCGTTGTGCGGCGCTTACAACGCTAGCGTCGGTACGTCGGCCCGACACACTGCGATGGGCCGAGTACGACGCTAGTGTGAAAGTAGCCTTAGGCTTCTTTCACACTTGCGTCGGTACGGGGCGGTCGCAATGCGTCGGCCCGATGTACCGACGCACGTTGTGAAAATTGTGCACAACGTGGGCAGCGGATGCAGTTTTTCAACGCATCCGCTGCCCAGTCTATGTCCTGGGGAGGAGGGGGCAGAGTTACGGCCACGCATCCGCGGAAATGGCGGACGCGACGTACAAAAAAAAGGTTACATTGAACTTTTTTTGTGACGACGGGGGCTAAAGTTATGGTTAGGGTTGGGGCTAAAGTTAGGGTTGGGGCTAAAGTTAGGGTTAGAGTTGGGATTAGGGTTAGCGTTTGGATTAGGGTTGGGATTAGTGTTACGTTTGGGATTAGGGTTGGGATTAGGGTTAGGGTTGGGATTAGGGTTAGGGGTGTGTTGGATTTAGGGTTTTGATTAGGGTTATGGTTAGGGTTGAGATTAGGGCTGTTTTGGGGTTAGGGTTGTGATTATCGTTAGGGTTGTGATTAGGATTATGGATCGGGTTGAGATTAGGGTTAGGGCTGTGTTGGGGTTAGGGTTGGAGTTAGAATTGGGGGGTTTCCACTGTTTAGGTACATCAGGGGGTCTCCAAACACGACAGCCAATTTTGCGCTAAAAAAGTCAAATGGTACTCCCTCCCTTCTGAGCTCTGCCGTGCGCCCAAACAGTGGTTTACCCCCACATATGGGGCATCAGCGTACTCGGGATAAATTGGACAACAACTTTTGGGGTCCAATTTCTCCTGTTACCCTTGTGAAAATAAAAACTTGGGGGCTAAAAATCTTTTTTGTTGGAAAAAAATATATTTTTTTATTTTCACTACTCTGCATTATAAATTTCTGTGAAGCACTTGAGCTTTCAAAGTTCTCACCACATATCTAGATAAGTTCCTTAGGGGGTCTAGTTTCCAAAATTTGGTCACTTGTGGGGGTTTCTACTGTTTAGGTACATTAGGGGTCTGCAAACGCAACATAACGCCCGCAGACAATTCTATCAAAGTCTGCATTCCAAAATGGCGCTCCTTCCCTTCCGAGCTCTGCCGTGCGCCCAAACAGTGGTTTACACCCACATATGGGGTACCAGCATACTCAGGACAAATTGGACAACAACTTTTGGGGTCCAATTTCTCTTGTTACCCTTGTGAAAATAAAAATTTGGGGGCTAAAAAAATCTTTTTTGTGGGAAAAAAAATATTTTTTATTTTCACTACTCTGCATTATAAACTTCTGTGAAGCACTTGGGCATTCAAAGTTCTCACCACATATCTAGATAAGTTCCTTGGGGGGTCTATTTTCCAAAATGGGGTCACTTGTTGGGGGTTTCTACTGTTTAGGTACATTAGGGGTCTGCAAACGCAACATAACGCCCGCAGACAATTCTATCAAAGTCTGCATTCCAAAATGGCACTCCTTCCCTTCCGAGCTCTGCCGTGCGCCCAAACAGTGGTTTACCCCCACATATGGGGTACCAGCAAACTCAGGACAAATTGGACAACAACTTTTGGGGTCCAATTTCTCTTGTTACCCTTGTGAAAATAAAAACTTGGGGGCTAAAAAATCTTTATTGTTAAAAAATATATATTTTTTATTTTCACGACTCTGCATTATAAACTTCTGTGATGCACTTGGGCATTCAAAGTTCTCACTACACATCTAGATAAGTTCCATGGGGGGTCTAGTTTCCAAAATGGGGTCACTTTTGGGGGGTTTCTGCTGTTTAGGCACATCAGGGGCTCTCCAAACGCGACATGGCGTCCGATCTCAATTCCAGTCAATTTTGCATTGAAAAGTCAAATGGCGCTCCTTTGCTTCCGAGCTCAGCCATGCGCCCAAACAGTGGTTTACCCCCACATATAGGGTGTCGGCGTACTCAAGACAAATTGTACAACAGCTTCTGGGGTCCATTTTCTCCTGTTACCCTTGGTAAAATAAAAATTTGGAGGCAAAAAGATCATTTTTGTAGAAAAAATGCGATTTTTTTATTTTCACGGCTCTACGTTATAAACTTCTGTGAAGCACCTGGAGGTTTAAAGTGCTCACCACACATCTAGATAAGTTCCTTAAGGGGTCTAGTTTCCAAAATGGTGTCATATGTGGGGGGTCTCTACTGTTTAGGCACATCAGCGGCTCTCCAAACGTGACATGGCGTCCGATCTCAATTCCAGCCAATTCTACATTGAAAAAGTAAAACGACACTCCTTCTCTTCCAAGCTCTGCGGTGCGCCCAAACAGTGGTTTACCCCCATATATGGGGTATCGACGTACTCAGGAGAAATTGCACAACAACTTTTGTGGTCTAATTTCTCCTGTTACCCTTGTGAAAATAAGAATTTGTGGGCGAAAAAATCATTTTTGTGAAAACAAATGCGATTTTTTATTTTCACGGCTCTACGTTATAAACTTCTGTGAAGCACTTGGGGGTTCAAAGTGCTCACCACACATCTAGATAAGTTCCTTGGGGGGTCTAGTTTCCAAAATGGTGTCACTTGTGGGCGGTTTCCACTGTTTAGGCACATTAGGGGCTCTCCAAACGCGACATGGCGTCCGATCTCAATTCCAGCCAATTCTGCATTGAAACAGTCAAACGGTGCTCCTTCACTTCCAAGCTCTGCGGTGCGCCCAAACAGTGGTTTACCTCCACATATGGGGTATCGGTGTACTCAGGAAAAATTGCACAACAAAATTTGTGGTTAAATTTCTGTTTTTACACTTGTGAAAATTAAAAAAAATGGTTCTGAAGTAAAATGTTTGCAAAAAAAAGTAAAATGTTCATTTTTTTCTTCCACATTGTTTTAGTTCCTGTGAAGTACGTAAAGGGTTAATAAACTTCTTGAATGTGGTTTTGAGCAGCTTGAGGGGTGCAGTTTTTAGAATGGTGTCACACTTGGTTATTTTCTATCATATAGACCCCTCAAAATCACTTCAAAGGTGATGTGGTCCCTAAAAAAAACATGGTGTTGTAAAAATGAGAAATTGCTGGTCAACTTTTAACCCTTATAACTCCCTAACAAAAAAAAAAATTGTTTCCAAAATTGTGCTGATGTAAAGTAGACATGTGAGAAATGTTATTTATTAACTATTTTTTGTGACATATCTCTCTGATTTAAGGGCATAAAAATACAAAGTTTGAAAATTGCAAAATTTTAAAAATTTTCGCCATATTTCCATTTTTTTCATAAATAATCGCAAGTAATATCGAAGAAATGTTACCACTAACTTGAAGTACAACATGTCACGAAAAAACAATCTCAGAATCAGCGGGATCCGATAAAGCGTTCCAGAGTTATAACCTCATAAAGTGACACTGGTCAGAATTGTAAAAATTGGCTCGGTCATTAAGTACCAAATTGGCTCTGTCACTAAGGGGTTAACCAACAGGCCAGACCGCATATCAAATATAAGGGTTGGGGGTCACTTGGGGAATAGTGATCACAAAATAATAAGTTTTCATGTAACCTTTAATAAGATGGGTAGTAGAGGGGTGACAAGGACACTAAACTTCAGGAGGGCAAATTTCCAATGGATGAGAGAGGATCTTGGTGCAATTAACTGGGACGATATCCTGAGACATAAAAATACACAAAGAAAATGGGAGATGTTTATTAGCATCCTGGATAGGACCTGTGCACAGTATATACCGTATGGGAATAAACATACTAGAAATAGGAGGAAACCAATATGGCTAAATAGAGCTGTAAGGGGCGCAATAAGGGACAAAAAGAAAGCATTTAGAGAATTAAAGGAAGTAGGTAGTGAGGAGGCATTAAATAAATACAGAAAATTAAATAAATTCTGTAAAAAGCAAATCAAGGCAGCAAAGATTGAGACAGAGAGACTCATTGCCAGAGAGAGTAAAAATAATCCCAAAATATTCTTTAACTATATAAATAGTAAGAAACTAAAAAATGACAGTGTTGGCCCCCTTAAAAATAATCTGGGGGAAATGGTGGATGAGGATGAGGAAAAAGCCAATATGCTAAATGACTTTTTTTCATCAGTATTTACAAAAGAAAATCCCATGGCAGCCAATATGACTAGTGATAATAATTCCCAATTTAATGTTACCTGCTTAACCCAGCAGGAAGTACGGCGGCGTCTAAAAATCACAAAAATTGACAAATCTCCGGGCCCGGATGGGATACACCCCCGAGTACTGCAGGAACTAAGTACAGTCATTGATAGACCATTATTTTTAATCTTTAAAGACTCCATAATAACAGGGTCTGTACCACAGGACTGGCGTATAGCAAATGTGGTGCCAATATTCAAAAAAGGGGCAAAAACTGAACTCGAAATTATAGGCCAGTAAGCTTAACCTCTACTGTGGGTAAAATCCTGGAGGGCATTCTAAGGAATGCTATACTGGAGTATCTGAAGAGGAATAACCTCATGACCCAGTATCAGCACGGGTTTACTAGGGACCGTTCATGTCAGACTAATTTGATCAGCTTCTATGAAGAGGTAAGTTCCGGACTGGACCAAGGGAACCCAGTGGACGTAGTGTATATGGACTTTTCCAAAGCTTTTGATACGGTGCCACACAAAAGGTTGTTACATAAAATGAGAGTAATGGGGATAGGGGAAAATATGTGTAAGTGGGTTGAGAGCTGGCTCAGGGATAGGAAACAAAGGGTGGTTATTAATGGAGCACACTCGGACTGGGTTGCGGTTAGCAGTGGGGTACCACAGGGGTCAGTATTGGGCCCTCTTCTTTTTAACATTTATTAATGACCTTGTAGGGGGCATTCAGAGTAGAATTTCAATATTTGCAGATGACACTAAACTCTGCAGGGTAATCAATACAGGGGAGGACAATTTTATATTACAGGATGATTTATGTAAACTAGAAGCTTGGGCTGATAAATGGCAAATGAGCTTTAATGGGGATAAATGTAAGGTCATGCACTTGGGTAGAAGTAATAAGATGTATAACTATGTGCTTAATTCTAAAACTCTGGGCAAAACCGTCAATGAAAAAGACCTGGGTATATGGGTGGATGACAAACTCATATTCAGTGGCCAGTGTCAGGCAGCTGCTACAAAGGCAAATAAAATAATGGGATGTATTAAAAGAGGCATAGATGCTCATGAGGAGAACATAATTTTACCTCTATACAAGTCACTAGTTCGACCACACTTAGAATACTGTGCACAGTTCTGGTCTCCGGTGTATAAGAAAGACATAGCTGAACTAGAGCAGGTGCAGAGAAGAGCGGCCAAGGTTATTAGAGGACTGGGGGGTCTGCAATACCAAGATAGGTTATTACACTTGGGGCTATTTAGTTTGGAAAAACGAAGACTAAGGGGTGATCTTATTTTAATGTATAAATATATGAGGGGACAGTACAAAGACCTTTCTGATGATCTTTTTAATCATAGACCTGAGACAGGGACAAGGGGGCATCCTCTACGTCTGGAGGAAAGAAGTTTTAAGCATAATAACAGACGCGGATTCTTTACTGTAAGAGCAGTGAGACTATGGAACTCTCTGCCGTATGATGTTGTAATGAGTGATTCATTAATTAAATTTAAGAGGGGACTGGATACCTTTCTGGAAAAGTATAATGTTACAGGGTATATATATATTAGATTCCTTGATAGGGCGTTGATCCAGGGAACTAGTCTGATTGCCGTATGTGGAGTCGGGAAGGAATTTTTTTCCCCATGGTGGAGTTACTCTTTGCCACATGGGGTTTTTTTGCCTCCTCTGGATCAACATGTTAGGGGCGTGTTAGGTTAGGCTATGGGTTGAACTAGATGGACTTACAGTCTTCCTTCAACCTTAATAACTATGTAACTATGTAAATGGATTATTCCATATACAGTCATATTTATTTTGTTTTGCTTATTTTTTAGGTTAATTTACAAATATTATATTGATTTTTTTTCTGGAGTTTGCCTGTATATGTATGAGCACTTGATTATGATATTTTTGTGGACTGGTATTCCCGTGCACGTGCCCCCTGTTCATTACTGCAGCGTCCTCCGCAGTGGCGCCATTGCTTATATCACCTTCCATGCATTTGTTTTAAACTAATTTCAATAAAGTTTATATATTTTATATGATATTTTGTCAGACCGTGTATCATCTTTTTCAAGTTGTCATTATGCATGTATTGGTAGTTGAGGTCGCAGATTTAATAATTAGCTATGAGGTTCTATTGGCTGTCGTGTGACTTCTGTCCATTACTTGTCCTCTTTCTTCCCTGCAGTCCATCTGGTTACACAGCTGTTATATATTGCGCAGTCATTGTTTATGAGGATATCACAATGCATCGTGGTTTTGTTTTGATGGTAAAATTGTCTTTTATATACTTTGCAGATGTTATATGTGGACTTCACAACACTTGCTTCCCTTTTATCTTCAATATTTATATTCCTCATAATTTTGCATGACCTTTTCCACATAGTACACTTGTTTACAGGAGGTCTGCAGCTTCCTGTTTTTTTTGGTTTTTTTTAATTTTCATATAATTTAACCACTTCCCAAAAGCTGCACAATCAGGTGCATAAGTCTAGTGGGTGCAGTGGCACCTGGCCCTGAAGCCACGCACCCAAAACACAACAGATAGCGGACGCTAGAATGAAGGTCCGGCCAATCGTTCAGTCAGCAGCTATCTCTCCTGACTCCTCCATACTTAGGAGCATGTGTCCTGTGTCCTCTATGGGAGAGCCATTGCCTGAGTCCTCTAGCAGCGACTTATTTAACCAAGATCAAAAGGGTTGGCAGTAGTGATGAGCGAATGTGCTGGGATAGGGTTTTGGGTTATCTGAGCATGCTCAAGTGCCAATTGATTGTCCTCCGCATGCTCCAAAAATATGCTCGACTCCCCGTGGCTGTAGATCTTGTGGCTGTCGGGCAGCCGAAACAGCCGAAACACCTGTTTCTTAGGCAGTCCCAGCATGTGTTGCAGGTCTCAAACAGCAGTGAGACATGCAGCCGCGGGGACTCGAACATATTATTCGAGCACGCCGAAGACACTCAGCTGGCACTCGAGCATGCTCGGATAGCATCTTATCCAAACACGTTCTCTCATCACTAGTTGGCAGCCCAAAATCTGACATGCTGGAACCTATTCTACCCAACATCATCTGTCAGAGGAGAGTCGGGAGCTCCCATACACATTAAACTGTTGGTCGATGTTGATAAGTTCGGCTGACATTGGCGAGGTGGCTGTCTATGTAGATTTTCATATAATACTGGATAATAAACATAAAGCACGAACCCATTTCCGCTAAGCCTAGAATGGGAAACACTTCGACATCAATGAAAACATACTGACACTAGAGTTATTAAACTCTCATAGTCATGAAGCGTTTAAATTTTAACCAAAAAAAACCTTTATTAACACATAAAAATACATCAAGTTAAAAAATGCCTCACAATCACAGATAATATAAATATAGAGACCAGCGATTTCTTGTGCTTATGCAAATCCAGGTACATCAAATATTTCCTTGCATAATATGCATAATTGATGAGAGTATACAGCAAAAATTGTAAGCAACACAATTGAATTTTAAAGTGACAGTGCAAACTAAATAATTAATAAGGTTCCATAAAAATGCATTTACATCTTGCTATGGTCAAAACCTATAGTAGATCACAACCCTCTCTGTATACAATACATCAAAAATTCAGTATAGTCTGGGTTAACATCTACTGTATTACTGGGCCTTATAGCCTACCACAGCACAGAGTGACAACCTGCACCTTACAAAGGCTTCATGAGAACAAACCACCTTACCCAACCAATGTTGGAAATGCCGTCAAGCCACAATTTCAGCCCAGACTTTAACCATATATACTCCCAATAGCACATCTCACTATGGAGACCAAATAAGGGACAATATCCGATGTAATACGTATTACCTGAATGCTCGAGCAATTGAAACCTCGTGGCACGCTGAGACTCTATTACCCCGACGCGCGTTTCGCACCTGCTTCTTCCTGGGGGCGTGTCATTGGTAAGGCGTCACCACTTCTTAAAAGCAAAAGCAACCAATCAGATTGCAAAAACTGGGGCTTACCCCCGGTGAGTCATACTTCACAGAAAGCCAATCACAGCGATATTATTGCGGCCAATCAAATACTCCAAAAGAGCCGACTCCCACACCATTGGTAAATCAGCGCGTCTTGTTGCCGGATTTCAAAAACCCATCACCATCGCGCTGGTTCATACACGGCAAATATAAACCGCAAGTGCCAGATAAAAACCAAAAACATAGGAACCAACCACTAAGAATGGACAGATAAACTACCCCCACAAAGCCGTAACACAGCGGGGCAGATCCATGCGCAGGACAGCGAGGCGCCGCCGACGCCTCCCCTGCAGGCTGGGGCATCGACAGCAACCATCGCCCCCGCATGAACCCCCATCCCCTACGCTGTGTTCAGCCCAAAAAGACCTAGTTGATAACGCTACAAAAAGCGGAGATATTAAATTTTATTTAGCAGATAGCGGGATCATATACAGGATGCCGATAAGCAGCAGCGCATCACCATTGACCCTCGCATGCCCACACTGAATGGTGAGCATCCAATCGAGGGGAAATGCTGATACCCACATACCAGAAATACTAATGGGTATGTCAAACTGCCCTAATACCTGTAAACCATACCCCATTGTTAGACACAAGCAGAACACAACTATCATGAAAACTAAATAAATATAGATGGACTTATAAAGCATTAGATAGTTAATACATGAAAACAGGAGTCCATTTATCAAAAATGCACCCATAGAAATAAGTCCATATCCAAAGGAGATGTGTAGTTCTATAATACTCCTGATATCTTCAGTATTGCACAAATAACCCCTAGGCCATATCCTTGTCAAGCTGCTCCTGTAGTTGAACGTGCAGAATCTTCGGACTCTCAGGATCCCATCCACATCCATATTGATGTAGTCGGAAAATTGACCATGGGTCCAAAAAATCACAATCTGGCAACGAATTCTGGAAGTAATAAACTCACAATTAAAAACAAAGTAAACAAAACCAAACCAAAAACACCACACATAATACAATAAAAACTTTATTAAAAGACCGACTCTATAATATCATGTACACAAAAAGACCAAGGAAAAGCGATTTACAAGAAAGACCCGAAACCGAAATTTTCATTCAACCCTTGTGGGGCCAGTGTACCCAAGCGGTAAATCCACCGACTCTCCACCTGCGCTAGGGCTTTGCCCAAATCTCCCCCCCTGGGGCCTATAGTCACAAGATCTATACCCCTGACTACCATAGCGCGGGGATTGCAATTATGAAACTTTTTATAGTGTCTCGGGAGTGTCTTAAGACTGGCGAGATCTTCAACCGTCGCAGCCTTCTCTATATCCCGTATATGTTCTCGAACACGTAGCTTCAATTCCCTAGTTGTAAGGCCCACATATACTTTCCCACAGGGGCAGGTGGAGTGATAGATCACCCCTTTCGTGGAGCATGAGATACATTTCCGAATCTCATATACCTTTGAGCCATCAAAATTGGTGAATTTTTTAGTTTTAATACAGTTAGCACAAGCCTTGCACCTGCCACAAGGAAAGAAGCCCACCAGATCCGTAACCCCACTTTTCTTCTTTACAGGCTCATAGTGGCTGTGCACCAAGATATCCCTAAGGTTTCTTGATCTCTTAGCCACTATGTCTGGTTTATTGGGAATGATTGATCTTAAAATTGGGTCCGTATATAAAACGTCCCAATGATTCTCCACAATTTGCCTAAACTCCTGCCACTTATTGTGATAACCTGTGATAAGTCGTATCTGGTTCTTATCCTCCTTCCCTCTACTGCTGTTATTGCCATACAACAAAATAGTCCATGAGCCGGGCCAGATATCGGTACCACCCGGAGTGACTAATTTTCTTTGGTATTTTTAGGTAGATGCATGTCTGTAGTTTATTTTTTGATATGATAGCCCTTACATATACGTAGCTTATTAACCCCTTCAGCCCTAGGCCTATTTGTACCCAAGTGCCTAAGCCAATCTGACCTGTGCCACTTCATGGGCTAATAACTTTGGAACGCTTTCACCTATCCAAGCCATTCTGAGATTGTTTTCTCGTGACATATTGTACTTCACGTCAGTGCTAAATGGGAGTCAATATATTTTACCTTTCTATATAAAAAAATGCTAAATATTCGGAAATTTTGGAAAAATCGGCAATTTTTTAACTTTGAAATTCTCTGCTTTTTACAAAAATACTGATACCCCCCATAATAGTTATTAATTTACACTCCCCACATGTTTACTTCATATTGGCATCATTTTGAAAATGAAACCTTATTGTTTTACGACGTAATAGGGCTTATAGTTTTATGCGCAATTTTTCACATTTACAGCAAAACCCACTTTTCAAAGGACCAAGTCACTTCTGAAGTCACTTTAAGGGGCTTACATAACAGAAACCACCCATAAATTACCCCATTTTGCAAACTACACCCCTCAAGCTGTTCAAAACTCATTTTTAAAAACTGTTAACCCTTTAGGTGTTCCACAGGAATTTTAGGATGACATCCCAATGCCAGCAAGTATCTACCCAGGTGTGTTCACAACCCTGGCCTGGGATAACATTGACAGACTTGAGGAGACACTAAGTGGAGCAGGTACATCTCATAGAGTCAATGGCATTGCTGTTCAGTCCAATGTTGCATGCTCTGTGACAAAGAAAGTCCTGCCAGATGTAACCAAGTCGAAGAAAAGAAGCATAACTCTGACAGAATTAATGCTACCGATATACAATGTTGGGCAGCGGGGAGAGCCACCCAGGATTGAGACTTCGAATGTTAACACTACCAAGGAGGTCCAGGATTCAAAAACCAAAAACCATATCTGGCTTCTGGCTAGAATGTCAGACCATGAGGATCAGACCACCAGCAGTTGGACTGGGTTCAACATAAAAATCCGCAGCGACATTGTAGTGGCCCAGGACACTGTAAGCTACCTGCCCACTATCAATGCTCCTGCAACAGCCATGTCCACTGTGAATGAAGTCTTGGAGCAAACACATGCCATCATGCAGACCCTGAAGCTTAACAGAATTGTGTGTGTGTTTGATCAAGCACTCTATGCCAAAGCTGCCGAGGTTATCTGGAAACAGGAGAAGTTCAAGAACATTATAATTAGAATGGGTGTCTTCCACACAATCTGTAATCTCCTCTCTATCATAGGGAACAGATTTCAGGATGCAGGCCTTAGAGATCTGTGTGTTGAATCCGGTGTAATCGCTGAAGGATCAGTGTCTGGAGTGATGGACGGCCGGAGGTACAACAGAGCAGTGAGACTACACAAGCTGGTCTATGAAGCACTTATGAGGCTTGCATGGAAAAACTTCCTTCCATGGCTAGAAGAAAACCATGCAAGGGACCTTCACCATCTGGATGAAACACTGAAGAACATCACAAACTTTCGCATCAGTGTGTCGCAGGGATCCTTCGAAAAGCTCTTGGATAATGAATCTTGCACACTTACCCTGAAGCTCTTTCAAGTTTATCTTGAGACCCTCAGAAATGAACAACTCTCAGCATTCTGGATGTCATACTTGGACATGGTCGAGACCATGCTGGCCCTGGTTCGAGCTTCAAGAGAAGGCAACTGGATGCTTCACCTAGGAGCAATCCGACAGATGATACCATGGTGTTTTGCCTATGACAAGGTCAACTATGCCCGATACCTAACCTATTACTATGCCACAATGTCTCGGCTGCCCATAGAACACCCAGAGGTCCATGAATACTTCATGCAAGGTGGCTTTTCGGTCCAGATCGGTAGCAAGAATCCTTTTGGACGAATTCCTGTGGACCAGACCATTGAAGAGACAATCAACAAAGACACCCAGACACCAGGGGGCACAAAAGGCTTCAGCCTCAAAGTTGGAGCTGTTTCCAGGTTCTACCTGACATCAGAGTACCGCAGTATGTACTTGAGGCAGCTGAGGGCCCTGGTAGGCCAACAATATACTGACTTCAGCCATTCAGACCTACAGGTGTCTAGGATTAGAAGAGATGAAGCCGATGTCCAATCTTTCGTTCAACTGCTGGAGACAGGTTGGGTGAACCCCTTCAACAAAGAGCATAATGGTGAACTTATCAGTTTGTCAACAGCGACTGTAGCACCACCAGATGTAGCCAAAGACCTTCAAGGGGCATACAGTATAGGAGAGGATGCATATCAAACATTCAAGGATGAGCGTTTGGGTACCGATAAGCCAACTACATTGTTTCATGACAAGATGACGAAGAACAAACTTAAAACGTTCTCTAACATCCAAATGAAGACACGCAGACAAGGTCTTGGCAAGGAGGTAATTTTGAAGGCTGACAGAAACCTATTTGGCCAGATGATACTTGTAGCTGAGAACAGAAAGCTACAAATGAGTGATGTCTTGACTCATCCCCTGGGTCCATTGCCATGGGCACTTGCCAATGGTGATGGGTCTATCCGCAAGACCAACAAGGCTGCCCTCGCAAGGGAGTTGGAGAGGAATGCTCGTCCTGCAGAAGTGATCCCCGAGCCCTCTGCAACCATCATTGATGGGATGAGCCTGGTTCAGAAACTGAAGGGAAACAATGCAACATTTGGCCAGCTAGCAGGCACAGCAATGAGTCGCGCTATCCATGAGGGTGCTAAGAGCAAGCGCATTGATATTGTCTTTGACGTCTACAAGGAGACATCCATCAAAGATACAGAAAGAGTCAACAGATATGAAGGCACAGGGATCCATTTCAAGAACATTCAACATGGGCACAACATCCAGCAGTGGAAAAAGCTTCTAAGTAGTTCCTCCAACAAGGCAAGTCTCATAAAGTTTCTGGTAGAAGAATGGAAGGCGAAACACCACAGGGAGAAGCTTGAGGAGAAGGAGCTGTATGTCACATGTGAGCAGCTCTGCTTTAAGATCACCAAAGAACAGTGGGAAGAGGCTGCTGACCTTAAGTCAAATCAAGAAGAAGCAGACACACGCCTCCTTCTCCATGCTCTTCATGCAGCAGAATCTGGTTACAAGTCGGTCATCATCACTTCGGAGGATACTGATGTCATGGTCCTGTGTCTGGGCATGTGCCACAAAATCCCATCCCACCTGTTCCAGAAATGCGGTACACAGAACCGGACAAGATTCCTGGATATCACCACTCTGAGCCGAACATTGGGAGGCAGCGTATGTGATTCATTGATTGGTATGCATGCATTTACAGGCTGTGACACCGTCAGTGCATTCGCTGGCCGTGGGAAGATGACGACACTCAAGCAGTTGAAGATGAACAAGACATACCAGGATGCCTTTCAGGAAGTTGGTCGTTCATGGGAAGTGTCTACCGAACTTTTTGAGAAGTTACAGGAAATCACCTGCCACATGTACCTGCCAACTACCCAAACAACTGAGGTAAACAGGCTCCGTTATCAGCTGTTCTGTGCCAGACGTGGAGTGGTAGAGTCAAGTCAACTCCCTCCTTGCCAGGACTGCCTTTTCATGCATGCACTGCGTGCAAACTACCAGGCTGCGATCTGGAGGAGAAGTCTGCAGAGCCAGCCATGGGTTGCAAACCCAACAGACTGCGGTTGGATGATAGATAACGACGGAAAGCTTGTTGTCAAGTGGATGCAAGGGGCACCAGCACCAGAAGCTATTATACAGCTACTGTCCTGCAAGTGTGTGCGGTCATGTGAACTTCCTCAGTGTACTTGCCTCAGCAATGGCCTGAAGTGCACAGACATGTGCAGATTACAGACATGCCAGAACAAGGGTACTGAAGACGAGCCAGTAGAACAACAGTCAGATTCAGAGTCCGATGTTGAAGATATTATGGAGTAACATATATATATATATATATATATATATATATATATATATATATATATATATATATATATATATATATATATATATATATATATATGCACATGACATGTTCAGTGTGTATTTACATAACTTGGATTAAATTTTGTTACAAATACTACATCTAGTCACTCCGGGTGGTACCGATATCGTCATATTTGGTTCTTGGCTCATGCTAAAATTCCTGTGGAACACCTAAAGGGTTAACAGTTTTTAAAAATGAGTTTTGAACAGCTTGAGGGGTGTAGTTTGCAAAATGGGGTAATTTATGGGTGGTTTCTGTTATGTAAGCCCCTTAAAGTGACTTCAGAAGTGACTTGGTCCTTTGAAAAGTGGGTTTTGCTGTAAATGTGAAAAATTGCGCATAAAACTATAAGCCCTATTACGTCGTAAAACAATAAGGTTTCATTTTCAAAATGATGCCAATATGAAGTAAACATGTGGGGAGTGTAAATTAATAACTATTATGGGGGGTATCAGTATTTTTGTAAAAAGCAGAGAATTTCAAAGTTAAAAAATTGCCGATTTTTCCAAAATTTCCGAATATTTAGCATTTTTTTATATAGAAAGGTAAAATATATTGACTCCCATTTAGCACTGACGTGAAGTACAATATGTCACGAGAAAACAATCTCAGAATGGCTTGGATAGGTGAAAGCGTTCCAAAGTTATTAGCCCATGAAGTGGCACAGGTCAGATTGGCTTAGGCACTTGGGTACAAATAGGCCTAGGGCTGAAGGGGTTAATAAGCTACGTATATGTAAGGGCTATCATATCAAAAAATAAACTACAGACATGCATCTACCTAAAAATACCAAAGAGAATTAGTCACTCCGCTTGGTACCGATATCGTCAAATTTGGTTCTTGGCTCATGGACTAAAACATCCCTAGATGTATTTTGTGCTCTTGAGAGCCCTCTCCTAATGGTCTTACGACCATATCCACGCTGTGAGAACCTATCAGCTAGATCCTCTGATTGCATCACAAAGTCAGCTTCGTTAGAACAAATACGGCGAACCCGTAAAAACTGACCAACGGGTATTCCTCTGATTGTGGAGGGCAAATGTGCCGACCTGGCATGAAGCAATGAATTTGTAGCAGTACTCTTGCGAAATACATTAGTAACAATGTCTCCTTCCGGGCGGGCACGTATCTGCAAATCAAGAAAATCCACAGATCTACCGTATTTGAAGGTAAGTCTAATATTTAATTCATTCTGATTCAAGTTGGTCATCAGGGAATTGAGCTCCGCTGTGCTCCCCTCCCATAAAAACCAGATGTCATCAATATATCTCAATCCATAATACTGGATTCAAAAAAAAAAAAAAGAAAAGGTTAAGATATTTTTAATTTTATTTTAGACAATCACTGCAGATGATGAGGTCTAGGCATCGCTTTGATCGGTCTGGTAAGAGATGGTCATTTTCTTGGTTTGTCTGATGGAAAGCCAGGAGAACAAGTTTGTGAAGCCCTGGTTTAGTGGTCCTGCCACCAGAAAATAACAATGTGGTATTACTGCTGTTGTACATTGCAAGTTTATCGTTCTCTTAAAACAGTACCCTTGTCTAAATCCACTTAGAATGAAATTGTGTGTCTGCCACCTGGTGGTCTGGAGCAGTACTCCATGGTGTAGGATGTCTGTTGTTGCAGACATGTTTGTACACACGTGGTCAAAATTGTTGGGACCCCTCGTTTAATGGCAGAAAAACCCACAATGGTCACATAAATAACTAGAATCTGACAAAAGTAATAATAAATATGGGAGGTGGAGCCACATATTCATCACTGTAATGAGCGGTACCACGTGACCGCTCATACAGGACAAGCTGCGGCGCTGAGAGGAAGCATCGAGGGAGCTGGGTGAGTATTTTAATGCCAGCGGGCAGGCACACAGGGGGTGGGAGGCGGCAGGTGACAAGGATCTTTATTTTAAATACAAAAATAATAAAAAAAACATTGATTTTTCATTCCTTTTCTCCAGCGAACACTGCTGGAGAGAAGGAATGAATGGCGGCTTCAGCACCACACGCTGGGGGAACAGCGCTTACTGTAGCGCTGTCTCCTACATGGTCCGTGTGGTACTCAGTCGGCACATGGGTGGCACACGGACAGCATCCTTGTGCGGTACGTGTTTACACGGACCCATTGACTTTAATGGGTCCGTGTGATCCGTGCGCTCCCACGAACACTGACATGTCTCCGTGTTATTCAAACGGACACACGATCCGTGAAAACACGCTGACATGTGCATAGACACATTTTAATGTGTCTACGTGAGTCAGTGTCTCCGGTACGTGAGAAAACTGTCACCACACGTACCGGAGCCACTGACGTGTGAAACCGGCCTTAAGAGTTTGGAGGAGGGTGGGAGATTTAATATAGATATATCATATATATTTTTAATGTCGATCCAGGTGCCATCCCCAGCAACCAGCCGCCCTAGACACCAGACCTCCAGTGCCTAGTGGCAAGTACTAGGCCTGTGCAGCATGTAAACATTGCAGCATCACTCATGTCTGTATATAGGTGCCTCAAGTCTCCCAGTTCGTTCATTATTCTTATGTGAATAGTAGTACTAAACTATATTACTACATTTTATGTATATGCAATAAAGAGGAACTTGGAAAGAAGACATTTTTCTAATCTTTTGTATTTCTGAATTACTCGTGTGCATAAGGGCTTTCTCCTTTCTGAAGAATTGTTTTGTGTCCTTTTGTACTATTGCTCTTGCCACATTATCTGGATTTTACACTACATTGTTCCTCAGGAAATTGCAGATGGCATGCACAAAATTGTGACTAATATATTGTATATATATTGGGCACAACCACAAAGATAAGCCTGTGGCGTTACACTAGCATTGCCATTAGATAATGCAAAAAGAGAGAAAAGCTCATACACAAAAAGAGTGTGCGTGAACTGTATAAAATACCAAATATCAGAAAACAAGACAATCCAAAGGGATAAAAGTACTAAAAACTACAAGGAATATATAGTCAGTCACATAGTGTAAACTATGGAATTACATGGCAAAAATAGCTCTTTGTATGAGATATACACCAAAGTGGTAAAATGACAGATAATCTAGTGGATAGAACACTATAGTTGCTGTGTGCAATAAGCATAATACAAAATATGTGTCTATAAATGATAAAATATTCAAAATTGAATGTCACCTAAGATGAGGAAATGTGATCAGGATAATGATGGTGGATTACAAGGGCCTTGATGTAAATCACAATAGTTTCGCCACTGATACTGCGGCTTCATCATCAATGCTAAGAAAGGTAGAAGAATGCTGCCTTATATTTATAAAATAAACTCCTGGAAGAGGAATTATTTGATTTGATTTTTTTTTTCTTTATAAATCAATATTACACATGAAAATAAGAAACTCTGCAATATATGTTATCCGAGAAATCCGCCTCTTTCTCCTCCTGGACCGATCATTCATTCTCAAAATTCTCAATTCACAGGCACAATCTGTCTCCAGGTAATATAGACTCTCTCATTACTCAGGAGATGACTGTTAGTGCTCAAAGTTTTATGGAGCACTGTAACATAGTTATTAAGGTTGAAGGAAGACTTTAAGTCCATCTAGTTCAACCCATAGCCTAACACGCCCCTAACATGTTGATCCAGGGGAAGGCAAAAAAAACCCATGTGGCAAAGAGTAAGCTCCACCATGGGGAAAAAAATTCCTTCCCGACCCCACATACGGCAATCAGACTAGTTCCCTGGATCAACGCCCTATCAAAGAATCTAATATATATACCCTGTAACATTATACTTTTCCAGAAAGTCATCCAGTCCCCTCTTAAATTTAAGTAATGACTCACTCATTACAACATCATACGGCAGAGAGTTCCATAGTCTCACTGCTCTTACAGTAAAGAATCCGCGTCTGTTATTATGCTTAAACCTTTTTTCCTCCAGACGTAGAGGATGCCCCCTTGTCCCTGTCACCGGTCTATGATTAAAAAGATCAGCAGAAAGGTCTTTGTACTGTCCCCTCATATATTTATACATTAACATAAGATCACCCCTTAGCCTTCATTTTTCCAAACTAAATAGCCCCAAGTGTAATAACCTATCTTGGTATTGCAGACCCCCCAGTCCTCTAATAACCTTGGTCGCTCTTCTCTGCACCCACTCCAGTTCAGCTAGGTCTTTCTTATACACCGGAGACCAGAACTGTGCACAGTATTCTAAGTGTGGTCGAACTAGTGACTTATATAGAGGTAAAATTATGTTCTCCTCATGAGCATCTATTCCTCTTTAAATGCATCCCATTATTTTATTTGCCTTTGTAGCAGCTGCCTGACACTGGCCACTGAATATGAGTTTGTCATCCACCCATACACCCAGGTCTTTTTCATTGACGGTTTTGCCCAGAGTTTTAGAATTAAGCACATAGTTATACATCTTATTACTTCTACCCAAGTGCATGACCTTACATTTATCCCCATTAAAGCTCATTTGCCATTTATCAGCCCAAGCTTCTAGTTTACATAAATCATCCTGTAATATAAAATTGTCCTCCCCTGTGTTGATTACCCTGCAGAGTTTAGTGTCATCTGCAAATATTGAAATTCTACTCTGAATGCCCCCTACAAGGTCATTAATAAATATGTTAAAAAGAAGAGGGCCCAATACTGACCCCTGTGGTACCCCACTGCTAACCGCGACCCAGTCCGAGTGTGCTCCATTAATAACCACCCTTTGTTTCCTATCCCTGAGCCAGCTCTCAACCCACTTGCACATATTTTCCCCTATCCCCATTATTCTCATTTTATGTAACAACCTTTTGTGTGGCACCGTATCAAAAGCTTTTGAAAAGTCCATATACACTACATCTACTGGGTTCCCTTGGTCCAGTCCGGAACTTACCTCTTCATAGAAGCTGATCAAATTAGTCTGACATGAACGGTCCCTAGTAAACCCGTGCTGATACTGGGTCATGAGGTTATTCCTCTTCAGATACTCCAGTATAGCATCCCTTAGAATGCCCTCCAGGATTTTACCCACAGTAGAGGTTAAGCTTACTGGCCTATAATTTCCGAGTTCAGTTTTTGTCCCCTTTTTGAATATTGGCACCACATTTGCTATACGCCAGTCCTGTGGTACAGACCCTGTTATTATGGACTCTTTAAAGATTAAAAATAATGGTCTATCAATGACTGTACTTAGTTCCTGCAGTACTCGGGGGTGTATCCCATCCGGGCCCGGAGATTTGTCAATTTTTGTGATTTTTAGACGCCGCCGTACTTCCTGCTGGGTTAAGCAGGTAACATTTAATTGGAAATTTTTATCACTAGTCATATTGGCTGCCATGGGATTTTCTTTTGTAAATACTGATGAAAAAAAGTCATTTAGCATATTGGCTTTTTCCTCATCCTCATCCACCATTTCACCCAGACTATTTTTAAGGGGGCCAACACTATCATTTTTTAGTTTCTTACTATTTATGTAGTTAAAGAATATTTTGGGGTTATTTTTGCTCTCTCTGGCAATGAGTCTCTCTGTCTCAATCTTTGCTGCCTTGATTTGCTTTTTACAGAATTTATTTAATTTTTTGTATTTATTTAATGCCTCCTCACTACCTACTTCCTTTAATTCTCTAAATGCTTTCTTTTTGTCCCTTATTGCACCCCTTACAGCTCTATTTAGCCACATTGGTTTCCTCCTATTTCTAGTATGTTTATTCCCATACGGTATATACTGTGCACAGGTCCTATCCAGGATGCTAATAAACGTCTCCCATTTTCCTTGTGTACTTTTATGTCTCAGGATATCGTCCCAGTTAATTGCCCCAAGATCCTCTCTCATCCGTTGGAAATTTGCCCTCCTGAAGTTTAGTGTCCTTGTCACCCCTCTACTACCCATCTTATTAAAGGTTACATGAAAACTTATTATTTTGTGATCACTATTCCCCAAGTGACCCCCAACCCTTATATTTGATATGCGGTCTGGCCTGTTGGTTAATATTAGGTCTAGCAGTGCCCCCCTCCTTGTTGGGTCCTGAACCAGTTGTGAAAGGTAATTGTCTCTCATAGTTGTCAAAAACCGATTACCTTTACTGGAACTGCAGGTTTCTGTTCCCCAATCTATTTCAGGGTAGTTGAAGTCCCCCATAATAATGACTTCTCCTTGAGTCGCAGCTTCATCTATTTGCTTTACGAGGATATTCTCCATTGCTTCCATTATTTTTGGAGATTTATAACAAACTCCTATCAGTAATTTATTATTTTTTCCCCCTCCCCTTATCTCCACCCACAGGGACTCTACATTTTCATTAGATTCACCTATAGTATCACGCAGGATGGGTTTTAAGGATGATTTTACATATAGACACACCCCACCCCCTCGCTTATCTGTACGGTCATTTCTGAAAAGGCTATAGCCCTGCAAGTTAACAGCCCAGTCATGGCTCTCATCCAGCCATGTTTCAGATATCCCCACCATGTCATAATTATGCTCCAACAACATTAGTTCTAATTCGTCCATTTTGTTGGCGAGGCTTCTGGCATTAGTATACATGCACTTGATGTTCCTCTCTGTACCTCTATTCTTTCTTAAATTACTAACTGTTCTAACCCCACCCCCCATGCCACTGCCACCCCCAACTTCCTTATTTGTGCCCAGGTCTCTATCTGCACTATCTTCCCCTCCTATAAAATTAATACCCTCCCCCCCAATCCCTAGTTTAAACACTCATCCAACCTTCTAGCCATTTTCTCCCCCAGCACAGCTGCACCTTCCCCATTGAGGTGCAGCCCGTCCCTAGCGTAGAGCCTGTAGCCCACTGAGAAGTCGGCCCAGTTCTGCAGGAACCCAAACCCCTCCTTCCTACACCAATTCTTGAGCCACTTATTAACCTCCCTAATCTCCCGTTGCCTCTCTGGCGTGGCACGTGGTACAGGCAGTATTTCGGAAAATACCACGTTGGAGGTCCTTGCTTTCAGCTTGCAGCCTAATTCCCTGAAATCATCTTTAAGGACCTTCCACCTACCTCTAACTTTGTCATTTGTGCCAATGTGCACCATGACCGCTGGGTCCTCACCAGCCCCTCCCAGTAATCTGTCCACCCGATCAGCGATGTGTCGGACTCGAGCGCCAGGTAGGCAGCACACCGTCCGACGATCCCTGTCTTTGTGACAGATTGCCCTATCTGTTCCCCTGATAATTGAGTCCCCCACTACCAGCACCTGTCTGGCCTGCCCTGCTCTCCTATTTCCCTCCTTACTGGAGCAGTCACTCCTCCGGCTTTCAGAGGACATGCCTGGCTGCAGCAGTGCTACCCCTGTACTGGCACCCCCCTCATCTGCCAACTTAGCAAACTTATTGTAACTGTCATTTCAGCAGAACTTGCAGCAGAATGTCTGTCTCTAGCTCCTCCCTTCCATAGAATTCTAAAAGCACCAACTGTCATCTCCTATCTCAGTGATTGGGAACACTGCCCTCACTGAATACAGAGTGTACCCTTGGACTGAGAGTGATATAACAATCCAGGAGGAGAAAAAAAAAAGCTAATTTCTCAGAATTATTATTGTTTTAACTATTAATATTTTTTTATTTCTTTAGTGTCAACATATTACACAGAATTTTAAAATTTAGGGACTTGTACAAACAAGATAAGACATTACAGCAGAACACATAGTCCAACACCTACCAAGAGGAGTGATGGCCCTGCTCGCAAGCTTACAATCTATGAGGAAATAGGGGGGACACCTACTGGATGATCCATCATATTTTGGTGTATGCCTCATATAGCGTGCTACGTATCTTGGATATTTTTGAGCTGCTCACTCCTTGTACTATTAGGGAATAGTTTTAGACCATGTGAGGTTAAGTTACCATGATAAGTCTTTGTTCAGTTTTTGATGCTGCGTATTTTCGCTGTGCCAAAAATGCAGCGTCATATAGTTCCAGTTTAAGATGGGATTTATAGAAATCTAATGCCCACTGTGTTGTTTTTTTTTTTTTTTTTAAACAGAATAAACTGATCTGGGATACATGTTTCATATCTTCCCCCTGATGAAGCAATGGCGAAACACATGTCGGGTGAAAACAGCTGAGAAGATGAAGCTTCTTTGATCCAGTCTCACTATATTTACTGTTTCTTATCTTTTGTCCCTGAGGGAATGGCTTATCCATTATATGATTGTGAAAGAGAGTCATTTATGTCCTAGCATGCAGCATATTAGATGTAGCACTCTGCGCTTTGCAGACACTTTGTATTTTTAATACTGCACTTTATTCGATTTGTATACTGTGTTATATATTTTTAATTATCAATTCAATAAATTTTCTATGAGTTACTATTTTATACACTAAGCCCTTTTTTCTCCTACATAACTACCTCTGTTAATGGTGACACTGTACTAATGTAGAATGGAATCTATATATTAGGAACGTTTACCATAATTAGGGAAGTCATCCTTCCACTTTTCTACTATAATCTATTGATTTAATTCGCCCTGTAACCCTATATCAATTGCTGTATTTTGGAGCCCTTTTTTAGATTATATTTAGAATCATTAGATTAATGTAAGCATAGCAACTCGTTACCTAGTCGATAATCATAAGATTGTCTCCACGCCACATTACTGTCATAAGCCGACGCCTGTGACCGGCGGTAGCCTTTTTTATGCCGGTCACAGCAGCTGGCTCACATGCTGTCATCATAGCAGCGTGAGAACCACAGCTTTCTGACCAACAGTAACTTACTCATCGCCGATCAAGGCCGCCAGTTTTTCTCACACAGATGACAGCGTGCGAAACTGCCGAACCTGAACAGTAAAATGGATTTCTCGGAGAAGTCAGTGTTCAGGGTCCGTGCATGGATATTAGGTGTTCTGTACGGACCCTGAACTTTACTGTTCGACTTCACCCATCACTACGCAAAAGTCGCTATCTAGAGATCTACTCTTAATAGCTGTTTGCTACAACTAGTGCTAATGCACCAAGCTGGCAGACAGCCGCGAGCCACATATCACGGGCGGCCACCGAGCCACATTGGACTCTCAAGCAATAGGTTGGGGACCCCGATCTACAGTATGTGACTAACTGCATATTTCTTGTGGTTTTACGTATTTATCAGCTGTTTTGGAGTCTGTCTTGTTTCTTGATATTTGGCAAGTTCTTTAGCAAAAACAGACAAAAACTGTAGCGTCAAAAAAACACCATAACATGTGAAAAAAGACTCAAAACACAATACAAAAAAATACAAGTAACCTAAGCTACCTAATATGTGCAGAAAATCTGCATGAACGTGGGAACATAGTCTAACCGTCTCCAATAAGTAGAAGCGAGCAGCTGCAGGAAGAAGGTAGCATCGTTTTCTCTCTGCAGCCTCTTCTACAGTAAGTCAGCCATGCATGATTGAGATGCTATTTATTTTACCTGTGGATTAACTCTACATCTGCAGGTAAATAGCATTTCTGAAGGTGACAGGTTACCTTTAAAGGGAATCTGTCACCAGATTTTTTGCCAACTAACCTGAGAGCAGCATAATGTAGAGAGAGAGCGACTCCGATTCCAGTGATGTGTCACTTACTGGGCTGCTTACTGCTGTTTTGATAAGTTTTATCATCAGGAGATTATCACTAGACAACTAGTAAACCTGCTTTCTGCCTCTGCACAATGAATCAGTGTGGTGCGCGGGGTTATACAGAGCTCAGCATTCGGGAAACTGGAAGATTTGCACCAGAGAATGAAGGGATTTAAAAAAAGCAGCCTAGTAAGTGACACGTCACTGGAATCAGGATCTCTATCACTACATCATGCTGCTCTCAGATGGGTAGCAAAAACCTAGTGACAGATTCCCTTTAAGGCTATGAGCGCACGTTGAGTAAATGGATGCAGAAATTTCTGCATCTCTTGCAGTGTACCTGGTTTTTCCTGCCGGGCAGTGGTGGTCGTGGGCTCTGCCTTCTTCCTCATTTTGCTGCTCCCGTCTCCCAATGACTCGGGACCTTCCTGGCCCACTTGCGCCTCTGTGGGGGTAAAGCGGGCCAGTGATTCCCAGCGGTGACCTCCATGAGCTCACCGGCTTTTCCTCCTCCTCTGCTGCGGTGTTCGGCGTCCCGGAATTGACGTCATTGCTGCGTGTGCGTCACTTCCGGTACTTGCGTTCCATGCTGGAACGAATCCACTTCATGGTTTTACGGCCTCTGGATCTCTGACACCGCAGAGAGCACGCCGTTCCACGTGGAGGCCTGCTCTAGGACCCGGGGAGGAGCAGGGGAACTTGTTTCATCTGCGCTGGGGGCAGGTAAGTCTGTTGCGGGGTGGGTCCGAGGCAGGGGCTGGCTGGCAAATTTTAGCCTGGGGGGCAAGCACACAGCAGTGGCCCATGAGTAGCGGCTCATCCTTAAAGGGGTTGTCGGATCTTAAGCTACATGTCTAGTCACTATGTGTGAATCCTCATATCGTGCGCACTGTGCGCTGTGAGGATTCTCCGGTGCCTGCGCCGGGAACAAGTGGTCTTGTGACTGCAATATATAATATGACACACACACGCACAGTCCCACTGTAAAATTGACACGTACAGCCCCACTGTATAGTGACATATACACGCACAGCCCCACTGTATAGTGACATATACACGCACAGCCCCACTGTATAGTGACATATACACGCACAGCCCCACTGTATAATCACACTCACGCACAGCCCCACTGTATAGTCACACACACAGCCCCACTGTATAATCACACACACACAGGGCCGGACAGGGACAAAAAAGCAGCCCTGCCACAAAAAACCCCACCAGTCCACATACTCAAACACTCCCCACCCCCAATCAGTGAATTTTGCTATACTTTGTTCTGCCCTTCAACAATCCTCTTAAAGGAGTTATTTGAAGAGCCACATGTGAATGGCGCCGAAGTGCGCATGATCGACCACAGGTCCATTTACATGGTGCTATTTAGAGCTCCAGCTCTCGGGATCATGGGGGTCTCAGCGGTTGGACCCCGGCGATTCCAAGATCTCGGCATAGGAGATTACTTGGGATAATCCATTTAAATGGATTTTCCAATACTTTTTAAAATTTTCCTATAAAAAAACTGAAAATAATAAACCAGTATTGACCTTCCCAAAGACCAATGTCGCCTCTCTGACAACCGAACAGGAGAAATGGCACCATGCAGTGTATATATACAGGACAGGAGAGGTGGTACTGTGCAGTGTATATATACAGGACAGGAGAGGTGGTACTGTGCAGTGTATATATACAGGACAGGAGAGGTGGTACTGTGCAGTATATATATACAGGACAGGAGAGGTGGTACTGTGCAGTATATATATACAGGACAGAAGGAGTGGTACTGTGCAGTGTATATATACAGGACAGAAGGAGTGGTACTGTGCAGTGTATATATACAGTACAGAAGGAGTGGTACTGTGCAGTGTATATATACAGGAGGAGTGGTACTGTGCAGTGTATATATACAGGACAGGAGGAGTGGTACTGTGCAGTGTATATATACAGGACAGAAGGAGTGGTACTGTGCAGTGGATATATACAGTACAGAAGGAGTGGTACTGTGCAGTGTATATATACAGGAGGAGTGGTGCTGTGCAGCGTATATATACAGGACAGGAGGAGTGGTACTGTGCAGTGGATATATACAGTACAGAAGGAGTGGTACTGTGCAGTGTATATATACAGGACAGGAGGAGTGGTACTGTGCAGTGTATATATACAGGACAGAAGGAGTGGTACTGTGCAGTGTATATATACAGTACAGAAGGAGTGGTACTGTGCAGTGTATATATACAGGACAGGAGGAGTGGTACTGTGCAGTGGATATATACAGTACAGAAGGAGTGGTACTGTGCAGTGTATATATACAGGACAGGAGGAGTGGTACTGTGCAGTGTATATATACAGGACAGAAGGAGTGGTACTGTGCAGTGTATATATACAGTACAGAAGGAGTGGTACTGTGCAGTGTATATATACAGGAGGAGTGGTGCTGTGCAGCGTATATATACAGGACAGGAGGAGTGGTACTGTGCAGTGGATATATACAGTACAGAAGGAGTGGTACTGTGCAGTGTATATATACAGGAGGAGTGGTGCTGTGCAGCGTATATATACAGGACAGAAGGAGTGGTACTGTGCAGTGTATATATACAGGACAGAAGGAGTGGTACTGTGCAGTGGATATATACAGTACAGAAGGAGTGGTACTGTGCAGTGTATATATACAGGAGGAGTGGTGCTGTGCAGTGTATATATACAGGACAGGAGGAGTGGTACTGTGCAGTGTATATATACAGTACAGAAGGAGTGGTACTGTGCAGTGTATATATACAGGACAGGAGGAGTGGTACTGTGCAGTGGATATATACAGTACAGAAGGAGTGGTACTGTGCAGTGTATATATACAGGAGGAGTGGTGCTGTGCAGTGTATATATACAGGACAGGAGGAGTGGTACTGTGCAGTGTATATATACAGTACAGAAGGAGTGGTACTGTGCAGTGTATATATACAGGAGGAGTGGTGCTGTGCAGCGTATATATACAGGACAGGAGGAGTGGTACTGTGCAGTGGATATATACAGTACAGAAGGAGTGGTACTGTGCAGTGTATATATACAGGAGGAGTGGTGCTGTGCAGTGTATATATACAGGACAGGAGGAGTGGTACTGTGCAGTGTATATATACAGTACAGGAGGAGTGGTACTGTGCAGTGGATATATACAGTACAGAAGCAGTGGTACTGTGCAGTGTATATATACAGGAGGAGTGGTGCTGTGCAGTGTATATATACAGGACAGGAGGAGTGGTACTGTGCAGTGGATATATACAGTACAGAAGGAGTGGTACTGTGCAGTGTATATATACAGGAGGAGTGGTGCTGTGCAGCGTATATATACAGGACAGGAGGAGTGGTACTGTGCAGTGGATATATACAGTACAGAAGGAGTGGTACTGTGCAGTGTATATATACAGGAGGAGTGGTGCTGTGCAGTGTATATATACAGGACAGGAGGAGTGGTACTGTGCAGTGTATATATACAGTACAGAAGGAGTGGTACTGTGCAGTGTATATATACAGGAGGAGTGGTACTGTGCAGTGTATATATACAGGACAGGAGGAGTGGTACTGTGCAGTGTATATATACAGGACAGAAGGAGTGGTACTGTGCAGTGTATATATACAGGACAGAAGGAGTGGTACTGTGCAGTGGATATATACAGTACAGAAGGAGTGGTACTGTGCAGTGGATATATACAGTACAGAAGGAGTGGTACTGTGCAGTGTATATATACAGGAGGAGTGGTACTGTGCCGTGGATATATACAGTACAGAAGGAGTGGTACTGTGCAGTGGATATATACAGTACAGAAGGAGTGGTACTGTGCAGTGTATATATACAGGACAGGAGGAGTGGTGCTGTGCAGTGTATATATACAGGACAGGAGGAGTGGTACTGTGCAGTGGATATATACAGTACAGAAGGAGTGGTACTGTGCAGTGTATATATACAGGAGGAGTGGTACTGTGCAGTGTATATATACAGGACAGGAGAGGTGGTACTGTGCAGTGTATATATACAGGACAGAAGGAGTGGTAATGTGCAGTGTATATATACAGTACAGAAGGAGTGGTACTGTGCAGTGTATATATACAGGAGGAGTGGTACTGTGCAGTGTATATATACAGGACAGGAGGAGTGGTACTGTGCAGTGTATATATACAGGACAGAAGGAGTGGTACTGTGCAGTGTATATATACAGGACAGAAGGAGTGGTACTGTGCAGTGGATATATACAGTACAGAAGGAGTATATACAGGACAGAAGGAGTGGTACTGTGCAGTGGATATATACAGTACAGAAGGAGTGGTACTGTGCAGTGTATATATACAGTACAGAAGGAGTGGTACTGTGCAGTGTATATATACAGGAGGAGTGGTGCTGTGCAGCGTATATATACAGGACAGGAGGAGTGGTACTGTGCAGTGGATATATACAGTACAGAAGGAGTGGTACTGTGCAGTGTATATATACAGGAGGAGTGGTGCTGTGCAGTGTATTTATACAGGACAGGAGGAGTGGTACTGTGCAGTGTATATATACAGTACAGAAGGAGTGGTACTGTGCAGTGTATATATACAGGAGGAGTGGTACTGTGCAGTGTATATATACAGGACAGGAGGAGTGGTACTGTGCAGTGTATATATACAGGACAGAAGGAGTGGTACTGTGCAGTGTATATATACAGGACAGAAGGAATGGTACTGTGCAGTGGATATATACAGTACAGAAGGAGTGGTACTGTGCAGTGTATAAATACAGGACAGGAGGAGTGGTACTGTGCAGTGTATATATACAGGAGGAGTGGTGCTGTGCAGCGTATATATACAGGACAGAAGGAGTGGTACTGTGCAGTGGATATATACAGTACAGAAGGAGTGGTACTGTGCAGTGTATATATACAGGAGGAGTGGTACTGTGCAGTGGATATATACAGTACAGAAGGAGTGGTACTGTGCAGTGTATATATACAGGAGGAGTGGTACTGTGCAGTGTATATATACAGGACAGGAGGAGTGGTACCGTGCAGTGTATATATACAGGACAGAAGGAGTGGTACTGTGCAGTGTATATATACAGGAGGAGTGGTGCTGTGCAGTGTATATATACAGGACAGAAGGAGTGGTACTGTGCAGTGGATATATACAGTACAGAAGGAGTGGTACTGTGCAGTGTATATATACAGGAGGACTGGTACTGTGCAGTGGATATATACAGTACAGAAGGAGTAGTACTGTGCAGTGTATATATACAGGAGGAGTGGTACTGTGCACTGTATATATACAGGACAGGAGGAGTGGTGCTGTGCAGTGTATATATATACAGGAGGAGTGGTACTGTGCAGTGTATATATACAGGACAGGAGGAGTGGTGCTGTGCAGTGTATATATACAGGACAGGAGAAGTGGTACTGTGCAGTGTATATATACAGGAGGAGTGGTACTGTGCACTGTATATATACAGGACAGGAGGAGTGGTGCTGTGCAGTGTATATATATACAGGAGGAGTGGTACTGTGCAGTGTATATATACAGGACAGGAGGAGTGGTGCTGTGCAGTGTATATATACAGGACAGGAGAAGTGGTACTGTGCAGTGTATATATACAGGAGGACTGGTACTGTGCAGTGTATATATACAGGAGGAGTGGTACTGTGCAGTGTATATATACAGGAGGAGTGGTACTGTGCAGTGTATATATATACAGGAGGAGTGGTACTGTGCAGTGTATATATACAGAATAAGGCCACATGTTCAGTATTTGGTCAGTATTTTTTATCCGTATTTGTAGCCAAAACCAGGAGTGGGTGATATGTGGTGCATATATTTCTGTTATACTTTTCCTCTAATTGTTCCACTCCTGGTTTTGGCTACAAATACTGATGTAAAATACTGACCAAATACTAGTTAGTGTGAACGTGGGCTTAATACAGGTACTCATTAGGGTGGAATCACAGTAAAATATGGCATCGGATGTGAGAAGAAAATCGTACCACTTTTGTGGAAGAAAATGGAACCGATTTTTTTTTTTTATACTCTTTATTAGCCCATGTTGCAACATTTCACTTCCATATCAGAGAAATGTTCAGTTATGGATCTGAAACGTTGCCACATGGACTAATAAAGAGTCCGCTAGTTTTCTCACAATTAATTGGAATGATAGATAGATATATAGATACACACACATACATAGTAAGAATAGATACTGAGAATTACACCATTTATGCAGGACAGTAGAAGTATACACAGCTCCCAATATACCGTATGTACTCGAGTATAAGTCAACCCGAGTATAAGCCGAGGCACCTAATTTTGCCACAAAAAACTGCAAAAACGTATTGACTCGAGTATAAGCCGGGTATACATTGTCCCCACATCCCCGTCCTTGTATGCATGGCTCCTTATCCCCGTCCTTGTGTGCATGGCTCCTTATCCCTGTCCTTGTATTCATAGCTCCTCATCCCCGTCCTTGTATGCATGGCTCCTTATCCCTGTCCTTGTTTGCATGGCTCCTTATCCCCGTCCTTGTTTGCATGGCTCCTTATCCCCGTCCTTGTATACATTGCTCCTTATCCCCGTCTTTGTATGCATGGCTCCTCATCCCCGTCCTTGTATGCATGGCTCCTCATCCCCGTCCTTGTATGCCTGGCTCCTTATCCCTGTCCTTGTATGCATAGCTCCTTATCCCTGTCCTTGTATACATGGCTCCTTATCCTCGTCCTTGTATGCCTGGCTCCTTATCCCTGTCCTTGTATGCATAGCTCCTTATCCCTGTCCTTGTATGCATAGCTCCTTATCCCTGTCCTTGTATGCATAGCTACTCATCCCCATCCTTGTCTGCATGGCTCCCCTGTCCTTGTGTGCATGGCTCCTTATCCCCGTCCTTGTATGCATAGCTCCTTATCCCTGTCCTTGTATGCATAGCTCCTCATCCCCATCCTTGTCTGCATGGCTCCGCTGTCCTTGTGTGCATGGCTCCTTATCCCTGTCTTTGTATGCATAGCTCCTTATCCCTGTCCTTGTATGCATAGCTCCTCATCCCCATCCTTGTCTGCATGGCTCCGCTGTCCTTGTGTGCATGGCTCCTTATCCCTGTCCTTGTATGCATAGCTCCTTATCCCCGTCCTTGTATGCATGGCTCCTTACCCCCGTCCTTGTATGCATGGTTCCTATAAAAAAAAACACTTCCTACTTACCTTCCCTGCATGCCCTCGCAGCATCTCGTTCTGGTGCCAGCAGCTCCTATGGCTGGGCGATCACATGTCCCCCACTCATTAAGGTAATGAATATTTACCCACACCTATGGGAGTGGAGAGGGGTGAATACTCATTACTTTAATGAGCGGAGGACACGTGATCGCTCGGCCTGAAGAGCTGCTGGCCCCGGAACGAGATTCAGTGAGGGCGCGCAAGGAAGGTAAGTAGGATGTGTGCTGGAAGCCGGCGGCTGTGGCTGTGCACACTGTAAGAGAAATGAATATTCACTGCCAGCGCAGTGAATATTCATTTCTCTTTAGCAGTGGCACAGACTTTAGCCTCAGCCGCCGGCTCCTACCTCTATGACCCGCTGCTCCCCCTCTGTCTTTCTGTGACAATGACTCGTGTATAAGCCGAGGGGGGCGTTTTCAGCACTAAAAAAAATATGCTGAAAACCTCGGCTTATACACGAGTATATACGGTATATTACAATCTATTATATACACAGCTGCATATTATATATCGTGTTAAGGAATATAGAGCGGTGTATATATTATATAGTGTAGAGATGTGGCAGCAGTGTATATATAGTGTGAATTCCACACTATGTACATAGCACCACACTATATAAACATCTCTACACCATATAAACATCTCTCCCTCTCTCTCAATATATTATAATTAAGACACCATTATACTATATTATGATGCATAGATTATGATGCATACATCACATAAGAGACACTGAGGCTGATGTACATAGGAGACACCGCGACTGCTGAATATATATCACATTGAAACTACTGTATATACAATATATAGTTGATACTGCGGCGACTGATGTGCATAGTTGTAGTATCACCTATATATTGTGTGATACTGTGACTGCTGTACACACATTATTTAGGTGAAACTGCTATATATATATATATATATATATATATATATATATATATATATATATATATATATATATATATACACACACACACACACATATATAGTGCGACTGTACACAGCAGTATCACCTATATAACGTATATGCAGTAGTCAACATTATACAGGTGATACTGCAAATGTTGGATACATATTATATAGGCAATACTGCTACTGGTGTGTATGATAGTATCACCTATATAGTGTATATACAGCAGTCAATATAGATTATATAGGCAATGCTGCTACTGGTGTGTATATACATTATATATAGGTGATACTGCTGTGTATATATGTACGTGTGTGTATGTATATACACACACACACACAAGTATCGCCTATATAACGATACAGTATATACACAGCAGTATCACCTATATAACGTATATACACATCAGTAGCAGTATTGCCTATATAATGTATATAGACTGCCATATATACATTATATAGGTGATACTGTGATTACCGGTATATACAGGAGTAGCAGCCAGTATCACCTATATAATGTATGTATAGCAGTCTGTATCTTATATGGGCAATACTTCTACTGATGTGTGTATACGTTATATAGGTGATACTGCTGTGTATACAGTGGTGTGATATATATACACACACCCGCAGTGTCACCTATATAAGGTATATACACATCAGTAGCTGTCTCACCTATTTAAGATATAGACTGCTATACGTACATTATATAGGTGGTATAGTGATTATATACAGCAGTATCACCTATATAATGTATATATAGCAGCCTATACACATTATATAGGTGATACTGCTGTATATAATCACTATACCACCTATATGATGTATGTATAGCAGTCTATATCTTATATAGGCAATACTGCTACTGATGTATATACGTTATATAGGTGATACTGCTGTGTATACATGTACATATATATATATACACATACATACACACCCCACAGTGTCTCCTATATAAGGTATATACTCATCAGTAGCAGTGTCCCCTATATAAGATATAGACTGCTATACATATATCATATAGGTGGTATATTGATTATACACAGCAGCATCACCTATATAATGTGTATATATAGCAGTCTATACACATTATATAGGTGCAACTGCTGTATATACATTAAAAAAATTCATCTTGGGACTCACCCAGGTCCCTGAGATGGGGGGGGAGGTCGGGAGGATGAAGAGCTTAAGTGGGTCGGGTCCTGTCCAGCATAGGCGGTGAAGAGGAGAGGATCCCAGGCATTGGTGAGGAGAACAGTCTTCTCTGACGCTGGTACAGGCCGGCCAGCGTCAGACACACAGTCAGGTGGAAGCGCCCTTTATGCGCGCCGGACTTTTCAAATCTCTCCATGTGCACGCGTGGTCTCCTGCTTGCCCGCGCTGGCACAGGCAGCAGACGAGCACGCGCAGGAACTAGCAATGCGGCCGTGCTCGTGCACTAACCCGGGCCGCCGCGGCACTTCTCAGCGCGGGCAATGCGCACACACAGGACCTGACTGACAAGATTTAAAGGGCCGGCTGGCGAGATGCGCTATATATTAAAATCGCTGCCGGTCCTCCAGCGGCCCTGTGCAGCTGCTCAGGCACCGGCCCGGGGGGCATATGCATTCCTGCAACCCGGGCCAGTCCGCCCCTGGTCCGAGGCCAGAGATAGTAGAGGCCCTCCTGATTTCTTACACCACTCTCACTCTTTTGCAGGGAGACAAGTCTGCCCAGAAAATCCCGGCCAAAAAGTCTTCAAAATGTGCAATCTGAAGCTTCCCTCTCTATGGGAGAAGAAGCTGTGTCAGGGGTGCACGGATAAAGTCGTCAGAGCCGAACAGCCTTCCCTCCTTGATGAAATCCGTGCCCTAGTTAAGCATGAAGTGCAATCCTCTCTAGCCGCCTTCAATCCTCCTCCACCTCCGCTGCCAGGTCCATCTCCTTCTTAAAAAGGAAAATACAAATTGAGGACTCTGGTTCTGAGTCTGATCACTCATATTCATCCTCCTCGGAGAGATGGGGTGAATCTTTGGCTTCTAAATATGCGGAAGCGAGAAAATATTTTTTCTCCTCTGATTATATTGAAGAGCTAGTAATGTCTGTACGTAACACAATGGGGTTACAGGAGGAATCTGTTCCTCAGTCTATACAAGACGAAATGTTTGGAGGATTGAAATCGGAGAAACAGATGGGTTTCTCGATGCATAAAAACATCCTAGATTTAATATCTCAGGAGTGGGAGCTCCCGGAGAAATGCCTAACCACCCCCTGGTTTCCTTTAGAAGCGGGTTCTCCTTCATGGGATGTACCCAAAGTAGACATACAGGTGGCGAGAATAGCAAAGAAAACTTCGCTCCCCTTTGAGGACTCCTCTCAACTGAGGGATCCGTTAGATAGAAAAATGGAAAGTTTATTGAAGAAGTCATGGGAAACATCCACCTCGGGGTTAAAATCCAATATTGCTGCCACCTGTGTTGCCAGAGCCCTCTCTCGAAGGATGGATGAGCTGGAAAAACATATTTCTCAGGATAACTCGAGAGGGGAACTATTGGACTCTCTTCCCATGCTCCAAAAGGCTTCAGCCTTTCTAGCGGACGCCTCCATGGAGTCTATTAGGATTGCGGCCAGATCCTTAGTCCAATCTAATTCTGCCCGAAGAGCCCTCTGGCTCAAGATGTGGAGCGGTGACGTTACTTCAAAAATTAAGCTTTGCTCAATTCCTTTTAAGGGCGATTATCTTTTTAGTCCCGCTCTAGATGAAATTCTGGAAAAGGCCACAGATAGAAAAAAGGCCCTTCCAGAACAAAAACCTGTCAGAAAACGTTTTTTTCGTGCCTCCCAATCGAATACCCCTCAAACAAGAGGTAAAGGGAAAACCGGGAGATGGAGCTATGCCAATGGCAAAGGAAAAAATATCCTCATTCCCCAGCAGCAGAAGCAGCAGCAGCAGGACAAATGACTCCGTCCCGGTGGGGGGGAGGCTCGCAAATTTCATCCACCATTGGCGGGCCATTACCAATTGTCAGTGGGTTCTCAATGTTATTCAAGAGGGCCTCCTCATAGAATTCATATCTTCCCCCCTCGGAATCTGAGAATTACCTCCCCAACATCCCAGGGAGCACATACAATGATAATGACAGGCCTTGGGGATCTCTTAAAATCAAATGCAATCTCCCCGGTACCCCCCAAAGAATGGGGTTCAGGCCATTACTCTCGTCTCTTCCTGGTAAAGAAACCATCAGGGGAGGCTCGAGTCATAATAAATCTAAGAGATCTCAATCATCATATTCTATACGGCAGATTCAAAATGGAATCAGTGAAATCTGCTATTCCCCTGATAGGTCCAAATTTTTTTTATGGCAACCACCGATCTAAAAGATGCGTACTTCCATGTGTCTATTCACCCCCGGCACAAGAAATATCTCAGGTTTGCAATACAGTACAACCAGCAAGTGAGACACTTCCAATCAGAGGCGTAGCTAGGGTTTTAGCTTAGGGGGGGCGAAAAATCTGAGTGGGCCCCTAACCAGGTACCCCTGACTACAGCTATGTGGTGCACCCTAATTGTGAGCATAGAGGAACATCAGCAGATGATCGCACTCTGACTGAAAAAACATCTATAGACAAAAACGAACACTGATATTACTATATGGAGACCATATAGTGGTAGATACCAGTCTTGCAGACCATATAAAAGATCACTGGACAGTTTTAGATGGTGACTTACAGCTGATGGTCTTTCTTATGGAGTTGTTCACTTTTCCCATCTTTTCCATCTCGCCCAGAGCAACGTAAGAACTTCTCCAGCCAGGACTTGTCTGCAGAGATTACAACAAAGACACATCATACGTCTCACATTTCCAGCACCGTCCATATCTATTCCCAACCTGCACAAGCTAATCATTCTGCTGATACCGCAATACACGGAGCCGCTGCTGCCGTATGTGTCCCTATTACTGCACCTGCTGTGTAGTACAATAATGGTGCCGCCCCACATAATACTGCCACCACTGAGCCCCTTACATAGTAATAATGACTCCTTTGTGCTCTCTAGATAATAAAATTCACCTCTATAAAACATTAATGCCCTGTGCTAGTGCCCTCCACATTTTGTCCCTAAAAAGTAATAATACCACATATGAAATTTTGATGGTCTCAGTGCTCTGAGTGCCCCAATAACAATAATGTTTAAGTGGCCACTTAACATTTAATAATGTCCCCTAAGTAGCCTCCATGTACAGCTTGACTATACACAATATGGTGGGCCCACAGCTTTCATATACACAGTATAATGCCCCTACAGCTCCCCTATACACAATATGATTCCACAGCTTCCCTATGCACAGTATGATGTCCCCAATGCTCCCCTACACACAGTATAATGAGCACACAGCTCCCCTCTACACAGTATGATGATTCCACAGCTTCCCTGTACACAGTATGATGTCCCCACTGTTCCCTATACACAGTATGATGAGCCCACAGCTTTTCTATACACAGTATAATGCCCCCACAGCTACCCTATAGACAATATTATGATCCCACAGCTTCCCTATACACAGTATAATGCCCCCACAGCTCCCCTATACAAAACACAGCATAATAGTTACCGTAACAGTGTTCTGACACCGTGCGTCGCCTGCACTGAGAGTCATGATGCCAGGAGGAAATTAACTTCATTCCTCACTGCAGCCTAGGGAGCGGCGCCGATACTGTTTCAGTCACAGCAGCTGTAACTGCGCCTCTTAGGGTATGTGCACACGTTGCGGATAACATTGCGGACTTTTCCGTTTGGATTCTGCAAAATCTGCAGGTAAAAACACCCTGCGTTTTACCTGCGGATTCCCAGCAGATTAACTGCGGATTTTGTGCAGATTTCGCCTGTGTTTTTACACCTGCGGAATTGATATGCTGCGAAAAATACAACGCAGCGTTTCCGCGCTGTATTTTCCGCAGCATGTGCACTGCGGATTTTGTCTTCCATAGGTTTACATGGTACTGTAAACCTGATGGAAATCCGCTGCGGATCCACAACGTGTGCACATAGCCTTAGGCTATGTGTACAAGTAGGAAGGGTCCCTTGGGGTTCTCCCGCAGCGGATTTGATAAATCTGCAGGGCAAAACCGCTGCGGTTATCCCTGCAGATTTATCGCAGTGTGTCTTGCGGTTTCCACTGCGGGTTTACTCCTACTATTGACGCTGCATATGCAGCATCAATAGTAATGTTAAAAATAATAAAAAAATGGTTATATACTCACCCTCTGACGTCCCGATCTCCTCGGCACTGCACGCGGCGGTCCGGTTCCAAAGATGCTGTGCGAGAAGGACCTTCGTGACGTCACGGTCATGTGACCGCGAGGTCATCACAGGTCCTACTCGCACAGCAACCCTGTGACCGGACGGCCACGTGCAGCGCTGAGAGGTGAGTATATCATTATTTTTTATTTTAATTCTTTTTTTTTTTTTTTACACAAATATGGTTCCCAGGGCCTGGAGGAGAGTCTCCTCTCCACCACCCCGGGTACCATCTGCACATGATCCGCTTACTTCCCGCATCGTGGGCACAGCCACATGCGGGAAGTAAGCGGATCAATGCATTCCAATCTGTGCAGAATCGCTGCGATTCTGCACAAAGAAGTGACATGCTGCGGAATGTAAACCGCTGCGTTCCTGTGTTTTTTTTCAGCAGCATGTGCACAGCGTTTTCGGTTTCCCATAGGTTTACATTGAACTGTAAACTCATGGGAAACTGCTGCGGATCCGCAGCTGCAGAAACACTGTGGATCCGCAGCAAAATGCACACCGTGTGCCTTAAAGCGCTACTCCAGCGGTGAAATAACAAAAAATGCTGCAGTAATGCTTTAAATGTGATGCAGCTCATGGCTTACCCAGCTGATAAGTATAATATGCCCCCTACCTCCCCTTCCCAGAGAACAACTATTACATGTGATGGAGTGCGTATAATAATCAGCCCCTCAGTGTTGTTGCCCCTCACCCACCTCAGACCTCACAATACCCTTATCTTCTCACATTCACCCCCCCCCAGTGCCCTGTCCCCCTCCCCCACCTAAGCCCCCACAACACCCCCATCCTCTCACATTTACCTTACATGCCTATCAATTTAATGCATTTTATCCCCAGGACCCCACTTACCAATGACGTTTGCAGCAGGACCAGGAAGTATCTGAGTGAAATGCAGGTGGGCACTAGGACCCAGCGTGCCTGCCCTAAGCCAGTCCCAGCGTGCACACGGAGGGAAGAAACCTGCAGCCTGGGCCCTGGGAGGAGGTCAGCACAATACAGTGCAGGAGGGAGATTGGCAACTGGCCACTGTGCAGAATCTCCGTCAGGCAGGGGAGCAGGCATTTTACTACTCTCCTCCTGTGCTGTACTGTGCCTCATCACGGAAGTGGCAGTGCCGGCTCCCAGTGGGCCCCTTCATGTGACAGGGCCCGGGGCGATGGCCCCCTCTGCCCCCCCAGTAGCTACGCTACTGCTTCCAATTCAACTTGCTCCCTTTCGGCATTTCTTCAGCACCAAGAGTATTCTCCAGAATAATGACTGAGGCGGTATCGTATATCCAAAGACAGGGATAGTCCATGAGCCAAGAACCAAATTTGACGATATCGGTACCAAGCGGAGTGACTAATTCTCTTTGGTATTTTTAGGTAGATGCATGTCTGTAGTTTATTTTTTGATATGATAGCCCTTACATATACGTAGCTTATTAACCCCTTCAGCCCTAGGCCTATTTGTACCCAAGTGCCTAAGCCAATCTGACCTGTGCCACTTCATGGGCTAATAACTTTGGAACGCTTTCACCTATCCAAGCCATTCTGAGATTGTTTTCTCGTGACATATTGTACTTCACGTCAGTGCTAAATGGGAGTCAATATATTTTACCTTTCTATATAAAAAAATGCTAAATATTCGGAAATTTTGGAAAAATCGGCAATTTTTTAACTTTGAAATTCTCTGCTTTTTACAAAAATACTGATACCCCCCATAATAGTTATTAATTTACACTCCCCACATGTTTACTTCATATTGGCATCATTTTGAAAATGAAACCTTATTGTTTTACGACGTAATAGGGCTTATAGTTTTATGCGCAATTTTTCACATTTACAGCAAAACCCACTTTTCAAAGGACCAAGTCACTTCTGAAGTCACTTTAAGGGGCTTACATAACAGAAACCACCCATAAATTACCCCATTTTGCAAACTACACCCCTCAAGCTGTTCAAAACTCATTTTTAAAAACTGTTAACCCTTTAGGTGTTCCACAGGAATTTTAGCAGAATGAAGGCGAAATTTCAAAATTTCATTTTTTTTCCAGATATTACATTGTAATCCAATTTTACCTGCAACCTAGCAAGGGTTAACGGCAAACCCAAACTTGGTTACCCTAATTCTGCAGTTTATAGAAACACCCCACATGTACTCGTAAACTAAAGTATGGGCACACAGCACAGCTCAACACGGAAGGAGCGCTATGTGGTTTTTGGGTGGCGGATTCACTGGAAGAAATCTAGGGGGCCATGTCACATTTGAAGGCTGCCTGAGGTACCCCCACAGTGGAAACCCCAAAAAGTGACCCTATTTTGGAAACTACACCCCCAAGGAATCTTTTAGGGGGTATAGTGACCACTTTGACCCAACCAGTGTTTCACAGTAGTTGGAAACACTTGGTTGAGAAAATGGAAAAAGTGCATTTTTTACATGAAGGTGTCATTTTAGGCTCATTTTTTTATTTTTAAGAGGTGTACCAGCAAAAAATGCACCCCACTATTTGTTCACCAATCTCTCCCGAACACAACAACACCCGATATGTTGTCGTACACTGCAGTATTGGGGAACGGCAGGCCTCGGAAGGGAAGGAGCGCCAAATGACTTTTGGAGTGCAAATTTTACTGGAAGAAATCTAGGGGGCTATGTCACATTTGAAGACACCCTGAGGTGCCCCAACACACGCACACACACTGACACATACACGTTCTGTGCTGAACAGGACTCTCCGGTCTTCTCTGCAGAGCTCCTATCTCCCTCTGTAGAGGCTGACACCTCCCAGGCTTGTGACTGATCACATGGCCGTGACATCACCACAGGTCCTGTAGTCCTGTACTGTGTGCTGCTGCTGGTAAGGAACTTGTGGAGAGAGGGGGAACAGTCACCTAGCACCAGCGCTCCCAGCTCTAAGAACGAGCGCCTCATGAAGGTGGGCCCCTGCCTCCTCCTTCCCTGCGCGGCGGCCTTTCCCCCCGGCGGCTGTATTCGGCGTATAAGACAACCGCCCTCTTGGAGCCATGTTTTTCATGGCTAAAAAGTCGTCTTATACGCCAGGAAATACGGTAAATAAAATTTTAATGTTTTTCTTTGTGTTTGCAGGTGTTTACTGACTATCTAACGGCATGATGGAAGTACCAGCAAGGAAGAAATCACGGATCGACTGTATCATACACTGCTCTAATGATGACAGCGATGATCTGGCGTCCCTTAAGGATTTGGACTCCTGGAAAACATTGCTTAGGGCTGCAGAGATCAGGCAGCATGAATCCGTCCTGGTAGCAGCTAAGGGCCTTGAAGAAGGAGAAATACCACACATACAATATCACCGTAAATGTCGTAGTATCTTTACAATGAAGAAGGTCTGAATGGCTGAAGTCAGTATATTGTTGGCCTACCAGGGCCCTCAGCTGCCTCAAGTACATACTGCGGTACTCTGATGTCAGGTAGAACCTGGAAACAGCTCCAACTTTGAGGCTGAAGCCTTTTGTGCCCCCTGGTGTCTGGGTGTCTTTGTTGATTGTCTCTTCAATGGTCTGGTCCACAGGAATTCGTCCAAAAGGATTCTTGCTACCGATCTGGACCGAAAAGACACCTTGCATGAAGTATTCATGGACCTCTGGGTGTTCTATGGGCAGCCGAGACATTGTGGCATAGTAATAGGTTAGGTATCGGGCATAGTTGACCTTGTCATAGGCAAAACACCATGGTATCATCTGTCGGATTGCTCCTAGGTGAAGCATCCAGTTGCCTTCTCTTGAAGCTCGAACCAGGGCCAGCATGGTCTCGACTATGTCCAAGTATGACATCCAGAATGCTGAGAGTTGTTCATTTCTGAGGGTCTCAAGATAAACTTGAAAGAGCTTCAGGGTAAGTGTGCAAGATTCATTATCCAAGAGCTTTTCGAAGGATCCCTGCGACACACTGATGCGAAAGTTTGTGATGTTCTTCAGTGTTTCATCCAGATGGTGAAGGTCCCTTGCATGGTTTTCTTCTAGCCATGGAAGGAAGTTTTTCCATGCAAGCCTCATAAGTGCTTCATAGACCAGCTTGTGTAGTCTCACTGCTCTGTTGTACCTCCGGCCGTCCATCACTCCAGACACTGATCCTTCAGCGATTACACCGGATTCAACACACAGATCTCTAAGGCCTGCATCCTGAAATCTGTTCCCTATGATAGAGAGGAGATTACAGATTGTGTGGAAGACACCCATTCTAATTATAATGTTCTTGAACTTCTCCTGTTTCCAGATAACCTCGGCAGCTTTGGCATAGAGTGCTTGATCAAACACACACACAATTCTGTTAAGCTTCAGGGTCTGCATGATGGCATGTGTTTGCTCCAAGACTTCATTCACAGTGGACATGGCTGTTGCAGGAGCATTGATAGTGGGCAGGTAGCTTACAGTGTCCTGGGCCACTACAATGTCGCTGCGGATTTTTATGTTGAACCCAGTCCAACTGCTGGTGGTCTGATCCTCATGGTCTGACATTCTAGCCAGAAGCCAGATATGGTTTTTGGTTTTTGAATCCTGGACCTCCTTGGTAGTGTTAACATTCGAAGTCTCAATCCTGGGTGGCTCTCCCCGCTGCCCAACATTGTATATCGGTAGCATTAATTCTGTCAGAGTTATGCTTCTTTTCTTCGACTTGGTTACATCTGGCAGGACTTTCTTTGTCACAGAGCATGCAACATTGGACTGAACAGCAATGCCATTGACTCTATGAGATGTACCTGCTCCACTTAGTGTCTCCTCAAGTCTGTCAATGTTATCCCAGGCCAGGGTTGTGAACACACCTGGGTAGATACTTGCTGGCATTGGGATGTCATCCTTTGAACATTCCAACTTCTGGATACAAAGGGCTGTATCGATCTCCTCAGCCATTGAATATGACACACAGTGGCCAAGACGATTCAGAGTTCGAATCAGTTCTGTATTGCCGGTCAAAGACTTAACTGCAAAGGATAGCAGTACGTGCTTTGGTGGCTTTGTCTTTCCATTGGTAACAGCAAAAACCAAGTCACTGCCGAAGGATGTGGCAAGACGTTGAGCTCTTTCACAGGTAGTTTGGCACTCACAATCTCCTGTAAGCAGGGTTTGCAGGAATTGAGTGACTAATGCAGGAACGACATTCTGATCTGTATTGGGAGGCCATGGCTGACTCACATCTTGCTTCTTGATCTCATTCCTTAGCTGCATTGCTGCTTTGGTTACGATATCTCCAGAGTTAGCAGCTCTTGCTTCTTGCAGATCTTTTGTCATGCTGTGTACTTGCCGGACAAGGTCGTCCATTGATAGGCTACATGGATAGACTAGAAGCTTACCTTTCTCATCTGAGAGAAAGCGGAGTGATTCCCCAATCTCTGTTTCAAGTTTTCGTCGAACATGTTTCTTTGTCGATGGTTTCAGTTGGATGATACCACGGGATATCATTAATCTCTCAAGCCTAGATGTGAGGTTTATCATAGGCAGTACTTCTGGGTTTGGGAACAATTTAGTCCTTATATACAAGAAGAGTTCTTCAAGGGCCTCTTTCTCTGCCTCTTCGTAGCGTACTTCCTCGCTTTCGACCTGATTTTCAGCTGCACTAGACCTACAGGCCACTTGGGAATCATCTTTTGTGAATAGTTTGTAGCACGACTTGTGGTAGTGCCCCTCTGCAGCAACAAGGTCTCTGCTAAGTAAACCAAGTATTCTCTGTGTGCCTTTCCTTATCGCTGCTCTGCGGATCGTCTCATCTGCTCGTAGCTCAACACACTGGACAATTGGCTCCCTTGTTTGTTTTCCTTTTAGGTACTTGCTTGACTTCTCACAGAAGATACATACTTTGGCATACACCCTGCTATCACTGGGGGCACCCCTCGGTAGCTTCCTCATGGAGATTTTGCTTGCTGTTTCGACATTGACACCCTTGCCAAGGATAGAATCCAGTGACTTCTTCATTGTAAAGATACTACGACATTTACGGTGATATTGTATGTGTGGTATTTCTCCTTCTTCAAGGCCCTTAGCTGCTACCAGGACTGATTCATGCTGCCTGATCTCTGCAGCCCTAAGCAATGTTTTCCAGGAGTCCAAATCCTTAAGGGACGCCAGATCATCGCTGTCATCATTAGAGCAGTGTATGATACAGTCGATCCGTGATTTCTTCCTTGCTGGTACTTCCATCATGCCGTTAGATAGTCAGTAAACACCTGCAAACACAAAGAAAAACATTAAAATTTTATTTACCGTATTTCCTGGCGTATAAGACGACTTTTTAGCCATGAAAAACATGGCTCCAAGAGGGCGGTTGTCTTATACGCCGAATACAGCCGCCGGGGGGAAAGGCCGCCGCGCAGGGAAGGAGGAGGCAGGGGCCCACCTTCATGAGGCGCTCGTTCTTAGAGCTGGGAGCGCTGGTGCTAGGTGACTGTTCCCCCTCTCTCCACAAGTTCCTTACCAGCAGCAGCACACAGTACAGGACTACAGGACCTGTGGTGATGTCACGGCCATGTGATCAGTCACAAGCCTGGGAGGTGTCAGCCTCTACAGAGGGAGATAGGAGCTCTGCAGAGAAGACCGGAGAGTCCTGTTCAGCACAGAACGTGTATGTGTCAGTGTGTGTGCGTGTGTTGGGGCACCTCAGGGTGTCTTCAAATGTGACATAGCCCCCTAGATTTCTTCCAGTAAAATTTGCACTCCAAAAGTCATTTGGCGCTCCTTCCCTTCCGAGGCCTGCCGTTCCCCAATACTGCAGTGTACGACAACATATCGGGTGTTGTTGTGTTCGGGAGAGATTGGTGAACAAATAGTGGGGTGCATTTTTTGCTGGTACACCTCTTAAAAATAAAAAAATGAGCCTAAAATGACACCTTCATGTAAAAAATGCACTTTTTCCATTTTCTCAACCAAGTGTTTCCAACTACTGTGAAACACTGGTTGGGTCAAAGTGGTCACTATACCCCCTAAAAGATTCCTTGGGGGTGTAGTTTCCAAAATAGGGTCACTTTTTGGGGTTTCCACTGTGGGGGTACCTCAGGCAGCCTTCAAATGTGACATGGCCCCCTAGATTTCTTCCAGTGAATCCGCCACCCAAAAACCACATAGCGCTCCTTCCGTGTTGAGCTGTGCTGTGTGCCCATACTTTAGTTTACGAGTACATGTGGGGTGTTTCTATAAACTGCAGAATTAGGGTAACCAAGTTTGGGTTTGCCGTTAACCCTTGCTAGGTTGCAGGTAAAATTGGATTACAATGTAATATCTGGAAAAAAAATGAAATTTTGAAATTTCGCCTTCATTCTGCTAAAATTCCTGTGGAACACCTAAAGGGTTAACAGTTTTTAAAAATGAGTTTTGAACAGCTTGAGGGGTGTAGTTTGCAAAATGGGGTAATTTATGGGTGGTTTCTGTTATGTAAGCCCCTTAAAGTGACTTCAGAAGTGACTTGGTCCTTTGAAAAGTGGGTTTTGCTGTAAATGTGAAAAATTGCGCATAAAACTATAAGCCCTATTACGTCGTAAAACAATAAGGTTTCATTTTCAAAATGATGCCAATATGAAGTAAACATGTGGGGAGTGTAAATTAATAACTATTATGGGGGGTATCAGTATTTTTGTAAAAAGCAGAGAATTTCAAAGTTAAAAAATTGCCGATTTTTCCAAAATTTCCGAATATTTAGCATTTTTTTATATAGAAAGGTAAAATATATTGACTCCCATTTAGCACTGACGTGAAGTACAATATGTCACGAGAAAACAATCTCAGAATGGCTTGGATAGGTGAAAGCGTTCCAAAGTTATTAGCCCATGAAGTGGCACAGGTCAGATTGGCTTAGGCACTTGGGTACAAATAGGCCTAGGGCTGAAGGGGTTAATAAGCTACGTATATGTAAGGGCTATCATATCAAAAAATAAACTACAGACATGCATCTACCTAAAAATACCAAAGAAAATTAGTCACTCCGGGTGGTACCGATATCTGGCCCGGCTCATGGACTAGGAGTCTGTATTGTTCCTTACCTGGACAATCTGCTACTTATAGCCCCCTCGGCTCAGACTCTCAGCAATCATGTTTCAAACACTCTCGACATTCTCAGAACCCTGGGGTGGCTCCCAAATCTGAGGAAGACCCAGCTCCAACCTTCCAAATCGAGGAGGTTTCTGGGGGTTCTGTTACACTCTGTGAAACAAAAATCTTTTCTCCCGGAAGATCATCGCCGGGCTATAATAGAAAAGGTTATAGACTTCAGAGAAGACAGATCTCCAACTCTACGGAAAAGCATGTCGGTCCTAGGATCCATGATGGCCTGTATTCAGTCAGTGTCCAGGACTCATGCCCATTTCAGAGTCCATCAAGCCCACATCCTCGCAAACTGGGACGGAAATCAGGGCTCTCTAAACAAAGAGTACACACTTCGGGGCGTGTGAAGGCATCCCTAGCGTGGTGGTTGAACCCCAGGAATATCCGCAGGGGTGTGAGCTGGTCACAATCCCCCCTTGTAACGATTACAACCGATGCCAGCAAACGAGGCTGGGGGGCCGTGATATTGCATACTCCTTTCCAGGGACACTGGAATCAGACAACGAGCCCCAGGTCCTCCAACTTCATGGAGTTGAAAGCAGTGGAGGAAGCTCTCCTAGCCGCAGGCGGCCTAATATCGGGAAGTCACGTCAAAGTTTATTCGGACAACACGACTACTGTTGCTCACCTCAGGCATCAGGGGAGCTCAAAATTCAACAGCCTAGGAAGTATCTCAAACCAAATATTCTGTTGGGCCGAAAGGCACCTTCTCTCCCTCACAGCCATCCACTTGAAGGGGTCTTCCAACCTGCAGACGGATTTCCTGAGTCGCCAGGACATTCAACCAGGAGAATGGAGCCTGAACAAAAGAGTCTTCAGGATGCTGGTGGACAGATGGGGTCTACCAGAAGTCGATTTCTTTGCCTCAAACGAAAATGCACAGGTCCAAACCTTTTTTTCCCTGAATCCCAGGGACAATTCCAAAGGAGTGGATGCCCTTGTCCAGCCATGGAATTTCCGATTAGCCTACGCCTTCCCGCCAATCCCAATATTGGCGAAAACCCTTCGGAAGATCCGAGAGGATCAGGTGCCGACCATTCTAGTGGCTCCAGTATGGCCAAAAAGAAGCTGGTTCAATCTCATCACCGAATTACAGATAGACGGACCAGTTCACCTGCCGGTATAAGCCGATCTTCTTCAGGGGCCCTTCCAACATCAGAACCCTTAAAAGTTGAACCTAGCGGCCTGGTTACTGAGGCCCAGGTCCTAAGTGCTAGAGGGCTGTCGGATGCTGTAATTGCTACTTTGCAAAGATCTAGGAAGCCTGTTACTAATGCAATCGACAGTAAAGTGTGGAAAAGATTCTCGTCTTTCTTTCTACCTAATAGTCCAGATCCGCTCCAGCCAAATATATCGCAAATATTAGACTTCCTTCAGCGTGGGTTAGAGTTAGGCCATAAGCCCAGCACGCTAAAGGTTCAGGTTTCTGCTCTCAGGACCTGGCCAACCACCATTGGATCAGAAGATTCATGGTATCAGCTCTCAGATCACAGCCCAGGAAACAACCCATTGTACCTTAATTGGACTTAAATCTAGTCCTCAGGGGGTCACACAAGTACCATTTAAGCCCTTGACTTCCTGTTCTCCTCAATTCCTGTCATACAAAGCTGCCTTTCTGGTAGCGATAACCACAGCAAGACGTGTGGGGGAGCTGCAAGCCTTATCTGTTAGAGAACCCTATTTGTTAATTACAGATGACACTATAATCCTCTGTCTTGATCCATCTTTTCTGCCGAAGGTGGTGTCTGAGTTTCACCGATCTCAGAACAGTGTTCTTCCTTCCTTCTGCCAGAATCCGGCAAATCCAAAAGAGGAAGAGTTCCATACTCTCAATGTTAAGCGTACTATTCTACACTACCTTGAACAAACTACCTCTTTCAGAGTTGATCAAAACTTTTGTCCATCTGTCAGGTCAGAATAAGGAGAGGAAGGTGGCAAAAAGTACCATCTCTAATTGGATCAAGAGGGCAATACATGAAACCTATCTGGCCCAGAACTTGACACCTCCAATCGGGATCAAGGCTGACTCTACAAGATCTACTTTAGTTTCATGGGCAGAAAGAGCGGGCTCTTCCATCGAGATCTGCAGGGCCGCAACATGGTCTTCACCTCATACCTTCACCAAACACTACAGATTGGACTTATCGTCCAATAGGGATCTAGTCTTTGGCAGGAAAGTTCTCCAGGCTATTATCCCCCCCTAGTGCAGAATTGGTTGTTACTCCTCCTATGCTGTCGTGGAAGATGACTAGAGAAAATAGAATTAGACTTACGGGTAATTCGGTTTCTAGGAACCTTCCTCGACAGCACTAATTCCCTCCCTTTCCTTGGATAAATCCTGGGTCCATAAAGGTAGCTAGTGCTATGGTATCTGTTATAAGTCACTGGCGAATAGGAGGTAGGAGGGGCCTTTTAATCTCTTGTGCTTCCTGTCCCCCATTAGGGAATGGAGACATCCTCCTATGCTGTCGTGGAAGGCTCCTAGAAACCGAATTACCGGTATGTCTAATTCTATTTTCTCATTCACTGTGCTGGCATCAGGATTTCTTCAGGTTTTTCTACCCAATCTACATGGCAAATACACACCAAATACGCAACGTGTGCACAAGTCCTAAATGCTTTATATATTAGTATTTTATTATTGCACTATTGGTATATCTGTATATATTACTGCAAATCATTGCATAAGGGAGCAGGGCTGGGTGGCACTGGAGGAAGGCAGACACTACAGAGGATGTTGTGTAGTCAGGATGTTGTGCAGCCTCCATATCATAGTGATCAGGGTTTAAAAAAAATACATTACAGCAAATAATATTACATAACATATTATGTTAAGCATTATGGAAAAGGATGTGCCCATAATAAATGACATTACACCAAACAATGACCGAGAAATTAAGGTCGCAGCTTGGACTCCAAACCAGATCCCAGTATATGTTTGGTTCTTAGAGCTCGGCTTGTCGGAGTAAAGCACTTTGGGTAGAGCTGTAAGTCTGCAAAAAATTCTTTCGTTTAACAATTTGTATTGGGATAATCAAATATAGTATTCATATAAAACCCAAAATATATTTATTATAAATATCTAAAATGCCACCAACCTGTGGCTGCACCAAAGAAAACAAACCAACAAAACACACCGTGAAAAAAACTAGTGTTGGGGGGGAAGGAGAATGATCCCTAGATAGTATCTATACTGATGGCTGCCTGACAGCGGGGGTTGGCGCCCTAGGGGGAACGTTGCGGCGCCCCCACTCCATGGTGGCTTGCCCTGGGGTCCCTAAAAAGCCCTAGTATTACCAATGGGTCCCTCTACCCACACAAGAGCTGTAAGTCTGCACAGATTTCCTAATTACACCGGCATCAGCTGATGGAGGCATGTAGGACATGGACACATTGGGCCGCTACTAGAAATTCCGAGGCCCCATATTGGCAACATTTTCAGAGACTCTGCCCATTCTCCACCCCTTGAATTGTCCACAGCCCCACCACTTTCTCTTGGAAAAATTTCACCTCTCACCAGTCACACATTAACAGTTCCCATCACCAGATCACACATATAGCCAGCAGCTTTTGTTTTGGCCAAAAGATTTTTTAAGTCGTCACCACGACAAGGTAGACTCTTTTGGCTGAGCAATACTCTACTCTATCCTATTAATCATTTGTTAAAGTATCCAATACAATTTTGATATATTTTTATTTATTTTTCAATTTTTAAAATGACCAATAATATCACATACAAGGGACAAATATCGCCACACCATGACCAGACCCCATATTACCACCACATTGTGACCAGATAACAGCACATACAAGGAGAAAATACCGCCACACCATGGCCGGACAACATATTACCACCACATAGTGACTGAATACTACAATACTGATCATTAATAAAAAAAAATACTAATATCACCATAAGTGCCATTATACACATGAGATCTGTACGTAGTATGCAGTGTCTGTGTGCAGGTAATACAGTGATTACCGGTGACATTATACACAGGAGCTCTGTATATACAGTGATCACTGGTGACATTCTACACAGGATCGCTGTATATAGTATACAGTGTATAGTGTCAGTGTACAGGTAACACACTGACTCACCAGTGACGTTTCTAGGTGATGTCCTTCATCCTTACTTTCCATCTTCATCCAGCACAGACCGCCATCACTTCTTACAGCCTGGGCTTGTCTCTGCAGGAAATAACACAGTTATCTAGAGCACCGCTTGTAGAACACATTACTTAATTTTTTCCCAACTTCTACACTACACCAGATGAAAAAAAGGCTACAGTGTCACTCTGCACAGTAACAGGACCGCCCCCCCCCCTTCCCTACTTAAAACAGTATCCTGAAAAATAAAATAAATATATCACTGCAGTAATAATATCCCTTAATTAGCCCCTATGGTAATAATAGCACCCATCCTGGCCACCGTGTGTCTCATTCCTGGCTCCAGCCATATGTTCTTCCATCCTGGTCCCATATGTTCTCCCATCCTGCCCTCATCAGTATCCATTCTGTCCCCATGTGATGTCCCATGATCCTTCTCCATCTTTCCCATGATCCTACCCCATATGTCTCCATTGTATCCATCCTGCCCCATGTGTCTCCATCCTGACCCATGTCTCCATACTGCCCCATTATCCTGCATCATCTGTCTCTATCCTGCCCCATGATCCTGCCCCATCTGTCTCCTTCCTGCCCCATGATCCTGCCCCGTCTCCATTCTTGCCCCCTATGTCTCCCATCCTGCCCTGTCTCCATTCTTACCCCCTGTGTCTCCATTCTTGCCCCGTGTTTCCATTCCTGCCCCGTGTCTCTCCATTCTTGCCCCCTATGTCTCCCATCCTGCCCTGTCTCCATTCTTACCCCCGTGTCTCCATTCTTGCCCCGTGTTTCCATTCCTGCCCCGTATCTCTCCATTCTTGCCCCGTGTCTCTCCATTCTTGCCCCCTGTGTCTCTGTCTCCATTCTTGCCCCCTGTGTCACCATCTCCATTCTTGCCCCGTGTCTCCAATCTTGCCCCCGTGTCGCTTTCAATAAAGATAAAAAACTTTCTTCTTACCTTGCCGAGATCCTGCGGCAAAGTTCCCTCCACTCCGTTCCAGCGCACACTCGTCGGCGAATGACAATGACGTCATACACCGGCGACATGCGCGCTGATGTTAGTTGCCAGCCTCCGATTGGCTGGTGGCTTTTAACTATTGCCGTGTTGGCCAGTCTCAGACGCAGGTTCAGTTTCTGCACCGGCAGAATGCTGCCGCTGGGGCCTGATGACCAGAAGAGACAGGGCCCGATGCGGGCCCCTTCTGGTCATCGGGACACATGCGTCAGTCAGGGCAGTAATGCCCTGATGGCGGCACTCCCTAAGAGCACAGTGGCCTCCATAATCCTTAAATGAAAGAAGTTTGGGACCACCACAAGTCTTCCTAGACCTGGCCGTCCAGCCAAACTGAGCAATCGTGGGAGAAGAGCCTTGGTGAGAAAGGTAAAGAAGAACCCAAAAATCACTGCGGCTGAGCTCCAGAGATGCAGTAGGGAGATGGGAGAAAGTTTCACAAAGTCAATTATCACTGCAGCCCTCAACCAGTTGGGCCTTTATGGCAGAGTGGCCCGACGGAAGCCTCTCCTCAGTGCAAGACATATGAAAGGCTGCATAAAAAAACACATGAAGGCCTCCCAGACTATGAGAAATAAGATTCTCTGGTCTGATGATAAGATAGACCTTTTTGGAGATAATTCTAAGCAGTATGTGTGGAGAAAACCAGGCATTGCTCATCACCTGCCCAATACAATCCCTGCCCAATACAATCCCAACAGTGAAACATGTTGGTGGCAGCATCATGCTATGGGGGTGTTTTTCAGCTGCAGGGACAGGATGACTGGCTGCCATTGAAGGAAACATGAATGCGGCCAAGTACAAGGATATCCTGGATGAAAACCTCTTCCACAGTGCTCTGAAGTTGAACCTCAGACTTGGTCGAAGGTTCACCCTCCAACAAGACAATGACCCTAAGCACACAGCTAAAATAACAAAGGAGTGGCTTCAGAATAACTCTTTGACCATTCTTGACTGGCCCAGCCAGAGCCCTGACCTAAACCCAATTGAGCATCTCTGGAGAGACCTGAAAATGGCTGTCCAGCAACGTTCACAATCCAACCTGATGGAACTGGAGAGGATCTGCAAGAAAAAATGGCAGATCCCCAAATCCAGGTGTGAAACATTTGTTGCATCATTCCCAAGAAGACTCATGGCTGTACTAGCTTAAAAGGTGCTTCTACTCAATACTGAGCAAAGGGTCTGAATACTTATGACCATGTGATATTTCAGTTTTTCTTTTTTAATAAATTCGCAAAAATTACTACATTTCTGTTTTTTTTCCAGTAAAGATGGGGTGCAGAGTGTACATTAACGAGAAAAATAAATACATTTTCTGAATTTACCAAGTGGCTGCAATGAAACGGAGTGAAAAATTGAAAGGGGTATGAATACTTTCCGTACCCACTATATACAGCCTGAACAGTTATGTACTTAGCTTAATGGCATCTTCTAATGCATTGCGCCCATCTTTTGGTCATTCAGGGGTTTATCAGTGAATTCCTTCACTCAGGACAAGGAAAGGAGACCATATGCCATACTGCAATTATGATAACAGCTCACATCCAAGCCCAGGCAATATGCCCCCACATAACGCCCTACATACAATATGAGCCTCCACACAGTCCCATAAATGCAGTATGAGTCCCCACGGCTCCACATAGCCCCATACATACAGTATGAGTCCACACAGCCTCCTAAATACAGTATGAGCCCTTACATAGCAACCCCAATATGCAGTACGAGCCTCCACATAGCCCCTAGATACAATATGAGCCCCCACTAAATTCCGTACATACAGTATAAGCCCCACATAGCTCCCTATATACACTATATCCATATAGCCTACTATATATAGTATTGGTCCACACATAGCCCCCTATATACAGTATGAGCCGGCACATAACTCACTATATACAGTATGAGCCCGCACACAGCTTCCTATATACAATATGAGACCACACATAGTCTTGGGCTGTTCATGGGACAAATGGATTATATCAACGGACAGGTGAGGAATATGTCTTCTTATTATTTTGAATTTTACAGTAACAATTGGGTAGAAGAGTGGTGAGTGTTCATTTCAAATAAATAATTTTTTTCTGTTTTTCAATTAAATAACTTTTTGTGTTTTTTTTCATTTTAACTGCAGCGTTAGTAATGGGGGCATCTTATAGACGCCTCTCCATTGCTAACCCCTGGGCTTGATGTCAGCTGACATTACAAAGCTGACACCAACCACACAAATATTACCCCACTTGCCACCGCACCAGGGCAAGTGAGAAGAGCGAGGGTAAGCAACAGAATTGGGGCATCATATGGTTCCACCATTTCAGAGGTGGTTGAGGGCTGGTGTTCTTAATCTAGGAAGGGGCCAATATCCATGACTCCTTCCTAGGCTATTAATATCAGTCTGCGGTTGTGTTTAGCCTTTGCTGATTATTAAATATAGGAGGATCCCACATCATTTTTTTGGGGTGTCTCCCCTATAATAACCAGTAAAGGCTAAGCAAACAGCTGTGAGTTGATATTAATAGTCTGGGCACCTTTATGGCTATTGGCTACTTCCCAGAATATTAACATCAGCCCCCAATCATCGGATTTCCCTCAGCTGGTTATGAAAAGCCTTTTTTTTTTTCATTTGTATTTTATTTATTAGCAAGCAATGTAAAATACACTCCCAAGGTAACCTTAGTTCACAGCTTCCAGGTGTTCTAGCAGCTGGAAACTCCAGTAACCTCAAAATGACAAAGTTTCCCACAAGGATTCCAGGCCTCACCACTGCCGAGAGAGTCGGTAGCTGTGAACTCTGGTAAGCCACCGGGTCTCTTGGTAGCTTGAGTGAGGGACTGATGAATGCCGGATTGCCGAGTACCAGACTCGTGGTTGTTCATCAGTCAAGCACTTAAAAACTTGTGGGGTCCTCTGTAATTTTCATAACAACCCAGGGGAAAGCCGATGGCTGGGGGCTGATGTTATTATTCTGGGAATGGGCCTATATCCATAAAGATTCCCAGGCTATTAATATCAGCTCACAGCTGTTTGCTTAGCCTCTACTGGTTATTACAGGGAAGACCTCAAAAAATGACATGGGGTCCCCCCATATTCAGTACCCAGAAAGGGCTAAACAGACAGCTGTGGGCTGATATTAATAGCCTAGGAAAGGGCCATGGCTATTGGCCCCTTCCCTGACTAATACCATCAGCCCATATCCGCCCCAGAAATGGTGCATCCATTAGATACTCTAATTCTGGCGCTTAGCCTCCTCATTTCTCTCTGACACTGGTGCGTTGGCAAGTGGGGTAATATTTGTGGGGTTGATATCAGCTCTGTAATGTCAGCTTACATCAAGCTCAGGTGTTAGTAATGGAGAGGCGTCTATAAGAAGCCCAAAATACTAACCCCATAGTCATATTGTAATAAAGACATAGCCCGAATAAAGTCCTTTATTTGATTTATTTATCTGGTACATCACAGCAGAGGCGACGGGACCTCGTCTGGAGTTGCGCTGCCGTTCTGAATCATCGGCAGTGGAGCTACAGGAAAGCTCCCTGCTGGGATATGTGCACAGCTGGGCAGCGCGCAAATCATTGTAATGAGGGCAATCTGTCCATGGGCACTCCCCCAGAGCCTCGGGCCCAGGGTGACAGGACAGATTGCCCTCATTATAATCCACCTATGTGCAGAAGGTTTTCGCACATTTCATCTTGTAACCGTGAATTGTGTATTTCATTAATTTCATTGCCAGACATTTCCCATTTTAAATACTAGTTCTAATCATTTAGCAATATGATAATATTCTAATCCCTTATGGGCATTGAAATGTGCATAATCTCATCTGAATGCATTTACAAATAATTCATCCAAATTTGTTTATGGTAACAAATGGTTGATATAATTAGAAGGCCAGTTGGGGACTCCATTGCTCCACAATGGAAGACATTAACAATATCCCCCATTGTGGCCCAAGAGTCATTAATTATTAATTTATTGAGCCACGATATGGGAAATTTCAACTTTATGGAGGCAAAAAATGTGGATGCTATTACTGTAGGTGGGCAGAAATGGTACGTTACTACCACTGAGAAGGGGGCATTACCGTTGAACTTGAGAACAAAGACAGACATGCCTACTGTATGGTGGTATAAAGAGGAATATTACCATAGCACAGGGCCACAAAATGAGAAATATCCATTATTATATTGGGGTCACAGAGGGAGACATTTCTATTGTGTGTGGGTCACAAATGGAGACATCGCTACTGCAATATATTTTGATTTTGGGGAAACTGTTACTGTGGGAGGAACTAAAAGTAAGCCGTGTTACTTGTGCGGCCCTATTGCAATTTTCTTCTGCAGTGGGCGCAGTGTAGAAGTGAGGGGGGAAAAGTGTGAAGCGGGCAACAAACAGCTTCTGTGTGTAATATCACTGGCGGTAATTTTAGTGTTAGTACTGTGGTGTTTGATAGTGATCTGTATGGTGGTATTATTCATCATCTATGTGGTGGTAATATGTGGTCCGGTCACGGCATGGCGGTATATATCCATTGTGTGTGATAGTATATGTATATCGATCTTGGTAGAATGCTTATACTCTGACACTATGTGGTGATAATATAATATATGGTCGTTGTAGGGCGGTATTTATCCCCTTTATGTGGTTTAATATTGCCATATTAGTTTTGGAATAAAGGACTCATTTAGTAACAATATGGTGATATTTAGTGACGATATGGGCTCGTGCACCCAACCGTAAAAATTGGATGAATGCTATCCATTGGTTTGACAAATAGCACTTGTCCCCACCTTATTCAATGAGGCGTGCACGTCTGGCTTTTTATTTTAATTTATTTTTCCTCAAACCGAGTGCTCAGAAGAAAAAATATATATATATTGCATCATACACAATTTACCTCTGATATTTAGATCGCTCTTGGATATTCAAGTCTATGGATCCGTGGAAAACATCGGACCAGACTCGGACAACATCCGAGTGTGGTCCAATTGTGACGGACAAACTGAATGGAAAAGGTGGAGAAAATCGGTGTGAGAAAATCGGATCACACTCTGATCAAACTCTGATCAGAATGTAATTAGCATAATCGGACCGATTTTCTCAGATGAAAGAAATACAGTTGTGTGACGCTAGCCGACAACTACTAATTATTTCTTTGTTTCCTTTGAGATTTATATATTTTATACAAATAAATGTTTTCTTAAAGGGAACCTGCCACCCCAAAATTTGAGAATGAGCTGCGGCCACTGGCATCAGGGGCTTATCTACAGCATTCTGTAATGCTGTAGATAAGCCCCTGATGTATCCTGAAAGATAAGAAACAGTTATATTATACTCACCCAGGGGCGGTCCCAATTCCGTTTGGGTCCGATGGGTGTCGCGGTCTGAATCCGGCGCTTCCCATCTTCATGCGATGACGTCCTCTTCTTTTCTTCCTGCCGCGGCTCTGGCGCAGGCTTACTGATTTGCCCTGTTGAGGGCAGAGCAAAGTACTGCAGTGCGCAGGCGCCGGGCCTCTCTGACTTTTCCCGACGCCTGCGCACTGCAGTACTATGCTCTGCCCTCAACAGGGCAGATAAAGTACACCTGCGCTGGAGCCGCGGCAGGAAGAAAAGAAGAGGACGTCATCGTATGAAGATTGGAGGCGCTGGATCCGGACCGAGACACCCATCGGATCGGATTGCACCGGGACCGCCCCTGGGTGAGTATAATCTAACTCGTTTTTCTTATCTTTCAGAATACATTGGGGGCTTATCTACAGCATTACAGAATGCTGTAGATAAGTCCCTGATGCCGGTGGCCGCAGCTCTTACTCGAATTTTGGAGTGACAGGCTCCCTTTAAATGAGGAGAGAACATGTATGTCTTTATGGGATCTAGACCGTTACAGGGGCGCGTACATCTGACAAACATACTGATGAGGGACCAGGTCCAAATTTTGCACTGGGTTCCATTGGACTCTAGTTATGCGACTGATGAACAGTTACCTCGTTTCACCCTAACCCATGCCCTCCTAATTACAAATATATTTTTGTACTAGCTGTACTACCCGGCTTCGCCCGGGTTAATAACTGCTGTTAGCAAAATAGAATGTGTTAACAAAAATTTATTCTGCACACAAAAACCACAAAACAAATAGATAGAAATGTACTTATTAAAAGGCAAAAACTAAGCAAATAGAAGCATTTCACAACATATATTAGCTTTGTTATACTCAGAATGTCTTTGTTGCCTTTATTAACCAATCAGAGCTCAGATTAATTAACTGCAGCAAAATAAAAGCTGTGATTGGTTGCTATTGGCAGCCTGATAAATCCCCAGCCAACAGGAAGCCCTCCCCCCTGGCAGTATATATTAGCTCACACATACACATAATAGACTGGTCATGTGACTGACAGCTGCTGTATTTCCTATATGGTACAGTTGTTGCTCTTGTAGTTTGTCTGCTTATTAATCAGATTTTTATTTTTGAAGGATAATACCAGACTTGTGTGTGTTTTAGGGCGAGTTTCGTGTGTCAAGTTGTGTGTGTTGAGTTGCGTGTGGCGACATGCATGTAGCGACTTTTGTGAGATGAGTTTTGTGTGGCGACATGCGTGTAGCAACTTTTTGTGTGTCGAGTTGCATGTGACAGGTTAGTGTAGCAAGTTGTGTGCAGCAAGTTTTGCGCGTGGCGAGTTTTATGTGTGGTGCGTTTTGAGTATGTGCAAGTTTTGTGTGAGGCAACTTTTGCATGTGTTGCAACTTTTGTGCATGTGGCAATTTTTCCACATGTGCAAGTTTTGCGTGTGGCGAGTTTTCCATGAGGTGAGTTTTGCACGTGTGGCGAGTTTTGCGTGAGCCTAGTTTTGCGCGTGGCGAGTTTTGAGCGGCGACTTTTGTGTTTCGACTTTTATGTGGCGAGGTTGGTGTATGTGTGGTGAAATGTGTGCTGAGGGTGGTATATGTGTTCAAGCACGTGGTAGTGTGTGGCGCATTGTGTGTGTGTGTTCATATCCCCGTGTGTGGTGAGTATCCTATGTCGGGGCCCCACCTTAGCAACTGTACGGTATATACTCTTTGGCGCCATCGCTCTCACTCTTTAAGTCCCCCTTGTTCACATCCGGCAGCTGTCAATTTGCCTCCAACACTTTTCCTTTCACTTTTTCCCCATTATGTAGATAGGGGCAAAATTGTTTGGTGAATTGGAAAGCGCAGAGTTAAAATTTCACCTCACAACATAGCCTATGACGCTCTCGGGGTCCAGACGTGTGACTGTGCAAAATTTTGTGGCTGTAGCTGCGACGGTGCAGATGCCAATCCCGGACACACACACACACACACACACACACACACACACACACACACACACACACACACACACACACACACACACACACACACACACACACACACACACACACCTTTATATATTAGATCATTGGATACAAATAATACCAATGTGAGAAGGAGGAGGGCGTCCATCTTTTTACAAAGGCGTGTGGCTCACATCATCTTGGTAAAAAACATAACAATTAGCACTAAAATATCAATATCTCTGGAACAAAAAAAAAACCAACCCATAAAGCAGAATACTAACAGGTCCTCTTTGAATTTGTTCCTCATATAGGGTAGTATATTGCCAAAAGACTGAGTCACAGAGATGTGGGCAGACAAAAAGGTTTCAAGTGTAGGAGTCGCTTCATGCAACATAATTCAGGTAGTGAGGGAGGTTTCTTAGATATTTTCGCTTGTTAGAAATAATGTGATGGGACAGTCCCTTAGATTTTATTTTTTTAGATAGCTAATACAATTAAACTCATCTAGCAGAAAAAGCAGGGTAGCGGTGGAGCACCGTAGACTAGTGTGTTTTGTTTTTTTTACAGCAGATGCATTTTGTCAAGTCTGTTGCATTTTTACCTGTCTGAAGGTCAGTTAAATACTTTTATGCCTGCCATAAACTGATTTACCCCACCTAATGGCGACATACTACGTGTTACTGCTATGGGCCCCATGAGTTGGGGAAGCCTGGTACCTGGTCCCTTGCCCCAAAGATGCAGATACAGGCAAATATAATGGTGAAACAGGAATCGGTGAGCTCCTTGTTCCACCATTCAGTTTGTGTGTCTGATTCACAGTGCAGCAGGCACGATGACATTACTAGGTCACTCTGCGCAGAGCTTCAGCCCAAACAACACAGATTGGAGAAGTGCATCAAAGTAACTAGACTAGATACAACTACCGTGGGGCAATCATACTGTGGGAGACCTGATAGGGTGAGTGTGGGGCTGTGAGGACATCTTGCTGTGTGTAAGGGACTGTGTGGGTCAAGATACTGTGCACGAGGGACTGTGAGGTCTATCATGCTCTGTGTTTGGTAGGCTATGGGACATCATACTGTATGTAAGGGGCCGGATGGGCTATCATACTCTGTTGTTTAGAAGTCTGTAATAGGTGTAGTAATACATGGGGGCTTTGAGGGATGTCATTTTATGGAGGGGGTGGCAGAGGCCATCATACTGTGTGAATGATGTTGGAGGCTAGAATATTGTGCAGAGGGCTATGGGGCACATGATACTGAGTCACGGGAGATGAGGGGGCATCATACTGTATGGGTGGTATTATACCACCCATACAATATGATGCCCCCTCATCTCCCGTCACTCAGTATCATACCACTGGTATATTACTGTTATAGTCTATTTTAGAGCACCATATTTTGTCAGGGTTACTGTGGGGCAATCATGCTGTTTTGAGGGCACTGAGGGGGCATGCTTCGGTTTTGGGGGCAGTCTGGTGTATCATACTGTGCAGGGGGCAGTTGCTAGGGACATTGTGAGGTCAGTACATTATGTGTGAGGGAATTCACTTTGGAGGTATCAAAAAGCATGTTGCATGCATTTTTGGGAATGTGTCAGGTGTGTTATGAAAGGGATATCATAGTGGTTGAGAATAGTGTTGATTGAATAGCTTTAGATAAGAACTTATCCAAATAGCTATAGCGCTTACCAAATAGCTGCATCGGGAACCTGGATACCTGGAGCGCTCTCGATAATCAGCTGGTCGACGACAGTCACAACAAACAGGCTCTCCATGCATGTATTGTGACTGTCACACAGCCGCGACACATGCAGCTGCGGAGCTGAACAGCTGATTATCGGGAGCGCTCCAGGTATCCTGGTTCCTGAGGCAGATATTTGGGAAGCACTATAGCTATTCGGATAAGCACTTATCCGAAACTACTCGATCAACACTAGTTGAGAATGGAGCGGCCCCCAAACGCAGGACGGCGGGGTACTCGAATCCGGGTCTCTCTCGGTTCTGAGGATGTCACGGTGGCCTGACCCGGTCCGTGGTCCTGCTAAGGGGCGCCCAATAAAAGGTGTAGGTGGTGGTGTAGGTCGCAGCAAATAACGAGGACACAGGGTTGCAGTCTCTTTACCTCTTTACTGAAGGCTTCGGTATCCGCAATCCAGAGTACGGCTAACAGGGCTGGCTGAGACCGGCCGGTCCGAAGGCACACCCAGAGTTCCCTTTGCAGGTGGAAATCAGTGCCTACCTACTAGCGCCTGGGTGTTGTAGTACTTCCCTGCTGAGCACCACGGGATAGTCCTCACAACTGTCGTGTATGTTTCTGTTCTTTCTCTCCGTCCCCCAGATGATATGGATAGGACGCACCCGTATGATGGGGTAGGCCTGGAGTTATTTTATAGGGACCCTAGAGACGCCCCTCTCCCACAATTGCCTCCGTTGTCTTCATTAGGTGATTTAGGTGAGGCAGCCAACCTAAAATTAACTGCCCTGCTGTTGGTTTGAAGTAATGCGTGGAGCCCAATACTTCCTCGGGTTCCGGCCACCGGCTACGCGCCTCAGTAGGATGTTGCCGATCTCGGGGCACGACTCCTCCTGGTTCTATCGCCTTTGTGCTGTGATCTCGTTTCTCACTTCTCCACAATATACTTCGCTTTGTGTCCTTTCTTAAGATGCCGCCGCAATGAAGTGCAGGCGCGGCTCCATAACGATCTGTCCTTTTCGCTAGGCCTCTGCCAGGATCCCACCCCTGACAGGGACCCTCCTGAATCTTCCCAAGCAACGCTCTCCTCTCCTCTCACTAGATGTTACCTGGGCAAAACCCAGTCAGCATCTCTCTAACTTCCTATCCAGCCCCCAGTTTTACCAGAGTGTGAGGAGTGGCCTAATACATTGAACCCTTTGCTCCCCCTGGTGGCCGAAGTGTAATGTGTGACTGTGATACCTGGTCAGGTGAACTCCTTTAGTGCCATCAGACGTACCATCACTCCCCTTAGTGGTGGAGCGTCAGTACTGCAACGACCAGGACTCTGGGGCGCTGCAAGAACATTAAATGGCTCCAGAAAAATTACGATGTGAACACTGCAATACATGTCCCTTCCCTGTGATTGCACCAATGAGCCAGCTTACTTTCTGATTTTTTTTTTGAAGATGGAATATGCCTAATTAGGATACTTGCTCTGGGGCTCCATGATTTCTGTGTATGCCCCTGTGCCTAACCCATGTCTACACTGAAAAATAAAGGCCATTTCCATGGGATGGCATATTATTCTTCTATAGTAAGTGAATGAGAAACATAGAGCTTTTAAATATCCTCATAATAATAATATGGATTAACCTCAAAAAAATATGTCAGAAACTTGTTATGCCAAAAAGTACAAAATTATTTTTATTAGTCCATAAATACACAATCAAGACAATAGTAATGTAAACAAATCCATACACCAAATTAGATACTATAAAAACAGGCAGGCGGCAGTACAACCGTGGAGCAACAGAAGGTATACAACATAAGAGAACAAGTAGGGAAACCCCAAAACCCAGGTCAAAATTTTTATCACAGTATATATTGCAACGTGCAAAAAATGAGGTTACCCCACAACAGTTCCTAAGATGGGAAAGAGGTAGTGACAAATGCTTTGGTAAATTCCAGTCCATTTAATCATAGCTTAATCAGTATATAGGTATGGGACTCTTGCCAAGCACATTGTCATCCTGGAAGAATTAACAAGTGTCTATAAAGGGATGATGGAAAAACCTCTTACACATGGTTGATATGCCTAACCGTTGCACCGAAGCCCATTTCGCTGTTGCTTCTTTGGGGGGCAGTCTGGGCTTCGGTGCAACGGTTAGGCATATCAACTACGGGTAAGAAGTTTTTCCATCAACCCTTTCTACACACTTGTGGTGTTTATTAAGGTTGAGTGAGTATAGCATACTATGTACATTTGGTAGATCAAAACTGATATGATACTGCACATAATTCTAGCAAGCTGAACATTTTGACACATCGGGTCTATGAATATGAGCTTGTAACATGTAACACCCCTAAATGTGTTGGCAAGAATTGGTCAATGTTACTGTTGCATCTTGGACCTTTAATGGGGTGTGTTTGACCTACTTATGGTAATTTGACTATTGATGTTGGTAGTGTGATAGGTTTTCTGTACCAACCATTGGTTATTACCAATTTCCTATACACAACATGTACCACCACACAGGCTCCGTGCACATGGCCTTACTGCATACTGCATACTTGAAACCTGAATGTGTTTCTTATTGTACTTATTATCTCACAACTAATAAAATAATCAGGGAATTCCAACTATTTCATTTTAGATTTATTTTGATGCTGTTATTTTTAAGAACAGATAAGGCATGGCGTGCAGCATTGACCTCCGGCTTAGTCTATGCAAACTGTGTGGTTTCAGCTGACATATATATTTTTTTATTATAAAACATGCTGTAATTTCCTGCCATGTGGTTTCTTAACATGCAAATTTAAAGAATCTAAAACATGCAATAAATTACTATAGCATGCAATTTTTAGGAAGAAAAAATCGTGCTAAAAAGCATTTCTATCTGACAGTCCAGAGGGAGCTTCTCATGATGAACACAGCATCCTTCACACTGCTCATGGCCAACAATGATCTCAAGGAAAGAAAAAAGTTCTTATTCCAGTGTCTGGTAAAATAGTTCTTTCTTTATTTTAAGTCCATTAAAAATTTACAAAAATTACAATGGTTGCATAGACAGGGCAAGGGAGCAAGATGCGTTTCGAACGCTCACTTGCGTTCTTTATCACAGCTTGGCTACACAATCAATAGGATCTATTGATCAATGATCTATCTGGTTAAGTGGATTCATAACTGGCTCAGTGATCATACTCCAAGAGTGGTAATAAATGGTTGCACATCCATTTGGAAGAGTATTTCAAGTGGGGTACCACAAGGCTCTGTCTTGGCAGTGTTGTTGCACATTTTTAGAAATGACCTACATAAGTGAACTGAAGGTAAACTAATCAAATTTGCATACGATGCAAAGCCAGGAGGGATAGCTAACACTAGAGAAGACAGAGAAATGATCCAGGAGGATCTAGATAAACTTGAACAATGGGCAGCGGCTAATATAATGGTATTTAACAGGGAGAAATGCAAGATTCTACATCTGGGCAAGAAAAAAGAAAACTACATCTACAGAATGGGAAGAATAAAACTAAGCAACAGCATGTGTGAAAAACACTCGGGTATACTAATAGATCACAGACTGCACATGAGTCAACAGTGTGATGCAGCAGCAAAACAGGTAAACAGTTCTGAGATGTATTAAGAGAAGCATAGAGTCTAGATCACATGAAGTTATTATCCCCCTCTATTCCTCCTTGGTCAGGCCGCATCTGGAACACTGTGTCCAGTTCTGGGCACCAGATTTTAAAAACCACATTGAAAAACTGGAGCAGGTTCAGAGAAGAGATGCCAGGATGGCGAGCAGACTGCAAAGTATGTCCCAGGAGGAGCAGTTAAAGCAGGGATGTCAAACTCAAATACACAGAGAGCCAAAATAAAATTAAAAGCTTGGACAAAGTTGCCAACCAACCTTAAAAAGATGTTTACGATTGGGAAATCTTTTCAAAATCATCAATTATAGCTATTAACATTTTCCTTTTGAATACAAAATTAAAGCGGGTCGTCCCACAAGCAAAGTACATTTTAATTAATAGATCTTAGAATAAAATTTTGAAATAATATAATATGTTATGTTAGAGCTGTAAAAAGCATATGGCCCAATGGCCTCATTTAAATCTACTATATAATTGTCTAAGGGTAACTTCCGTCTGTCCTTCTGTCACCGTTATTCGTTCGCTGATTGGTCTCGGCAGCTGCCTGTCATGGCTGCCGCGACCAATCAGCGACGCGCACAGTCCAGAAAAAAATGGCCGCTCCTTACTCCCCGCACTCACTGCCCGGCGCCCGCATACACCGCTCACACAGGGTTAATGCCGGCGGTAACGGACCCCGTTATGCCGCGGGTAATGCACTCCGTTACCGCTGCTATTAACCCTGTGTGTCCCCAACTTTGTACTATTGACGCTGCCTATGCGGCATCAATAGTACAAAATGTAATGTTAAAAATAATAAATAAAAAAAAAAAACCTGCTATACTTACCCTCCGCCGCCTTTCTTGCTCCTCGCCACGCTCCTCGGTCCGCTCCATTACAAGCGTCAGCTTACGGTGAGGTCCCGTCCCAGGGCTGGTGTGCGGCAAGGACCTGCCGTGACGTCACGGTCATGTGACCGTGACGTCTTCATAGGTCCTGCTCCCACCAGCCCTGGCACTTGCAATGGAACTCGGCTTCAGGAAAATGGCCGCCGTGATCTCGATCTGCGCACGCGCGGCATCCCGCGGCCATTTTCCTGAAGCCGAGCACTACCATCTGCACAGGATCCCAGGAAGGAAGAGGAGAGGCGGGACGCGGAGGAGCAGCGACAAGAATGGTGAGTATGATACACTACAAGGGGCCCTCGGATCGTTAGGTGAGTATGTTTATTTTTTATTTTTTGGACCTGTCACTGGGCAATATCCTACGTGGCTCTGCTGTATACTATAAGGCTGGGCAATATACTACGTGGCTGGACAATATACTACAAGGCTGGGCAATATACTACAAAGCTGTGCAATTTACTATGTGGCTCTGTGCAATATCCTACGTCGCTGTGCTGTATCCTATGTAGCTGGCCAATACACTACGTGGCAGGGCAATACACTACGTAGCTGGGCAATATACTACGTGGCTGGGCAATATACTACGTCACTGGGCAATATAAGACGTGGCTGGGCAATATACGTCACTGGGCAATATACTACGTCACTGGGCAATATACTACGTGGCTGGGCAATATACTACGTCACTGGGCAATATACTACGTGGCTGGGCAACATACTACGTGACTGGGCAACATACTACGTGACTGGGCAATATACTACGTGGCTGGGCAATATACTACGTGACTGGGCAATATACTACGTGGACATGCATATTCTAGAATACCCGATGCGTTAGAATCGGGCCACCATCTAGTATGTAATAAAGGATAAAAAAAACCTTGAATAATACAATAGTGAACCCATCACAGTAGGATTCTCCAATTGTAATCCCCACACAACCCTCCATACAGTTTAATGGCCACAAAAAGTACTCTATACAGTATAATGGGGTACTGCATTGCCTTCCATACAGTATAATGGCCCTACACACTGCTCCATACAGTATACTGGTCACAAAAAGTGCTCCATACAGGATAACTGCCTCAGATTGTGCTCCATACAGTATAATGATCACACATAGTGCTCCATACAGTATAATGGTTCCCATATTAACAAAAATGAAAAACGACATCTGCCCGTTCCCCTGCTGCTCTTGTTGCTTTAGATCCTCTGCACATCTTGGTACAACAGGCATGTTGTAATGATGTCATCGCGTCCACTACACTGAAACGTCAGATGCAGAGAGGGAATGTTGGGAGAGGGAGTGTCAGCTCCCTTCTCCATCAGTGCTTTCAACTGTATCGGTATCTAGGCTACCAATATAGTTGTACGTGCGATGCTGGGCTGGGAACCCGCCTGACATTGTGGGCCAAATATACTCGGGGGGGGGCTGGGTGTTTCCAACCGGGATCACAGACCAAATATACTCACCCTGAGTGCCAGATTTGGCCTGCGGGACAGAGTTTGACATATGTGAGTTAGAAGAATGTTTAGCTTGCAAAAAAAGAAGGCTAAGAGGAGACTTAATAGATGTCTGGAAATATATGGAGGGCCGTCACAGTGTAGAGGGATCATCATTAGTGTTGAGCATTCCGATGCTGCAAGTATCGGGTATCGGCCGATACTTGCTGTATCGGAATTCCGATACCGGGATTCCGATACTCTTGTGGTATCGGGTATCGGGTATCGCAACAACATTAATGTTAAAATGTGTAAAAGAGAGAATTAAAATAAAAAATATCGCTATACTCACCTCTCCGACGCAGCCGGGACTTCAGCGAGGGAACCGGCAGCGTTGTTTGTTTAAAATTCGCGCTATTACTTGGTTACGTGAATTCCCGGCTTGTGATTGGTCAGGTCGGCCACGTTGCCGGGACGCGGACCAATCACAGCAAGCCGTGACGAAATTACGTCACGGCTTGCTGTGATTGGTCCGCGTCCCGGCAATATGGCCGCCCTGACCAATCACAAGCCGTGACGTCACGGGAGGCTGGACACGCGCCCATTTTAAAATGAGCGCGTCCAGCCTCCCGGCTTGTGATTGGTTGACCGCGGCGCAACCAATCACAAGCCGTGACGTCACGGGAGGCTGGACACGCGCCCATTTTAAAATGAGCGCGTCCAGCCTCCCGGCTTGTGATTGGTTGACCGCGGCGCAACCAATCACAAGCCGTGACGTCACGGGAGGCTGGACACGCGCCCATTTTAAAATGAGCGCGTCCAGCCTCCCGGCTTGTGATTGGTTGACCGCGGCGCAACCAATCACAAGCCGTGACGTCACGGGAGGCTGGACACGCGCCCATTTTAAAATGAGCGCGTGTCCAGCCTCCCGTGACGTCACGGCTTGTGATTGGTCAGGGCGGCCATATTGCCGGGACGCGGACCAATCACAGCAAGCCGTGACGTAATTTCGTCACGGCTTGCTGTGATTGGTCCGCGTCCCGGCAACATGGCCGACCTGACCAATCACAAGCCGGGAATTCACGTAACCAAGTAATAGCGCGAATTTTAAACAAACAACGCTGCCGGTTCCCTCGCTGAAGTCCCGGCTGCGTCGGAGAGGTGAGTATAGCGATATTTTTTATTTTAATTCTTTCTTTTACACATTTATATGGTTCCCAGGGCCTGAAGGAGAGTTTCCTCTCCTTCAGACCCTGGGAACCATCAGGAATACCGTCCGATACATGAGTCCCATTGACTTGTATTGGTATCGGGTATCGGTATCGGATTGGATCCGATACTTTGCCGGTATCGGCCGATACTTTCCGATACCGATACTTTCAAGTATCGGACGGTATCGCTCAACACTAATCATCATTATTCTCATTTGCACATGGAAATACGAGAAGCAATGGAATAAAACTGAAAGGGAGAAGATATAGATTAGATATTAGAAAAAACTGACAGGGTGATCAATGAGTGGAACAGGCTGTCACGAGAGGTGGTGAGTTCTCCTTCAATGGAAGTCTTCAGAGGCTGGACAGACATTTGTCTGAGATGGTTTAGTGACTCCTGCATTGAGCAGATGGTTGGACATGATGACCCAACTCTAACATTCTATGATACTATGTTCTGATCGGGACATGAGAGAAAGCTACCAGGACCTACACGTGACTAAAACTGCATGAATGCTGCAGTTCCTGACTAACTGAAGTACCTTTCAAGTTATGTGATCAGAAGGAACTTCAAAATATGGTAGTGCATGTGTATTGTAGCTGAGATGTGTGTATACGTACATGAGCATGTACTATGCAAGAGGAATTGAGTGGCAACCGCAGTTCTCACTATTGATTGATGGGGGGGGCAGAGGGTGCGGGCGCCCCAAGCCCGGTGCTCAGAGGGGGCCCACCCGCAGCTACGCTACTGTAACTGTATAGTGTAGTGATAGTTACCTTCTGTGGCAGAGCAGGGAGAATCGATCTCCCTGCTCTGCCGCCAGCTGCTATGGGGCCCCTGAGCAGGCAGGGGGTCCGGTGCCAGCAGTGGGCCCCCCGCCTGTCATCGCAGGGTCAGCTGTATCGGCATTTAGCCGATAAAGCTGACCGCAATGATGAGGAAAGGAGCGCTGTGCTCCTTCCCCCATCATTCCCCTGTCATCGTCTGACATCGACGACGCTGACAGTGGGCACGATGAGTCACTGGCCGGGCCCCGCTGTCAGGAGACGAGTGGGAGCTCAGAGCAGCACAGGAACCAGGAAGAAGAGAGGTATTTATTTTTTTTAAGGGGTGCTGCCTTATACTACAGAATCTGCCTATGGGGGTGCTGCCTCATACTACAGGATCTGCCTATGGGGGGTCTGCCTAATACTACAGGGTCTACCTATGGGGGTCTGCCTAATACTACAGGGTCTGCCTATGGGGGGTCTGCCTAATACTAGAGGGTCTGCCTATGGGGGTTTGCCTAATACTACAGAGTCTGCCTATGGGGGTCTGCCTTATACTACAGGGTCTGCCTATGGGGGTACTGCCTTATACTACAGGGTCTGCCTATGGGGGTGCTGTCTTATACTACAGAGTCTGCCTGTGGGGGTCTGCCCAATACTACAGTCTGCCTATGGGGGTACTGCCTTATACTACAGGGTCTGCCTATGGAGGTGCTGCTGTAATGTGCTGCTGCAGTGCAGTATAGAGCAACCTCCACCAGGGGGAGCTGGTTAAGGAAAAGAAGTTGTACACACAGCGCAGCAACACTGAACAACAACGCAGGTGTCACAAGTAATGAAAGGGACATCAGACAAGCCAAGGTCATGCACGGAGATAGCAACGCGGTACAGAAGGGGCGAGCAGAGAGTAGTCGGGGACAAGCAAGAATTCAGAACCTACCGGGAACGTGGTAACCAAAACGTGAGACGTAAGACGGGGTACTAGCCAAAGGTCAGAACAAGTCAAACGGGTGCAGGCAGACAGAGGCAAAAGGAACACTATTACAAGTATCCAGGTCAGGTGCTCAATCCGTGCAGCATGAACTATAGCTGACACTGGCCCACAGACTGCAGCGAACTTAAATAGCCCAGCCAGCTTCAAAGTGAGGCAGAGGGGATTAACTCCCACATGACCAGTCCAGAGAAAGACAACTGAACACAAACTCAGAACTGCATCATGACAGCTGCCTTATAGTACAGGGTCTGCCTATGGAGGTGCTGCCTTATAGTACAGGGTCTGCCTATGGGGGTGCTGTCTTATACTTAGAAAGAAGGAATATAAACCAGCTCACCCGTGATGCATAAACCAAACCTCGGGAGCACGGACCCGCTGTGTCCAGGCGTATAAAGTCCAAAAAAGAAAAGTATCCAGCTTTACCGAGTCCGTAAAAAAGAGAGTTTTCTTTATTCACAAACTTTAAACATGGAGGATACAGACTTCAGCACGAACCATATGGGTAAGAATCTCAACGCGTTTCTGGAGACTAAGCTCCCTTAATCATGATTGTCATGATTAAGGGAGCTTAGTCTCCAGACACGCGTTGAGATTCTTACCCATATGGTTCATGCTGAAGTCTGTATCCTCCATGTTTAAAGTTTGTGAATAAAGAAAACTTTTTTACGGACTCGGTGAAGCTGGACACTCTTTTCTTTTTGGGGCTGTCTTATACTACAGGGTCTGCCTATAGGGGTGCTACCTTATACTACAGCATCTGCCTATAGGGGTGCTGTCTTATACTACAGTGTCTGCCTATAGGGGTGCTGCTTTATACTACAGGGTCTGCCTGCGGGGTGCTATCTTATACTACAGAGTCTGCCTATGGGGTGCTACCTTATACAGTACTACAGAGTCTGCCTATGGGTGCTGCCTTGTGCTAGAGTCTGCCTATGGGGGGTGCATTATACAATATAGAGTAGGCCTATGGGGAGTGCATTATACTATATTGAGGACTATCTGGTACATTATACTATATTGAGGACTATCTGGTGCATTATATTATATTGAGGACGATCTAGAGATTGCAGATAGAAATCCAGTCCCTGGATTGATTAGAGCTAAGGTTCCTAGTAGCAATAGGTAAGTGTATAGCATGCGATTTGCAACCAATGTAAAGTTGAGACTTAGTGTTGCAATGTGTTGCAGGTCGCAACGTGACATCATAAGAAATCAATACACCCAATGTTGCAAAGCTGTGATTTCAGTATCGCACTACATATGTCGTCATGTAGTCCTAGCCTAATTCATACATTTTGTAAAAAAGTTCTTACATCCAACAGTTCTTCAAAATAAAATTCTGCCAAAATCTGTAAACTACTGATATGATTTAGGGAAGTAACATTGCTTTTCACACATTCCTTCCTTAATGCACAGGTTGCAAAATAAATTGCACAACCTCTCAAGGTTCTCGATGCAAGGTGAAGAAAGAAACGTCACACTAAAAATATATATTTACATGTTTATGTCTAAATCTATGTCCATATGAATAAATATATATGTGTATATATATATATATAGATAGCTATATGCACATATATATATAATATATACTGCTCAAAAAAAATAAAAGGAACACTTAAACAACACAATGTAACTCCAAGTCAATCACACTTCTGTGCAATCAACCTGTCCAGTTATGAAGCAACACTGATTGTGAATCAATGTCTCCGGCTGTTGTTCAAATGGAACAGAGAACAGGTAATGATAGGCAATTAGCAAGAAAAGCCCTATAAAAAGGAGTGGTTCTGCAGGGGGTGACCACAGACCATTTCTCTGTTCTCATCCTTTTTGACTGTTTTGTTCACTTTTGCATTTTGTCATTGCTCTCACCTCTAGAGGTACAGTTGCATGAGGCGGTGTCTACAGTACACCAGGGCTGTGGAGTCAGAGTCATGGAGTCAGAGCCCATTTTGGTGGAGTTGGAGTCGGAATAAAATGGACCGACTCAGACTCCTAAAACATAATAAATTGGGTACAGTAGTTCAATGCAGTTTGTGGGGAATATTTTTTTCATAAAAGTTTGGGAAAATTATGAAATGTCCTACAAATGTCTGTCCTATTCCTGATCTAAGATCTAGACTTTTAGCTGAGATGAATCTGTGCTGCAGTTTATGTTCATGATAAGTAGTGAAGCTCCTCCTCTACAGATAAGGGGAAAAGATAAACACAGGGAAGGAAAGCCTACATTCATCTCAGAATTTCTGGAATGAACTGGAAAGCGGGATTAAAGAAGGTAAGTACTTCCTAAAGCATATCTAAACTTTCAATAAACTGTGCATAAATCAATAGTTCAGTACATGTTGTCTCTGTATGCTTGATGTTTTAGTTTGTTTTTCCTCTTAACTCATGCTTGGAGAAATTAGCTGCTCTGATGACTTATATACACTATACATAGAATATAAGGGGAAAAAATGTTTTTTAACATCTCAAATTCGGAAATACAGTAAGAGGATCAATGAGGACAATATATTTGTGTGTGTGTGTGTTCTAGAATGTGATTCAGCACAAGTATGCTCCCTCCCTCCCCCCCTTCATAGACTGAGAAGAAATATGATGTGAAGCATTTAGTGAGCTGTACCCTGCTGAGACAAGCCTTGACATTAAAAGTTCAGAGTAAAGCTATTTAACAACACGTTTTACAAACTTTAAACTTATCTGTCCTATTGATTTACGGAAAGATTGTTTTATTTCTATCCCAAATTATACAGTGCATGATTCCCTATTCTTGCAAGAATTACAATATACTTTATTTTTTTTTTACAGGACAAATTTTGAGAGCAAACTTACATAATTACAAAATGTCTAAGAAGCATCTTATGAAGTCAGCTGTATTTGAGCATTTCACAGTGATGCAAGATAATAAACATTTTGTGTCAGTGTATAAGTGACCCAGATGAAAACAAATGCTGTGATGCCAAAATCAGTGCATACTCAGTCAGTGGTAAAAATGCTCCTTCAAGATCTTCCAATCTAAAAAGACATTTACAACGCTGCCACCCAGAAGTTTACAAAACTGTGACTGAAAAAGATCACAGCAGCACAAAGAAACCAGAGACCAGCACTTACCGTCAGGCAAAGGAGGAGGAAAGAGTGTCTCAAACATCAGTTACAAGATATTTTGTAAGTGACAAAGTTACTGTAACAATGACAGCAGATAAAAGACAGCTCATCGAGCTTGTTGTGAAGGACTGTGTAACATTATCATTATTTGCACGACCAGCTTTTACAGCTCTTAATGGAGAAATGGCTCGCAAACTTGGTGTTTCTCTGGAAAGAGAAAGTATTAGAAAATTAGTGATTGAAGAAGCCCTTAACCAAAAGGAAGATCTTAAAAAGACTCAAGAGACACTTTGTATTTCTTAAAATGGATGCCTGCACATGTTGCAGAATGAACTAATTTGCTATCAATGTTCGATATGTTTGTGACAACAAAAAAATTGTCACTAAGACACTGGCAGTAAAAGATACTAAAGCTCATCACAGCAGCCAGTTTCTCCAGACCTTAGTGGAAAAAGTTCTGCAAGATTATGAACTTAAAAAAGAACAGGTTCTTGCTATTGTATCTGATAATGCTTCAAACATGATAAGTACAATTAAACTAATGAATGAGAATAATAAAGGTGAACAGCAGCTAGAAGAACATTTCACATTCAGTATGTTGGAGATGGAAGGCCACAGTCCTGTTCCCATAACGGAGGAACAAACAGATATTACTATACTACAGAAGAACAGCAAAATGATTCTTTACATTTAGATCTTGTTGAAGCTGTTTCACACCTCTTTCCTATTCATCACATGCACTGTCTGCAAGAGGGACATACTGGAACTCTGATTAGCAAAGTGAGGAAATTGGCTATTGCTGTCAGAACCCCTAAAATTGATTCCATCTTGAAGAGATGTGCTGGAAAAGGGGCAATTGTGGATCAAGCCACTTGGTGGGGCAGCACCTATTTAACCCTCCGTCAGGGGCAACTGATCTGACAGGCGCAGCTCACTTAGTGTCATTTCTCTATTTTCAGTGGTTTGTCTGGGAAACACCATCCTCCCAGTACCTTCCTAACTTTAAAGGCTGTGTGAAACCTGAGAAGCCTCTTGTGCTGCAGAGCTGCAGGTGATCAGATATCAGTGTTTTGGCTTCTCCGGCTCATTGCCCCTGAATGCGTCACACCTTTGACGGTTAGAATTTGCTGTTTTTATTCATCCCAACTGTTTTTTAGCTTGTTTTATGAATAGCTAGTGCTAAATTTGTGGATTTGTCATAGATTTTGTTAGAAATAAGATTGTGCTTCTCAGGCACATTGCGCCCTCACACATATTCTCTCTCTTGCTTCAGCTTTTCTTCTGAAATGGCGAGAAGAATATTTGACTTGTCCAATGCCCTTCATATTGAGCATGTGCAAAATATACTGATTGATGATGAGACAGACCCCTTACAGCTAGAAGATTTAGGGGAAGAAAGTGACATTGATTCAGAAGATGATGTGGAAGAATGTCCAGATGTGTCTGATACAGATCAAGATGGAGAGAGTGAGGAGGATGCTCAAGACATAGAAACATATTACTTTTCTGGTTATTAAACATTTTGTTTACACCTGATTATATGTATTCTCATTTATTACATTCCTATTAAGGTAACTGATCACTTTTAGAGCATTGAAATTTAAAAAAAAGGAAAATATAGCCAATTTTCTAGCCTGTGCCGGACAGGCGCAATGCCCCTAAACTCGTTATGAAACATATTGCCCCTGACGGAGGGTTAATGATTGAGCGATTGCTTGAGCTGAAAACCTTCCTTGTAGATATGGCCAACCCTCAGTAACAAAACATGAAGGTCAATGCACACAGGTGGCTGAATAGAAGGAATTCCGTCATCATCTATATACAGTGACTAAAAAGTTACAAGCTGAGGATTTAACTCCTGGCATTTTTATAAAGGAGTGGAAGAACTGTTGTTTTGCCTGTCCCAAAGAGGGTTAACCGCAGATGACATTGCTGTTTCAATGAAATGGAGAGAGAGACACTGCTATTAGAAAATACAATTCTTCTGGCAGCTGTTTATGTGTACCTGAGTCATCATATATTGCTGGATAATCAACAGCTTACTAAAGGAAAGGAAGCTTTGATTGAGGTAGCAGATAGGATGAGTGGGCTACAGGACAGCCAACAGCAAGAGATCTCGGGTCCTGCCAGTGCTGCTGCTACCATTTCTTCATCCTCATCAGATGAGGAGTTTGATTTTGACAAGTATTTGGACGACATGGAGCAGGCAAAGCGTTGCGTTGCTGCAGGGAAAAAAAGATTCCACTCCCATAGAAAACAGATTGACCATATTTCAGCAAAATTTTTCACTTACTCTCAAAGAAGTAGAAGAGTTCAATCATCCATCAAAACTGTCTGTGCATGACGCAATTCCTTTATACCCTGAAATTGTTAGAGATGTTGCCCATGTGATTACTGCTTTGCCACCAACCAAAGTTAAGGTACCGTCACACTAAACGATATCGCTAGCGATCCGTGACGTTGCAGCGTCCTCGCTAGCGATATCGTTTAATTTGACACGCAGCAGCGATCAGGATCCTGCTGTGATGTCGCTGGTCGCTGAATAAAGTCCAGAACTTTATTTGGTCGTCCGATCGCCGTGTATCGTTGTGTTTGACACCAAAAGCAACGATACCAGCGATGTTTTACACTGGTAACCAGGGTAAACATCGGGTTACCAAGCGTAGGGCCGCGCTTAGTAACCCGATGTTTACCCTGGTTACCAGCGTAAAAGTAAAAAAAACAAACAGTACATACTCACCCAGCGTCATACCTCCCCCAGCGTCTGCTTCCTGACACTGACTGAGCGCCGGCCCTAAAGTGAAAGTGAAAGCCGCTGTGCTGTTAGGGCCGGAGCTCAGTCAGTGTCAGGAAGCAGAAGCTGGGGGACGCTGGGTGAGTATGTACTGTTTGTTTTTTTTACTTTTACGCTGGTAACCAGGGTAAACATCGGGTTACTAAGCGCAGCCCTGCGCTTAGCAACCCGATGTTTACCCTGGTTACCCGGGGACCTCGGCATCGTTGGTCACTGGAGAGCGGTCTGTGTGACAGCTCTCCAGCGATCAAACAGCGACGCTGCAGCGATCGGCATCGTTGTCGCTATCGCTGCAGCGTCGCTTAATGTGACGGTACCTTTAGTGTAGAGAGGTTGTTATCTAGCCTTAAAATAATTAGGTCAGATTTGAGGTCACCTATAAAGGAGGATATAATGGAGGCGATACTATTTCTCAGAACAAATTCATAGACTGCACAAATGCTATTCAGTACATTTTAGAACACCAAGATTGGCAGTTTTGACATTGGCACCCTGTGCTCTTCACAGATGAAAGCAGGTTCACACTGAGCACATGTGAGAGTTTGGAGACACTGTGGAGAATGTTCTGCTGCCTGCAACATCCTTCAGCATGACTGGTTTGGCAGTGGGTTAGTAAAGGTGTGGGGAGGTATTTCTTTGGAGGGCCGCAAAGCCCTCCATGTGCTTGCCAGAGGTAGCCAGACTCCCATTTGGTACCGGGATGAGATCCTCAGACCCATTGTGAGACCATATGCAGGTGCAGTGGGCCCTGAGTTCCTTCTGATGCATGAGGATGCTAGGCCTCATATGGCTGAAGTGTGTCAGCAGTTTCTGCATAATAAAAGCATTAATGCTATGGAGTGGTCCGCCCATTCCCCAGACCTGGATACAATCGAGCACATTTAGGACCTCATTTCTCATTCCATCCACACTACGTTTCACCACAGACTGTCCAGGAGTAGACTGATGCTTTATTCCAGTTATGGGAGGAGATCCCTCAGGAGACCATCTGCCGCCTCATCAGGAGCATGCCCAGGCGCTGTAGGGAGGTCATACAGGCACATGGCGGCCGCACACACTACTGAGCATCATTTCCTTGACTTGAGGCATTTCCACTGAAGTTGGATCAGCCTGAAATTTAATTTTCCACTTTGATTTTGAATATCATTCCAAGTCCAGACCACAATGGGAGATTCAATTTTGATTAACATTGATAATTTTTTTATGTTTTATTGTTCTCAACGCATTCCGCTATGTAATGAATAGAGATTTGCAACTGGAATACTTCACTCAGTGATATCTAGGATGTGGTATTTTAGTGTTCCCTTTTGGAGCAGTGTATACAATGTATGTGTGTGTGTGTGTGTGTGTGTGTGTGTGTGTGTACTTTTTATTTCAACTTTATTATACACATTTCTATTGCAAATTAGGTTTCTTGTCAAACTTGCAAATGTTCTACTTGTTTTTTTTTTTTTTTTTTAACCATAACATTTTTATTTTATTAAACATTGTAAAACAAAACAGGGTCTTACAAGTATTTAGTTTCTGTATAGTATGCATGAACAATAAACGATATAAACGATGTAAGGCTATAAATGACCTTAATTCTACAAAGATGTAAATAACAAAGACAAAACAAGACAATAAGGGGTAGAAGGAAGGGAGGAAAAAAGGGGGGGGAAACCTCAGTTAAATCGACTAATCAAATCTGAACTCAGCCGCAATACAGGTCGGATCCCGCTGCATAATAATCCCACGGGGACCATATTGCCTGGAAGCGCGCCACCGAGTCATTTAATAAGGCTGTAAGGTGTTCCATCCTTCTGACATCCATGATCCGTCTAATGAGGATCTGAAGCGAAGGGGGACTCGGCTGCCTCCAAAGACGTGCAATCAGGCATCTGGCCGCCGTAAGGATATGTTGCAATAATCTAGTGGAGAGTTTGCCCATACCCGGTGCCCCGTGACCCAGGAGAAACACCAGCGGGTTTAGTTCTATATCTGTATGCAATACCTTGTCAATGAGGGACTTAGCTTGACCCCAAAAGGGCACAATTTTTGGGCATGACCAGAATATGTGAATGAGGGACCCAGTGCTTCCCCCACATCTCCAACAGGAGGGAGGGACAGAGGGATTCAGTCCGTGCAGAAACTCTGGAGCGTGATACCAGTGCATTAGTATCTTATATATATTTTCTCTATAGAGATTACACACTGATGATTTTGCGGCATTCCTCCAAATGACAGACCACTCTCGGGGAGAAATACGCCGCTCCAGGGCGGCCTCCCACTTGCGCATGTATAGAAAAGATTCACCAGACCCATCCCGTGGATCCGATAAAAGGTTGTAAATTTCTGAGATCAGACCCCTGGTATCAACGCCCCTCCTGCAAATTTTCTCGAAATCCGTAGGGATCGAAGCTCCCGCTTTACCATATAGGGAGTTAGCAAAATCTCTGATTTGTAGGTATTGAAAGAATTCCCTGTTGGAAATCGAGAAATGTTGCTTAAGATAATCAAAGGAGTGAATTTCCATGGTCTCCCCATCTATAATATCCGCAAATCTAAATAGGCCCGCTTTAAGCCAAGGGTGAACCATAGGAGACTCTAAACTGCTTGGGAGCTGTGGATGATAGATGAAGGACACAAGGGGGGAGCAAGGTGACATGAGGGCGAATCTCCGTGTGCAGGTATTCCAAATGTCACGGGTGAACTGCATGGGGCCTAAAAGGGGCGGAAAGGACTCACATTGTGCTGGCGACCATAAAAGAGAGTTAGGGTGTATTGGGGCAAGCCATAATTTCTCTATTTCATTCCACTTGCTGTAGGCCCATAGGGATGTCCAGCAGGGGATTCTCCTCAGGTGTGTAGCCCAGTAGTATTTAAGAATATTTGGCACAGAAAGCCCTCCCCTGGTCTTATGAGCTGTGAGAACTTCCTTAGCCACTCTATGGCGCTTTTGTTGCCATATGAACCTAATAATAGCCGCCTGAAGGGACTTCAATTCCGAGACCGGAACTCCAACTGGGAGGGTCTCAAAGGCGTAGATCAATCTGGGTAAGAGACTAATTTTTACCGCCGCTATCTGACCCATCCACGAGAGAGGGAGTGATTGCCATTTATTCAGGCGGGCTTTTAATTCTTTAAAGAGGGAGGGGAAATTTAGTTTGTAGAGGGTCTCATATGAGGACGTAATATTCACCCCCAGATATTTCACAGCATCCTGTTTCCACCTGAATTTAAAATTCAGGCGTAGGTGGTCCCATACCTCAGGGGGGATGTTCAGCGGCATAGCCTCCGTTTTACTGGAATTGATTTTATATCCAGATAAGTCCCCATATCTCCTCAAAGCCCTGTTCTGCTTGTTTTTAAATAAACCAATAATAAAGGAACCATTTTCGTGACAAGTGGTTTCTTCAAATTTAACACAAAATATGCAACTAGTAATATTATTTTAATCTCAGAATAATTCCTCCTTTGAGGACAAGCATATTAGCAGAGCCCCTCTGGCTGTTATGACCTGCTACAAACATGATACAGAACCAGACACCAGCTTCAGGCAGCGTTCTTGAGGAGTCTTAGACTATGGTCACATTATCAGTATTTGGAAGGTATTTTACCTCAATATTTGTTCCTCTCCTGGTTTAATATAATAGAAACACGTCACCACTTCTGTATTTATCACCCACTCCTGGTTTTGACTTACAAATACTGATGTGAAATACTGAACAAAAACCGATAGTGTGACTGTAGCCTTAGCCCATTTCTCACGGGTAATGGCTTCCAGTTAATTAATAGTGGCAATGTTCACTCACCATCTTTTTCAGGTAGTTTTTGTTGCCTGCAAACATGCTATAAAAAAAAACGCTCAAAAGAATAAAACATAAGCATGTCTATGTTCATTCTGTTCTTAGTTTTTAACCTCTTCATGTTTCTAAAAACACCAAGCGGTTAAAAGGAGTGATGTCCACTCTGCCGTTTTCTGCTCAGAAGGCGCTCTTCTGTACTTTACAATACAAGTTATAGGAAAACTAAAAGATGCCTGGAAAATGAGTGCACATTTTTGGAGCGTTTTGCTGCCAGCAGTTTGTTCGCTATTCAATGAAGTGAAAAAAATTACCGGAAAACATTTAAGAAAAACTCACAAAAACCATGAGAAAACCCTCCAAAGAAACACTGGCTGAAAAGAAAAAGTCCAAAAAATGCTTAGCAAGTGATTGAAAAAACAAAAAACGCTTCAAAAAAAAAAAAAAAAAAAAAAAAAAACTCTAGAGTTTCCCGAGGAGTCTTCTGCATAAAAAAACTTGTCAGGTCTGCCCGAGTTTAAAAGACGCCATGTGCATATAGCCAGTCTCAGGTTTGTGCAGTCTCCCACCAAAGAGGACTTCTTCTGAAGCCAAGCCTTGGTGAACTTTGAGCTATGCCTGGGACCATTATTTTGGTGGAAGGTCCAATTACTTATTTGTTTAAGCTGGTACAAACTACCGTATTTTACGCTTTGTAAGACGCACTTTATTTCCCCCAAATTTTGGGGGGGAAATGTGGGTGCGTCTAACAAAGCGGATATACCGCTTACCATTTACAGGCTGGGATGAGGGGGTGTCCGCCGCCGGGGTTGTCCGCTGCTGCCCCGGGTGATGCTGGAGGCTCCGGTGCTGCGGGGGGCTCTGGCAACATTTTGTGAAAGACCAGAGCCCCCCGGCAGTTCGTCCATGCGTTCCAGTATGACTAATTCCGGGAAAATGGCCGCCGGAATCTCGGGAGATGAGATTTCAGCGCTGAGATCTCATCTCTCGAGATTCCGGTGGCCATTTTCCCGGAGTCAGTCATACAGGAACGCATGGACAAACTGCCGGGGGCTCTGTCCTTTCACAAAATGTCGCCAGAGCCCCCCCCGCAGCACCGGAGACAGCCGTGCAGCATCGGAGACAGCCCTGCAGCACAGGAGCCCCCTGCAGACCCCTCATCCCAGCTTGCAGCACAGGAGCCCCCCTGCAGACCCCTCATCCCAGCCTGCAGCACAGGAGCCCCCCTGCAGCACAGGAGCCCCCTGCAGACCCCCTCATCCCAGCCTGCAGCAATGCTCCACTCCTGCCTCCAGCAACGACCCTGGGACCCTGATCCACCACAGCCACAACCCCTGGTAAGTAATAAGACGCATGGATTATAAGACGCCCCACCAATTTATTAAAAAAAATTTTTTCCTATTTTTCTCCTCAAAATTTGGGGTGCGTCTTATAATCCGGAGCGTCTTACAAAGCGAAAAAATTGGTGAAAAAATATATATACATACACACACACCATAGATTTAAAAAAATGGATTCAGTTATATATGGACATATTACATGCTTTACATTTACTACGCATGTCAAAACATAGGCAGACTTAAAAGGAGTTGTCCAGTGAAAACAAATTATCACCTATGCACTGGATAGGTCCTAATAACTTACTGATTGATTGAGGGGAGTCCGACTGCTGGCACACAGCTATCAGAAGAATGAAGAAATTTTATTTTTATTAAAATGGAGCAACAGTGCACACATTTGACCGCCTCAAAGACCATGCTCCTGGCATGGCGTGGCATGGTCAATACAGGGCACTGTAGCTGGCAGACCTGGAGGTCATCATAACGATCATCATCTGGGGTACCGATCGTATGGGAGAGGCAGCCGACCTTTCCTAGCCCTCTAAATGCTGGGGGTTTATGGGGTTAAATGGCCTGAGGTAGTGCAGGTACCACTCCTGGCTGTGACAGATGGAGCTTGGCTATCACTTAAGCCGAGCAATCATGCAGGCACTGCTTCTGTTCCCGCATGGCAAACAGATCCACGTTGGGACTTCCCCACCTCCGGACCAGGGATAGGATGGGGGCCACAACCCCTGAAAATGGGAACCTTCTACTACGGCGCCCCAGCCTCTCTGGCTTGCATCTGTTGTGAGCACCTTCAGAGGAATTTGATCCCAGCTGACTCCCTGTTGAAGGTTTTGGGAGTTCAGCCACCATGAAAGGGATGATTTCACGTGACTGGGGAGAGGAATCTTCCTGGTTAATGCATTCTGGCATCCTTTCGAATGCAGCAAGATGTGGGATTGAAGGATTCTTGTGTGGGCCTGGGCCCAGGAGACTGCTTGGATGCATGACGTCAAAGAGCCCAGGATTGACATCGAGTCTCTTAAGGTTGGGGTCCTCTGATTCCTGAATCTGGAAATCCTCTGGACGAGGTCGAGTTGACAGTCCCTGGGTAAGAAGGACATTCTTTCCCTGAGTCCAGAAGAACTCCCAAGAATTTTTTCCTCGAAGATGGATGGAGATCCGACTTTTCTAAGTTCGGAATCCACCCCAGGGATCTCAGGATATCCAGGACCTTCGTCACATCCAGATTCAGACGAGGAATGGATGTAGCGACAATAAGAAAATCGTCCAGATACGGGATGATACAGATCCCCTGTTGTCGGATGAAGATCACTGCTTCTGACATGATCTTGGTAAAAACCCGTGGAGCTGACGAGACTCCGAATGGAAGGACATTGAATTGATAATGGCTGACCCGATGGTCTTGGCAACTGCATATCTGAGGAACTTCCTGTGGTCAGGATGTATCGACACATGATAATATGCGTCCCTCAGATCTACCGTAGACATTACCCAACCCTGACCAATAAGCAGGATTGCTGATCTGATTTATTCCATTTTTGAATCTTCGATATTTGATCACCTGATATAGGGATTTCAGGTTTATGATGATCCGGTGTTTCCCAGAGGGCTTTTTTTTTTTTACCAAAAATAGGTGAGAATAGTGACCCCTCTCCCATTTCCTGATATGCTACCTGGGAAATCACGCCAGCCTGAAGCAGAACCTGAAGAACTGAAATCAAGGATTCTCGAAGGGAGTGTTACTTCCGGTGTGCGCGCGCGGCCTCCGGCAGCAGCGAGGAGGGAGGAGAAAGCCGAGGAGCTACAGGAGGACCCCGATGCACTTCACCACCCTGCCTTACCCGACGAGGAGGCGCAGGAAGGCCGGGATAGAGGGTCCTAAGTCATGCGGCAAATGCGGAGATGGGAGCAGTCACAGGAGGAGGAGAGCGGAGCCCCCAACCTTGACTGCCCGGCATAAAGGTAACAGCACTCCCGATCGCTGGCAACAGCAGCACTATCAGAAACCTCTCCATGCCCCATAGGGGACAGGAAAACACTGGTGGTTGCAGGAAGGGGTATTTAACCTTTTTGTTTCCTGTCCCCTATTAGCGCGGGGAGACATCCTCCGATACTGCTGTCGTGGAAGGTGACTGGAGAAAGAAAAGATGCATTCAGACTACTAGTGACTCAGAGAAGACTTATGCCAGCGCAGGTACCGCAACCAATAATAAATTTGGGGGAATAGATAATTTATAGGTCCAAGAGAGAACCACCAAGTTTATCTACCTTTGTACATGGACAGGAACGGACTTGGTAAGGGTGCCCTTTAAAGAGATCCTGGAGGAATTCAGTTCTAATCTCCCGTCTGTACAAGGAAGACTCTCACTGGTTTGGTCATGGGCATAAGGGAAAAAAATCACTTTCTAAGTCACTTACATTGCCAATTTGGATTCTAAGTCAATGCAGAACTTTTGCATTTTGTGCTACCGATAACTTGGCAATCACAGAGTGTTATGCTCTTGGTCAAACGTTCCTCCCACATCCATCATGTAAGCGAGCACTATAGACTGGCTAAAAAGCTGAATACAGAAGGGGCAAGGGACCCTCATCAGTTGTACTGACAGGGGCTATATAAGGTTTGAATATGGAAAGGAGCTGAACTGGTATGAGATGGACTTGTCGCCTGACTTCCATGGCAATAGAGGGGACATGGCTAAGAGTGTCCCTAAACCATTCCAGAGCATTTGGACAGGCTCCCCTGACCCCGACTTCTGCCCAAATGCATTGGAACTGTTTTGGGTCACTTTCTGGGCAATGCCCTCATCTCTGGCCACGGAAGCCAGGACACCTCTTGGAAGAATATAAAATGAAATAAAGCTGCTCGTAAGAGATGAAATCTGAAACTGGAATAATGGTGCGTAATTCATAATGAAAGTGTATTAGTAAGATCAATTAAAAAGGTATGTAAAGCTTTTGCAAATGGAATTTATTTCCCTGGCCAACCCTTAACTCGCACAGCCCTGGACATGGTCATTCATATACTATTAGACTTCATTTAAACATTAGAACTTATTGTGACCAGTGTGCAATATAAGCAAATGGAAGATACTACGTTCACAGCCATGTGTGCCACAACTGGAAAGGAAAAACTCCACAGGCTCAGATGTAAAAGTTAGATCCAGCACTTTATTGCATTATGAAGCCAAAGATATACAGTCAATCTCACTCCATAAACTATTGTATTGTAGAGGGCTCTGTATTGGCCTTGGATTTTAGCTTTGTGATAAAATACCTAATACTTTCAGATTGATCTGTTGATGGTGAGATGTGTATGGTTAGCTACCAGATTCCTGCCGGCATCAGCTCTTAGGTGACCATTAGATTGCCATGTGGATATTTAGATGCAAATTCATATTCTCCCACCAAATAATGCATTAAATGCGCCTGCCGCTGTTCCCTTTCCTCCTGTATAATAATGATTATGTTTTCTATGTGTGTGTACGTTACCAGTGATTCGGGTGGTCATTGGGCACACTTGTAGGTGAAACATATTTAACCTGACAACAACTAGGGTCTATAAAGATATTAGTTGGTTATTTGGATATTAAAATAAGCAACGTTGCAATCTTTAGGTTATTAAAAATCTCCATTCTAGAGAACGGAAGGATTTTCCACTTCTATATTGCAATGCTTGTTGCCTCTGAGGTGAGGAGTGCAGCATGTCACTAACAGCTCATTAAAAGCTAGCCGGCCGGCTGATGCCAGCTCTAATGCCTCTGTGTTCCTACAATGCTGCAAGATACCTCATATAACAAAATTGTAGGGCAGACGGTGTGGACAGTGGCAGAGCCAGGTCACTGGTCTGCACGGTCAATTAGGAGCGCACCGCTACTCAGAAAAAAGAAACCAGAGAGCGGTGCACTCGTGTTCAATTATGTCAAGGTTGTCTCCTCCCTTTTAAGGATACAAAAATCACCAATGTCCGTCTTCATGAATATTCAGCGTTTTACAGCAGCGTTTCCCAGCTCCAGTCTTAAATATCAATAACAAGTCAAGATTTCTTTCGCATTGTAAAACTAGGTGCCAGATGTTGGCATTGGTGTTCTCTAAATGGCTCATATCTTGCGGCCCTTGATGTCATTCTGTGCAGCCGACAGCCCCAAACATACGATTCCTCACAGTTCAGTACTTCAGAGAAGATGTGTTGAGGAGGCCATGTTCAACCATCTACTTCTCTAAAGCACACAATAGAGTAAATAAGTGGAAGTTCAAATATTTCTGACATACTAGAAACATGGTTCAGATGGAAATACCCCTTTAAGTTATGATGCGTCCTTAGTCGTGATGAGTGAACGTGCTCGGATAACGAGCTATCAGAGCAAGCTCGGGTGTTATTCAGGTATCTTGGGCATGCTCGGAAATTATGTTAGAGTCCCTGCGGCTGTATGATTCACTGCTGTTAGGAAATCCCCACATTTGTTGCAGATGTCTAACAGCTGCAAGACATGCAACCAAAGGGACTTAACCCCTTCAAGACATACATGTACTGCGCATGTCGTGTCCCTCAGTGGTGGAGCCCACATCTTTCCCGGCACACGTCAGCAGTTTTGAACAGCTGACATGTGCCTCTAACAGCCGTGGATGGAATCGCGATCCACACACGGCTGTTAACCCATTAAATGCCACTATTAATCTCTTAACAGCGGCATTTAATGTGATCTTGCTGTAAGAGCGTCACTAATCCCATCCATCGGCGCCCATGTCACATGACCGTGGGTCGCCGATGGGTTGCCATGACAATCTGGGTCTGCAGCAGACTCCTGTGGTTGTCATTGCCGGATTGCTATGAGTGCCGGCCAGCGGTCGGCGCTCATAGCAAGTGAGCATTTCTGCTACACACAGGCGATTAGATCATTGCCTGAATGTAGCAGAGGCGGTCGGATTATCGCAGCTTCTAATCTCCCATAGAGACTGTTGAAGCAAGTGAAAAAGTAAAAAAAAATTTTTTTTAAGTATTAAAAAAATAAAAATATAAAACTTCAAATCACCCCCATTTGCCCCATTCAAAATAAAACAATTAAAAAAACCAAAAACACGTATTTGGTATCGACGGGTTCAGTATCGCCCGATCTATCTTTAAAAATGATTAATCCAATGGGTAAACAACTTAGCAAAAAAAAAAAAAAGTCAAAATGCCAGAATTGCGTTTTTTTGGTCGCCGCAACATTGCATTAAAATGCAATATAATGGGCAATCTAAAGATTGTATCCACACCAAAATGGTATCATTAAAACAGTCAACCTGGCTCACAAAAAATAAGCTGTCAACCAGTCCAAGGTCACGAAAAATGGAGACACTACGAGTCTCGGTGAATGACGTAATTTTTAACAAATTTTGGATTTTTTTCACCATTTAAATAAAAAAAAAAAACTACTTATACATGTTAGGTATCTAAGAACTCGTAATGACCTGGAGAATCATAATGGCATGCAAGGTTTAGCATTTGGTGAACATGGTAAAAGAAAATCCAAAAACCAGTTGTGGAATTGCACTTTTTTTTGTGTCCTTCAAAAGTACAAAAAACAAGCCTTCACATGGCCATATTGACAGAAAAATAAAAAAAAGGTATGGCTCTGGGAAGGAAGGGGAGCGAAAAACAGAAATGCAAAGACGAAAAAGGGCTGCGGTGTGAAGGGGTTAAACACTATCCGCACACGCCCAAGATATTCGGATAATACTAGAGCATGTTCCGATAACACGTTATCTGAGCACGTTCGCTCATCACTTGTCCTTAGCAGTGGAATAATCTAAAATATACATTTCTGTTCTATGGGAGCCTTCGAATCATGACCTGCAGGGAATAAGAAGGACTGTATGTTTGGCTTTTTTTGTAAAGACCTGTTTTAAAAGAGCTGACTATGACTGCTATTCTTCACCCTTTATTACAACCACAAGTCCTGTTCTGGTCACTAGCACTATGCACCCATATCGCCATCACATCAGGTTAGACTTATAGCCTTATACTTTCCTGCAGTATTTTTAGCTAAAGGAAAGAAACTCCAATCGGAAAGGTTTTACGTCCTCTACATACAATGTTTTGTTTAGAAAAAAAATAAATAAAAATAAGGGGAACATGCAAATAACATATGTTCCTGTAAAGCAAGCCCTTAGTATCGACAGATCAGAACGCTTCTCGAGGCAAGTTTTCAGTCTACTACATATGGATTGCCGAGTCCTAAAATAAAAAAGGAAAATATGGCACGTTCAAGACCACCATTTTTTTTTAATAAGTGGACTGGTGTTTTTCTCCAGCTCACAGTCTAACACAGAGTGCTGAAGCACCACTAAGGATAATGGAGCTTCAACCTGGTGTAAACGTAGATTGACTACAGGTAAACGCTTATGTCTTGACTTATTAGGAAATATCCATACGTCATCTTCAAAAATCCTTCAAAGTAAGAAAAAGGTTAAAAAGAATAACTGTGGTGGATGAAAGCAAAATGCATTTGCACCTATGCATTCAAGGTCCAGGACATGTTCTCTAGCCCTTGTGTAAAACATATTCCTCCGTGGAGGTTGCTGGATGCTCTGGAATGAGAAGAATACAGTCATCCCATGTTCTGAACTTCATTGATTTTCACAATGTCCCATAAAAAGCATGTAGAAGAGTCTGTGCAAGATAAAGAGCTGGACGTGACGTACTGAACGATAGCAGCGCTGGAGGGTGGACGTTCAGTCATTTTGCATTATGTCGGTTTGTTCACAACCATGTTCCAAGTGAGATATGCAGAACAGTAAGTCACAGGCAAGGTGACATTAATGGCGCAGGTGGAGTGGTCTTCACCCCCTTGTGCTGTGGGAAGTTAGTTTCCCAACTTTATAGTTGGGGGAAGGCACTTGGGTAATAATTCTATCCAGTTTTCCATCTGGGAGGAGGGCAGCTTTAACTATGTCGTCCAGGTTCTCCTTCCTCGCTGGCAGTAGTGCTAGTACAGCTATTTTAACACTGCTCACAGATTTCTACATGTAACCTAAGAAAAATCTTGTGTCTCATTTTGCAAGAATACAAAACGGAGGGCTGCAAGTGATTCCAAGGCATCTCCTGCCAAGTCATGGACTGCAGCCTCTGACTTTAGAAGGATGTCCAGACTAACACCATTCGTACCTGGACAGTAGGTGTTAAATAAATGCTAATGCTGCCCTTGGGGTCCACATGTGGTTTCACAGTACAGGTAAATCCAGAGTTGATATGCCTAAGGTGCTCGCACATTAGATGGTACGGCGGGTGAATGATGGGATGGTATTACAATGCAATGGAAGCCCAAAGAAGGCAACAGGTATCCTGGACAGTGACCCAACAAGGTGCTAAAAGAAGGCAACGTCTGACATGCCGTCCATAATCTGTATAAAAGGTAGACTTGAATTTGAAGGAATTGTGGCACAAGTGGGAGACCCGTCTCCAAACATGATCATGAGGAGATGCTTGGCGCCAATGGGTGCATCCCCGCAGTGGCTTTTTATGTTTAGGTCCTAGTGTTAACGTTGGTGCTTTGGTCCGAGAGATGAGGTCAGACGAAGGTTTACATGGCCGCTGTATCTATCTGTACATACAGCTGCCTGACGCCAGCCTAAGAAAGAAAAAAAAAAAAAAGAAGACAAAAAAGACAAGCATGTTTTAGATTGGGTCTCTGATGGAAAAATCACAAAATTACGGTAAATATCATAGGAACCAACAAACTAGAAAGCCCCAAAATGTAGTGTTGATAGAAACTCCAATTATTTTAGGAAGGTAGTCTAGGACCACCAGGCCACAGACACACACAATGCAGGTCTTGACATTTAACGACTGCTGAATCCATCTCAAGGAGGACAATATGGGTACAGTCCCTGTGGAAAACTCCGCAATCGCCAGCTAATGTCACCACTGTCTCATAATGAGGCCAAATAACTTTCTAGAAGGTAAACTTCATGTTGTAGACACCCCCTTTGGAGAGCCTGGTTGGAGGGTAGAATGAGAAGCTGCATTAGGCTGTGACATTTTCTTATAGCGCTGAGCGCCTGAGATCATAGCGTATAACACCCGCTGGGAAATATGGACTGAAATTAGTGCTAATATGCAAAGGTCCATGTCAAAAGCCCCCGCACCTGTGTGAAAATATTATGCGTCTGGCTGAGAATCCAGCGGGCGTCTGCCTCAGGTCCCACCACCAGTTTCAGGGTCCCAATGTATACATCCGTACAGAGAGTCCAGAAATGTGGGTCGTGTAGATGATAAACGCCCTGGAGCTGCTGCACCTGGGAGAAAAAAGAAAAAAAAAAAAAATGAACACATGACCGTCCAAATGCACATCAGGCCCGAGTGGCAGACATTATTATTATTATTATTTATTTATATAGCACCATTAATTCCATGGTGCTGTACATGAGAAGGGGTTACATCAAAATACAAATATCACTTACAGTAAACAAAACTAACAATGACAGACTGGTACAGAGGGAAGAGGACCCTGCCCTTGCGGGCTTACATTCTACAGGAATGACATGGTGATATCCAGCAAGTTGGCGAGCAATCATGCACTATGCCCCCTGCTAATGCCGTCTACAGTATATTATTACTTATGACTTGTCAGACATAACACAAGTTTTCATGGACTGTAAGAAATGGGCTGTAGTGCTCTGCGGAGACAGGACACAGTCGGGGGAACTATCAATGAGCCAAAGATTAACACAATCTGACTGCACGCTGCTACCAGGCGATGGTGGACGGTGCTCTGCGGAGACAGGACACGGTCGGAGGAAGTAACAATGTGCCAAAGATTAACACAATCTGACTGCACGCTGCTACCAGGTGACGGTGCTCTGCGGAGACGGGACACAGTTGGAGGAAGTAACAATGGACCAAAGATGAACACAATCTGACTGCACGCTGCTACCAGGCGATGGTGGACGGTGCTCTGCGGAGACGGGACACGGTCGGAGGAAGTAACAATGTGCCAAAGATGAACACAATCTGACTGCACGCTGCTACCAGGCGATGGTGGACGGTGCTCTGCGGAGACGGGACACGGTCGGAGGAAGTAACAATGTGCCAAAGATGAACACAATCTGACTGCACGCTGCTACCAGGCGATGGTGGACGGTGCTCTGCGGAGACGGGACACGGTCGGAGGAAGTAACAATGTGCCAAAGATTAACACAATCTGACTGCACGCTGCTACCAGGCGATGGTGGACGGTGCTCTGCGGAGACAGGACACGGTCGGGGGAAGTAACAATGGGCCACAGATGAACACAATCTGACTGCACGCTGCTACCAGGAGACGGTGCTCTGCGGAGACGGGACACAGTTGGAGGAAGTAACAATGGACCAAAGATTAACACAATCTGACTGCAAGCTGCGACCAGGCGATGGTGGACGGTGCTCTGCGGAGACGGCACACAGTCGGGGGAAGTAATAATGGGCCAAAATGAACACAATCTGACTGCACACTGCTACCAGGAGACGGTGGACGGTGCTCTGCGGAGCCCACAGCCCTGTATAGCAAACGTGAAGGTCACTGTTCACAAATCTGAACCAGATCTAGAGATGAATGCAAATAAAGCAGGATGATAAGATGGCGACACAATGCTTTATATACATACACAATAATGTAGACATGTTAGCTGGAGAAGGAGGAGTATACGAACCCGCTGGTAACATTCAGGGAGCAAATTATCCAAGGCTGGGGGAGTTCTCTGCATGAGGATCCCAATTGACTGCTTAAGTAAAGGAATAACACTGGAAGGAAAAAGCATTTTCTCAGATTAATCAAAATTTTGAAGTCGTGTACAAACATTTGTCATATTCCCTGCACCCTCCAACCCTCCATAAAGAACACAGTCTGCAGCAATGGATCCTATAGCAGCCACCGGCAGACGACCCCAGGAGTTTCCCCACTTATACAATACGCCTGCACGGTGGCATTTGTGGGTCTCCCTGCAGAGGTCTACACCTGGACATACTGCAGAACTATACCTCCATCACAAAGCGAAAAATCGATTTGGGAACAAAGGTGTAGAACAGCAGTATCTGATATTGTGGCTACATCCTGGGCAAACAGCAGGGGTGTAGCTCAGCCCTTCCCAATGCTGCGGGCATCTTACTCACAACGGTAATGTTAGGTATCAGAATGCACATGATGTGGTTATCAAAAGGGGAAATATAACACTAAAAAAATATATACTTCACTTTATCCCCACGCCATAGTTCTACACTGAGCTTTCATCTTACAGTCAGTCAAATGCTCGGATCTGATCCTCATGTCTATCCTACACTAAACACAGAAAACCCCAGCAGAATAAAACATATTACAGCACTTCTATCTGCTCATTGTCTCATTTTCCAATTAAAAGTAAGGAATATATAAATATATGGTCAGATGAGCTCAGCTATTGGAGGCACACCTCCTCCTCCTCGCCTTGTGTGTGGCCGTCAGACTACCGTCTGCAGCACCACCTTACCGCAGCAACCTGTCTACAGCAGGACAGAAGATCACTAAGGCACACCCCCTTGGCTAATGGGGCAGGACATCAGCGGATCACTGGCCAAGTATGGGACCGATCAGCGGGAGTCTCTGCACAATTTCTACAAGAAAGTTTTAGGACTATTCAGAAAATGCCTAAAAGACTAACAGGCAGCGAGGACAAATATCTCCAGTCTTCATGGAACGTTCATTTCTGGGTTTAATATTCCTTAAGGAGTTGCAGACTAAGGCTTCTTTCACACTTCAGTTGTTTGGCGTCAGTCACTTCCAATATAGTGACGGATCGACGGATCCGTCACAATTGTTGAGAAAACGGTTCCAACGGATCCGTATTTTGACGGATCCGTTACTTGGGGGTTGTCTGGGAAAAGTATCTACTTTTTGGAGCATGCGCTATTGAAAAAGCGGATTGGGGCGACGGATCCGCCGAAATGACGGTCGCGACGGATCCGTCGCCCATAGGCGGCCATTCTATGGTATGACGGACGCGATGGATCCGCCGCGAACCGTCATTTTGGCGTTGACAAAAAACGTTTCAATGTCCGTCTATGTCTAGACAACGTCCGCCAAATTTCGACGGATCCGTCGCATGACGGATGGAACGGACGACCATCCGCCACAATCCGTCGTTAATGCAAGTCTATGGGAAAATAGCTGATCCGTCAAAAAAAATGACGGATCCCTTATTTGAGGTAAATGGCGGTTTTAGACTGACGCCAAACAACTGAAGTGTGAAAGAGGCCTAAGGAGGCGCTCTTCACCTTGGCAGATGGGGGACGGTATGGGCCTTTCAGCTCTACTTCCACATTTGATACATTGTTTCTCTCTTGCACATCTGTTCTAGGGAAGGATGTGACAACTGCTTGCTGCTCCCCCGAGTATGTGTACAGGTCAGGTATAATAACAAATGCCCCGTGCACCCGCCCGTCGATGGGTCCATGCACAGCTGGTGTCGCAGATCCCTCCGGTGTTTCCCCCTCTGCAGCGGGTTCCAGTGCGGATCCTATGCTGCACCTTATCCTCAGCATCCTGGGGATCACAGGCAGAACATGGACCCTCAGGGATGATAAGGTGATGCCATATTTTTGGGAATGGTCATCACCTGGAGAGATGGGAAAGACCAAGAAGGAGATGTCTGTCCACCATTGATGGATATGAAGTACCCTTATAAGCTTCAAGAAGAAGGTCTGCAGTATCTGAGGAGTGTATAATGAGGTGTTGCAGGAGCTAGGATGCATGGATCGTTCCCAAGAATACGAGAGGACATCAGACGGCGAAGAAGAAGAAAATTACACTCATCAGTCGGATTATTCTGATTCAGGGTTGTGGTGCCTTCACCATCTGTCCTGTGCTGAGGCTCCCGGACATTCAGGACCTGCAGCCGGCCAGATTCACCAAAATGAACCAGTTTCTGTTCTCCTGTGGATCGACTGGTGAAAGCTGCAGGGACTGTGAAGGGGCATGCTCGGCCCCAAGACCCTATGACTAGTGATGAGCAAATATACTCGCTGCTTGAGATTTCCTGAGCACGCTCGGGGGTCATCCGAGTATTTCTCAGTGCTCAGAGATTTCGTTTTCCTTACAGCAGCTGAATGATTTACATCTGTTAGCCAGCATAAGTACATGTGGGGATTCCCTAGCAACCAGGTACCCCCACATGTACTCAGCCTGGCTAATAGCTGTAAATCATTCAGCTGCAGTGATGAAAACTAAATCTCCGAACACTTACAAATACTCGGAGGACCCCTGAGCGTGCTCTGGAAATCTCGAGTAACGAGTATATTCGCTCATCACTACCTATGACCTGTGTAATCAGGTACTGCAGGTACAGAGGGTCTACACAGGAGACATTATACATGGAAGTTTAGCTATAATTCAAGGTGGATCTACCTTCCTTTAGCACAGAGAAGACATGCAGGTGTTGGTACAACTCTCCCCATTCATTTACCAGAACTGGGCATTAGAAAGCAGATTACATGCAAAGAAGAAGGAACTGAGACCCACACAAGTGTGACTGCACGCCGACAGGCAGCACTTTCTGTTTCTGAAGAAGCCACAAGATTGAATCCTGCCAATTTCATATATATTACATATACAATATATTATACATACTACATGTCAGGTTACTTATTTACAGATTGCAAAATCCATTTATTGCATAAATGAGAGCAAAAAGGTATTGTATGACTAACAATCAAATAATTACAATTATTGAACTTGAATTTAAAACCAGATCCCCGATTTTTCAGGTAGGCAAGGTTAGAAGGGTGAGCACAGATATCCCGAGTTTCTGGATTATCGCATGTACCCATTTGGTAGAGATAGCGCAGATAACATGTCTGCACCGGAGGGCGGTATAAAGACTGTTATATACACTCATGCTGGGATCATCAGGCAATAATAAGAGACATTATTCCGCACTCACCTGACAAAGATGAGCAAAGCGATAAGCATGGAGCATATAGGGTCTGCAATCATCCATCCATACCGCTGCATCAGGATAGTGGAGATGATCACACCGACACTCCCCAGCGCGTCCGCCACAATGTGCAAAAATACTCCTGTAAGGAAAGAAGGAGTTAGGGTCCTTCACAATGTAAATCAGAGGGTCTTCACCTGTATTCTTACAAATATACTACACTGTGAATACTCCATGAGCTGACATATGTGTGTATAAGAGATGCATTTTCAGGGACCATATTAATGAAGATGATGTGGGATGAACACATCAGGTCCGCATTTGTAAAACTTGGAGAGCTACAAGATGGAACAAGATTGTCATGAAACTCTCCAGCATCAAATGTCTACAGATGGCCTGATTTCTGAAGATGTCAAAAGTCGCAAAGTTTAGTTCATTTTGTGAGCCTTTCACAGCTTTACGACAGAATTCTGGAATGAGATAGTCAATGAGTTGAATCCATTGTGTTCGGAGGGGGAAAAGGGTGAGATGTGACAAAGTTGGGATAAATAATAAAAAAAGGTAAACACTACATTTTATGAGCATCTACATAGCCATTTACAATAAATAAATAAATAAATAGAAAGCTGCTGGCATTCACATGTCGGGGCTGGGAATCCCTTCTTTTTAGCAAAATTCAAGCAAGAAACCAAAGTAACTTGTACACTGGTGCTCTGCTGCCCTCTGCTGGACATCTGCAGTTACACAACGGACTTTTCAATCCCAACTTTTACATAACCACTTTCCTTTATGCAGCAGAAATTGGCGAAAAATCTTAGAGTAGCCTTTTTACTGCCAGTAACCTTACAGGAGGAATTTGTGGTTATTGGAGCCAAATGTCTCAAATGGTGCACAATGATTCATAAATTTGAACTACTTTGATCAAATCAGTCACTATTGACTATTGTAGTGATCAAATAATATCAAATATTATTTGATGACTACAATAAACTGCAAAAAAAGCTCCACAAAAGTTGAGTGCCTAAGTTTCTCTTTTACTTTCCTGTGGGTTGTACATATCCCTTTAACACAACGGCTTCTTTTTCCCCATTTGCATTTCCTCCTCCTGCACAGTTTCCTCCATGTTGGTTTTGGGCATCGGGCGCTCTACTGCACCAAGGGGCATTTTTATCGGTTTCTCCAGTTCTTAAGATAAAGTACTTGTCAGGAATCTCTTCTGGTGTATTATGCCCTCTTACCTTCTAAAATCTGCTTGCTGGACCCTCTCTGCTCCTCCGGTGGTTCATCTACAAGTAGAACACACGTCAGTCTTATATATAATGTCCTAACAGGAATTTAGGTCAGCGGTGATTATAGCGTCCACTTGTATAACATGAATGACACCAATTTTACGGTTTATGAAGAATCTACTGATAGTAATGATGGTCATTTTCAATTTTATAAGACGCTTTAAGATAAAAAAAAACCCCAAAACCGGAATCTTATAGAACCCAAAAAATTAAAAAGAGGTATTCCCACCTCCAAGATCCTATCTCAATATGTAGAAGGTGTAGTAATAATATTAGCAAATACATCTAATTTGACATGAAGTATAGTTCTTCTGATTTACTATGTCGCTTACTCCATGTGCAGGGCATTGCTGTAGCTTAGGCATCCATGCTTACAACTAACTGTAGACTATGAGTGGTTGTAACCATTGTAATGCCCTGCACATGGAGCTGGCAACATAGCAAATCAGAAGAACTATACTACATTTCTACATGTTGGTAAATATTATTTTTACACCTACTACATATTGGGATAGGATGTTGGAGATGGGAATATCCCTTTAAATATCGCATACAGTATATTAGAAAAATGTCTAAGGCACAATACAGCAAACTGTGTTGCCAATTATTTAAAGGGATTGTATCAATTTGGCTTTTCAGGAGCACACCGCTGCTCAGCCTCCTGGATTTCTAATTGCTGGGGAAGGCTAAAATGCTGACTGAGACAGTTTGGGCTAGCGGCTGGCCTGTCCGGCACAATCTCTGACTGCAGGTCCAAGTCACCGGTACAAATATGAGCAGTGACCGGTCACCACACCAGCATCAATAACACCCTGGGTGCACGGCAGTCTGAGCTGGCGAGGGAATGTACCCAAAAAGAAGAAGTTGGCGCTCGGTTGGCCCGGTTCAATACTTTATTGGAAATCCGTGTGCAAAAATGACAGTAAAATAATAACACAACCTAACGCGCTTCAGAATACAACTCCTTAGTTAGATATTGAACCGAGGAGAACGGAGTGCTGACTTTCTTCAGATTCTCTCCCTACCAATCTCCATAGACTTCTATAGGTGGCAGTGAAGACAGAATTAACCCCTTTCTGCCATGGGACGGAATAGTACATCCGATGGCAGTACCCCGCTTTGATGTAGGCTCCGGCGGTGAGCCCGAATCAAAGCCGGGACATGTCAGCTGACATGTGCCCGCAATAGGCGCGGGCTGAATCGCGATCCGCCTGCGCCTATTAACTAGTTAAATGCTGCTGTCAAACTGAAAGCAGCATTTAACGCATGCTTCCGGCCATAGGGACGGAAATATACGCACCACTGACCCCCATCACATGATCAGGGGTCATCGGTGCGTCGACATGACAACCAGATTGCTATGAGCGCCACCCTGTGGTCAGAGCACATAGCAATGCAGGAATTCTGCTACATAGAGGCGATCTGAGCATCACGTCTATGTAGCAGAGACGATCAAGTTGTGGCAGCTTCTAGCCTCACATGGAGGCTATTGAAGCATGCCAAAACTTAAGGAATAATAGTTTTAAAAATATATATATAAAAGTTTAAATCCCCTCTATTTCGCCCCACTCAAAATAAAACAATAATATAAAAAAAAAAAAAAAATCAAACATGCACATATTTGGTATCGCCGCATTCAGAATCGCCCAATCAATAAAAAAAAAGGATTAACCTGATTGCTAAACGACGTAGTGAGAAAAAAAATCGAAACGCCTGAATTACATTTTTTGGTTGCCGCAACATTGCATTAAAATGCAGTAACAGATGATGAAAAGAGCTTATCTGCACCAAAATAGTATCATTAAAAACGCCAGCTCGGCACACAAAAAATAAGCCCTCACCCGACCCCAGATCACGAAAAATGGAGACACTACGGGTATCGGAATATTGCACAATTTTATTATTTATTTATTTTTTTTTAGGAAAACTTTGGAATTTTGTTTTCACCACTTAGATAAAATGTAACCTAGACATGTTAGGTGTCTATGAACTCATAATGACCTGGAGAATCATAATGGCAGGTCAGTTTTAGCATTTAGTGAACCTAGCAAAAAAGCTAAAACAAAAAACAAATGTGGGATTGCACTTTTTTTGCAATTTAACCGCACTTGGAATTTTTTTCACCTTTTCTAGCACGCGACATGGTAAAACCAATGGTGTCGTTCAAAAGTACAACTCGTCCCGCAAAAAATAAACAAGCCCTCACATGGCCATATTGACGGAAAAATAAAAAAAGCTATGGCTCTGGGAAGGATGGGAGTGAAAGACGAAAAGGCAAAACCAAAAAAAGCTCCGGGGGTTAAGGGATTAAAGATTTAACCAGTGTGCGTTTGGGGGGGGGGGGGTGTATTAGTGATTGATAAGTGGGAAGAGACATTTTTCTCTATTAAAGTTAAAGTTTATCACATTCACTTGAATGGCTGATTTATGGGGAAAAATATGAAAACTGTAGGAACGATTTTATTTCGAAACTTGCAATGCTTATTGCAATTATATAATTCTGCATTAGTAGAGAGGGGGCTTCTTCATTGCTAACCCCTGTATACCATCACTTACTATGGTAGAAAACCCCCTTTGACCCAGGAGAACATGACTTTATGGAAAATATAAAAGACCAAACAATACATAACACAAATGTATCGTACCTGGACAAGAGGACCCATAACCATGTCCATGTTTATGGCCATGATCCCCTCCATGACTGTGGCCATGATCCCCTCCATGACTGTGGCCATGATCCCCTCCGTGGCTGTGGCCATGCCCACCCGCATGGCTGTGCCCATGACTTCCACTATGGCTATGCCCTTGACTCAAGGAACCATTAAATAAAGAATGACTGTGCCCATGACCTAAAAAAGAAGAATGTTACACACATTTAAGAATCTTTCAACAGCCTGGACTGAAGAGTCATCAGTTTGACATGTGCTGACATTTATAGTACTTTACCCAGTTATAAAACACTGTCCCCGATGGGGCTCACAATCTGGATTCCCTATCATTATGTCTTTGGATTGTAGGAGGAAACCGGAGAACCTGGAAGAAGGACAATCAAACACGGGGAGAACATACAAGCTCCTTGAGATGTTGTCCTTGGTGGGATTTGACCCCAGCGCTGTAGCGCTACATAGCAGACTATTAGGACAGGATGTTAGACTTGCGCTGCTGCCTCACTAAGCAAAAGCAAATCTCTATCTGCTACAGAAATGGTATCGGCACAGAACTCGCCTATGAGAACGGGATTATAAGTCACATAATATCAACACTTTTTAGGTAAAGTTAGAAAAACTAAAAATGGAATAACATACCGCCATCATGTGAGTGCCCATGACCCCCGCCATGCTGGAACACAAATATTCCAATAAGGTTTACAAGAAAACCAAGGACAGAGACTGGTAGTAACCGTTCATGATGGACCTCGGGAGTATCCAACGCTCGCTTAAAAAAAAACCAAAATACACATGTTAGACCTGCTAGACTGGAAAGACGCATCAACAGTTGTGTATTATGACACATTTGTTTTTTTCATAACAAACTGTAAAAGAAACGTAGGACAATTGATAAACTAGTTGGCCCGTGCAAAATTTTCGCACATTGGTTGTCGGGGGTGCAGGCAATTTCAGGAAAATCAAGCTGGTCAAATGTTAATGTATTTAATGAGATGATGAACACAGAGAGGTATTTATATATGTAGTTTGGTAATACAATAAATTGGTTTGATAAGTAGAGGCTAAAAAACGTCTTGAGGTTGTGGCGCCACTTGTAGGTTATTGTTTTTTTTCTGCAGGTTTCTGAAAATGAATGTTTAATCTGTATTTACTAGTGTTGAGCATTCCGATACCGCAAGTATCGGGTATCGGCCGATACTAGCGGTATCGGAATTCCGATACCGGGATTCCGATACTTGCCGCGTATCGGATACCGGAATCGGAAGTTCCCAGATTCAAAATTCCGAAATTCAGCCAATGAGAATGATTCCAAGTGTGGGCACATCCTGTTTAGCATGGAGGGCATGAAACTACTGGCAAGGCTGTGATTGGCTGCTGAAATGATGTCATGATGCAGTTTAAAAGTCGCTGGCGCCATTTTCCGATCACTCTGCTGTGAATTCAGTTAGTGACAGGACGCTGTTTGCTGACTGAGGGACAGTTTAGAGATAGCGATTTGCTTCTTTGTGCTTTCCAAAGGCTAATTTAGCAACCGCTGTGTTCACCTACTATTCACCTTGCTTTTGCCTTGTAGCGCTGTTTTCACAGCGATCTGCAAGGTCTGTGTGTGTGTGTGTGTGTGTGAGTGCAGCCCACTCTCTAGTCTGAGTGCAGCCACATAGGCCATCCATAGCTGGTTGTATTCAGTTCAGGGAGGGTGGTTCATTGCCTCATACTGTTCTTTTTTTTTTTTTTTTTTTCAAGTAGTGTAGTCTGCTGCTAATTTATTCAAAAAAATCCTATTAGTGTCTTTCCACCCGTCTCCAGCTAATTTGTGGAAAAACACTACATAGGATAAAGTAGAGGAGGGTTTTTGGGCCTTGCAGCGCCGTTTACGGCTGTCTGCACGGTCTCCGTGTGACTGCAGCTCGCCCTGTAGTCTGTGAGCAGCCGTAGCCTGGTTGTCTCCAGCTCAGGGTTGTTCACTGCGTCATACCGCCAAATCAATTTTAAATTTTTTTTCAAGTAGTGTAGTCTGCTGCTAATTAATTTAAAAAAATCCTATTAGTGTCTTTCCACCCGTCTCCAGCTAATTTGTGGAAAAACACTACATAGGATAAAGTAGAGGAGGGTTTTTGGGCCTTGCAGCGCCGTTTACGGCTGTCTGCACGGTCTCTGTGTGACTGCAGCTCTATCTGTTGTCAGTTCAGCCCCCAAAAAAGAAATAAATAATAAAGTTCACCAAACACACCAGTGACACCACTTTACATTTCTGTAGGCCACATTAGCTCATATTAAAGTCTAGTCCACACTTTAGAAAATTAGTGTTTCTTATACCTGTTAGGAGGAGTTGCTGAGGAATAAGCACACAAATCCGTTAGTACTTTTCTGCTTATCTTTATCAGTCAACCAAGATGAAGAAGGCAGTGAGTAAGGCACGTGGGCGTGGGCGCGGAGCAGGGAGGGGACGTGGGGATTCTGTGCCTGCTGCGGGCACCGGTGACTCATCAGCACCCACTTTCACCAGGCAACAGTCGTTCATGCGCAGCTTTGTGTCAGAGCGTCGTACACCGCTGCTGCGTCAAGACCAAATTGAAGCTGTTGTCGGATGGATGGCAGCTAATGCATCAACTTCCATTAGTGCCACATCCTCTCAGACACAGAGCACTGGAGAGCAGCCATCTGTCTCTTCACCACCTGCCAAATTGCCCAGGCAGACAGAGAGCCCAGGACAGGAGCCGTCTCTACTTCTGTTCTCTGAATCTCTTGGCTTGGAAACAGGGGGCCAGCCAAGCAGCATTGGAGAAATGGAAGAAGAGGCAGGGTGCAGTGATGCCCAACAGCTTTTTCTGTCTTCCTCTGAAGAGGCGGGTGGGCCAGTGGCTCCGGTCACCACATCGCAGGCCGCATCAGCTGATGATGACACTCAGGTGCCACTTACTGGTGCGTGCTCTGCTGCTGAGACTACCCAGGAGGAGCAGTTGGGGGCAGAGGGTAGTGTAGATGATGAGGTCCTCGACCCATCTTGGCGTGAGGGACAGGAAGGTGGTGGGAGCAGCTCTGAGGAAGAGATTCCCCGTACGGCCCAAAGAGGGAGAGGGAGGGGGAAGACCGCGGATCCTGCAGCCTCCGCTTTGGCACCCGTTAGGAGCATGTCTCTTCCAAAAGCCAAAAAGGGCGCTCCCAAGACTTGCAGTGCCTGGTCCTTTTTTGACACAGTTGCAGATGACATTTGCTATGTCAGATGCAACGTGTGTCATCAAAAAGTCAAAAGAGGGAAAAATGTCAGCAACCTCAATACCTCCAACATGTGGAAACATGTGCGCAACAGGCACCCGGCGGAGTTAGAAAAACACACTGAAGAGGTAGGCCAACCAACAGCGGCAGCTACCACCTCTTCAGCTCGTGTTGCCTCTTCCTCTAGCTCACACGCAGCTGGTTCGGCTTCCTCCCAGGATCGCCGTGGAAGAACCTCTGGCCCTGTTGTCCAGAGACCCGCTGTAATTCCACCCGCAGCACCACTTTCCCAGTCATCCACACACTCCCAGCCCAGTCTACAGCCATCGGTAGTACAGGCATGGGAGAAAAGGCGGCCTTTCTCGTCAAACCACCCACGAGCACAGGCTCTGACTGCAGGCATTGCCAAACTGCTGTCACTGGAAATGCTGTCATTCAGGCTGGTGGAGACTGACAGCTTCCGTGACTTGATGTCATTGGCAGTCCCACAGTACAATGTGCCCAGCCGCTTTTACTTCAGCAGGCAAGCCGTCCCTGCCCTGCACAAGCATGTGGAGGGACACATAAAACACGCGCTTCTGAACGCCGTCAGTAGCAAGGTCCACCTCACCACCGATGCGTGGACCAGTCAACATGGACAGGGGCGATACCTTTCCCTCACTGCCCATTGGGTTAATGTCGTTGAGCCAGGTACAGACCGTGCGAGTGGCGCAGGACGTGTCCTGCCCACTCCAAGGATTGCAGGAATCCATTCTGTACGCATTGACTCCTCCTCTTACACCAGTTCCTCAGAATCATCGCTGCAGGAGCCGTCACAGTCCACCTCCACATGGACCCGTGATGAACGTGTACCTGTTACGACCGACATGAGCACAGCCGTGGCCAAACGTCAACAGGCCGTGTTGAAATTAATTTTTTTGGGGAATCGTAGCCACACAGCGCAGGAGCTCTGGAATGCCATCAAGCAGGAGAGCGATGTGTGGTTTGTGCCAGCGAATCTCCAGCCAGGCATGGTAGTGTGTGATAATGGCCGAAATCTGGTGGCAGCTCTGGGCCTCGGCAACCTCACTCACATCCCATGTCTGGCACATGTGCTCAATTTGGTCGTGCAGAGCTTTTTGAGGGACTATCCGGATCTTGATGCACTGCTGCACAAGGTCCGCCTAGAGTGTGCTCACTTGCGGCGTTCCAGCACGGCAAAAGCGCGCATTGCGGCTCTGCAGCGCCGACACCGCCTGCCGGAACATCGCATCATATGTGACCTACCTACCAGGTGGAATTCCACGTTACATATGTTGGAGCGGTTGTGTGAGCAGCAGCAAGCTGTAATGGAGTACCGGCTGCTTCAGGCGCAAAGAAGTCGCAGTCAGCGCCGTACAGACTTCACAACAACAGAGTGGGCCACTATGAATGACGTCTGCCAGGTTTTGCGTCCCTTTGATTATTCCACGCGGATGGCGAGTGCAGATGATGCACTAGTCAGCATGACTGTCCCCCTTATCTGCCTGCTTGAAAAATCACTGCAAGCGCTAAGGGATGATGTTGTGGAAGAGGTGGAGGATGAGGATTCACCATTTCCATCATCTTCTGGACAGTCAGCGCCACGTGGTTCCTCACAAACGCGTAGGCAGGGGACAGTTTGTGAGAAGGATGAGGAGGAGTCAATGGAGGAGAAAGACGTCCGTCCAGAGGAGGGAGTTACCGAATTGTCCAGTACTCAGTGTGTACAGCGAGGGTGGGGTGATGACGAGCGGGCAGAGATCACGCCTCCAGCAGGGGACAGCGTTTCTTGGGCAGTTGGCAGTCTGCAGCACATGGTGGATTACATGCTGCAGTGCCTGAGAAACGACCGCCGCATCGCCCACATTCTCAACATGTCTGATTATTGGGTGTTCACCCTCCTCGATCCTCGCTACCGGGACAACGTAGAAAGCCTCATCACACCGTTGAACCGGGAGCGAAAAATGCGGGAGTACCAAGACACACTGGTCAATTCCATCATCTTCTCCATTCCAACTGAGAGAAGTGCTGCTAGTGCATTACAAAGCAGCTCAGTGCGTCCAGGCAGTGGAGGAGGCTCTGCACAAAGAGGGAGCAGAAGCAGTGCCTCTGCCCAAGGCAAGACCAGTATGGCCCAACTGTGGCACAGTTTTCTGTGCCCCCCACAAAAGTCTACACCATCACAGACGGCTCCAGTCAGCAGGAGGCAACGGTTCCGTCAGATGGTGACAGACTACATGTCTTGCCCTCTTGCTGTACTCCCAGACGGCTCTTCCCCTTTCAAGTTTTGGGTCTCAAAGCTGGATACATGGCCAGAGCTAAGCCAGTATGCATTGGAGGTGCTGTCTTGCCCTGCGGCCAGTGTATTATCGGAACGTGTCTTTAGTGCTGCAGGTGGTGTACTAACTGACCGTCGCATGCGACTATCCTCCGATAACGTTGACCGGCTTACTTTCCTGAAAATGAACAAGGCCTGGATCTCGCAGGAATTTGCCACTCCTCCTCCTGATTAAATAATTAGGTCACTGTATACGTTATCCAGGTCTCCTGTTGTGTTCATCTTTCTACCACCTGAACTTAAATTCCTGTGCTCCAACACCGCCAGTTGAGGCTCAGAAGTGCCGTCTGCACAGTCAAAACATACGACCCAGTGTTATTGGGTTTCAGTAACGTCAGCTGATCCCCAGCTGTGTAGCCGGCAATGTGTCATGCGACCGCCACGCTGACACAACAACTGAAATGTAAGGGAATCTGTCCCCCCCCCCCCCCCAAGGCGTTTGTTACTGAAAGAGCCACCTTGTGCAGCAGTAATGCTGCACAAGGAAAAGGTAGCTATTTTTGTTTAGCTCCTTGCACACGCAGAACTTAACACTTATAAAATGTGTCCACTGATACCGTAAAACCGTCCCGGAGGTGGGACTTTCCTTCGTAATGTGACGCAGCACAGCCGTCATTCCTACCCCCACGGCGCCGCGCACCGGCTCCTCAGCGTTGTTTTATTCCGTCCCGGAGCCTGCGCTGTTATGTTATCCCGTGGCCAGGCACACTTAGCGCTGCCCGTCTTCTGGCATCATTTGGTGTCAGGATGGCTGCGCCTGTGCGGCCGCGCTGGCAGAGAGCCCGCCTCGCAGTGTCTTCTGATTTAATCCCACTGGGGGCCTGGGATCCATGGACATGCGCAGTGCATATCTGAACCTCCACCTCTCACTCATTTCCCTATGGCTTCTTCAGACTGTTCGGTGTCAGCTGGTCCCTAATAGCATGCCACGGCCGTGACACCGCACAGTCTTAAGAAGCCGTAGGGAGGGGAGTGAGAGGCGAGGATATGCACTGCGCATGTCCATGGATCCCAGGCCCCCAGTGGGATTAAATCAGAAGACACTGCGAGGCGGGCTCTCTGCCAGCGCGGCCGCACAGGCGCAGCCATCCTGACACCAAATGATGCCAGAAGACGGGCAGCGCTAAGTGTGCCTGGCCACGGGATAACATAACAGCGCAGGCTCCGGGACGGAATAAACCAACGCTGAGGAGCCGGTGCGCGGCGCCGGGGGGGTAGGAATGACGGCTGTGCTGCGTCACATTACGAAGGAAAGTCCCACCTCCGGGACGGTTTTACGGTTGCAGGGGACACATTTTATAAGTGTTTAGTTCTGTGTTTGCAAGGAGCATGATGAAAAGAGCCACCTTTTCCTTTTGCATCTTTTGTGCTGCACAAGCTGGCTCTTTCAGCTACAAACGCCTTGGGGGGGGGTTAAAGGTTCCCTTTCGACTTTCTCAGGCTTCGGCCTACATTGTGTTCCTCTGCTTTTCCACCTGTCCCTGGGCTCCAACACCGCCAGTTGCCGTCCAGAAGTGCTGTACGCACAGTCAACAGTCCCTCCTCTGTTATTGGGGTTCAGTAACGTCAGCTGTTCCCCTGCTGTGTGTGTGGCAATCCCTCCTACCTCCTCCAACCTCCTCCAACCTCCTCCTCCTCCACCTGTCCCTGGGCTCCAACACCGCCAGTTGCCGTCCAGAAGTGCTGTACGCACAGTCAACAGTCCCTTCTCTGTTATTGGGGTTCAGTAACGTCAGCTGTTCCCCTGCTGTGTGTGTGGCAATCCCTCCTACCTCCTCCAACCTCCTCCTCCTCCTCCACCTGTCCCTGGGCTCCAACACCGCCAGTTGCCGTCCAGAAGTGCTGTATGCACAGTCAACAGTCCCTCCTCTGTTATTGGGGTTCAGTAACGTCAGCTGTTCCCCTGCTGTGTGTGTGGCAATCCCTCCTCCAACCTCCTCCAACCTCCTCCTCCTCCACCTGTCCCTGGGCTCCAACACCGCCAGTTGCCGTCCAGAAGTGCTGTACGCACAGTCAACAGTCCCTCCTCTGTTATTGGGGTTCAGTAACGTCAGCTGTTCCCCTGCTGTGTGTGTGGCAATCCCTCCTACCTCCTCCTACCTCCTCCTCCACCTGTCCCTGGGCTCCAACACCGCCAGTTGCCGTCCAGAAGTGCTGTACGCACAGTCAACAGTCCCTCCTCTGTTATTGGGGTTCAGTAACGTCAGCTGTTCCCCTGCTGTGTGTGGCAATCCCTCCTCCAACCTCCTCCTCCTCCACCTGTCCCTGGGCTCCAACACCGCCAGTTGCCGTCCAGAAGTGCTGTACGCACAGTCAACAGTCCCTCCTCTGTTATTGGGGTTCAGTAACGTCAGCTGTTCCCCTGCTGTGTGTGTGGCAATCCCTCCTACCTCCTCCAACCTCCTCCAACCTCCTCCTCCTCCACCTGTCCCTGGGCTCCAACACCGCCAGTTGCCGTCCAGAAGTGCTGTACGCACAGTCAACAGTCCCTCCTCTGTTATTGGGGTTCAGTAACGTCAGCTGTTCCCCTGCTGTGTGTGTGGCAATCCCTCCTACCTCCTCCTACCTCCTCCTCCACCTGTCCCTGGGCTCCAACACCGCCAGTTGCCATCCAGAAGTGCTGTACGCACAGTCAACAGTCCCTCCTCTGTTATTGGGGTTCAGTAACGTCAGCTGTTCCCCAGCTGTGTGTGTGGCAATCCCTCCTACCTCCTCCTACCTCCTCCTCCACCTGTCCCTGGGCTCCAACACCGCCAGTTGCCGTCCAGAAGTGCTGTACGCACAGTCAACAGTCCCTCCTCTGTTATTGGGGTTCAGTAACGTCAGCTGTTCCCCTGCTGTGTGTGTGGCAATCCCTCCTCCAACCTCCTCCTCCTCCACCTGTCCCTGGGCTCCAACACCGCCAGTTGCCGTCCAGAAGTGCTGTACGCACAGTCAACAGTCCCTCCTCTGTTATTGGGGTTCAGTAACGTCAGCTGTTCCCCTGCTGTGTGTGTGGCAATCCCTCCTACCTCCTCCAACCTCCTCCTCCTCCACCTGTCCCTGGGCTCCAACACCGCCAGTTGCCGTCCAGAAGTGCTGTACGCACAGTCAACAGTCCCTCCTCTGTTATTGGGGTTCAGTAACGTCAGTTGTTCCCCTGCTGTGTGTGTGGCAATCCCTCCTACCTCCTCCTACCTCCTCCTCCACCTGTCTCTGGGCTCCAACACCGCCAGTTGCCGTCCAGAAGTGCTGTACGCACAGTCAACAGTCCCTCCTCTGTTATTGGGGTTCAGTAACGTCAGCTGTTCCCCTGCTGTGTGTGTGGCAATCCCTCCTACCTCCTCCAACCTCCTCCAACCTCCTCCTCCTCCACCTGTCCCTGGGCTCCAACACCGCCAGTTGCCGTCCAGAAGTGCTGTACGCACAGTCAACAGTCCCTCCTCTGTTATTGGGGTTCAGTAACGTCAGCTGTTCCCCTGCTGTGTGTGTGGCAATCCCTCCTACCTCCTCCTACCTCCTCCTCCACCTGTCCCTGGGCTCCAACACCGCCAGTTGCCGTCCAGAAGTGCTGTACGCACAGTCAACAGTCCCTCCTCTGTTATTGGGGTTCAGTAACGTCAGCTGTTCCCCAGCTGTGTGTGTGGCAATCCCTCCTACCTCCTCCTACCTCCTCCTCCACCTGTCCCTGGGCTCCAACACCGCCAGTTGCCGTCCAGAAGTGCTGTACGCACAGTCAACAGTCCCTCCTCTGTTATTGGGGTTCAGTAACGTCAGCTGTTCCCCTGCTGTGTGTGTGGCAATCCCTCCTACCTCCTCCAACCTCCTCCTCCTCCACCTGTCCCTGGGCTCCAACACCGCCAGTTGCCGTCCAGAAGTGCTGTACGCACAGTCAACAGTCCCTCCTCTGTTATTGGGGTTCAGTAACGTCAGCTGTTCCCCAGCTGTGTGTGTGGCAATCCCTCCTACCTCCTCCTACCTCCTCCTCCACCTGTCCCTGGGCTCCAACACCGCCAGTTGCCGTCCAGAAGTGCTGTACGCACAGTCAACAGTCCCTCCTCTGTTATTGGGGTTCAGTAACGTCAGCTGTTCCCCTGCTGTGTGTGTGGCAATCCCTCCTACCTCCTCCTACCTCCTCCTCCACCTGTCCCTGGGCTCCAACACCGCCAGTTGCCGTCCAGAAGTGCTGTACGCACAGTCAACAGTCCCTCCTCTGTTATTGGGGTTCAGTAACGTCAGCTGTTCCCCTGCTGTGTGTGTGGCAATCCCTCCTACCTCCTCCAACCTCCTCCAACCTCCTCCTCCTCCACCTGTCCCTGGGCTCCAACACCGCCAGTTGCCGTCCAGAAGTGCTGTACGCACAGTCAACAGTCCCTCCTCTGTTATTGGGGTTCAGTAACGTCAGCTGTTCCCCAGCTGTGTGTGTGGCAATCCCTCCTACCTCCTCCTACCTCCTCCTCCACCTGTCCCTGGGCTCCAACACCGCCAGTTGCCGTCCAGAAGTGCTGTACGCACAGTCAACAGTCCCTCCTCTGTTATTGGGGTTCAGTAACGTCAGCTGTTCCCCTGCTGTGTGTGTGGCAATCCCTCCTACCTCCTCCAACCTCCTCCTCCTCCACCTGTCCCTGGGCTCCAACACCGCCAGTTGCCGTCCAGAAGTGCTGTACGCACAGTCAACAGTCCCTCCTCTGTTATTGGGGTTCAGTAACGTCAGCTGTTCCCCAGCTGTGTGTGTGGCAATCCCTCCTACCTCCTCCTACCTCCTCCTCCACCTGTCCCTGGGCTCCAACACCGCCAGTTGCCGTCCAGAAGTGCTGTACGCACAGTCAACAGTCCCTCCTCTGTTATTGGGGTTCAGTAACGTCAGCTGTTCCCCTGCTGTGTATACGGCAACGTGTACTGCGACCGCCACGCAGGCACAACAAGTTAAATTTAAGGGAACCTGTCCCCCCCCCCCCCCAGGCGTTTGTTACTGAAGGAGCCACCTTGTGCAGCAGTAATGATGCAAAGGGAAAAAGTGCCTCTTTTCGTGGTGCTCCTTGCAGATGCTGAACCTAACACTTATGAAATGTGTCCCCTCACAGCGTTCAACCGTCCGGTAGGTGGAACTTTCCTTTGTCATGTGACGCAGCACAGCCGTCATTTTTACCCCCTTGTCGCCGTGCGCCGCCTCCTCAGCGTTGTTTGAATCTGTCCCGGAGCCTGCGCTGTTAGGTTACCCCTTGGCCATGCACACATTTTGCGCTGCCCGTCTTCTGACATCATTTGCTGTCAGGCTGGCTGCGCCTGTGCGGGTGCGCTGTCCGAGATTCAGCCTCGCGGTGTCGTCTAATGTAATCCCACCGCGGGCCTGGGATCCGTGTCCATGCGCAGTGCATATCCTCGCCTCTCACTCCCCTCCCTACGGCTTCTTCAGACTGTTCGGTGTCAGCTGATCCCTAATAGCATGCCACGGCCGTGACACCGCACAGTCTTAAGAAGCCGTTGGGAGGGGTGTGAGAGGCGAGGATATGCACTGCGCATGGACACGGATCCCAGACCCGCGGTGGGATTACATTAGACGACACCGCGAGGCTGAATCTCGGACAGCGCACCCGCACAGGCGCAGCCAGCCTGACAGCAAATGATGTCAGAAGACGGGCAGCGCAAAATGTGTGCATGGCCAAGGGGTAACCTAACAGCGCAGGCTCCGGGACAGATTCAAACAACGCTGAGGAGGCGGCGCACGGCGACAAGGGGGTAAAAATGACGGCTGTGCTGCGTCACATGACAAAGGAAAGTTCCACCTACCGGACGGTTGAACGCTGTGAGGGGACACATTTCATAAGTGTTAGGTTCAGCATCTGCAAGGACCATAATTAAAAGAGCTAAGTTTACCTTTTCCAGCATTAGTGCTGTACACGATGGCTCTTCCAGCTACAAACGCCTGGGGGGGGGGTTAAAGGTTTCCTTTCAACTTGCTCCAGTGCAGGCTTCGGCCTACACTCTGCTCCCCCTGCAGAGCCCGGGCTCCAACACCGCCAGTTGGGGCCCGGTACTGCTAGCTGCACAGAGAAAAACACCTCGCCAATGTGTCAGTGGGGTTCAGCACCGCCAGCTGTTCCCCTGCTGTGCAGCCGGCAACGTGTCCTGCAACTACCACGCAGGCACAACAGACCCAAAAGCTGCCGCCAGTGCAGGCTTCGGCCTACACTCTGCTCCATCTCCTCCTCCTGCTGACCCCGGGCTCCAACACTGCCAGTTGGGGCCCGGTACTGCTAGCTGCACAGAGAAAAACACCAGCCAATGTGTCAGTGGGGTTCAGCACCGCCAGCTGTTCCCCTGCTGTGCAGCCGGCATCGTGTCCTGCAAAAGCCACGCAGACACAAGAACTGAAATTGAAGGGAACCTGTCCCCCCTCCCCCAGGCGTTTGTACGTTTTTAAGGCCACCTTGTACAGCGGTAATGCTGCATGTGTGCAAGGTGGCTCATAAACGTATTCTCCTCGCACATGTGGAACGGAAAACACGTCTAAAATGTGTCCTCTGTGTGACCATTTAACCGTCCCGGTGGTGTGACTTTCCTTTGTAATGACACGCTGCAACCCCCTTGGTAGCGCTGCCCGTCTTCTGGCATCATTGTTTGGCTGCCTGCGCCTCTGCGGCCGCCCTGACCCACACAACGCCCCTCGGTGTCTTATTTCTTGGGACTGCGAGGGTGTGTTTGATGGGCATGAGCAGTGCATCAGTTCGCCTGTCCCTCATCTCCTTCCGCCTTCTTCAGACTGTGCGGCTTCATGGCCGTGGCATGCGATAAGGGATCAGCTGACGCCACATAGTCTGAAGCAGGTGTAAGAACCCAAGCGAGAGGCGAACATATGTACTGCGCCAGGCCATGAATCCCAGCCCCGCAGTGTTTTAACTATGTCAATACACTGCGGGGCTGTGATTCATGGGCATCGCGAACCGCACCAGCCAACATTAAATGAGGTCAGAAGATGGGCAGCGCTAACAGCGCTAGGCCAGGGGATAACACGACAGCGCAGACTCCTGTACAGCAAATAACAACGCTCAGGAGGCTGCACCCAGCACCAAGGTGGGATTCTTGACATCTGTGCTGCGTCTCATTACAAAGGGAACTCGCGCCTCCAACACAGTTTGACTGTATAAAGGGCTAAATGTTATACGTGTTCCATTCAGCGTGTGCAAGGAGCCAAATTAAAAGAGCAACCTTTGACTTGTGCACCACTACTGCTGCATAAGCTGTGGCTCTTCTACTTTGTAACCCCTGAGGGGGGGTTAAAGGTTACCTTTGAAATTGGTTCGATTAGGCTTCGGCCTACACTCTGCTCCCCCTGCAGAGCCCTGGGCTCCAACACCGCCAGTTGGGGCCCGGTACTGCTAGCTGCACAGAGAAAAACACCAGCCAATGTGTCAGTGGGGTTCAGCACCGCCAGCTGTTCCCCTGCTGTGCAGCCGGCAACGTGTCCTGCAACAGCCACGCAGGCACAACAGACCCAAAGCTGCCGCCAGTGCAGGCTTCGGCCTACACTCTGCTCCATCTCCTCCTCCTGCTGACCCCGGGCTCCAACACCGCCAGTTGGGGCCCGGTACTGCTAGCTGCACAGAGAAAAACACCAGCCAATGTGTCAGTGGGGTTCAGCACCGCCAGCTGTTCCCCTGCTGTGCAGCCGGCATCGTGTCCTGCAAAAGCCACGCAGACACAAGAACTGAAATTGAAGGGAACCTGTCCCCCCTCCCCCAGGCGTTTGTACGTTTTTAAGGCCACCTTGTACAGCGGTAATGCTGCATGTGTGCAAGGTGGCTCATAAACGTATTCTCCTCGCACATGTGGAACGGAAAACACGTCTAAAATGTGTCCTCTGTGTGACCATTTAACCGTCCCGGTGGTGTGACTTTCCTTTGTAATGACACGCTGCAACCCCCTTGGTAGCGCTGCCCGTCTTCTGGCATCATTGTTTGGCTGCCTGCGCCTCTGCGGCCGCCCTGACCCACACAACGCCCCTCGGTGTCTTATTTCTTGGGACTGCGAGGGTGTGTTTGATGGGCATGAGCAGTGCATCAGTTCGCCTGTCCCTCATCTCCTTCCGCCTTCTTCAGACTGTGCGGCTTCATGGCCGTGGCATGCGATAAGGGATCAGCTGACGCCACATAGTCTGAAGCAGGTGTAAGAACCCAAGCGAGAGGCGAACATATGTACTGCGCCAGGCCATGAATCCCAGCCCCGCAGTGTTTTAACTATGTCAATACACTGCGGGGCTGTGATTCATGGGCATCGCGAACCGCACCAGCCAACATTAAATGAGGTCAGAAGATGGGCAGCGCTAACAGCGCTAGGCCAGGGGATAACACGACAGCGCAGACTCCTGTACAGCAAACAACAACGCTCAGGAGGCTGCACCCAGCACCAAGGTGGGATTCTTGACATCTGTGCTGCGTCTCATTACAAAGGGAACTCGCGCCTCCAACACAGTTTGACTGTATAAAGGGCTAAATGTTATACGTGTTCCATTCAGCGTGTGCAAGGAGCCAAATTAAAAGAGCAACCTTTGACTTGTGCACCACTACTGCTGCATAAGCTGTGGCTCTTCTACTTTGTAACCCCTGAGGGGGGTTAAAGGTTACCTTTGAAATTGGTTCGATTAGGCTTCGGCCTACACTCTGCTCCCCCTGCAGAGCCCTGGGCTCCAACACCGCCAGTTGGGGCCCGGTACTGCTAGCTGCACAGAGAAAAACACCAGCCAATGTGTCAGTGGGGTTCAGCACCGCCAGCTGTTCCCCTGCTGTGCAGCCGGCAACGTGTCCTGCAACAGCCACGCAGGCACAACAGACCCAAAGCTGCCGCCAGTGCAGGCTTCGGCCTACACTCTGCTCCATCTCCTCCTCCTGCTGACCCCGGGCTCCAACACCGCCAGTTGGGGCCCGGTACTGCTAGCTGCACAGAGAAAAACACCAGCCAATGTGTCAGTGGGGTTCAGCACCGCCAGCTGTTCCCCTGCTGTGCAGCCGGCATCGTGTCCTGCAAAAGCCACGCAGACACAAGAACTGAAATTGAAGGGAACCTGTCCCCCCTCCCCCAGGCGTTTGTACGTTTTTAAGGCCACCTTGTACAGCGGTAATGCTGCATGTGTGCAAGGTGGCTCATAAACGTATTCTCCTCGCACATGTGGAACGGAAAACACGTCTAAAATGTGTCCTCTGTGTGACCATTTAACCGTCCCGGTGGTGTGACTTTCCTTTGTAATGACACGCTGCAACCCCCTTGGTAGCGCTGCCCGTCTTCTGGCATCATTGTTTGGCTGCCTGCGCCTCTGCGGCCGCCCTGACCCACACAACGCCCCTCGGTGTCTTATTTCTTGGGACTGCGAGGGTGTGTTTGATGGGCATGAGCAGTGCATCAGTTCGCCTGTCCCTCATCTCCTTCCGCCTTCTTCAGACTGTGCGGCTTCATGGCCGTGGCATGCGATAAGGGATCAGCTGACGCCACATAGTCTGAAGCAGGTGTAAGAACCCAAGCGAGAGGCGAACATATGTACTGCGCCAGGCCATGAATCCCAGCCCCGCAGTGTTTTAACTATGTCAATACACTGCGGGGCTGGGATTCATGGGCATCGCGAACCGCACCAGCCAACATTAAATGAGGTCAGAAGATGGGCAGCGCTAACAGCGCTAGGCCAGGGGATAACACGACAGCGCAGACTCCTGTACAGCAAATAACAACGCTCAGGAGGCTGCACCCAGCACCAAGGTGGGATTCTTGACATCTGTGCTGCGTCTCATTACAAAGGGAACTCGCGCCTCCAACACAGTTTGACTGTATAAAGGGCTAAATGTTATACGTGTTCCATTCAGCGTGTGCAAGGAGCCAAATTAAAAGAGCAACCTTTGACTTGTGCACCACTACTGCTGCATAAGCTGTGGCTCTTCTACTTTGTAACCCCTGAGGGGGGGTTAAAGGTTACCTTTGAAATTGGTTAGATTAGGCTTCGGCCTACACTCTGCTCCCCCTGCAGAGCCCTGGGCTCCAACACCGCCAGTTGGGGCCCGGTACTGCTAGCTGCACAGAGAAAAACACCAGCCAATGTGTCAGTGGGGTTCAGCACCGCCAGCTGTTCCCCTGCTGTGCAGCCGGCAACGTGTCCTGCAACTGCCACGCAGGCACAACAGACCCAAAAGCTGCCGCCAGTGCAGGCTTCGGCCTACACTCTGCTCCATCTCCTCCTCCTGCTGACCCCGGGCTCCAACACCGCCAGTTGGGGCCCGGTACTGCTAGCTGCACAGAGAAAAACACCAGCCAATGTGTCAGTGGGGTTCAGCACCGCCAGCTGTTCCCCTGCTGTGCAGCCGGCATCGTGTCCTGCAAAAGCCACGCAGACACTTGCTCTTGTACCTTCTGCTCCCCATCCTGGTTCCAGTACCGTCAGCTGGTTCCGGGCAGAGCCTTTGGCTTAGGTGCCTCCCTCTGGGTATCCGAGTTCCACCAACGTCAGGTGGTCCTTGGTAGTGCTTTCAGGCACGGGTACCTCCTGCTTAGTAACCGGGTTCCAGTAACGTCAGCTGGTCCTCGGTAGTTCCATTGGCTCTTGGACCTTCGGCTACCCATCCGGGTTCCAGCACCGTCAGCTGGTTCTCGGCAGTGTCTTTTGCTCTTGTACCTTCTGCTCCCCATCCTGGTTCCAGTACCGTCAGCTGGTTCCGGGCAGAGCCTTTGGCTTAGGTGCCTCCCTCTGGGTATCCGAGTTCCACCAACGTCAGGTGGTCCTTGGTAGTGCTTTCAGGCACGGGTACCTCCTGCTTAGTAACTGGGTTCCAGTAACGTCAGCTGGTCCTCGGTAGTTCCATTGGCTCTTGGACCTTCGGGTAGCCATCCGAGTTCCAGTTCCATCAGCTGGTTCTCGGCATTTTCTCAGCCTTCTTGTACCTTCTGCTACATTTCCAAGTTCAAGAGACTAAACACGATGACCCGGAAGACCACCCCTAAGATGACGACGACACCAGAGACGACAACCACCGTGATGACGACGACCCTGGAGACGATGACCCCGAAGACCACCCCGATGACGACGACCCCGGAGACGACGACCCTGAAGACCACCCCGATGACGACGACCCCGGAGACGACGACCCTGGAGACGACGACGACCTGGAAGACCGAGAAGCAGAAGAACAAGAGGCTGCAGAACAAAGAGCAGAAGAACATTAAGCATAACACTAAATATCAGAGCAAAAAATATTATCTAAATTATAAGCAGAAGAAGACTAAGCAGTGTATGGGGGTGAGTCCGTTCCTCCTCGTGGTGCCCCTGGATAAAGCCTGATGCTGCAGGCCAAACTGAACGCGGACAAATGTAACTCTTTTGTGACAGGCAGAACGGAAGGTGTAATCTTCAAAGTTTTATAGATAACAACTACGGGAATGCCTGTCACAAATAAGAATATGATGAAGAAGTAGAATATGATGAAGATAATAGTAAAATAAAAAGAATATGAACAATGTAACCAAAAAAATAATAGGTAGAAGATGAAGAAGAAGATGAATAAGGTGAAGAAGTTGATGTCAAAGAAGCTGATGATGAGGATAATGAAGAAGAAAGTGTGGGAGAAGTAAAAAAGAAGGTGAAGGGCGTGGAAGTAGTGAAACATCAATATCTGACAAAATAAAAAAAAAAATTAACATAGTCAAAATCTTTCTACCGCCGAACGTCATAAAAAACCCCCAAAATCCTGCTATTCTATTACATTGGGCTAAACCTCTGTGCCTTTAATGTCTCCGCCACGTCCCCCAATACATCCTACATTATTCTTAGTTGTTTTCCTTCATGTAGAATGAACCTACAAGTTTATAAAGGGTTTATTTTAATTCCGATATTTTCGTCCCATTGACTTGCATTGGGATCGGGTATCGGTATCGGATTGGATCCGATATTTTGACGGTATCGGCCGATACTTTCCGATACCGATACTTTCCGATATCGGAAAGTATCGCTCAACACTAGTATTTACTGATCAAATCGTGAATGTGTGGTTTGTTTGTGTCTTTTCTTGCTGAAGGGGGCAAGTTTACTTTTCAAATGGTGTATTATTTGTGTGTGTGGAGCAAAGTAATCACCGAAAAAGCAGTGCATGTGTACAAATTTGTTTGCGTGTGTCGGTGGAGTATAAACGGAGCTAGTGTGCAATTGAATAGACAGTGCATGTTTACAAATGTGTTTGCATATGGGACTCACCTGCAGTGAAGTGGGCAATCCTCCAATGTGCTTGAAATCGGCTGGGCAAGGAGTTCGGCAAGCTGGAAAGCCCCCAAGGCAAATGATAGGATTTGTTTGTGATGTCTGTAAGCAGCTTTGTGGTAGTATGCATGGGGTAGTGTGGTGCCACCTGCAGGTCATTTTTCCTTACTGCAGGTTTATGACAATTAATGTTTAAACTGTATTTTGTGATCACATCGTGGATGTGTGGTTTGTTTGGCTATTTTCATGCTGAAGGGGGCAAGTTTACCTTTCAAATGATGTATCCTTTGTGTGTGTGGGTGCAGTATGAACGGAGATACAAAAGTAATCACCGAAAAAGAGTGGTTAGAAATAATATACAAGGATCTGTCGCAATGCGTATTCCTGAGCTGTCGGCTCCTCATCCTGCTGCTGACTGACAGCTTAACACCTAGGCACAGTAATAGGGGAAGTCAGTGGCAGACAATGGGTTATGGCGGGAGCTCAGGAATAGGCTGCTCTCTGAAGCCCCCTGCATACGTGAGCCTGGAAGATGGATGCAGTGTGCGCTGGACGTTGGGCGCTCACCAATCAGATATTAAATGGCCATTGTGCTTTCGGAAAACACCTGTTCCATGGCCTAAGCTTTTTTTTTTTTTTTAAAGAAAAAAAAATAAAAATTAAAACCCACCCTTCCCCAGGTCCTGTGCAGAGTGTCTGCTGCTTTTTCCAGTCTTTGTTATTGTCTGCAGTGCTGAATTTACATTGACAGCACTGCAGCCAATCAGTCAATTCGGTGGTTGGAGTCATCGATACTAACAGCAACTTTTCTATAGAGAGAACAAAGGATTGGGCATGTTGAGATCAACATGCCTGATCCTTCCCTTCTTCTGGGAGGAAATGATCTGGGCACTCCTAGATTGCTGGCAGCTCCTGCTGAAATCAGTGCATTCAGACATGTAATATACTTGGTCACCTTACACGGACCTGTCACCACATACAAGAGGCCAGATTTTTGCCCTTGTTTTCTTCCTTCTCCTTTCCCAAGTATTAAGATTTTATGTTTTTCTAATGTCTGCATTATGGTGGTAGACTTGTGGTTTGGTTTTTTTCCCTCTAATTTCTCAGTATTCTATGGGGGCGTGTCCTTAGGCTGCTCTGCATAATTATTTTGTGAGCCACGCCCTCTTAGTAAAGGCCGTGAAAATTGGCACTGGAAAGTAAAGGGCCGTATCTCCCAAACCATATGGCGGATTATAAAAGAGAAAAAAAACAAAATAATTGGGGAAACAGCAAGAATGAAAGAGCAGCAAAACCTGAACAATTATGATTTGGTGACAGGTCCTCTAAATGGGAGGACAATTACCTATACAAATCAATTTCCCCAGGTAATCGTCATCTAAACTGTAAGAAGATCAGCCATCAGTCATTGTGTGAACTGTGCTATAATGAGATTATACAGGAGGCTGCGTATGGATAAACCGCCTACATGCACACACAATCAGAAGGCTGCGTATGGATAAACCGCCTACATGCACACACAATCAGAAGGCTGCGTATGGATAAACCGCCTACACGCACACACACTCAGGAGACTGATGTCTGGGTATATAAGAGCAGCGGGCAGGTCACTAGACAAACAGGTCCGCCGTGTCTGCTCCCGCACATCCTATTTGAGCAGGATATTTCCATTTCTTCAGCTACAATAACAAACGCCAAGATAAGAGTGACGGCAGCATTCACTGAAACCTGTATGGGCTGAAATACATCATACAGCTTGTGTTCCTTTATCAAAGCGTCTGAGACAGCGAGGACAATGAGACTTCAAGGCCCCAGAAAACACCACAGACAGTGCTGTGTATAACGGAATATAAACACGGAGACAGCTGATCTCATGTATCACAGGGAACAGTTCACACAGGACTTGGGGTAACGCACCTGAAAGGGAATTTGTCTGTAGGATTACCCCTCCTACGCTGTCTATGCGGGCATGCAGGTCATAAGCAGCTGAATAACAGGATTCCTTGATATCTGATCTTTTATTCCACAGAAATCCACATTTTTCTTAATATGTAAATGACCCGTTAAGATCTATAGACTGGATATGGATCACCCTGAGAATCTGCCTCCAGGGTTTAATATTATATATAAAAGATCAGGAGAGCAGACTGTCAGTCATTACATGTCTCCCACTAGTATCAACCCCATTCAATCACAACTAGGTCTGGAGGCAGATTCTCGGGGAGATCTATGTCCACCAGCCCATAGATCGTAATGGCACATTTGCATATTAAGAAAAGCATGGATTTCTCTGGAAAAAAACAAACCATCAGATTGCAGATATGAAGCTATCATCTTATTCAGCTTCCTATGACCTACATGCCCGTATACACGGCTTAGGAGGGCTGATCCTACTGACAGATTATCTTTAAATTCTCTGAAGTCAAAGTTATTCTAATATTGCAGCCCCAATAACCAACACAGTTCTGCTACGTATGAAATGGATGTAGAAATGTATTAGTAAACTCTGCATTTACATCTTTAGGCTATGGTCACACGTTCAGTATGTGGTCAGTATTTTACCTCAGTATTTGTAAGCCAAAACCAGGATTGGAACAATTAGAGGAAAAGTATAATAGAAACACGTCACCACTTCTGTATTTATCACCACTCCTGGTTTTGGCTTACAAATACTGAGGTAAAATACTGACCAAATACTGAACGTGTGACCATAGCCTTACATCTATGCACAGACCTAGGGAGATGAGTGGCGCTGATTACGTCCCTTGGACAGGTTCCTACCAGGAGGTTTCCTAATGGATAGGACAGGCCCCAATACCTGCAGGCCATACACGAGTGCTGGGACATCATCAGTGCCACTCATCTGCCCATATGAAAGTGAGCGGGGATGGGGCATCTCCTACATCTTCCAAAATCCTTACCTCCACTCCCTCTGAGAAGATGAAAAATGCTGTGAAGATCAGGAAGAGACCGTTCACAAAACCTGCCAGGACTTCTGCCCGTACAAACCTGGGGAAGGACAGAACAAGGAAATCAATGAACACAGGAACACACTACAGCCCAGGCACATTTACTGCCAGTCCTACTTTGTCAGCTTGTCTCTGGCACCCCCAGGTTATCAGCCCCACTGGCCTATCACCTTATGTACGGTCCTACCCTCATGTGACACCTTTACATGAGTTCCATCCTTCCCATATCATCACATTACAAACCAGAACACAAAAGTGGAGAGGTTTTTCATACATCAAGACTTGAGGGGCTAACAGAGCCTAACCATAAAGTGTATACATGTCCACATCTCCCAGCAAGCATATGTAAGGATGAAGAGCGACATGTACCCATCCACTGTGCTAGTGCCCAAAGGTGTGTGTACAGGCATCTTACAAAACGGCTTCATTTATTCCTCATCCAATCAGCAGATTTACTGGGTTTTTTGCCCAACAATTTCATTGAGCAGATATAGGGTTAATCTGCAGTTAATTAGCGTTATAAAGGGTCTGTCAGCATAGAATGACTGCTGAAACCAAGTCCAGGCGCTCGGTGCATCACGGCGGGGCCAGTCATTTATACACACCTTCCCACCTGCCTGTTTCCATCCATCTCCACCCTACCACTCCGATTGTTGTAGAGCAAAAAAAAGGCTGGAGATAGAGGGAGAACAAGCAGGTGGGAAGGTGGGTATAAATGATTGGCCCCGCCGTGATGCACCGAGCGCCTGGACTTGGTTTCAGCAGTCACTTTGTGCTGACAGAGTCCTGTTAAATCTTGTTTAGCCGGCTTATGGGAAGCACAGCTCTAGGAAAAAAGTGACATTCTCACTGCAGCCGCTGGCTTACAGTCATCAGGGCAGCAGCAGTCAGCGCTCACCATCACTGCACACACACATGTGCAAGGGAGTCATTACAGCATATACATTGCATAGTGAGGACTCACAGGCCCCTGCACCGCCCCAATGACTGGAAGCCAGCAGCTGCAGGGAGAACAGAACTTCATTTTCTCCCTGTAGATGCTCTTCCATGCAGCCAGGCATGACTTACTCGCCATTTACCTGCATATTACCACTATAGCTGCAGTACATAGCAATTTGTAGGTGACAGATTCCCTTTTATTGCCCACCCGCAGAGATTTTTGTCAACTCCCAGTGATCTCCGCTGCAATCTCATGTCAATTGTCCAGTCTGATGACTCCCATGAAGAACGTGGTCAGGGGAAAGGAAGTGGCCATGTGGGATTTAAACGCTGTACTTTGGCAGATCAGAAGTACCGGAGTAGACAGGCAGCTGCTTTAGGACTGTTCACATACGGTTTATGGGGTCATTTCAGCATATACAGCCAATATGATATGTAGAATACAACACCATATGTTATATGAGCTGGGCATTCAATGTATCTATACACTGTAGCTGAACAACCAGGTCTGCACAGAGAATAAGTATACATGTGTGGCTAATATGAGTTACACTATCCTGTGTTTGTTCTGCAAACAGACCGCTCTGACGATTAAACTCTAATTTACAAATGAAAGTAAATGACGAATTGTGAGCAAACATTTATACAACTGTGCAAATGGGAACTAATACTGTACTATGTAAAGACGGAAAAGCTGCAACAGGTACAGAATTTACAGTGCCAACAGCTGTGGGATTCATGTGGTGACCGCGGCTCTGCTCACATCTGTATCGGAGGCACAGTTAGTGCTGGAGAGGAGCAAGGTCACACTACCCTGGTCCAGCGTCCACTTCAGTACTCTGTAGCAGCCGGACCAGGGCAACGTGAACCTCCTAGGCTGGCACTTGATTGCTGGCACCCTGGGCGCCTGTTGCAACTACTAGACCCCTATGTATTACAGAAATATTACACTGTAGGATAGTATCTAGGTAGCAATATACCGCCACATGCACACACCTTACCCGTATGAGAATGCTTCATTCGTTTTCCACCGGGAAATCACAGAAGCTGCCAGGCCGGCTAACAACGCTGTGCAATCGAAAAACATGTGGAAGGAATCGGAGATCAAGCCCAAGCTGTAAGAAAAGAGAGAAATCTTTTTTATTCTAATGAAGCGTCATGAAAAATGAACTCTTTAAAAACCAAAACACTTTTACTGCAGCCGACACCCCAATCAGATCTGGCTGCATAATTACATGCGGATAGAAAGCCACACATCCTGGAAGTGGCTGCCTGGACGCATGGCTGGATTGTGAGAGTTTCTTGGTATTTCTAAAATTATTATTATTATGGTTTTGGCTTTGTGGTTAAATAAAACCTAAATGTCAAATTTGGAGGCTGAATAAAAGATGTTATATGAAAGGTCACTAATCAGCGATAATCTTCCTGGCAGCCTCAGAAGAAGGAAACAGTCAAAGCAGGAGCCCAAATCCTGGGGAGTGGGGAGATATTTTGCTACCATATAATTTTAACATAATCAAAAGGGTTGTATGACCTTAAAGGACACTTGTCATATGTAAAAAACATATTCTACCTGCAGACACAATGGTAATCTGCAGGCAAGTAGCATTTACAATCATAGAATGTTAGAATTGGAAGGGAGCTCCAGGGTCATCGTGTCCAACCCCCTGCTCAATGCAGGATTCACTAAACCAGTGTTCCCCAACTCTGGTCCTCAAGAGCCACCAACAGGTCTTGTTTTCAGTATTTCCTTAGTATTGCCCAGGTGATAATTGCATCACCTGCACAGGCAATAATTCCATCACCTGTGCAATGCTAAGCAAATCCTGAAAACATGACCTGTTGGTGGCTCTTGGGGACCGGAGTTGGAGAACACTGCATTAAACCATCTCAAGTATATCTCTGTCCAGCCTCTGTTTGAAGACTTCCATTGAAGGAGAACTCACCATCTCGTGGCAGCCATAGTCAAAAAGTTGTTTCTAATATCTAATCTGTATCTTCTCCCTTTCAGTTTTATTCCATTGCTTCTCTTGTTTCCAAGTGCAGATGAGAATAGTGATGATCCCTCTACAGACTGCGACATCCCTTCAGATACTTGTAGGCAGCTGTTAAGTCTCCTCTTAGCCTTTTCTTTTGAAAGCTAAACATTCCCAGATACTTTTAACGTTCCCCGTAGGACATACTTTGCAGTCCGCTCACCATCCTGGTAGCTCTTCTCTGAATTTGCTCCAGTTTTGCAATGTATTTTTTGAATGTGGTGCCCAGAACTGGACTCAGTATTCCAGATGAGGTCTGACCAAGGAGGAGTAGAGGGGAATTACTTCACGTGATCTAGACTCGATGTTTTTCTTAATACATCCTAGAGCTGTGTTTGCCTTTTTTCTGCTGCATCACACTGTTGACTAGTGCAGTCTGTGATCCATTAGTATACCCAGGTCTTTTTCACATGTGCTGTTGCTTAGTTTTATTCTTCCCATTTTGTGGATGTAATTTTCGCTTTCTTGCCCACAAGTAGAATCTTGAATTTCTCTCTGTTAAAGCATGTCTGGCTGCCTTATTGGACCAGAGGCTACAGGGAGAAAATGATGTTATGTCCTCCCTGCAGCCACTCACTTTCAGTCATGGGGAGGTGCAAATAGGTGTAGTGGTCACTCCTCATTATACAGTGAGTGTACGCTCTGCACATTGATTACCTTCCTGGACTGAATACACAGACGCCGCAGAGGTCGACAACCATGTAGGGGACTGAAAACAGCACATTGTGTAGTGAATATTGACAAACAACCCCTTGCACCGTTCCGATGAATGGAAGCAGGCATCTGCAGTCCATGTTAATCCGTTTCTGTGAGTGACAGGTTCCCTTTAAACATTGATGTCATACCCCTAGGATGTGATCCTAAGAATGAAGGGGCCGTCGCACATCCCTGCTTTTTTTCCCCTGTACAGCAGCCCCTGACCACCCACCTAATCAGGGATCTGTGCAGTGGTCCTACTGGAGTGAATGGGGCTGGCAGCAGCACTCTTAAAAGAATTTAAAGGAAATGCAGAGCTACACTGCGCCACTCATTCTCAGGATCGGAAAGTATAAAAAGTGTGACTCGCAGAATACAATAAAAGCCCCTTACACTGCCCCACAAAAAAAAAATATATATATATAAAAAGTACAGACAATACTGTAGGATTGCACTAAATAAATCACCTGCCACATTATCAAACGATCTATACAAAAATAACTGTAGAGTTATTGAAGCTTCATACAAATAAAAGAAAAAAAAAAAAAATCATCTCCTGGGCATTGTGCCGACTCTGGTGAAGACCACGGATTCTGGGATATGGGGGCACCATGCACCCAAAGTGAGGGGACCTGCTGTCTTTCCTAATGACTTGGTGACTTTCATTATAGGTAAGCTGGGTCACAGTAAAATCTTTCCCTATGACATTCTGAAGCGTGTCATGGAAAAGGGCCGGGAGGGATCCCGCTCTTCATGGTCATTTGCGCATCCTGGAACCATTACATCTCCATCATGCAAATCTATATAATTATAGACATGACACATTACATTAAATACCGGAAACAAAACCGTAATAAAAAGTAGAATTAGTATCCAAGATGTCCTGTATTACCTGTTGCTCCATATCCCATAAAAAAGCTCCACAAATGCAAAAGAGAGGTTCAAGCAGAGAAAGCAGAACAGATTCCTAGATGTGGAGTCTGAGAAGATTGACCTGATGGAGAAAGCAGAAGAGAACATATAAATGACCATGATAGACCAGCCACCACCTCCCAGACATTAGATACAGGCGCTGTACATGGCCCAGGGTCCACAGTCATTGTAACGATGGGATCACGGGTTCTATAAAAATGAAGGTTTCCAGCTGGCGACGCAGCATGCACCGTGGGATCACTAGTGATATCATTGGCAGTAAGACACTGTAACTGTCATTAATATCACAAATATTTAATGTGACCTCCGTATTGGGGCAATTGTGGCCTCTCCATGTAGCAGACACGGCACATCACTAAGACGGCCTTTCTTTCCAGGTAAAAATGATTTACACAATTCCTGATATTCTCACAAAGATGAGAAAATGATTGAACATCTGCTCTTAAATGAGAAAAAAAAAGCGAAACCCACCAGAGGCTGACGGCATGCCAGAGCGAGGGGGTCTGCAAGGAAACGCGTCCACGTCTGCACACGGGAGCTGTACTAATGTATTCAAGAGGAAATGAATTCTACAAAAATTTGTATTCTCCACAAAAGGGATTTATTTTTGTAATTCGCTCCATGAAAATTCAGCAACAGGGTTAGAAAGTTAAATAATAATAAAAAAAAAAAAAAACAATAATCACCTCGCCGATCTCGTTCTGGCCATCTCCACCACATGTTCTCCCCTGTACGGTTCTCACCGCCACCGCGTGCTGAAACCCAGGTCCTCGCCACGCTGTGCTGGGAGCTCCTGCAGGATCAGGCCTGGGATGACTATGTGCAGGCGTGTCATAGGGTCGCAGTGATGTCAGAACATGTACGACGACCTTATGGGGGGCGCTCTGACATCCGCCACGATTAGGCTTGTGCAGGGACATTCTGGGACTAGTCGTGGCGATGCCCTCAGATTCAGACCACTGAGGCAAAACGAGGCGCCGAAAACAGTACAGAGGAGGAGAGAGTATTCGTTATACGCTCTGGGGTCTCTATGGACCCCTGAGCATAATAAAGGACATTCAATTTGCAGAGAAACAAATTTCTGGGTAAAATCTGGCAGATCTGCTCATCTCTATTGTATACGAGATATAACTGTGTGCAAAAATGTAGGAACCCGTCTGCTGTAAGTGCTGCAGTCAGTGCACTGGGAAGCTGCGCTCGGTCCGTGCTCGTCCTGCCTGACTGCAGCGCTTACAGCAGACGGTCTAAGTGTGAAATGAGGGGAAAACACCACCTTAAGCCTCAGCATTTAAAAGACCCCGTTTATCTATTATGTAGTTGTAGCGCCCCCCACCGCCGCAGGGCCGAGGGGTACCCGGTACCGGGCCTCTGAGTCTCTGCTCTGGGGTTGTCACGGCGGCCGTGACCCTGCCGTGGGGCGCTCAGTGAATAGCAGGTGTGGATGATGGTGGTTATGCTGTGGTGGTGCGGTGCAGTAAATAACGAGGACACCAGGTTGCAGTCTCTTTACTGAAGGTCTCTGGGTCCTCAGTCCGGAACACGGTTCACCAGGCTGCGCAAGTCCGGCCGGTCCAATGGCACCTCCAGAGTTCTCTTCACAGGTGGAAATCGGTGCCTTCCTACTAGCGCTATGTGTTGTGGTCCTTCCCTGCTGTGCTTACGGAAAGTCCCCCACAACTGTTGTGTCTGTTTCTTAAGTTCCCTCACAACTCGATTAGATGATGTTCTGCTAATCCTCCGTCCCTCCCTGATGTTCTGGCTGGGACGGCACCCGTTTGACGGGTAGGCTCGGAGCTCTTCCGGGACCCTAGAGTCGCCCCTCTCCACAAGTTGCCCCCCCAAGACTGCATAGGTGATATGTGTTAGACAGCCCGCCTTAGACTGACTGTCCTGCCGCTGTTTGGAGTATTGCTTGAAGCTGAATGTTATGATACTCCCTCGGCGTTCCGGCCACCGGTAGTGCGCCTCAGTAGGATGTTGCTTCGGTCTTACAGCACGACTCCTACTGGTATTTCTCCTTTGCGTGATCTCGTTTCTCACTCAGCACAATCTATCTCTCTTCTAATCCTTTCTTGGGCACCGCCGCTACCCGGAGCAGGCACGGTCCCGTTGCGTTCGTTCTTGTTGCCAAGCCTCTGTCAGGATCCCACCCCTGACAGAGACCCTACTGTATCTTCCCCTACAACACCCTCTGCCACAAGGTGTTGCCTGGTTCCAACCCAGTCAGCTTTCTGATCTAACTTCCTGCCTGACCCCCAGTTTACCCACTATGGTGGGGAGTGGCCTAATGAATAGCACCCTTAGCTCCCCCCGGAGGCCCAGCTGTGAAATGTATTGGTGTCTGTGATACCTGATCAGATGAACTCCTTCAGTGCCATCAGACGCACCATAGCTCCCCATAGTGGCGGAGCCACAGTACTGCAACGACCAGGACTCTGGGGCGCTGCACTCCCCCCTGGTTAAACACAGTACTCCGGGACTGGGAAGAAAACAACAATACAAGTTAGCAAAAAGACATACAGTTTTGTTGAGTGCAATAACAAGAAGTATACTTGAACAGGCTTCCCTTTATGGGAGGTAAGGACACTTGAACGTTACAAACATGGTTAAATATCATAGCAACAGGCTATAAATAACTTTTCTTACCCAACCGGGTATTCTACTAAGTGCAAAATTGTTGAACAATAATTTAACATTGCCTTTAAGGACGTACACTCTGAATCCACTAAAGACCTTCCTATAATCACATTATAAGGTAATTTAACTTTTTCATTCTCCTTCTTTAAATCTGCAGGACCGCCTGTCCTATCGGCACCAGACCTTCTGCCTCTCCTTTTGGTTACAGGACCGCCCCGTTCAGCCAGGGCCTACTGCCTTTTCAACTACTATACACAGTATAGAACATAACATTACTTTCAGTTTAAGAGCACTAAGTCATCTCTACATGACTCCTATGAGGACTCAGGGTTTACCTTCTATCCTAACTATCTATCAACATTATCAAAAAACATTTTCTATTGAACATTAAGCCTTCTCATTATCTTTCTTTCTATCATGCATGCTGGACACCACGTCTATCCCTACGGGCCCACTGCATCCTTCTTCTATCTTTCACCTTTTTCTTCTCAGAGAACATCATCAGTATTTCTTCACAATTAACTAATTAAATACATATAACTTTCTCATGTAAACATTATCATCACTTTCTTTGGTCAAGACATTATTGCTTCCTGTCTTAAAGCAATATCACGGTTTAAGCGCAACAAATGAACATCCCCTTTAAGAGGGGACCAAGTCTCTATGAGGTAGCACGCCTTCTCAAGCTACCAGTCCATACTCAGCAAAGGTTCCAGTGTGGTATCTTCACAAAGAGTCCCTCTTTAAGTAAAACCAGTAGGGAGCGCCTTTAATAAGGTGCAAACTATGTACAAAAAGTTCGGATCATGCACTGTTCATGATTTCAGCAGTTCTTTTCAACTATAAACTTGTACCAAAACTTGGAAAAATCAACAAAAGCAAAACAATAGGGATCCCAGGTCCACAGAAGGATCCCCTTAAGAGTTAACCCTGGACGGGTTCAGCAGCATAACAGGAGAGCAGTAACTATTTACATATACAGAAGTAGTAGTATCTTATTCATCTTTCGGTAACCCCCACCGAGGCTTCACCTGGCAGGTGGCCCTCTGTGGCCCAGGCAGGTCGGTCTCCAAGTTCACTCCCGCGGCCAGGTGCACCCCGTGGGTACGGGTCTTCTGCACGACCAGGTCGTGCGCTGCAATGAGGGTCTGTGTGGGCCGATGAATAATGCTGGCAGCAGCAGCGGCGGCAGCAGCGGCGAGCTCCTCCCCCTCGGTGCGGGATACCGCCAGAACAGCGGTGCAGCGCTGCATATCCCGAGCCCACCAGCTGCTCCCCTTTAGGTGCCGGCGGTATGTAACCACATCCCCCGGCTTCATGAAGGATTTGGCGCCGTCTCCACACAGGCAGGGCTCCACTTCCTCCCGGGTGATGTGGACCCTCAGGGCTGTCCCGATCTCCTGCACGAAGCCCTTTCCCGTCTGGGGCAGGTACACAACCACAACGCCCCACTTCGGCAGGGAGCCTTCCAGCAGTTCTCCTCGCGCCTCCCGCTCCACTTCTCGCTGGAATTCTGCGATCAGGTGGTTCCGATACTCCCCCCACGGGAAGGGCCCGAGATCATGCCCCCCCGGCGCGTTGGTGCCAGACGGCGGGGACATCGGGGCGCCACTGGTCGCAGCAGGGGCCGGGTCGTGTGCAGAGGTGAGGTGGCCTCCCCGGGAGTCGCGGCATTGGGTACCTTCACCCACGGTAGCTCCTCCGGCGCCGCTCTCCTCTCCTGCGGAAGGCGTACGAGCCGGAGACCATTCAGGCCCGAGGTGCCCCCTCGGCAGCTCCCACGGGTCCAACTCTTCCAGCGGGGGCATATCCGAGTAATCCACTGGTGACGGGGGTCGATGCGGGGCCATTCTTTTCTGCAGGCCTGTCCTGGTCTCCAGTTCCACCTCATCTGAGTCATAGTTTCGTTTCTTCGGTCTCCGCCCGCCATAGAAGATTAAGAGGCGGATCTCTCCCGTCAACGGGCCCGCCCTTAGGATGCAGCAATATTTAGACTGGGCGGCCATTGCCCTTCGCGCTCTTTAGTTTGTCTACGCCTATTCCACGCCCCTCCTCTTCTCCTGCGCTCTCCTCAGCGCTGCAATGGCGGCGGATTTTGGCGGTAAATGGCGCAGCACACAGTCTTTGCAATAAAGTACAGTCCAAGCACAACAAATCACAGTTCCAAGGCACACATGACCTGATTCTTCAGGCTTAAGTAGATCCTGTTCGTGACGCCAAGTTGTAGCGCCCCCCACCGCCGCAGGGCCGAGGGGTACCCGGTACCGGGCCTCTGAGTCTCTGCTCTGGGGTTGTCACGGCGGCTAGGCCCCGGTCCGTGACCCTGCCGTGGGGCGCTCAGTGAATAGCAGGTGTGGATGATGGTGGTTATGCTGTGGTGGTGCGGTGCAGTAAATAACGAGGACACCAGGTTGCAGTCTCTTTACTGAAGGTCTCTGGGTCCTCAGTCCGGAACACGGTTCACCAGGCTGCGCAAGTCCGGCCGGTCCAATGGCACCTCCAGAGTTCTCTTCACAGGTGGAAATCGGTGCCTTCCTACTAGCGCTATGTGTTGTGGTCCTTCCCTGCTGTGCTTACGGAAAGTCCCCCACAACTGTTGTGTCTGTTTCTTAAGTTCCCTCACAACTCGATTAGATGATGTTCTGCTAATCCTCCGTCCCTCCCTGATGTTCTGGTTGGGACGGCACCCGTTTGATGGGTAGGCTCGGAGCTCTTCCGGGACCCTAGAGTCGCCCCTCTCCACAAGTTGCCCCCCAAGACTGCATAGGTGATATGTGTTAGACAGCCCGCCTTAAACTGACTGTCCTGCCGCTGTTTGGAGTATTGCTTGAAGCTGAATGTTATGATACTCCCTCGGCGTTCCGGCCACCGGTAGTGCGCCTCAGTAGGATGTTGCTTCGGTCTTACAGCACGACTCCTACTGGTATTTCTCCTTTGCGTGATCTCGTTTCTCACTCAGCACAATCTATCTCTCTTCTAATCCTTTCTTGGGCACCGCCGCTACCCGGAGCAGGCACGGTCCCGTTACGTTCGTTCTTGTTGCCAAGCCTCTGTCAGGATCCCACCCCTGACAGAGACCCTACTGTATCTTCCCCTACAACACCCTCTGCCACAAGGTGTTGCCTGGTTCCAACCCAGTCAGCTTTCTGATCTAACTTCCTGCCTGACCCCCAGTTTACCCACTATGGTGGGGAGTGGCCTAATGAATAGCACCCTTCGCTCCCCCCGGAGGCCCAGCTGTGAAATGTATTGGTGTCTGTGATACCTGATCAGATGAACCCCTTCAGTGCCATCAGACGCACCATAGCTCCCCATAGTGGCGGAGCCACAGTACTGCAACGACCAGGACTCTGGGGCGCTGCATATAGCTGAGAGTCAGCGTTCTCCGCACTGTACACAGCACAATGGTCGCCTTGTTGTAAAGAACAGCACAAACATTAGTTTCCAGGATTGCACAACGGGGCAGCAGCAATATCACACACAATGTGGCCTGCACATATAGGTTGTGCAATAGTCTGGGCACTAATGGGCAGCGTGAGACACATACATATGTATGAGCGGTGACATGATATCACAGCACAGGATCCATGCAACAAGGTGACATAGCAGGGGTGTACATAATATACTAGCTATTGAACCCGTTCTACGCCCTGGTGGTGAGCATTTATATTGGTATATGGCCTCCATCCTTGTATGTGCTGCTCCATCCTGCATCCCCATCCTGTCATGTGCTCCCATCCGGCACCCCCATTCTGTCATGTGCTGCTCCATCCTGCATCCCCATCCTGTCATGTGCTCCCATCCGGCACCCCCATTCTGTCATGTGCTGCTCCATCCTGCATCCCCATCCTGTCATGTGCTCCCATCCTGCGCCCCCATCCAGTCATATGCTGCTCCATCCTACACTCACATCCTGTCATGTCCGTACTCCGGTATCATGCACATATACACACACCGGCTCAGGCTCTGCAGCAATATATACATATGATGGACAGGTCCGTACTCCGGTATCATGCACATATACACACACCGGCTCAGGCTCTGCAGCAATATATCCATATGATGGACAGGTCCGTACTCCGGTATCATGCACATATACACACCGGCTCAGGCTCTGCAGCAATATATACATATGATGGACAGGTCCGTACTCCGGTATCACGCACATATACATGCACACCGGCTAAGGCTCTGTACAATATATACATATGATGGACAGGTCCGTACTCCGGTATCATGCACATATACACACCGGCTCAGGCTCTGCACCAATATATCCATATGATGGACAGGTCCGTACTCCGGTATCATGCACATATACACACCGGCTCAGGCTCTGCACCAATATATCCATATGATGGACAGGTCCGTACTCCGGTATCATGCACATATACACACCGGCTCAGGCTCTGCAGCAATATATACATATGATGGACAGGTCCGTACTCCGGTATCATGCACATATACACACACCGGCTCAGGCTCTGTACAATATATCCATATGATGGACAGGTCCGTACTCCGGTATCATGCACATATACACACACCAGCTCAGGCTCTGCAGCAATATACACATATGATGGACAGGTCCGTACTCCGGTATCATGCACATACACACACCGGCTCAGGCTCTGCAGCAATATACACATATGATGGACAGGTCCGTACTCCGGTATCATGCACATATACACACACCGGCTCAGGCTCTGCAGCAATATATACATATGATGGACAGGTCCGTACTCCGGTATCATGCACATATACACACCGGCTCAGGCTCTGTACAATATATACATATGATGGACAGGTCCGTACTCCAGTATCATGCACATATACACACCGGCTCAGGCTCTGTACAATATATACATATGATGGACAGGTCCACCGTACTCCGGTATCATGCACATATACACACCGGCTCAGGCTCTGCAGCAATATATCCATATGATGGACAGGTCCGTACTCCGGTATCATGCACATATACACACACCGGCTCAGGCTCTGCAGCAATATATACATATGATGGACAGGTCCGTACTCCGGTATCATGCACATATACACACACCGGCTCAGGCTCTGCACCAATATATCCATATGATGGACAGGTCCGTACTCCGGTATCATGCACATATACACACCGGCTCAGGCTCTGCACCAATATATCCATATGATGGACAGGTCCGTACTCCGGTATCATGCACATATACACACCGGCTCAGGCTCTGCACCAATATATCCATATGATGGACAGGTCCGTACTCCGGTATCATGCACATATACACACCGGCTCAGGCTCTGCACCAATATATCCATATGATGGACAGGTCCGTACTCCGGTATCATGCACATATACACACACCGGCTCAGGCTCTGCAGCAATATATCCATATGATGGACAGGTCCGTACTCCGGTATCATGCACATATACACACCGGCTCAGGCTCTGCAGCAATATATCCATATGATGGACAGGTCCGTACTCCGGTATCATGCACATATACACACCGGCTCAGGCTCTGCACCAATATATCCATATGATGGACAGGTCCGTACTCCGGTATCATGCACATATACACACCGGCTCAGGCTCTGCACCAATATATCCATATGATGGACAGGTCCGTACTCCGGTATCATGCACATACACACACCGGCTCAGGCTCTGCACCAATATATCCATATGATGGACAGGTCCGTACTCCGGTATCATGCACATATACACACCGGCTCAGGCTCTGCACCAATATATCCATATGATGGACAGGTCCGTACTCCGGTATCATGCACATACACACACCGGCTCAGGCTCTGTACAATATATACATATGATGGACAGGTCCGTACTCCGGTATCATGCACATATACACACACCGGCTCAGGCTCTGCACCAATATATCCATATGATGGACAGGTCCGTACTCCGGTATCATGCACATACACACACCGGCTCAGGCTCTGTACAATATACACATATGATGGACAGGTCCGTACTCCGGTATCATGCACATACACACACCGGCTCAGGCTCTGCACCAATATATACATATGATGGACAGGTCCGTACTCCGGTATCATGCACATATACACACACACTGGTTTCGGGGCACACACATATATATATCTATTGCCCGGTGTCCGGGGCGCACACATATATCTATTGCCCGGTGTCCGGGGCACACACATATAGGATATATACACACACACACCGGTGCCCGGGGCACACACATATATATATTGCCCGGTGTCCGGGACATACACATATATCTATTGCCCGGTGTCCGGGGCACACACATATAGGATACACACACACACACACCGGTGTCCGGGGCACACACATATCTATTGCCCGGTGTCCGGGGCACACACATATATCTATTGCCCGGTGTCCGGGGCACACACATATCTATTGCCCGGTGTCCGGGGCACACACATATAGGATATATACACACACACCGGTGCCCGGGGCACACACATATATATATTGCCCGGTGCACACACATATAGGATACACACACACACACACACACACACACACACACCGGTGTCCGGGGCACACACATATATCTATTGCCCGGTGTCCGGGGCACACACATATATCTATTGCCCGGTGTCCGGGGCGCACACATATAGGATATATACACACACACACCGGTGCCCGGGGCACACACATATATATATTGCCCGGTGTCCGGGGCACACACATATAGGATACACACACACACACACACCGGTGTCCGGGGCACACACATATATATCTATTGCCCGGTGTCCGGGGCACACACATATATATCTATTGCCCGGTGTCCAGGGCACACACATATACATCTATTGCCCGGTGTCCGGGGCACACACATATATATCTATTGCCCGGTGTCCGGGGCACACACATATATATCTATTGCCCGGTGTCCAGGGCACACACATATATATCTATTGCCCGGTGTCCGGGGCACACACATATATATCTATTGCCCGGTGTCCGGGGCACACACATATATATCTATTGCCCGGTGTCCAGGGCACACACATATATATCTATTGCCCGGTGTCCAGGGCACACACATATATATCTATTGCCCGGTGTCCAGGGCACACACATATATATCTATTGCCCGGTGTCCGGGGCACACACATATATCTATTGCCCGGTGCACACACATATATATATCTATTGCCCGGTTCCGCTGCACACATACATATGTATTGCCTGGTGTCCGGGGCACACACATATATATATCTATTGCCCGGTTCCGCTGCACACACATATATCTATTGCCCGGTGCCCGGGGCACACACATATATATATCTATTGCCCGGTTCCGCTGCACACATACATATGTATTGCCTGGTGTCCGGGGCACACACATATATATCTATTGCCCGGTGCCCGGGGCACACACATATATATCTATTGCCCGGTGCCCGGGGCACACACATATATATCTATTGCCTGGTGCCCGGGGCACACACACATATATATCTATTGCCCGTTGTCCGGGGCACACACATATATATCTATTGCCCGGTGTCCGGGGCACACACATATATATCTATTGCCCGTTGTCCGGGGCACACACATATATCTATTGCCCGGTGCCCGGGGCACACACATATATATATCTATTGCCCGGTTCCGCTGCACACATACATATGTATTGCCTGGTGTCCGGGGCACACACGTACCTGATCCATCCGGACACTTTCCGCAGCAGGTTGTATTTGGGCGGCTTGTACTCATCGTCCTTTATAGATAATGGCAGCATCCTGACAGCCGGACCCGACACTCCCGGCACCTCGGCTCACCCCGGCGGTAACGTCCCGGCCTCTCCGGTAAGCACAGGGGATACTCTCCGTTATCCGCCTCCGCTGTACGGCCGTGCGAGCTCCCGGAGCCGCTTCCTTCTTCCGGGGGAGTTGCGGGCGGCTGACACACAGGCACTTGGCAACCAATCACATGAATGAGCGGAGCGCAGACTTCCTGGTGGGAGCATCACAGACAGCAGCGCTGACGGAGCATTACTGGAGGCCGGGGCGCCAGGCACAAAGATGGCGGAGTCGTTACAGGGCGTGCTGACGTCACGGCGTTAGAGCTGCGATTATATTGCGGTGTGTGTGCGGTGCTGGCGCGTTCCTGCACACACTGTCCTGCCATACACCCGTGAACCCGGCGCAGGCCGCTCCGAAGGCCTCTACCTCATCCCGAAAGCGGTTACAGCAGCGGTGTTTGGCCGTCACATGACTGCTGAATCCTGTGATTGGCTGAGGCAATCAGGTGATCAGAACAGCACAGCCTCATGAACATTCTGATGACATCATCTAGTCACCTGACAGTTGCGTCCAATCAAAGACCTCGACAATCATGTGACACCCAGATGTCTGCAGGTCCTGTAAATACCTCTGGAGCTGCCCACACTGGGCCCACAGGGGCGACAGAAGGGGAACATAGCGCGATTTATTCATTTTTAAAACGATCCAATCCTAAGCAGACAGTCCCTCTATATCACCGCGATTTCGGCCATACCAAACTGGTATCATTTGTTTGTTTTTTTAATTTAAAAAAAAAATCAAACCTTTGTGAAAAGAAAAAAAATGGTTTGTATCGCCTCTCACTGAGCGTCGTAACGTTTCTGCTTCTACATGACGTGTGGAGCTGTGTGGGGGCTTGTTGTTTTATTAGTACGGTTTGGGGGGCTACATGCTGCAATTTCATCACTTTTCACTTAAATTGTTTTTGAAAAATATTTTCAGATTTTTTCTAGTCCTCTTGGGGCCTTGAGCCTGTGGTCATTTCTTGTACTATATACTGCTATACTATGGTATCGAAGAATGTATTAAAAAGGATGATCTATGACGATGAAATAAGACTGGCAGGTGCAAAGAGGAAACTGGTGTGTACAGGTGCAAACTAAGAGCAGCCATCAACATACATAACTCACAAAGTAGCACTCTGGTGTCCAATATTATTATTATTTATTTATATAGCACCATTAATGCCATGGTGCTGTATATGAGAAGGGGCAGTGGCGTATCCAGGGGGGCAGCCGGGGCATGTGCCCCTAAGCGCAGCTGACAGGGGGGCGCCAGCGGGCCGCCTGATGATGCGGCAGTCCAAGGAGGCTCCTCATAGGCATTCTGCCGCCCCCACACTGAGATACTCAGTATAAGGGGAGCGGGGGCTGTCTAATTATACTCACCTACTCCCTGCGCAGTCCCTGCAGGTCCCTCGTTCCCCGGCAGCTTCTTACTGTACTGAGCGGTCACATTGTACCGCTCATTACAGTAATGAATATGCGGCTCCACCTCCCATAGGGGTGGAGCCGCATATTCATTACTGTAATGAGCGGTAACGGTGACCGCTTAATACAGGAAGAAGCTGCCGGGGAACCAGGGACTGCACCGCGCCAGGAGCAGGTGAGTATAATGAGGAGGGGGAGCGCAGCGATGCGCGATATTCACCTGCTCCTCGTTCCGGCGCCACTCCGTCTTCAGCGTCTTCTGCAGTGACGCTCAGGTCAGAGGGCGCGGTGACGTGGTTAGTGCGCGCCCTCTGCCTGAACATCAGTGCAGAAGACGCTGTAGATGGAGCGGCGCCGGAACGAAGTCAGGTGAATATTGAAAGTGCCGGGGGCCTGAGCGACGGAGAGGTGAGTATGAGATTTTTTTTTTTGTATCACAGCAACAGCAAATGGGGCAAATGTCTGTATGGAGCATCTTATGGGGCCATAATCAACATTTGTGCAGCACTATATGGCGCAAATATATTTATGGAGCATCTTATGGGGCCATAATCAAGGTTTGTGCAGCACTATATTGGGCAAATGTGTCTATGGAGGATCTTATGGGGCCATTATTAACCTTTATGCAGGATTATATGGGGCGTATTTTGTATGGAGAATTATATGGGGCTCCTGATTCAATATGGATATTCAAAAACACAACCTACTGATGTCTCAATTAATTTTACTTTTCTTGGTATCTATTTTAACATTATGGGGATTCAGGAATGTACCTTGGCTTGGTCATACAGTTTCCATAGAGTTAAGGTTCAAATGGGGGAGGTTTGGGGGGGGGGGGGGGGCGCCACACTGATCCTTTGCCCCGGGTGCAGAAAAGGCTAGATACACCTCTGGGTCCATGTGGCATACGCTGGGCTGCTGCTGGCATTCCTTATTTCATTGTATAGGAAGATCTAATTATTTAATTTTTGCAGTGGGATCCTAGAGGTGTAGTCATGTTTTTAAGTGCGAGCCTACAGGTGTAGTGCAGTATTTTTTTGCTGCGTTACTATAAGTGTACTTTTTTTTTTCTTGCAGTCGGAGCCTACAGGTGTAGCTTTTTTCCCCAGTAAGAGCCTATAGATATAGCCTCTTTTTTTGCTGTGGGAGCCTATAGATGTAGTCAATTTTTGTTTTACTGGGAGCATGTAGATGTAATCAGTTTGTACAATAGGTGCCTAAAAGTGTAGTAAATTTTGCAGTGTGATCCTATAGGTGTAGTCGTTTTTTGCAGTAGGTGCCTATAGGTGTAGAAATATACTTGGGTCGGCTTATACTCGAGTATATACAGTAATTATTTGGCAGTTGGAGCCTATCTGAGTCATTTTTCTGCAGTGGGGGCCTATAGGTGTAGGGTTTTTTCCAGTGAGAACTTATAGGTATAGTCATTTTTTTACAATGAGAACCTATAGACAGCATATCCCAGCCGCAGGCTCAAGACAACTTATGAATGCCACTTTATATACATATGAGGGCACTCTATCCACAGTAATTAGTATTGACATAGTGCAGCCTCAGGCTTTGGGCCTTTTAGATACACTGAACAGTTTTTTTTCAAGTGTTCTCTCACACAGACCTCCAATCTATGGCACTGTATGGGCGCACAGTAATCTATGGTATAAACAAAGTACACAGCAGTATATAACTCTTATTTTGCAGGATACTTCTGCATAGAAAACCAGAGGGTACCAGCGTCTGCCTGAGTCCCCAGGTGGGCACGGTTTTCAATGGTATCTGTATCCTCTAGGTGGTAATATTATTGTGGGTAGAGGAACAAAGAGGGCACCATTACTGTGAGGAGGCACATAGGGGGGATATAACTAATATATAGAGTCACAAATGGGGAGGGGAATAGCTATTATACACAGGAATAAAGGAGAAGACATTACTACTAAATGGGGGTATTATTATTGCATAAAGGCACATAGAGGGAATTATTACATGTGGATGCAGAAAGGGGGCATAACTATATTATAGACAGCGTTCATGTGTTTTCAATAGGGACAGGGAAGACCCTTCTGTTAGTGGCTTTTCTTCCATGAAAACAAAAAGATCTAGAGAAATAGAAATTTCTACTGCCTGATTTTTTTTATCTGCGTTATCATCCTTACGATATGAATGACCACCATGTTATATTTTATGCTCACTGCTCCCCTGAGTATGCAATTTTTTACATTTTTTAAATCGGCCATATGGTTCTAGAGATATCAATGCTTTTACTTTATGCTACTTTTTATGGATTTTAGTAGGGGGCGTGGCTCATGGGGTAATTATGCAGAGCAGCCTAAAGACACGCCCCAGAGGATCATGTGAGCCACGCCTCCTTGATAAAAAACTTACAAATTAGTACTAAATAAAAAGGCCCATGTCTCTGGAACCTTATGGCAGATTTAAAAAAAAATAAAAGTGCTATAATCAGGGGAGCAGTGAGAATAAAATAGGCGATAACACTGGCCACTTTTGATCTAGTGACAGTTCCTCTTTAAAGTTAAAATTTTGACTTGAAGATGATTAATACTGTACTTACAATGTGCTCCAATGGATGAGCATACATAGCCACCACTCCTACAGGGGCAGTCCACTCATGGTGCTGTTTGTGAACACGTTTGTAAATGCTTGGGTGATGGAACAATCTGTACAAGAACAACAAAAAAAGCAGCTCCATAAAATATATTTTTGTCTTCCAGAAAACCCCATCGAACATACATACAGTGTGCGCAAATGGAAGAACATTTTCCACCCCCCAAAAAGACTACAGATCCATAATAAGACCATATGCATAAGGCCTTAAAGGGATTGTCCATCCACACTTCTAAGCACATAAGCTTCCACTAGCAGTGCCCCAATGTTACCTTCTAAATCTAAGTCTATCCAGGACTATTAAGAAATTAATCAGCGCATTCCTAAAAACGTAGTGGCGTACAAAATTGGATATTCAAGGACACTGCGCTACTGTGAAACCATTATTGTATAAAACCACAACCAAATTCACCCGATTGTTCTCACTGTCGTACCTGTGTGAGTAATAGAAAAGGATTTCTTCAACTAGCACAAAAATGGAGAGCTCCACTAAAACCCAGTGAAATGTCGGCAACTCTGTACCACAAGGGTTGCCCCCCCACTTCATAAATGGATACATGAGGAGGACCATGGGTAAGGAGAGTAAAATCTGGTTAATGAAGACAACCTTGACTGCATGCTTGAGCTTTGCTGGGTCCGCCTGGAAACATCAAACAGAAAATAGTCATATCAGAGGAATTAGATCTCAGACTATACATTTAAAGGGAATCTGTCAGCAGATTTTTTTTGCTATGTAATCTGAGAGCAACATTTTGTTGGGACTGAGAGCCTGATTCCTGTGATGTGTCACTTACTAGTCTGTGGGTTGCTGTTCCAATAAAATTAGTGTTTTATCAGCAGGAGATTATCACAAGAGGACTAGGTGTCTCATGCCTCCTAGACCAATTACGCCCTCACCACTGATTGGCAGCTTTCTGTCAATATTATGCAGTGTACAAAGAAAGCAGCCAATCAGGGGTGTGGGCGGGGTTATACACAGCTCAACATTCCAAGTTCTGCAGGGATTGTATAAAAATGACAGCATGCAGACCAGCAAGTGACACATCGCTGGAATCAGGATCTCAGCCCCTACATCATTCTGCCCTTAGACGACATATCCAAAAGCCTGTTGACAGATTCCGGTAAAGAGAATGTGTCCCCGGAAAATTACCTATTGTTTAAATCCAGTTTCTTGTGTTGAAAGTATTTTTTTTTTCCAAAATTTTTGACAGTTTTTTTTCCCCCCAATTCTTGATTTGTATTAAAAATAAACATTAGAAAGTTTGGAATTTTCACACTTGTCACTGGGGTTGTTTAAGATTCTAACTTCCCGTTATTTCAGGAAATGCACACGTACATTTGCCACAAAGAACAGACCCTGACCTCATCTTTTGTATTGAAATGAGTGTAGGGGGGTCATCATATAACTGAACCAAATTATTCCAGAAAAATAGTTGCAGTGTGAAACTATAACCTGTCAAACATCCATTGATCTAGTCAATTTACCCTTCAGTTCAGTATATAGTATACAGTGTTTAGTGTCGGTGTATCGGTAACACTGACTCACCAGTGACGTCTCTAGGTGAAGTCCTTCATCTTTCATGCCGCACAGACCGCCATCACTTCATCGAGCCAGGGCTCGTCTCTGCAGGAAATAACACCGTTATTTCGAGCTCAGCTTGTAGAACACGTTACTTAATTTTTCCAAACTTCTACATTACACCACATGAAGAAAAAGAGGCGACAGTGTCACTCTACACAGTAACAGGACCGCCCGTCCATTTAAAACAGTGTCCTCAAAAAATAAAATAAATACATCACTGCAGTAATAATATCCCTTAATTAGCCCCTAGGGTAATGATAATATCCCCCATCCTGGCCCTGTGTATCTCATTCCTGGCTCCAGCCATATGTTCTCCCATCCTGCCCTCATGAGTATCCATCCTGCCCCATATGATCTCCCTATCCTGCCCCATCAGTCTCCATCGTATCCATCCTGTACGATCTGTCTCCAATCCTGCCCCATGTCTTTCATTCTGCCCCGTGTCTCCAATCATGCCCCGTATCTACATTCTGCCCATGTCTCCAGTCCTGCCCCCAATGTGTCCAGCATCTCTGCCCCCAGTATTCAGCATCTCTGCCCCAATGTGTCCAGCATCTCTGCCCCCAGTATTCAGCATCTCTGCCCCAATGTGTCCATCTCTGCCCCCAGTGTCCAGCATTTCTGCCCCCAATGTGTCCAGCATCCTGCCCCAGTGTGTCCAGCAATCTGCCCCAGTGTCTCCAGCAATCTGCCCCAGTGTCTCCAGCATATTGCCCCCAGTGTGTCAAGCATCTCTGCCCCCAGTGCGTCCAGCATTCTGGCCCAGGCCCCCAGGATTGCCGTTCCCAATTAAAGAAAACAAAACACCGAGTTCTCCTCACCTGTCCGCACTCCAGCGGCGAAGCTCCCTCCAGCAGCGCGCACTCGCCGGGCCCATACGACAGTCAGGGCAGTAATGCCATGATGGCGGCCGAGGTCAATCTGAACGGTTGCCCACGGCCCCCCACACCACCGGGCCCTTGGCTACCACCAAATTGACCTCATTATAATCCGCCAATGCTCTTATACAATAGTACTGCTGCACTGTTAGGTGTATTACCGTGTCTCATATATATATTATATATATGTATATATATGTATATATATATATATATATACAGTATGTATATATATATATATATATATATATATACACACATACACATATACACACACACACTGTTGTATTGTTGCCATGTTTAGAATAGGGAAAGCGTAGTGTCCAATTATGGCCTGGCCACTAGATGGGGGCACTATAGTATTCATAGTGTATACGGGAACTTAGTGTACGTAGCTGGTTAATTGTAGGAGGGGCTACTGTGTGGTAAGCAAGTGTGTCATGTTAGGAAGTTGAGAAGGGCCTAAGTGCCCAAAGTGTCCTCATGGGTTCTAGGCCCAGGACACCGCAGCAGCCACGTAACGTTTCAAGTGGAGAACACAGCCATTCCGAGTCCTATAGGGACAGAAGGACAGTGTGCAGCAGCAGAGCTACAGCAGCTTGGAGTGGAAGAAAGAAGTGGTCCGGGAAAGTACAGGGCGCAGATGGTTCAAGATGTGGCAGATCATTACATGGGCAGATGCTCTTATATCCAGGGTGAAATGGATGAGCAAAACCCCAGAAATAGTGAGTCTGGACAAGGAGAACACTGCGGTACCGCCTTAGGCGTTATTACCCCGTACTGTACTGAAGTACGTGGGACTGAGTACAGGGAAGATGCAGGGTGTGTACTGTATGGAGCCTGATGTTTATGCTGATTCTGACAAGAATGTGCTGAAAAGTGTATTAAGTAAAGTTCTTCTTTTTGCATTTGAAACGGACTGTGTCTCAATTATTGTGACGTCGATTGCAGAAAGTCCCCAGCACCGCAGAGAAGTCCCTGACGGTGTGGTGAGACAAGACACAGGTATGCTGATAGAAGATTTTTCTGTAAGAGGAGACCAGGACACAAAGGCCCAGTGTCCTTGGCCATGACTACGGTCCTGGCCGAACCTTACATGAACGTGAGCTGTGAAATCCTGTGTTTTCAGCTGAGTGAGTTGTGTTATCTGGCATTGTTACTGCCTCTGATAAGGATCTTGCTGAAAACTCCTCCTGAACAAACAGGAAGTATTGGTCTAAAATAGCAGTAATCCTGCCTCTGCTGATAAGTAGCTTGCTGATGTACACCATGAGTCATTTTCTGATGTCCAATCCCTGTAGCATGTTAGCGGCAGCCATGGACAAGCTGTTTAGATGGCACAATGATAGGTGGAGGTACCCGGTACTTCCTTTAGTTTTGTTCAGAATCTCTGGTCTCCCCAGATGAAGCATATTAATAGGAAACCATGAAATTATCACTAGTACGTCAGTGGTTAATAGGCTGTGAGCCAACTGGGACTCACTGGTTCTTTATACTTACTGGGTCATTCTTCCCAAGCTGGATTTTATACGAGCTATAAAGTTTGGTTTTCCAGTCAGGTCAATAAGCATTGAGACTGCGTTGTACATCCAGAAGGAAAGAATGGGAATTACCATTGCCCCTGGAAAATGTAAAAAATGTAAAAAAAATTGTAATGTCAATTTGAATAAATGATTTACAATGGAACTGCTGAAACAGAGGATCAAGACAATCTTGGTAAAAACTTGATATTTGTCATCCGAGAATGAGTAGAGGACGTAAAGTAAAGTTACGTTTTCATGGGCCGAATTCTGCCCATTCTGCTGGGGAAGAAAACAATTAATATGATGGTTCTGTCGCCATACAGCATCCATGATGTCGGCAGCACATCCCCTGTTTACACGGTGCAATATGCTGCCGATAACAGTATGTAACTGTCCCCCGCATGCACAGAATGCTCATACATCAGCTGGTTGAGGCATGTGTACTCAGGCCAATGATCAGAACGTTTTTATGAAAGCTTCATGTTCTTTCCGCTGACAGCTATGACTCGCATTACACTGCATGCTCAGCTTAGCCAAATGTACGTCATACCAAAAAGGTATGGGCCACGACCAAAAGAAACAATAAGCACCAAAAGACAAACTACCAGCCTAAATTAATGATTTGCGGGAATACCCTAATCCTAAAGTATGCAATCTCTCCTGCATAAAGCAGCCAGTCCTAAGAATAAAAAAAGCAAATGCCTCAATATCTGGACTAGATGCATGTTTCACTCAAAGGTTCATCAGGGGACAAGCACATTTACACAGTTGTTTTTTTTTCATATTAGTATGGGTTGGTTTACTGCACAATAAGGTTTGTGTTTCTTATCTATATCTTTTCATTATTTTTTATTTTTGTCATTTACTATATTTATCATTTACTCTCTCCGTTCTCTTCAGCTGCTTCTTTTTCATATCTTCCTTTGCTGTTCACTGATTCCTTCCTTTAATTTTTGATCCTGTTTAACTCTGTGCAATGGCAACTGTGTCACATAAGGCCTGTTTCACACATCAGGTTTTTGCCAAATCCGGCGTCACGCCGGAGCAACGGGTCCAGCATAAGTTGTGGAAAACTGATGCGATGGATCCGGTTTTTGTCTAGCGGATCCGACTAAAAAGTGGATCTATCCCATCCGTTTTGTATCCGTTTCGTCCATTTTTTTTTTTAATCCATTTTACGATGGATCCGGTTTTTAACCCCTTTCTGCCAGCTGACGGAATAGTACGTCAGCTGGCAGAACCCCCGCTTTGAGGTGGGCTCTGGCGGTGAGCCCACCTCAAAGCCGCGACATGTCAGCTGTTTTGTACAGCTGACATGTGCGCATAATGAGCGCGAGCGGAATTGCGATCCGCTCATGCCCATTAACTAGTTTAATGCCGCCGTCAAACACTGACAGCGGCATTTAACTAGCGCTCCCGGCCACGAGGCCGGAGGTGCTCGCACCGCTGACCCCCGTCACATGATCGGGGGTCTTCAGTGCATTGCCATAACAACCAGAAGTCTACTTGAGACCGCTATGGTTGTTGATGGCCGCTTGCTTTGAGCGCCACCCTGTGGTCGGTGTTCAAAGCAACCCTGCATTTCTGCTACATAGAGGTGATCTGTGCTTCACCTCTATGTAGCAGAGGCGATCGAGTTGTGCATGCTTCTAGCCTCCTATGGAGGCTATTGAAGCATGCCAAAATGTTAAAAAAAAGTGTTTAAAAATATAAAAAAATAAAAAAATATATAAAAGTTCAAATCACTCCCATTTGCCAAAATCAAAATAAAACAATAAAAAAAAAAATCAAACCTACACATATTTGGTATCGCCGCGTTCAGAATCGCCCGATCTATCAATAAAAACAAAGGATTAACCTGATTGCTAAATGGCGTAGCGAGAAAAAAAATCAAAACGCCAAAATTAAATTTTTTGGGTCGTCGCAACATTGCATTAAAATGCAATAACGGGCGATCAAAAGAATGTATCTGCACCAAAATGGTATCATTAAAAATGCCAGCTCCGCATGCAAAAAATAAGCCCTCACCCGACCCCAGATCACGAAAATTGGAGGCGCTACGGGTATCGGAAAATTGTGCAATTTGTTTTGTTTTTTTTGTTTTTTTTAGCAAACTTTGGAATTTTTTTTACCACTTAGATAAAAGAGAACCTAGACATGTTTGTCTATGAACTAGTACTGACCTGGAGAATCATAATGGTGGGTCAGTTTCAGCATTTACTGAACCTAGCAAAAAAGCCAAACAAAAAACAAGTGTGAGATTGCACTCTTTTTGCAATTTCATCGCACCTGGAGTTTTTTTCCCATTTTCTGTTACACGCCATGGCAAAGCCAATGGTATCGTTCAAAAGTACATCTCGTCCTGCAAAAAATAAGCCATCACATGGCTATATTGATGGAAAAATAAAAAAGTTATGACTCTGGGAAGGAGGGGAGCAAAAAACGAAAACAAAAAAACGGAAAAAACTCCGGGAGTGAAGGGGTTAAAAGCGCCCATGGGAGGCTCCCTAACGTGATTGGTTACTGAAAACCTATATACACAGTGTTCCTGCAGCCCATCTTTGACAGGTTGTAGAGGAGCAAGTTGCGAAGATGGAAGGTGTGATGGCAAACATTCTGAAGATTAATGTAGATTTTACTGATGAGGCGAATCGTCTGAAAGCGATTATTCTGGAGAAGGAGCGAGAGAGACAGCAGTGCATCATGCGTCTGCGGTGACGGCGTTTTTGGATTCATCCAATAACAGCCCAGACAATGACGCGTGAGTTTTTTCCACTTTATACATGGAGTTACGAGGAAACCCCGATAAGTTTTTCAGATACATGCGGATGAAAGCCGAGAACTTCGACTTGTTGGTGAAGGGGATTGGACACCTCATCGCCAGAAGTGATACATATTGCCGCTTCTCAGTTTCACCAGCGTATCGTTTGATGGTGACTCTTGGGTAAGTCATTTTTATTGTATCTCCTGATGTTAAAGCTGACTTATAACCCGTGTCGGACTGGCGTGCCAAGGGCCCACCAGTAACATTGACTTTGGGGGGCCCACTTTTCACCTGCATACAAATATTACACTACCTTCGTTCACAAATTTACATATATATCTATATAATAATAAACTGGGTAGATTAGTTAATGAATAACGAGATGCTGCTTTTTTCTGTACAGTGTGAATCAAGTGAATTATGCCAAGTACTGCCCATACAATGGGGTTGGTTGTCCAGATCTGCACATGGGCCCACCAGGGGATTCCCCTGTTACCCTGTGGGCCAGTCCGAGCCTGCTTATAACTAATGTTATTGCTGGTATTTTGTACTAATTTTTGGCTTGCTTTTTTCACAGATTCCTTGCAACTGGAGAATCCCTTTCGTCACTACATTTTCAGTTCAGACTTGGGATTTCTACAATATCGGGAATTGTGAAGCACACTTGCCGTGCATTGTGGGACTCTTTACATGGCGAGTTGGGAAATTTGTCAGTTTCCCAATTGCTTGGGTGCAGTGGATGGGAAACATATCCGCGTTGTGAAACCTGCTGCATCTGGATCTGAATTTTTTAACTACAAAAAAATAATTCTCCATTGTGCTCATGGCCATCGCCGATGCAGAATACAAATTTATAGCGGTCGATATTGGGGCCTATGGCCGCTCAAATGATTCCCAAGTATTTAAAGTATCTGCAATGGGGTGTCATCTCTATGGAAACACATTCCAATTTCCACCACTAAGACCGCTGCCTGAAACCTTGGGGCCGCCAATGCCTTTTGTATGTGTTAGAGATGAAGTCTTCCAACTGTCGCGTAAGGCTTAAGCAGGTGTTCCAAGTAGTGGATTGACAGCAACTAAAAGAATTTTTAATTACCGACTAACACAAGCAAGAAGAATGGTGGAGTGCGCTTTTGGGATTCTAACAGCAAAATGGCGAGTTCTGTTAACCGCGATCAACCTGAAGACTGACACCGTTGACAAGGTGGTTAAAGCTTGTGTGGTCCTGCACAATTTTGTTATTTGCAAGGAACAGATTTCTATTGATGACAACTTTGAAGAAACCACCTTGGCTGATTATCAGAACATTACTTACAGAAGTTCTGTGTCAGTTTCCAGACTGAGGGACATATTTGCTGAATATTTTATTTCACCTCAAGGAAGGGTAGACTGGCAGGATGAGAGAGTGTGAAAAATTTGTCTTGGACCTAATTAAAGTATTTGACATTTTTTTTACCCAAAGTATTGTACCTGGTTGGGATTTACCCAAAGTTTTTTTTTACGTTTTGCCCAAAGTATTGTACCTGTTTGGGTAAATCCCAACCAGGTACAATACAACCAAAGTATTGTACCTTCTTTTACCCAAAGTATTTAACCTTATTTATAATTTAATAAATGAAAGACAAACATTTTAAAACCAAAAAAACTGTTTTATTTACAAATTTCAAAAATGTAAAAAGTGTGGGGTGGAGATGATACTGGGGGTACTTGCCAGATTGGGTCACTTTGACAGTGGGAGTGTGGAGAGAGGATTGTGGTGGTGGTGACGGATCAGGAGGAAAAACAGAAGGTGAAGGGGTGGAGAAAGAAATAGAACGTGTGGACATAAAAGTGGGAGTAGTGTTGGGATTTTGGAAGTTTTGAGGGGTGGAGTGGAGGGATTGGGAGGCAGAAGAGGTGGTGAGTGGAGAAGAGGGTTGTGTTGGGGCATGATGGGTGTGGAAGGAGACTAGTGGTAGGGGGCAGTTAGTAGAGGTTGGGCAGGGAGCGGATGGGACCGAGGGATCAGATGTGTGGGAAGGTGCAGAGGGTTCGGATCTGTCGAAGTGTCCCTCGATGGCAGTCTCCAAGGGCATCACTCCAGAAGGTTTCAAGTCTTCAGGCTCCCGAGTGCTGTGGAAAAAAGAAAAAAGAAATGTAATTAATATATTGATATTGCTTGGCCCTGGCTGAAACCCTAAAAAAAAGTGTTAGACATGTAAACATTTTTTATTAAATGGGGTGGGTAATATTTACCTTCTCCTCACCATCGTTGACCGGAGGAACGACAGGGCCCTTGCATACTTGTACTTGCTCCTGCGTCCTCCCAATCCACTCAGGGCCTGCATCTTCCTGTTTAACTCCTTCTTGAAGCGATCCCTGATTGACCGCCACCACTTGACAACTCTTTCGCCTGTAAAGTGAAAGCACAAATTCGTTAGTATACACTTTACATCCAGCAACTTAACTGTGTATACTTACGCGCTTGATTCTGGGACCGAACATCGAGGTCCTCCCAGTTGTCCACAAGTTGTTGGCATACTTGTTACCAGAGCCCACGGGTCACATGAAGATCTGCGTGGCAGCGGTCCCCCAAGTTCCACAGCGGCTCCCGCTCTTGGATCAGATCGATGAGGAGGTCGATATCTAGCCCGGCCTCCTCACCGCCCGAGTCAGGAGCACGCTGTGAAGCCTGTTAAAAAGACAAAAAACAAAGACATTAGACTCAAAACCACATAAAGAGGAAAAATCAACCCAAGTCCAAAAAGGATATGTTTTATGGGCACTTAAACTAAATACGACCACCAAGTCCCACATCATTACATGTAGGGACAAAGAAGCGATCCCACACTTATATAAAATCAATTATTTTATTTATTCAAGCCAAAAAGGACAATAAACAACAAAGAGTAAAAAAGCAAAAATGCCGTCTAGGAGACGCCAGATTATTTATATTAGAAAAATTCCCCACACATAATTTAACAATTCAAAACCAAATGGGTTGTCCGGTTATCAACCAACATTCAATGAAAATTTGTAACCATTAATCATTCAAAAAACAGGAATCAAAAGATCTTTCCACACCTTTTTGCTCCAACTGGACAAATATGTCCCAGCCTAACGTAGTTCAATATAGTATGTTATAATACCCAGAAAAAAGGGACCTATCTATTGTAAATCATCACATGGTCTCACTATTCATGTGCCAAATGGCTACCCCTGGTATTGATGGTTATATTAAAGACAATATAATGTTAGAGCACAAAGGTGGATGAAGGTAGATAGATATTTACCTTGTGTGTGATATGATTCTGGCGTCCCCTCACCCCGACGCGCGTTTCGCCGCCAGCTTCTTCCGGGGGCGACAAAAGAAAAAGAATAACACACACCAAGGCCCTAAGCCTGCAAACAAAGTGATTGGATGCTGTGTAATATAACATACCCCTATATGGCCCTAATGGACCCTATTAAACCCTTCCTACCAGCGGAGGTTGGCACCCTAGCTTGTACGCAAAATGGCGCCCCTGCTCACCGACGGCTAACCCTAGATGCACCCTAATAATCCCTAAATAGGTATAGGGTGCAACTGGTACCAACCAAATGACCTAAAGCCAAAACATAATGCCGTGGTTATAAGAAGAAATGAAGGGGTAACGAGAGTGAACTCGATAAAACGATGTCTTCAAAACCAACACCCTGCTAATATTACCGAGTCACACAACAACAGCAATCAAAATAACAATAAAAGATAAACTGGATTTTTTTTAACTAATTCAGGGGTGGGGGGGATGAAAAAAGCCTAAGCTGATCCTCCCTCCATTCACCCTGATATTACTGTCCCCACCTGGCTGCGGAGGTTGGCACCCTAGACTTAAACGCAATGTGGCGCCCCTTCTCCCGTCGACTAGCCCTCACTCACCCTACATGCTCACCCTCTGTTCTACAACAGTGTAGAGAGGAGAGAAAAGAACCCACATGTGTACGGGATGTCATTAGAAAGGGGCCTAAGTCACATCACGGTCATGTGACCCCCTTGCAGCTACCTAACATACATCTTCTTTACCAGTGTGGTCTTGCTAGTGGGCACGTGCTAAGCTTATTCAGTCAGGTTTTTTCCTCCACATGCTCTGGCCTCTTTTTGTCATGCACTTGTCAACAGCTCAGACACACATGCTTTGATTTTGTAAGTCCGCCTGTGCAACATAATTATGTGTTTCTCTGATTGGTCTCACTGTACATAAATATTCTGTGACATCAACCACCCCTGATGAAGTCGTGTGTGAAACGCACGTTGGATCCAGAAATTGGGGCATTTGAGTGATTCAATGTATATTCTTGTGACTGGCTGCTTAATTTAGGTGAGATGTCCTCTCTCTTCTCTGTTAGTTTTCATGGTGCATGTATATACAGCTGAAACTAGACATTACATACACTATATAAAAACACACATATGCATGTTTTTCTCAACATCTGACATGAAATCAGAATAAACCTATCCTGTTTTAGGTCAATTAGGATTACCATAATTATTATGGTATATATCTGGTATAATATTTTATTATATGTGGCCAAATGCCAGAATAATGAGGGAGAATGTTTTAAGGCATTTTTATTACATACTGCAAAGTCAAAAGTTTACATATACTAAGATTACTATGCTTTTAAACAATTCTGAACTGCCCATATGATGATGTCAAGTGTTTGAAAGCTTCAGTTTTTTGGCAACATCTGAGTTAATTAGAGACACACCTGTGTATGCAGATTTGAAACACACTGCTTCTTTGTGTCTCAAGAAATCAGCCAAGATATCAGGAAGAGAATTGTGGAATTGCACAAGTCTGGCTCATCCTTGGGTACAATTTCCGGATACCTGAAGGTGCCTCGTTCATCTGTACAAACAATTATACACAAGTACAAACAAGATGAGAATGTCCAGCTGTCATACCTCTCGGAAAGGAGACGGGTTCTGTGTCCCAGAGCTTTGGTCCGACATGTGTATATCAATCCAAGGACAAAAGTAAAAGACCTTGTGTTGTCGCAGGTCTCGACCTACTCTCTGATGAGTCCACTGTAGAGATGACGTCACGGCACCGGAGAGATAAGACACAGTACACCAGGGCTGTATCAAAAGTATCTCTAGTTTATTTAAGCTTACACACACTTTTTATGCATTCTTATGTCGGAGGCGGATTCTCCATATATGGGCTAAGCGTCGGAGTGTTTTACTCCCTAGTCTCCCTATGGTTTTGAAAACATATTCTTACACAGAACATTATTCGTTATCTTACCAAGGACATTTGTAGCGCCCCCACTGCCGCAGGGCCGAGGGGTACCCGTTACCGGGCCTCCGAAGTCTCTACTTCTGGGGTTGTCACGGCGGCTAGGCCCCGGTCCGTGACCCTGCCGTGGGGCGCACAGTGAATGATAGGTGTGGATGTCGGTGGTGCAGTTGTGGGGTGCAGGTCGCGGTCAATAACGAGGACACCAAGTTGCAGTCTCTTTACCTCTTTACTGGAGATCTCTGAGTCCTCAGTCCAGAGTAAGGTCCACCAGGCTACGCAAGTCCGGCCGGTCCAATGGCACCTCCAGAGTTCACTTCACAGGTGGAAATCGGTGCCTTCCTTCTTAGCGCTATGTGTTGTAGTCCTTCCCTGCTATGCTTACGGAAAGTACCCCACAACCGTTGTGTCTGTTTCTTAAGTTCCCTCACAACTCGATTAAATGATGTTCTTCTAATCTTCCGTCCCTTCCTGATGTTACAGTTAGAACGGCACCCGTTTGTCGGGTAGGCCTGGAGTTCTTCCGGGACCCTAGAGACGCCCCTCTCCCGCAATTGCCTCCCAATACTTCATAGGTGATTTAGGTGAGACAGCCCGCCTGAGACTGACTGTCCTGCCGCTATTTAGAGTATTGCTTGAAGCTAGTTGTTATAATACTCCCTCGGCGTTCCGGCCACCGGTAGTGCGCCTCAGTAGGATGTTGCTCCGGTCTTACAGCACGACCCCTACTGGTATTCTCCTATCGCTTGATCTCGTTTCTCACTCAGCACAATCTATCTCGCTTCTAGTCCTTTCTTGGGTCCCGCCGCTTCCCGGAGCTGGCGCGGACCCGTTACGTTCTTTTCAATGCCAAGCCTCTGTCAGGATCCCACCCCTGACAGAGACCCTACCGTCTCTTCCTCCACAACACCCTCTGCCACTAGGTGTTGCTTCGTCCAATCCAGTCAGCTTTCTCCTCTAACTTCCTGCCTGACCCCCAGTTTACCCACTATGGTGGGGAGTGGCCTAAGGAATAGAACCCTTAGCTCCCCCCTGAGGCCCAGCTGTGAAATGTATTGGTGTCTGTGATACCTGATCAGATGAACTCCTTCAGTGCCACCGGACGCACCATGGCTCCCCATAGTGGCGGAGCCACAGTACTGCAACGACCAGGACTCTGGGGCGCTGCACATTCCCTGCTACAATTAGTTCTTAGGAATCAGCAATAACAGCACAATGAAGAATAGTGAATTATGTCTTGTTTTCCTGACCTTTAATAACACTTATACAAAATGGAGACAAGCAAGATAAAATGGATCCTGCTATAACAAATTCCCCCATTTTATTCACTATACTGAATAAGCTGTACTGTTTCATGGCTGTAGGATTTGTTAGTATATATCATCATCAGCTGTGTGAGTGCAGAATTTCCCAGCGCGTACTACACCAAGGACAGAAAATACAGAGAAAACTGGAACGCAGCTACATGCCCCCTCCATACCAGAGACACAGCAGAGATAAGAAAATCACAGCATTCCTCAACACAGAAGAAAACAATAGCGCAGATATTTGACTCACCCCTTTCATCAGGTATTTTAGAAATTTCACACAGAAACGGAATACAGCAGTTCTCAGACTTAATTAATTTCTACAAAACCTTCATCACACAATTCACGTGCCAGAACACCTTAGAAAAACCAATGATTGAGGATATTTTTCCTGAATTCCTGACAGATTTCTTTCCCCGTTTTTGGGCTAACAATATCAGATTCATCACACAAATTCAAAGTCTTCTTCTTCTACGGAAACTGATTATCTAGCAGGGAGACCCTCTGTCCCAAATTTTTAACGGTTTGCTTTCCCGACACATTAATCTCAGTCACTTTCTCAGTTCCTTCTTGCACCACAAAACATCCAGTTTTTTGTCATAGTAATAGACAACTTTCCTTTTTCAACGTGACAAAAACAATCAGAATTCACTTCCTCTGTTGATCCTCAATTTGCTATATATCAACCACTCAACTTGAAGCAGGTAAATCTTTTACCAATCTTTCAATCACACTGATAACCAAACAATCACTTACAAGTTTCCTTCTAAAACTAGGCACCATATTTCACCTTCAACTTCCAACTTCAACTTACAATATTTCTTTCTACTGCAAAACAATATTGTTGCTTTAAACAGTACATAGTACACCAGTACATACAGAGATACACTTAAAAACTATTTTGAACACTATATATGCAATAAGGACAATCGCAACTATATGCAATAAGCTTTGTAAAATCCCAGCTACCCAGCCCCCGATACCCTTAAACCAATTGGCTGGGTTTAGGAAAGAGAAAGTATCTGACCACCAGCTGTCCGACAGTAGTGTTCCACAACTGAACATTGTTCGTGGCATTGTTGGCAAGTGTGTCAGAACAATCAGTCCAGGCAAGCAGTTCCTCAGGTGACACAGGGATAGCTAGGAAGGGGATACTTGTGGCTGACGTCGGTGAATGCGTACAGATCCAACAGTCTGATAAGGGCTGGGAATTTCTCAACAAGTCATCTATCAATTTTCTGTGATGTTGCACAAACTTATTGTTCAAGGATGTTGGAGAATTTAGACTGTCCCATGCGATTACACATAATATCATGGAAATCGAAACCAGCCAAAACATTATGTTTCCTTTATCGGCTGTCGGTTTCTTTAACTCGCTTGCAGTGTGATGCGTGGATCCAACTAGATTTTCCTTCGAGCTTGACAGCTGTGGCTGTGGTCAGGAGCACTTGATATGGTCCGTCAAATCTTGGTTCCAGGCTCTTCCGGATGTGCCGCTTTATCACTACCCAGTCTCCTGGCTCCAAGGGATGGTGTCCAGGAACCTTGTCTGGGTCTGGAAGAGAACTGAAGACAGTTAAATGCACTTTGGCAAGGTGTCCATGTAAGGCCTGCACATAGCTAGTCAAGTCCTGGTACTTGAGCTGCAACTGTTGTGGAAAGAAACATCCAAGATTGGGGCCCCTGCCAAACAGAATCTCATACCGTGACAGTCCTGTCTTCCTGTTTGGGGTATATCTTACTGAAAACAAAGCCAGAAGAAGGCATTCTGTCCATGGTTTACCAGTCTCTGCCATTGCCTTCTGGATTTTAAGCTTGAGTTCTATTTAGTCTCTCCACTTTTCCACTGCTCTGTGGATGGTATGGAGTATGCAATGCTTGACTTACCCCCAGTGCTGCCATTACCTCTGACATGATCTCGCCAGTAAAATGGGAGCCCCGATCGCTTTCAATGACTTCAGGAACTCCATACCTGCATATGATCTCAGCCATCAGTTACTTCGCCGTTGTCTTAGCCGTAGCTTTGGCAACTGGGTAGGCTTCTGGCCAACCTGAAAATAAATCAATGCAGGCCAACACATACTCATACGTCCCTACCCTAGGCAACTGAATATAATCAATCTGCAGTCTCTGGAATGGGTAAAGGGGCCGGGGAGTGTGTTTGGATGGATTTTTCCCTGTCCTACCCTGATTATGTGTGGCACATATCATGCAGCTCTGTACCTGCCTTTCTGCGCAGGTGGAAAACCCAGGGGCAATCCATTGTTTCTGTAGGGTGTCACACATGGCCGTCTTCGAGTGGTGCACATTCTCGTGCAGAACCTGTGCCATCATTGGGTACAGTACCTGTGGTAGGCAGACCTTTTCACCCCTCCCCCATAGCCCAGTGACGGTATCAGAGCAAGCCCCTATCTTTTGCCACCTATCTTTCTCCTCCTTACTTGCCTGTTCTTGTAACTGGGCTAAGATGTCTTTTGACACAAGTGGAGATGGTGGGGTGTCTAGGTGATGTACTCTAGAGGCTACAGGAGTGCTTGCTGCTTTCTTGGCAGCCTGGTCTGCCAGTGCGTTACCCCTTGTCTGTCCATCAGTGCCTTTGGTATGTGCCTTTACCTTTATGATGCCTGCTTGGGTGGGAAGCTGTAGTGCATTCATAAGTTGCTGGACTGCCTCAGCATGTTTAATGGGGTGGCCATTTGCTGTCAGGAAAGCCCTGGCTCTCCAGATAGGCCCATAATCGTGTGCAATGCCAAAAGCATACCTGGAATCAGTGTAGATATTTACAGTCTTACCTTCTGCTAGTTTGCACGCTTCTATGAGCGCCTTGAGCTCTGCTTCTTGTGCAGACATATGAGCTGGCATTGACTCTGCCTTGATTACCTCATGTTCTGAGACCACAGTATATCTGGTACAGAAGCGTCCTTGGTCATCTTGGTGATGGGATCCATCTACAAAAAGCTCAAAATCAGCATTAGGTATGGGCACACTAGAGACAGTAGGGAGACCAGCCATTTCCTGAGACATCAATTCTAGACAATCATGTGGTTTGGAAACCTGATCTTGTTCCTCTGGATCCATTCTAGAAAGAAAAAGTGTCCTTTCCCATGTCACATCCCCCTCCCCCATTTGGATCCATAGGAACTGGGAGAAGAGTAGCGGGGTTTAGGACAGTGCACCTTTTCAAAGTCACATTAGTAAGCATGAGAATAGCACACTGAAGTCGCAGCTGTCTGGCCATGGACAGGTGGCTAGGTTGTACTTGGTTAAGGATACTATGTACATCATGTGGGGTATGGACCATCAGTGGGTGATCCAAAACAATCTCTGAAGACTTGTGTAGCAACAGCTGGACAGACAACACAGCCCGAACACAGGAGGAACTTCCTCTTGCCACTGTATCCAAGCGGCCGCTGTAATAAGCAACAGGTCTCTGTTTGTCTCCATGAAGCTGAGTCAGCACACCCGTAGCATGTCCTGCATTTTCATGAAGAAAAAGGTTAAAAGGAAGGGCATAATTGGGGATGCCCAAAGCTGGAGAAGAAACAATGCATAATTTCAGAGAGTAAAAACAGTCAAGTGCGTCTGGTGTAAGACAGAAGGAGACAGGTTGCATATAGTCATATAGAGGCTGCATTAAGATGGAGGCAGAATGAATCCATGGACGACAGTAGGAAGTTAGTCCTAGAAACACACGGAGGCCCTGCACATTCCGTGGGGGCTGCATGTCCATGATAGCCTGTTTTCGCTCAGGGGTGAGGTGCTTTTTCCCTGGAGAGAGACAATGTCCTAGAAATACAACAGTACTTAAGCAAAACTGTAATTTTTATTTGGATACCTTACACCCCTGTTCATGGAGGAAAAAGAGTAAAGAGATTGTGGCCATTTTACACAGAGAACGAGAAGGAGCACACAGCAATAGGTCATCAACATACTGAATGAGAGCTACTCCTTTAACATGCCAGCCTTGTGATACTGACAAACTAGGTGCAATGGAACACTAAAAAAAGGCATTTGCTAAGTCAATCACTGTAAAACAAGTACTGTTAACAGGTATGTGTGCCAACAAGGTGTGAGGGTTAGGAACCAAGGGAGCAAGCAGTTCTGTTGCGGCATTGACTGCTCTGAGGTCATGGACCATTCTATAATTCACCGGCTCCCCAGGCCTAACCTTCTTCTTTACTGGATACAGGGGAGTGTTGCAAACGGACTGTGTAGGCACAACAACCCCTGATTCCAGCAATTTTTGTAACTGTGCGTCTGTTGCAGCCTCCTGAGCAGCACTCAAGGGGTACTGACGCAATAGGGGTGGTGCTGCCCCGGTTTCAATTTGACTATTATGGGAGGAACTTTGAGTTTTCCCACATCAGTTTTGCCTTTTGCCCACAGATCAGTGGGGAGTTGATCCAGGGCAGGTGCAGTGAGCGGATCACTTTCTGCAGTACTTGCAGCTGCATCCAGGGCCATAATCTTGCAGAGGGTACTGGGTTTAAGTTGAGGGGTTATAGTCACTGTTCCGTCATCATGGTAAGTAATAACCGCCTGTAGTTTCCGTAAAACGTCAGCACCTAGCAAATTACATTGTCCCCTGGGGGCTGTCATTAACTGAGTCAGAATGGTCTTCCCACAAATGGAGAGGGGAATGGGTTCTGTCATTCCCAAGGTCTGGGTCGGCGCATTTAAAGGTGTGGCCATGACTAAGTCGGTGGTGTCACGGAAGGGTCAACCTGAAAGTCAGCTGTAGTTCCTCCTGGCAGGCTCACCTGTACTGTACAGTCGGGGGTGGGAGGTAGAGTGACTAGAGGACACAGTTGCAGGCTGTCAGTTACCTATTCGTCGGTCTGGGGGGTAGCAGCGGTGGGAACCTTATCTGGGTATGAGTTTGTGCGACAATCTTTCCTAAAATGTCCTGGTTTCTTACATCCGTAACACAATCTAGGGCCCGTAGTGGGTCCTCCACGTCCTCCACCTCTCTGTGAGGGTCCACTCCTCTGAAAGTGAACCTTAGTTTTCTGCTTCTGCGAGTCCAAACTGACTCCATGTGCAATCTTAGCAAGATCGCCTGGGGGGCAGGATCTCCAATCTGGTCTACTTGCCATCACCTTCTCTCTCACATACTTATCAATCCCTTGCATATATGCATGACTTAACAAACGTGTGGCAGTTCTATCATTTTCACCATAACCCATATCAGACCACCGTTGTTGCAACCTGTAGAAATAATCAATGGGGAGCTCCTTCGGGTCCTGTACACAGTCTTCTAAATGCACCGATACTTCCTCCTGTCTAATCTTACAGGCTTTTTCTAGCGCCTCAACAAAGTCAGACCCTGACCTGGCATTGTTAGGTTCTCCGTCTTGGGGACCATTTCCCCCTGGGTACATTTTAAATGTCTCAGCTGTCAGTCGGGTGGAAGGTGCTTCCCCCAGGGCTGAACGCACTAACTGTTGCACGTCCTGTCTGGTTGCCTGGTAAGTGTGCTGTATCACCCCACACTATCTGGCAAAAGTCAGAGGTCGTTGGTTAATGTCTGGCAGCTGGGCAGTCAAAGACATCTGTTCTGTGGGAGACCATGGCTGATACCTACTAGCAACATGGTAAGTCGGAGGTCCACTGTCAGTTGCACCGTGTGGGTTTTCATGAAGTCATGCCATTTACCTGAATCTAATTCCCCTGAGGGGTGGAAGCCTCCTGCCTTCAAGAGCACACTAACCTGCTTCTGGGATTCCTTCCCTTCTGGACTATTCTCTGGACTAATTCTCTAGCACTATGGAACCCTGTACTTAGTTCCCAATTCTATTGCTAGTATACGTGCAGGCTGAAAACTTATCAGACGGACCTTTTCTCCTCACCTAGAGTAGGCTATGTCCTCCTACGATACGTGCAGGCTGAAAACTTATCAGACAGACCTTTCCTCCTCACCTAGAGTAGGCTATGTCATCCTGCGTTAGTCCTATACATGCAGGCTGAAAACTGATCAGATGGACCTTTTCTCCTCACCTAGAGTAGGCTATGTCCTCCTGCCTTAGTCCTAAACCTAAACTATAGGTTTACTGTGCTTACAGGTTACTGTATTAGCTTGCTTCCAAGATTGATAACACAGGTATATGAACAGACAAACAACAAACACTCCACAAGCACAACATACAAAGAGTCAATCATTTTAGTCTAACAGTGGAGTCATCAGTAACCACACAATGAGGGTCAGTATCTGGGTTCAAGGGTACCTGAGCCGGGCAAAGCCCGTGATCTTACCTGGTCCCAGTCGACTAGAAGCAGGGGAAAACCCGTCCACAAGTGGAATGACGTAGGCAGAATATAATCAGTATTCTTACTCCAGCGCTGTGTGATGCCACTAGTCCCAGGAAGTCCCCTGGTCCATTACTGGAGTCAGCCAGGTCCCAGATGAAGCACTCAGGTCCCTGTTCGGGTTCCAGAATTGTTGTCGCAGGTCTCGACCTACTCTCTGATGAGTCCACTGTAGAGATGACGTCACGGCACCGGAGAGATAAGACACAGTACACCAGGGCTGTATCAAAAGTATCTCTAGTTTATTTAAGCTTACACACACTTTTTATGCATTCTTATGTCGGAGGCGGATTCTCCATATATGGGCTAAGCGTCAGAGTGTTTTACTCCCTAGTCTCCCTATGGTTTTGAAAACATATTCTTACACAGAACATTATTCGTTATCTTACCAAGGACATTCCCTGCTACAATTAGTTCTTAGGAATCAGCAATAACAGCACAATGAAGAATAGTGAATTATGTCTTGTTTTCCTGACCTTTAATAACACTTATACAAAATGGAGACAAGCAAGATAAAATGGATCCTGCTATAACACTTGTGAAGATGATAGTGGAAGCTGGTAAGATTGTGTCAATATCCACAGTGAAACGAGTACTGTGTCAACATGGGCTAAAAAGTCACTCTGCCAGGAAGAAGCCATTACTCCAAAAGATACAAAAAAGCTAGATTAATGTTTGTTCTTGTGTGCATTTGCAAAGACCTTAATTTTTGGAGACATGTCCTGTGGTCTGATGAAGCTAAAATTAAACTTTTTGGCCATAATGATTATCGTTACGTTTTGAGGAAAAGGGGAAAAGTTTGGAAGCCTAAGAACACCATCCCTACTGTGAAACACAGGGGTGGCGGCATCATGTTGTGGGAGGCGAGCAAGGTGACCTACAAACCAGGATCAGTTACACCAGTTTTATCAGGATGAATGGGCCCAAATTCCGACCAACTATTGTAAGAAGCTCGTGGAAGGAAATCCCAAACGTTTGACCCAAGTCATTCAGTTTAAGGGCAATGGTACCAATACTAATGAAATGTAAGTAAACTTTTGGCTTTGCAGTAAGTAATAAAAACGCCTTAAAACATCCTCTCTCTCTCACTATTCTGGCATTTGGTAAATATTAATAATTATGGTAATCCTAATTGACCTAAAACGGGAAAGATTTATTCTGATTTCATGTCAGATATTGAGAAAAATATGCAGATGTGTCTTTTTATAGTGTTGGAAACTTCTGGTTTCTACTGTATTAGGTTAAAGGTAGTCTTATCCACTCAATATATCAGATTTATTTGCATTGCATCTTAAAAATGTGTGACTTTTTTGTTTATTTATATGGCTTTTAATCATGTTTCAATGAATTATGTTTATGAATAAAGTTAATGATTTATGACGGTCAATCTCACATATTATTTCTTTTTGGTGGTAGAGAGTAGTGTAAGGCGCTGCCAGAAACCTTTGTCGGCAGCTTATCTTTCCTGAGAAAAAAAGGATTTGTCATGTTAAAATCCATCAGGTGAACTTTATTTGACAAATACAATCAGGGTGGAGTCAGAAGACCTCTTTACACATTAGTGGGTTGGCCAGTGATGCTGAAATTGGTGGATTCAGCTAACGTTAATCTAATGTCTATGGCCAGTATTCTACGTTCTGGTCAATCTTTCATATGATGGATCAGGGTCCATGTTTAATTTTGAGTAAAGGGTACCTTGATGCCCTTTTTTTTCTTTTTTTTGTAACTATAACTTGGGATTGGGTCTATATTGTCCACATACAGCTGCCTGTCCTTCACTTATGGTATATCCACCCTAGTTAGAGGAGGACAGCCAGGAGGGAAACAATCACTTCTAACTGCTGGACCTGGGGGCACAGAAAGATCGTTGGGTCAGTTTAATCAGACAGCAGAGTCTTGGCACTGAGGAATCAAGTCATGGCAGTAAAAATCTTATAATAAATCACATGTCACACTGGTAAAACCTCTTGCCCTAAGAAGAACTGCAAAAGTATTTGCAAGGCCTCATCCACCTACAATGTACATAGTCGTCGCACCTAAAGAAACCACAGATATTTATCCTAGGGACTCCCAGGGTCAGCTATCGTTGAGTGGGGGGCCATATCCGTGGTCAGTAGGGTGCCAACCTCCGCTGGCAGGAAGGCTATTTTTGACAGGAGACAGCCTAGTGGGGAAAAAAAAATGTTCATCTTAGATCATCTAACAGTATCTGAATGATGCCCAATGGGTCACTCACCTCTTTGGCACTTGCAGACCTACACCCCAAGTCCAGCTGCCCGCTTGCCTTGATTTTCCTCCCATTCATCCTCAACATTGTGTGATTGCCTTCACTTATCCACAGGGATATCCAGGGCAGTTAGGGTCAGCCACCAAGAAGTGGGGGCGCCATTTTCACACAGATAAAATTTAGGGTGCCAACCTCCTCTGAAATGAAGATGTTAAGATAAGGGCCCTTATTGTACGGTTAACGGAGAGCGCACTTTTTAATTGTATGGTGTTTGTGCTGTTCTATCATTTTGTTTGCATTAAAGGTTATATTTATATCTATTATGGGGTCTCATATTAGCCACTCGGTAATTTGAACCTCTAACCCATCATTTTTCCAATTTTCACTCTGTATTTGCACTGATTTGCCATAACTGTCCATGGTGGGGATAACTATGTAAAGCTTACATATGATCATCCGATAGTCTATAGTTTGTATGATGCCATATTAAAGGGACAGTCTTGTGAATCGAAGTCTTCTAACCAGGGGCGGACATACTGCCTGTTCAACCGATGCAGCTGCATCTGGGCCCTGAAGGAGGGGGCCCAAAACAACTACCGATGATGCTTGATCCATCATAGAGACAGCGGCAGCAGGAACACTGTGAGGAGAGGCAGAGGATGTCAGTTGCAGAAGGAGGGGGCACTCTGCTTCATTCTGCAATGCCAGCATCAAGGGCCCCTGCATCGCCTGTTACTCTTGGCACCACGGCTGACAGGAGCTGTGCAGCGGACGAGCGGTGCTGCAGGGAGAGCGTGGTCACTGAACAGCGCAGCACATCATGTGGAATGGAGCACCCACCAGGGCCGTGGGGTACTCGGTACCGGGCCGGTACTTAAAGGGATGTGTCACGGTGGCAGTGACCTGGTCCATGGCCCTGGGCGTCCAAATTAAAGGGGATTTGAAATGGGAAATAAAGCTTGTTCGTGACGCCACCTGTGGTATTCGGTCAGGGATGACCGACGCTGCTTAAAGGGGTCCTCTGGAGTGATGTTGTAGCAGCAGGGATGGTATGGCTTCCCACAGGTGAAGCTGGGTCCCCAGGGCTACTGGTGTATAGATAAAGATGGTAGAGGGTATAGCAAGAAACGGAGGACACAGGATTGCAGTCTCTTTACCTTTTAACTGTAGAACTCAGGCAGCCATAGTCCAGGGTACCAGATCACGGGTGCCGGTGTGGTCCGGCCGGCTTTGAAGCAAGTCAGGTATCCCCCTAACCAGGTGGGGTTGGAAGCCTTCCACTACACGCTATGATGTAGTCCCTTGCTGCCTTAGGCCTCACACAAGGTCCTCACGTTTTCTCTCTGTCCCCCTGGTTGGTAGGACACTACCCGTATGACAGGTAACTCGAGCCTTTTTACAGGGTCTCTCAGATGACGCCCAGCACTCTGTGCTACTGTGTCTTCGAGTCTTAATGGTGGACAGGTGACTTGAAATCTAGCTGTCCACCAGTTTCTGCTGTGGAGCATGAAGTTACCCCCACAACCTCGGTCTTCCAGCTACCGGTATCAGCGCTTTAACTTGGAGGGAGCCCAATCGCAGCTCTCCTCCAGATCCTTACTTTCCTTTGCTCCTTTTCCTCCTTCACTGTCTCTACAACTGTTCAGTTCTTTTTCTCTCCTCCCTGGAGCTGCAGAAATAGGTCTGCACGGCCCCTCCTTTCCTTTCTCCTGTGTCCCTCTGACAGACTACTCCAGACTGCTGTCTGGCACCAACTAACTAACTCCTCGTCCAAGCCAGAATATATATCTATATTTAGGGAAGCTCCCCAGAAACCAGGTTCAGAGCTCCCCCTTCTAGCCTGGAGTCAGAACATGTTGCATGTATGTGAATACCTGCTAAAGGGATCCTTCATCACTTCCAAGCATGGCATCACTCTCCCCGTGAGGAAAGCAATGCCACTGTAACAACCAGGAACCTGGGGTGTTACACTCCCCCCTGTTAAATTCAGTACTCCCGGACGGGGAAAACAAAAACAACAGTACAGGTTAGATACATTGCAGAACATTTTTGATATGCGTATCAACATGTACAAAACTTTTCTTCCCTTTATGGGAGGCTGTTTTACATTAAACGTTGCTTAACTATGTATAGAGTGCAAAACTTTAATACAGGGTAGAAAATAACTTTTTTTAAAAAAAAAAGGAAACTTCCCATGACACTAAATATTAAATATGAAATAACAATCACCTTTTACGGGTACACCATCTTTAGCAACATCAAATACTCTCTGACATATCAAATAAGATCCTATTCTCTTTTACTGGCTAACCGCTCTAGCAATATTTAACATTATCGCTTCTAATAAGGTGCAACAGGGTCAACATTCTGTATACTGAGGTAGTAGAAATATAAACCAGCTCACCCGTGATGCATAAACCAATCCCCGGGAGCACGGACCCGCTGTGTTCAGGCGTATAGAGTCCAAAAAGAAAAGAATGTCCAGCTTCACCTAATCCGTAAAAAAGAGTTTTCTTTATTCACATACTATTGAGCATAGAGGATACAGACTTCAGCACAAGCCATATGGGTAAGAATCTCAACGCGTTTCTGGAGACTAAGCTCCCTTAATCATGTCATGATTAAGGGAGCTTAGTCTCCAGAAACGCGTTGAGATTCTTACCCATATGGCTTGTCCCTTTAGGACAAAACAACTTTAGTGCAAACAATGAACAGTATCTTTATTGGTTATATGTAAAACCAGTAGAAAGCACCTAAAGAGGTGCCAACTATTTACAAGGAAATTTTGTGGACCATTCACTGTCCATGGCCCCAGTGTCTCTTTAAACAAGCGAACCTTAAACTTCAACAGTCATTTTAAACTTTCAGCAATCATTGGAAAATTTAGAAACTGTCTATTTCCTTTGCCAAGGTTGCTCTGAACAGCTGCTACTCCCTGATCGGGAAAATTCAGGGTCATACCTCTCAACGGGTACAGCATACCAAGGCATATTGGCTGGTTCCACCACTGGTGTCTGGGTGTACTGGTGGAATTTAGTAACTGGCCTGGACTGGCCTGCTGCTGCTCCTGGTACTGATGCTGCAGCCTGGTCGGCATGCTGTGGACGTCTCTGTACGGGTAGGCATAATCTGCAGTCAAGTGCGTACCAACCTTTGTCGCCGATATGGCGGGTACATGTCACTTTATCACCGGGATACAGATCCCTGTCAGGGTGTCCTTCCATTAATTGGGATTCCACATCTCTCCGGTTAATTAAAATTTTGTTTATCATCCCTGTTTCCTTAATAAAACCCCTGCCTCTCTTTTGGTTGAAGACCACTACTTCCCCCTGCTGTAGTGGTCCCCTTTCTACCAGAGGGATTTTGCCAGTTCGGGCCTTTGCCTGCAGGTTTCTCTCCTCATACACCGTCTGCAAGGCCAGGGATTGCTGTCTCCTGCTCCTGCAGTCTACAATGCTCTCGCCATGTTATAATGGGGATTTCCCCTTGGAGCGCTATAATTTCCTCCTCCGCGGGTCCCTCTTCAAACACCACAGGTTCAGTACAGTTAACCCGGGGCCCACAGGTTGGAATTAGCGGGGCTTCCATTTGACCCAAGCTGCTGTCCCACCCGACCCCAATGTAGACGATGGCGTACTCCTCTAGGCCTTGGAGTCGGTGGGGTCAGTAGGGGGCCCACCAGGGTTTCATCTGGCGCAGGGGTTGCAGCAGGACTTGAGGCCGGGGTACCCTCACCGTATGGTGACATCTTACCGAGGGGCCCAAAACCCTGTTCAGGTGTGTACAGCGGTGGGGGTGACTCGGGCCTAGCTTTCGGACCTTCCGCCACCAGGGTCAGGGTCATACCCCTTACCTTTTCTTCTGGAGCGCCGGGTTCCCTCTCCGGGCCGGACAAGGTTGCTGGCGGTCGCCCGGTAAAGTGTCCGAGGAAGGCCTCTTTCCATCTGGCCAAAGCCTCCAGCTGCATCTGCACGAGCTGCCGGGTGAGTTCCTCCACTTCCTTTCACAGGAGGTCCGGATCCAACGTCGGAGACTGGTACGGTTCTTGCTGGTCCTGGCTGGGGGAGTCCTCCTGCTCCACCCCACGCTCCGGTGCTCGCTCACCTCCCTCCGCCATGCTGCTTTCCGGTACTTCCTCCTCGGTCTGGTTTCCCACGGTTTCACTCCACCACGCCTGTCTTCATGGGCGGTTCTTCCTCTTCTTCTCGCCATTTCAGACCAGGAGGCGGACTTCTCTAGTTGACGGGCATACTTCTCTCACATAGTAGTGTGGGTGAGGGGTGGCCATAGCTTTCGTGCCGTTCCTCCAAGCACCGCCCACGACAACATGCCCTTCTCCTCCTGCACGCCACATGGTGCTATAATGGCGGCAGTTTTGGCGGCAATTAGCAGTTCAACAAATTACAGTCTCTAAGGCGCACAAGACCCATCTTAATGGGTCGGTCCATCCTGTTCATGATGCAAGTTTAGAGCACCCACCAGGGCAGTGGGGTACTTGGTACTGGGCCAGTAATTAAAGGGATATGTCACGGTGGCAGTGACCCGGTCCGTGGCCTTGGGCATCCAAATTAAAGGAGATTTGAAATGGGAAATAAAGTTTGTTCGTGATGCCACCTGTGGTATTCGGTCAGGGATGAGCTACGCTGCTTAAAGGGGTCCTCTGCGGTGATGTTATGGCAGCAGGGGTTGTATGGCTTCCCACAGGTGGAGTTGGGTCCCCAGGGCTACCGGTGTATAGATAAAGATGGTAGAGGGTGTAGCAAGAAACGGAGCACACAGGATTACAGTCTCTTTACCATTTTACTGTAGATTTCAGGCAGCCACAGTCCAGGGTACCAGATCACGGGTGCTGGTGTGGTCCGGCCAGCTTGGAAGCGACTGGGTATCCCCCTAACTAGGTGGGGTTGGAAGCCTTCCACTACGCCAGTGGTCCCCAACCTTTCTGACCTTGAGAGCCACATTCAGCTCTGCAAGAGGGTCGAGAGCCACATCCAGCTCTTGCTCCCCTCACAGTAGTGGCAACCAAAGCCCTCATTATGGGTATAATGATAACCAAAGCTTTTCCACACAAATCACCCAGAAGCAGCATACCAAGATCCAGGGGTTCCCACACACACAACCACATTCACCATTCTCCCATCACACACTCCCAACAGTGTCACATCCATCTTCAAGCACATCCTCTGACAGGTAGTATCATCCTGTCTCCAGTGTACCATACTTAAATTATCTCTAATCCCCCAAGACCAGTATACAGTGGGTATGGAAAGTATTCAGACCCCTTCAAAGGAACTGGCCAAGGAGCTCAGAATCAGAATTGTGTCAAGACTCAGATCTGACCAACGTTACAAAAGAATTTCTCAAGTACTCAATGTTCCTAAGAGCACAGTAGCATCCATAATCCTTAAATGGAAGAAGTTTGGGACCACCAGAAGTCTTCCTAGACCTGGCCGTCCAGCCAATATCAGCAATTTTAAAAGAGCCTTGGTGAGAGAGGTAAAGAAGAACCCCAAGATCACTGTGGCTGAGCTCCAGAGATGCAGTAGGGAGAAAGTCAACTATCACTACAGCCCAACATCAGTCAGGTTTTTATGGCAGAGTGGCCCAACGGAAGCCTCTCCTCAGTGCATATGAAAGCCCGCATAGTTTGCTAAAAAACACATGAAGGACTCCCAGACTATGAGAAATAAGATTCTCTGGTCTGATGAGACAAGATAGACCTTTTTTTGTGATAATTCTAAGCTGTATGTGTGGAGAAAACCAGGCACTACTCATCACCTGCCCAATACAATCCCAACAGTGAAACATGGTAGTGGCAGCTTCATGCTATGGGGGTGTTTGTCAGCTTCAGGGACAGGAAGACTGGATGTCATTGAAGGAAACATGAATGCGGCCAAGTATAGAGATATCCTGGATGAAAACGTCTTCCAGAGTTCTCTGAACCTCAGACTTGGCCGAAGGTTCACCTTCCAACAAGACAATTACCCTAAGCACACAGCTAAAATAACAAAGGAATGTCTTCAGAACAACTCTGTGAACATTCTTGACTGGCCCAGCCAGAGCCCTGACCTAAACCCAATTGAGCATCTCTGGAGAGACCTGAAAATGGCTGTCCTCCAACGTTTACCATCCAACCTGAAGGAACTGGAGAGGATCTGCAAGAAGAATGGCAGAGGATCCCCAAATCCAGGTGTGAAAAACTTGTTATATCATTCCCAAGAAGACTCATGGCTGCACTAGCTCAAAAGGGTGCTTCTACTGAATACTGGGCAAAGGGTCTGAATACTTATGACCATGTGATATTTCAGTTTTTCTTTTTTAATAAATTTGCAAAAATTTCCACATTTCTGTTTTTTTTTCAGTCAAGATGGGGTGGAGAGTGAACATTAATGAGAAAACAAAAATAACTTTTTTGAATTTACCAAATGGCTGCAATGAAACAGAGTGAAAAATGTAAAGGGGTCTGAATACATTCTGTACCCACTGTATGTGCATATCCAGGTCTGCACTTCTGTGCAGGGCTACTCACAAAGTTCACCATTTTGAGATGTACTCTTCATACCTGTTTACTAAATCTGGAACTAATGTACCAAGCTGGCAGACAGCCGCGAGCCACAATTCATGGTCCCGTGAGCCACATGTGGCTCCCGAGCTACAGGTTGGGGACCCTTGCACTTCACTTTGTTGTAGTCCCTTGCTGCCTTAGGCCTCACACAAGGTCCTCACGTTATCTCTCTGTCCCCCTGGTTGGTAGGACACTAACCATATGACAGGTAACTCAAGCCTTTTGACAGGGTCTCTCAGATGACGCCGGGCTCTCTGTGCTACTGTGTCTTCGGGTCTTAAAGGTGGACAGGTGACTTCAAATCTAGCTGTCCGCCGGTTTCTGCTGTGGGGCATGAAGTTACCCCCACAGCCTCGGTCTTCCGGCATCTGCGCTTCAGCTTGGAGGGAACACAATCGCGGCTCTCCTCCAGCTCCTTACTCGCCTTTGCTTCTTCACTGTCTCTACAACTGTTCAGTTCTCTTTCTCTCCTTCCTGGAGTTGCAGAACTCGGTCTGCACGGCCCCTCCTCTCCTCTGTCCCTCTGACAGACTACCCCAGACTGCTGTTTGGCACAAACTAACTAACTCCAAGCCAGAATATATATCTATATATATCTATATTTAGGGAAGCTCTCTTGAAACTGGTTCAGTGCTCCCCCTTCTGGCCTGAAGTCAGAACAGGTTGCATTTATGTGAATACCTGCTAAATGGATCCTTCCTCGCTTCCAAGCATGGTATCACTCTCCCCGTGAGGAATGCAATGCCACTGTAACAACCAGGAACCTGAGGTGTTACAGAAGCCCCTCTGCTCCTCCTGCTGGGGTCTCTATGGAGTCGGGGTTGCCCTGCACTCTGAGCATCAGCCTATATACATACTGCAGGTGAGGGGGGGACTTTTTGAACTCTTGTCATGATCATCTGTAAAGTAAGTGACTGGCCAGTGGGGGGATAATTGTGCTTAGTGAAGACATTAGCCACTATAAGGCTGTGTGCCCACGTTGTGTTTTTTATGTGTTTCCGCCGCGGTTTTTGCCGCAGCAGAAACGCTTAAAAAACGCATTCCTATGCAATCCTATGGGATTTCGCAGTTGCTGTGCCCATGCTGCAGATTTTCCAGATGAGGAATCGCATAGTGGTAAAATCCGCAGCATGCTCATTATTACTGCGGAATCGCGGCGATTCCGCCACCTTAGGATTGCATTGAAACGCTCACTTTACACATGTGGCTATGCCCACCATGCGTAAAGTGAGTGCTTCATGTGCGGATGGTACCCAGGGTTTGGAGGAGAGGAGACCCTCCTTCAGGCCCTGGGTACCATATTATTGTAAAAAAGAGAATTAAAATAAAACAATAAGGATATACTTACCCTCTGATGGCCCCCGGAGTCCTCCTGCCTCTCAGCGGTGCATGCGGCGGCTCCGTTCCCATGGATGCATTGCGCAAATCACCTGAGATGACATCGTGGTCACGTGACCTTGACGTCACAAATGTCCTTCGCGCAAAGCATCCCTGGGAACGGAGCGGTACCTGTACCTGAAACCACTCCAGCGGTACCTGATCCTGAAACCACTCCAACGGTACCTGAACCTGAAACCACTCCAGCGGTACCTGAACCTGAAACCACTCTAGTGGTACCTGGACCGGAAACCACTCCAGCGGTACCTGACCCGGAAACCACTCCAGTGGTACCTGACCCTGAAACCACTCCAGCGGTACCTGAACCTGAAACCACTCCAGCGGTACCTGAACCTGATATCACTCCAGCGGTACCTGAACCTGAAACCACTCCAGCGGTACCTGAACCTGATACCACTCCAGCGGTAACTGAACCTGAAACCACTCCAGCGGTACCTGAACCTGAAACCACTCCAGCGGTACCTGAACCTGATACTAGGGTTGAGCGAAACGGATCGGACATTTTCAAAAGTCGCCGACTTTCAGCAAAGTCGGGTTTCCTGAAACCCGACCCGATCCCACTGAGTCGCGTTTCATATGACGCTTTTCCTGCCATTTTTTCAGCCAATGAAGGAGTGTGGGCAGCGTGATGACATAGGTTCCGGCTTGCTTTCTGCGGCGTCACAGGGGGGTATAACCGCCATCTTACCGTTTGGGATGTAGCGATTTACAAGGAGGAGGAGGAGGTTGTTCCCCATTGACTTGCATTGGGTTTCGTGTTTCGGTCGATCCCCGACTTTGCGCGATAATCGGCCGATTTCACTCGACTCGACATTTGACAAAGTCAGGTTTCGCAAAACCCGACTCGATCCTAAAAAAGTAAAAGTCGCTAAACCCTACCTGATACCACTACAGCGGTACCTGAACCTGATACCACTCGAGCGGTACCTGAACCTGATACCACTCCAGCGGTACCTGAACCTGAAACCACTCCAGTGGTACCTGAACCTAAAACCACTCCAGCGCTACCTGAACCTGATACCACTCCAGCGCTACCTGAACCTGAAACCACTCCAGCGGTACCTGAACCTGAAACCGCTCCAGCACTACCTGAACCTGAAACCACTCCAGCGCTACCTGAACCTGAAACCAGTCCAGCGCTACCTGAACCTGAAACCAGTCCAGCGCTACCTGAACCTGAAACCACTCCAGTGCTACCTGAACCTGAAACCACTCCAGCGGTACCTGAACCTGATACCACTCCAGCGCTACCTGAACCTGATAACACTCCAGCAGTACCTGACCCTGAAACCACTCCAGCGGTACCTGAACCTGAAACCACTCCAGCGGTACCGGAACCTGAAACCACTCCAGCGGTACCTGAACCTGATACCACTCCAGCGTTACCTGAAGCTGATACTACTCCAGCGGTACCTGAACCTGAAACCACTCTGGCAGTATCTGAACCTGAAACCAGTTTCCATACTTTCTTGTGTTCCAGAATCTGCATTGTCTGAACAGTACCAGTGTCTGTCCTGTCTAGGACTCTGAGTTTATGTCCATGTCTGCTTTCCTGATCCTTGGGTCAGCTGCCACAGTATCGGGGACTGCCCATGCAGTGGTACCTGGTGGCTACCTGCAGCTCAACCTTAACTCCACCATCAGGAGCTCTAGCGAAAGCCAAGTAGCTGCTTAGTTACGCCCCTTCAGGGTAAGTCCGGCCGTGGTGCAGTGGATCCATGATCTGCGCGTGTGACAACTTCTTTTTGGTTATTAAAGCTAAAATGTAAAAAGTTTGTTCTTTGTGTTAGGTTGAACAATTAATAAAATGTTCACTCGAGTTGCCTACTCCTGGCCTAATGGATATTGATCAGGTGCGCACCAAAGAAATAAACATATGACAACACACAGTCAGATGTAAACTCTCCTTGATCAATCTATGGCTCAGCTCCAAGGGGCTTTATTTAGTCAGAACACAAGTTTATGTATCTCCTGTAAGGGGGGCTCGGTTAGCTCTAAAATGGGAGTGATCGGATGTACTCCATTGGTTAGTGGGTTGGGCAATGAGCAAGTCCATGGGCGGATCCATGAGGTCATCAGGGTGGGTTGGTCCATGAGGTCATCAGGGTGGGCATCACTGTGGGTGGATCCATGAGGTCATCAGGGTGGGTGTCATCTTGGATATCAGCACATGGTATGCTGATACAGGAAATGGCAGCCATCTTTAGGGTCTCACTTTGATCTGAGAAAGCTTAAGTAAGGTTAAACAATACACGTTATGGGTCACTTCTCTCCAGGGGCGGATTATCAGAGGGTCAATATGGTGGTGGGGGGCCCCTGGGCCCTGGGCTACCGCACAGATTGACCCTCTGATAATCCGCCGGAGTGTGACTGCTGTGAATGCCCGCCGGGCGCCGGCATTTATGTGCCCCTGGATCCGGTGGGCAGAGAGAGGGGGCCCGCATCGGGCCCCTTCTCATCTGCTCACCGGGCCCCTTCCGGCGCTGCAGCAGTTTCCTATTGACGTGCGGGCGCGTGCCCGCACGTCAATAGTTAACAACAGCCGCCAGCCAATTGGAGGCTGGCAGCTGAAGTCGGCCGCAGCGCACACGTCCCCGGCGTCTGACGTCATTGTCAGTCGCCGGCGAGTGTGCGCTGCTGGAGGGAGCTTGCCGCTTGGAGCGCTGGTCAGGTGAGGAGACTGTTTGTTTATTTTTTTTTTTTTATAAGCTAACGGTGGACACATTTGAGGCAATGCTGGACACACTGGGGGAATGCTGGTGGTGACACTGGGGCAGATTGCTGGACACACTGGGGGCAATGCTGGATACACTGGGGCAGATTGCTGGAGACACTGGGGCAATGCTGAGACACTGGGGCAGATTGCTGGACACACTGGGGGCAATGCTGGAGACACTGGGGCAATGCTGGACACACTGGGGCAATGCTGGTGGTGACACTGGGGCAGATTGCTGGAGACACTGGGGCAATGCTGGAGACACTGGGGCAATGCTGGAGACAGTAGGGGCAATGCTGGAGACACTGGGGCAGATTGCTGGAGACACTGGGGCAGATTGCTGGAGACACTGGGGCAATGCTGGAGACACTGGGGCAGATTGCTGGACACACTGGGGCAATGCTGGAGGACACACTGGGGCAGATTGCTGGAGACACTGGGGCAATGCTGGAGACACTGGGGCAGATTGCTGGACACACTGGGGGCAATGCTGGAGACACTGGGGCAAATTGCTGGAGACACTGGGGCAGATTGCTGGAGACACTGGGGCAATGCTGGAGACACTGGGGCAATGCTGGAGACACTGGAGCAGATTGCTGGACACACTGGGGCAATGCTGGAGGACACACTGGGGAAGATTGCTGGAGACACTGGGGCAATGCTGGAGACACTGGGGGAAATGCTGGAGGACACACTGGGGGCAATGCTGGTGGACACACTGGGGCAATGCTGGAGACACTGGGGCAATGCTGGAGACACTGGGGCAGATTGCTGGAGACACTGGGGCAGATTGCTGGAGACACTGGGGCAATGCTGGAGACACTGGGGAAGATGATTGCTGGAGACACTGGGGCAATGCTGGAGATACTGGAGCAATGCTGGAGACACTGGGGCAGATTGCTGGACACACTGATGGCAATGCTGGACATACTGGGGCAGATTGCTGGACACACTGGGGGCAATGCTGGATACTCTGGGGCAATATGCTGGACATACTGGGGCAGGTTGTTGAACGCACAGTCTGGGGGCAATGCTGGAGACACTGGGGCAATGCTGGAGACACTGGGGCAATGCTGGAGACACTGGGGCAATGCTGGACACACTGTGGGCAATACTGGACAATTGGACATATTGGGGCAGATTGCTGGACACACTGGTGGTAATATGCTGGACTGTTATGACCCCAATGGCAGAGGGTCTCAGAAATAAATACCAAGTCTGCAAACACAAAGAACCAGCTCATACGGCAGTGGTAACTGGGCTGACCGTATATCTAATCCTAGCACCACAAATAGCAGCAGCCGGGGAACGTGCCTACGTTGGTTCTAGACGTCTCGCGCCAGCCGGAGAACTAACTAACCCTAGAAGGGAAAAGATAGACCTTTCTTGCCTCCAGAGAAAAGACCCCAAAAGTTGGATACAAGCCCCCAACAAATAATAACGGTGAGGTAAGAAGAAAAGACAAACGTAAGAATGAACTAGGTATTTAGCAAAGAGAGGCCCACTGACTAATAGCAGAATATAGTAAGATGACTTATACGGTCAGCAAAAACCCTATCAAAAATATCCACGCTGGATATTCAAGAACCCCCGAACCGTCTAATGGCCCGGGGGGAGAATACCAGCCTCCTAGAGCTTCTAGCAAAATCAGGAATCACATTTAGTACAAGCTGGACAAAAAATAAGAGCAATGCAAATAACCAAAAGACAAGGAAGCAGGACTTAGCTTAATTTTGCAAGAACCCGGACCAGCAGACTGGAGCAAACAGAAAGGAGTGATTACAACGATGCCAGGCACCAGACTGAGAATTCAGGAAGTTCATATAGCAACACCCCTGGACTAACGACCCAGGTGAGTGCCAAACTGAGGAAAGACAATCCCAGAGTCATATCACTAGTGACCACAAGAGGGAGCCAAAAAAGTCTAATTCACAACAGTACCCCCCCTTTAAGGAGGGGTCACCGAACCCTCACCAAGACCACCAGGGCGATCAGGATGAGCAGCGTGAAAGGCACGAACTAAATCGGCCGCATGCACATCAGAGGCAACCACCCAGGAATTATCCTCCTGACCATAGCCCTTCCACTTGACTAGATACTGAAGCCTCCGCCTGGAGAAACGAGAATCCAAGATCTTCTCCACCACGTACTCCAACTCGCCCTCAACCAACACCGGAGCAGGAGGCTCAACAGAAGGAACCACAGGTACAACGTACCGCCGCAACAAAGACCTATGGAACACGTTGTGAATGGCAAACGACACCGGAAGGTCCAAGCGAAAGGACACAGGATTAAGGATTTCCAATATCTTGTAAGGACCGATGAAGCGAGGCTTAAATTTAGGAGAGGAGACCTTCATAGGAACAAATCGAGAAGACAGCCATACCAAATCCCCAACACGAAGTCGGGGACCCACACCGCGGCGGCGGTTGGCAAAACGCTGAGCCTTCTCCTTTAACTTTAAGTTGTCCACCACATGATTCCAAATCTGCTGCAACCTATCCACCACAGAATCTACCCCAGGACAGTCAGAAGGCTCCACATGTCCCGAGGAAAAACGAGGATGGAAACCAGAGTTGCAGAAAAATGGCGAAACCAAAGTAGCGGAACTAGCCCGATTATTAAGGGCAAACTCAGCCAACGGCAAGAAGGTCACCCAATCATCCTGATCTGCAGAAACAAAACACCTCAAACAAGCCTCCAGAGTCTGATTAGTTCATTCCGTTTGTCCATTAGTCTGAGGATGAAAGGCAGACGAAAACGACAAATCAATGCCCATCTTAGCACAAAAGGATCGCCAGAACCTGGAAACAAACTGGGATCCTCTGTCAGACACGATATTCTCAGGAATGCCGTGTAAACGAACCACATTCTGAAAGAACAAAGGAACCAGATCGGAAGAGGAAGGCAGCTTAGGCAAAGATACCAAATGGACCATCTTAGAAAAGCGATCACATACCACCCAGATGACAGACATGCCCTGAGACACCGGAAGATCTGAAATGAAATCCATGGAAATGTGTGTCCAAGGCCTCTTCGGGACAGGCAAGGGCAAGAGCAACCCGCTGGCACGAGAACAGCAAGGCTTAGCTCGAGCACAAGTCCCACAGGACTGCACAAATGACCGCACATCCCGTGACAAGGAAGGCCACCAAAAGGACCTAGCCACCAAATCTCTGGTGCCAAAAATTCCCGGATGCCCTGCCAACACCGAGGAATGAACCTCGGAAATGACTCTGCTGGTCCACTTATCAGGAACAAACAGTCTGTCAGGTGGACAAGAGTCAGGTCTACCAGCCTGAAATCTCTGCAACACACGTCGCAAATCCGGAGAAATGGCTGACAAGATTACTCCCTCTTTAAGAATACCAACTGGTTCTGCGACTCCAGGAGAGTCAGGCACAAAGGCACAAAATTTCTTGAAAGAGCATCAGCCTTCACATTCTTTGAACCTGGTAAATACGAGACCACAAAGTCAAAACGGGAGAAAAACAATGACCAACGGGCCTGTCTAGGATTCAGGCGTTTAGCAGACTCGAGATACATCAGATTTTTGTGATCAGTCAAGACCACCACACGATGCTTAGCACCCTCGAGCCAATGACACCACTCCTCAAATGCCCACTTCATGGCCAGCAACTCCCGATTGCCAACATCATAATTCCGCTCAGCAGGCGAAAACTTCCTAGAGAAAAAAGCACATGGTCTCATTACAGAGCAACCAGGGCCTCTCTGCGACAAAACGGCCCCTGCCCCAATCTCAGAAGCATCCACTTCAACCTGAAAGGGAAGTGAGACATCAGGCTGGCACAAAACAGGCGCTGAAGTAAACCGGCGCTTCAACTCTTGGAAAGCTTCCACGGCTGCAGGAGCCCAGTTAGCAACATCAGAACCTTTCTTGGTCATATCCGTCAAAGGTTTAACAACGCTAGAAAAATTAGCGATAAAACGACGGTAGAAGTTAGCAAAACCCAAGAACTTCTGAAGACTCTTAACTGACGTGGGTTGAGTCCAATCATGAATAGCTCGGACCTTGACTGGGTCCATCTCCACCGCAGAAGGGGAAAAAATAAAACCCAAAAAGGGAACTTTCTGTACTCCAAAGAGACACTTTGAGCCCTTAACAAACAAAGCATTCTCACGCAAGACCTGAAACACCATCCTGACCTGCTCTACATGCGAGTCCCAATCATCAGAAAAAAACAGAATATCATCCAGATAAACAATCATAAATTTATCCAGATACTTCCGGAAAATATCATGCATAAAGGACTGAAACACTGAAGGAGCATTAGAGAGCCCAAAAGGCATCACCAAGTACTCAAAATGACCTTCGGGTGTATTAAATGCAGTTTTCCATTCATCTCCCTGCTTAATGCGCACAAGGTTGTACACACCACGAAGATCTATCTTGGTGAACCACTTGGCACCTTTAATCCGGGCAAACAAGTCCGACAACAGAGGCAAAGGATACTGAAATTTAACAGTGATTTTATTCAGAAGCCGATAGTCAATACAAGGTCTCAAAGATCCGTCCTTCTTGGCCACAAAAAAGAATCCCGCACCAAGAGGGGAAGAGGATGGACGGATATGCCCCTTCTCCAGAGATTCCTTGATATACGAACGCATTGCGGTATGCTCAGGTACAGACAGATTAAATAGTCTTCCCTTAGGAAATTTACTACCTGGAATCAAATCTATAGCGCAGTCACAGTCCCTATGAGGAGGCAGAGCACTGGACCTGGACTCGCTGAATACATCCTGAAAATCAGACAAATACTCAGGAACTTCCGAAGGAGTAGAGGAAGCAATAGACACCGGCGGGGAATCACCATGAATTCCCTGACAGCCCCAACTTGACACAGACATTGCCTTCCAATCTAAGACTGGATTATGGGTCTGTAACCATGGTAGACCCAAAACGACCAAATCATGCATTTTATGCAGAACAAGAAAACGAATCACCTCCCGATGTTCAGGAGTCATACACATGGTTACCTGTGTCCAAAACTGCGGTTTATTTTCCGCCAATGGCGTAGCATCAATACCTCTAAGAGGGATAGGATTTACCAATGGCTCAAGAACAAAACCACAGCGCCTGGCAAATAACAGATCCATAAGACTCAGGGCAGCACCTGAATCCACAAACGCCATAACAGGGTAGGAAGACAATGAGCAAATTAAAGTCACAGACAAAATAAATTTAGGTTGCAAATTACCAATGGCGACAGGGCTAACAACCCTTGTTAGGCGTTTAGAGCATGCTGATATAACATGTGTAGAATCACCACAGTAAAAACACAACCCATTCTGACGTCTATGATTTTTCCGTTCATTTCTAGTCTGAATTCTATCACATTGCATTAAATCAGGTGTCTGTTCAGACAACACCACCAGAGGATTAGCAGTTTTGCGCTCCCGCAAACGCCGATCAATTTGAATAGCCAGCGCCATGGAATCATTCAGACTTGTAGGAATGGAGAAACCCACCATCACATTCTTAATGGCTTCAGAAAGGCCATTTCTGAAATTTGCGGCCAGAGCACACTCATTCCACTGAGTAAGCACGGACCATTTCCGAAATTTTTGGCAATACACTTCAGCTTCATCCTGGCCCTGAGAAATAGCCAGCAAGGCTTTTTCTGCCTGAATTTCAAGATTGGGTTCCTCGTAAAGCAATCCGAGCGCCAGAAAAAACGCATCAATATTCGCCAATGCCGGATCTCCTGGCGCTAGCGAGAAAGCCCAATCCTGAGGGTCGCCCCGCAAGAAAGAGATAACAATTTTAACTTGCTGAGCTGAGTCTCCAGACGAACGGGGTCTCAGAGATAGAAACAATTTACAATTATTCCTGAAATTCCTAAACTTAAATCGGTCTCCAGAGAACAGTTCAGGAATAGGTATTTTAGGTTCAGACATTGGACTACTGGTAACAAAATCTTGTATGCCCTGCACACGAGCAGCAAGCTGATCCACACTTGTAATCAAAGTCTGGACATTCATGTCTGCAGCAAGCATAAGCCACTCAGAGGTAAAGGGGAGGAAGAAAGAGAGGAAAAAAAAAAAACCTCAGAATTTCCTTTCTTATTATCCCACTTCTGCAATGCATTAAACATTCAATGTTGGCCTGGCATACTGTTATGACCCCAATGGCAGAGGGTCTCAGAAATAAATACCAAGTCTGCAAACACAAAAAACCAGCTCATAGGGCAGTGGTAACTGGGCTGACCATATATCTAATCCTAGCACCACAAATAGCAGCAGCCGGGGAACGTGCCTACGTTGGTTCTAGACGTCTCGCGCCAGCCGGAGAACTAACTAACCCTAGAAGGGAAAAGATAGACCTTTCTTGCCTCCAGAGAAAAGACCCCAAAAGTTGGATACAAGCCCCCAACAAATAATAACGGTGAGGTAAGAAGAAAAGACAAACGTAAGAATGAACTAGGTATTTAGCAAAGAGAGGCCCACTGACTAATAGCAGAATATAGTAAGATGACTTATACGGTCAGCAAAAACCCTATCAAAAATATCCACGCTGGATATTCAAGAACCCCCGAACCGTCTAACGGCCCGGGGGGAGAATACCAGCCCCCTAGAGCTTCTAGCAAAATCAGGAATCACATTTAGTACAAGCTGGACAAAAAATAAGAGCAATGCAAATAACCAAAAGACAAGGAAGCAGGACTTAGCTTAATTTTGCAAGAACCCGGACCAGCAGACTGGAGCAAACAGAAAGGAGTGATTACAACGATGCCAGGCACCAGACTGAGAATTCAGGAAGTTCATATAGCAACACCCCTGGACTAACGACCCAGGTGAGCGCCAAACTGAGGAAAGACAATCCCAGAGTCATATCACTAGTGACCACAAGAGGGAGCCAAAAAAGTCTAATTCACAACACTGGACACACTGGGGCAATGCTGGACATACTGGGGCAGATTGCTGGACACACTGGGGGTAATATGCTGGACACACTGGGGGTAATATGCTGGACACACTGGGGCAGATTGCTGGACACACTGGGGGCAATATGCTGGAGTCAGACACTGGGGCAGAGTGCTGGAGACACTGTCTGGGGGCAATGCTGGACACACTGGGACAGATTGCTGGACACTGGGGCAATATGCTGGACACACTGGGGGTAATATGCTGGACACACTGGGGCAGATTGCTGGACACACTGGGGGCAGGACTGGAGGCATGGGCAGAATGTAGACAGGGGGCATGATTGGAGACTCGGGGCAGAATGAAAGACATGGGGCAGGATTGGATCATGGGGCAGGAGATTACGATGGAGACAGATGGGGCAGGATGGGGAGATCATATGGTGTAGAATGGATACTCATGAGTGCAGGATGGGAGAACATATGGCTGGAGCCAGGAATGAGACACACGGGGCCAGGATGGGGAATATTATTACCATAGGGGCTAATTAAGGGATATTATTATTGCAGTGATGTATTTATTTTATTTTTTGAGTATACTGTTTTAAATGGGGGGGGGGCGGTCCTGTTACTGTGCAGAGTGACACTATGTCACCTTTTTTTCTCCATGTGGTGTAATGTAGAAGTTGTGAAAAATTAAGTAATGTGTTCTGCAAGCAGAGCTCGAGATAACTGTGTTATTTCCTGCAGAGATGAGTCCTGGCTGGAAGAAGTGATGGCGGTCTGTGCTGGATGAAAGATGAAGGACTTCACCTAGAGACGTCACTGGTGAGTCAGTGTTACCTATACACTGACACTATACACTGTATACTATATACAGAGGTCCTGTGTACAATGTCACCAGTGATCACTGTATTACCTATACATTATATACAGAGCTCCTGTGTATAATACCACCAGTGATCACTGTATTACCTCTACACAGACACTGCATACTAAGTACAGATCTCCTGTGAATACTGGCACTTATGGTGACAGTATTGTGTTTTTTGTTTTTTTTTAATTACTGATCAGTATTGTAGTATTCAGTCACTATGTGGTGGTAATATGTGGTCTGGAAATGGTGTTGTGGTATTTGTCCCTTGAATGTGCTATAGTGGTGGTAATATGTGGTCTTGACATGGTGCAGTGGTATTTGTTCCTTGTATGTGATATTATTCGATCACTGTGGTTGCAATTTGTGGTCTGGTCATGGCGCGGTGGTATTTGTTCCTTGTATGTGATATTATTGGTCAAAATATACCTAAATTGTATTGCATATTTTAACAAATATTTAATAGGTTACAGTAAAGTAGGGCCCGGCCATTTTTCTGGAACAATCTGGTTTGGGTATAACATGACCCCCGTCACATGACCCCCGTCACATGACCCCCGTCACATGACCGGGGGGGCCCACAGTGTCTGAACAGCCCGGGGCCCTGGCTACCCTTAATCCACCCCTGCTTCTCTCAACCTCTTATGTCTTGAGGTTAATTAAGTATTTGATCTTATGGCTCTCCTCAACATTTGTTGCTGTAATGTACCCACGACTTTGAGGAGAGTAAACAACTTGCTTTTGTTACCTTGTAGCCAGAGTACAAGTAGGGAACCGTTCAGGGTCTTAGGAGAGCTTGGTGGCGGATGTACTAGTGTATTGCAGAGTTCCGGTGTCTCGTTGGCCTGGCAAAAAGGCAAGTGGTGGTAGCAGAATGTGTGACATGGATGTGGGGACCATCTTTGGGGTGCAATTAGACATTGACCTACAGCAATAGAGGAGTGGACAGTGTGTGAGAAACAAAGTTCCCCTTTACGACTGCATCTGAGGCACGTGTGTCGTCAGCGAGGGGTGTTCGTGACAATATTCCTATGTGCGGTAAATAATGACTTCTTCAAATTGCTTCATTTTTGCTGTATGTTTTTTGGAACATGTTTACCCTTAAAAACCATCTGTGCTTTTATTATGGACTTAAAGTGAACCTGTCAACAGTATTTTGCTGAGTAATTTGTAAAGCGCTGCGGAATATGTTGGCGCTGTATAAACAAAATTATTATTCTTATTATTACCCTACAGGCATTGTCAGGTTGGTGCTGTTATACTTATTAAAATGATATCTGGGGTGAAGAAATCCGTCTTGTGGTTAATAAGATGCCCGTGCTTTGGGGCGGGACTGTAGGCAGAGTCTCATCTTCCTGCTCTAAGCCAGAAAAACGAAGGAGAGACCTGCCCACAGGCCGCCCCAAAGCACAAAACAGTCTGTCTCTCTCTGTCTCTATGATGATGAACATGTTTGTGTTTCGGGGTGGCCTGTGGGCAGGTCTTTCCTTCGTTTTTCTGGCTTAGAGCAGGAAGATAAGACTCTGCCTACAGTCCTGACTCGAAGCACGGGCATCTCATTAACCGAAAACTTCTAAAACTGATTACACAAGAACCACAAGACAGATTTCAATGATGTTCAATTTGTCGGCAGGGCTCTCATTACATAACAATGTCATGTGAGCCCCAGGAACGCAAGTGCCGACACCGCTGGAACAGCGCCTGCATCAGATGTGAGTGTAAGTTCTTTTGTTCTAAAAGGGCAAAACACTGAGATTGCGAAGGCGGGGTTGTCCGACTAGTGGATAACCCCTTTAAGTGGTGTTTGCCTGATAGTGAATTAGGTGCATCTCACTTCAGTGGTCCCATTCTTTAAAGGGGTTGTCCTGGTATGGAATGAAAGTTGCGGTTACTCTAAGTGACTACAGTCTTCTGAATGGTCAGATGTAGCGGAGGCTGAGCACGCACACCTCGGTTCCAAGCAGGATGGGGCTCCACTCTAAAGGTACCTTCACACGAAGCGACGCTGCAGCGATAGCGACAATGATGCCGATTGCTGCAGCGTCGCTGTTTGGTCGCTGGAGAGCTGTCACACAGACCGCTCTCCAGCGACCAACGATGCCGAGGTCCCCGGGTAACTAGGGTAAACATCGGGTTGCTAAGCGCAGGGCCGCGCTTAGTAACCCGATGTTTACCCTGGTTACCAGCGTAAAAGTAAAAATAACAAACAGTACATGCTCACCTGCGCGTCCCCCGGCGTCCGCTTCCTGTACTGTGTGAGCGCCGGCCCTAACAGCACAGCGGTGACGTCACCGCTGTGCTTTTACTTTCACTTTACGGCCGGCGCTCAGTCAGAGCAGGAAGCGGACGGCGGGGGACGCGCAGGTGAGCATGTACTGTTTTTTTTTTTTACTTTTACGCTGGTAACCAGGGTAAACATCGGGTTACTAAGCGCGGCCCTGCGCTTAGTAACCCGATATTTACCCTGGTTACCAGCGTAAAACATCGCTGGTATCGTTGCTTTTCGTGTCAAACCTGACGATACACGCCGGTCTGACGACCAAATAAAGTTCTGAACTTTATTCAACGACCAGCGACATCACAGCAGGATCCTGATCGCTGCTGCGTGTCAAACACAACGATATCGCTAGCCAGGATGCTGCAACGTCACGGATCGTTGTCGTTCTCGTTGTAAAGTCGTTTCGTGTGAAGGTACCTTTAGAATTGCTGAGATTCCCACTGGACGGACCCCAAGCAATCTTGTAAATGATCCCTATTCCTAAGAATACGGGATGACGTGATTTTCGTGGAAGAAACAGTTAAAGGATCAAAATGGAACTAAAAGAATGTAAACTAAAATAAAGTATTGTTAAAAGAAAAGACAACACCAAAATGTGAAATATAATATTTATTGTATTATTACATAAGCCTTATTATACTAATAAACACTTGTATAAATGATGAAAAATGTTCCAAAATCAACTTTTACTATGGTCCTGCAAACAGATTGTGTTAGTATGGTTACAAAGATACCAATGTCTCTGTATACACAGTTGCTAATTATGCAAATTGTCTCTTCAGAGAGGAAGAGAGCTAGAACTCTAGCGCCACCTATTGGAAGGTAGCAATCCTACAAGTCAATGTCGACCCTTTAAAGGGAACCTGTCACCCCCAAAATTGAAGATGAACTAAGCCCACCAGCATCAGGGGCTTATCTACAGCATTCTGTAATGCTGTAGATAAGCCCCCGATGTATCCTGAAAGATGAGAAAAAGAGGTTAGATTATACTCACCCAGGGGCGGTCCTGGTCGGTTCTGGTCTGATGGGCATCGCGGTCCGGTCCGGCGCCTCCTATCTGATGAAGATCAGATGACGTCCTCTTCTTGTCTTCACGCTGCGGCTCCGGCGCAGGCGAACTTTGTCTTTCCTGTTGAGGGCAGAGCAAAGTACTGCAGTGCACAGGCGCCGGGGAAGGTCAGAGAGGCCCAGCACCTGCGCAGTGCAGTACTTTGCTCTGCCCTCAACAGGACAAAGTACACCTGCGCCGGAGCCGCAGCGTGAAGACAGGAAGAGGACGTCATCTGATGAAGATAGGAGGCGCCGGACCGGACCGCGACACCCATCAGAGCGGGAACACCCCTGGGTGAATATAATCTAACCTGTTTTTCTCCTCTTTCAGGATACATCGGGGCTTATCTAGAGCATTACAGAATGCTGTACATAAGCCCCTGATGCTGATGGGCTTTTAGGCTACTTTCACACATCAGGTTTTCAGTGTCAGGCTAAATCCGGCGAATTTTCAAAAAACCGGATCAGGCGAATGTTGCCGCCAGATCAGTTTTTTTTCCCCATAGACTTGTATTAGTGCCGGATGACATTGCGTTTCGTCCGGTTTTCGCCGGATCCGGCAAATCTGCCGCTTCCGGTTTCTTGAAAAAACGTCCATTGCAACGTTTTTTGTCTCCGGTGAAAAAGCTGTTTGCTGCAATGAAAGCCTATGGGAGCCGGAAGGTGCCGGATCCGGAAAAAGCCCCCTAATCTGATGACCACGGACCCTAGAAAGCCTGTATGCCCTATGCAGCCCCCTAATCAGATTAGGGGGCTGCATAGGGCATACAGGCTTTCTAGGGTCCGTGGTGTCCCCGCTTATGAATTGATGATAGCTGTAACAGTAATATCTCTTCTTTTTGATTTTTCTAAGTATTTTTCTAAGTTTTTTCTATTTCTTTTTATCCAAATTTGCCATCTCCCTCTCGTACTCATGTTTTCTATCCCATTAATAATGTTGGTAATTTTCTTATACCGGGGTTAAAATCCATACCATTACCCAGGGATAATTGGAACAATACTGTGCAAATGTCAGATTGTTTCTAATAAGTATGGTTGTTTCATAGTTATAGTTAGGTATGATGTGAACAACTTAACAGGCAAAACGTCTCCTGGACCATAGTTTTTGGAGAAGTGTACCCTTACGA